>NC_141105.1:34582461-35182461 GCF_041138505.1 Cibotium barometz | reverse complement strand
CCGGACGCTCTGGCCCCGCTCTCCTCTCGTAGGGTCCTCGATCTGGAGAAGCACTGGAAAGTGGTCTGAAAACGAGGAGCCTGCAAGTATGCCCACAGTGCCACCTCTATCACAAGCCCACTCATCAATGTAAAACCTGTCGATGCGGGAAAGGTTAACTCCTGTGGCCCGTCTATCCGAGCGCGAAAAAGATAGACTCCCTTGCAACCTGCCAAACTCCGGGAGAGTCCACGGATCCTGGCCTCTCACCTGCAGCACTAGTTCCTCCCAGGCAGCGAGCTCCGGCCCATGAATGGTCTCCTGGCTGCCCCCCATCCTGTCCTCTGCATCCTCCAGCATGTTGCAATCCCCTCCTAGGCACCAGTGGTCTACCAAGGGGAGGGACTGCCTAATGGTGCTCCAGAACTCGGCTCTCCCGCCGGTCGCCCCATTAGGGGCGTAGAAGTTGAGGAAGCCAATGCGGTCTTCCCCAACCCGAAGGATGATCCACTGCGCTCAACCCTGCTGGACCAGAGTGCCAGAGTCCACAACCTCGGATAGAAGCTGCTTCGCTGACTGAGATGCATACTCCACCCTGGTTCCCCTGGGAGCCATATGCCGGTGACCAAAAAGTGTGACTCCTGCCTGGCAAGATCTTCCCGCAGGTGCGGGTATGCCCGGCAGAAAGGTGGTGCTCCTAGATGAAAAGGATATCTATGGGTCCTCCAACGAGAGCCCTCTGGATCTCCTGGCGAAGTCTGCCCCGACCAATGTAGCAGCGATGTCCACCGAGACCCTGGATGTTCCATGAGAGGATCCTCATGGATGAGCTATGGCAAGTGAAGCAGCCGCCACTGGCTCACCCCTCTCAGCCGGCCCGGATGATCTACCCTCCACTCTGTGAGTCTTGGGTGCCGGCTTGGAGGGAGAACAGTCACTGTCTGTCCGGGTGCGGAGTCTCTCCAAAAAGAGGGTGACCTGTCTCTGTGTCCAGCCCCACTCCGCCTTTGCCCTGTCCAGGGCATAGGCGTGAGACCAATCCTCTGCATATATGTATCTAAAGGTCGGCTGCACCCTCGGGGCGGCATGGAGGAGAATCAGTAGCACCGCCTCAACTGAGGTGTGGACCGGATCCGCCCGCCAATCTCCTATACCAAACAAGCTCATGCGGGCTGAGTGTAATCGGGTCTGCAATAGGTCCGTGAGCCCCAAGTCGCTAAAGTGGTGAGAAAACTCCAGTATCTGATCACGCAAAACTTCCTCTACATAGTTGCAATCCCATGCTGTGTCTGGGGTAACATTGAGAGGAAAGGAGAAGGCCACCATGCTGCTCACCACTGAAGGAGAACGAGAGGCATGGCACACCACGCAAACTCGCAAGGGCGCGACCAGTGTCTCGAATGGGCCAGCATCCAGCTGGAGGCACCTGAAAAAACCGTAATCCACTGGTAGCCCCATCACTCGTCGCAGGGGCCCCCCAGGGGAGGCTGGAGATGTTGAGATATCGAGCTCTAGTGAGGCAGTGGACACTGATGACCCGCCTGGGGGATAGGCCCCGCACTTACACCACTAGCATGGTTGGTGAGATCTTGGGTGATATGCGGCCAGTGGGATGACAGGCTGTGTGACAGCCACTCTAGAGATTGGCATAGTTATAGCGCCAGCTCATTTAGTCGGGTTCACACTATAGAGAACCCGTGTATGTATTGGTTGAGTACCTTTCATATTATGTGTACTATTATTCTTGTATATGGTGTGTTGAGTGTTGAGTAGAGAAGAAGAAGATTTTCAGCCTCTCACCTTGTGTGTTCTCTATTAGGGTTTTGTGAGTGTGTGAGTGTGCTTGCAAGAGCTCAAGCTCTCTTCCCCCCTACATCTTTTCATGGTATCAGAGCCTGGTTCGTGCTAAGGGCTGAGCTGCAAGCAAGAGAACCACAGGAAGCGGTACGAGGGTAAGAGCTTCAACTACTCTTCCCTATTGTGTTGGTGACTACACCCTTGTCGGGAGCTCTACGGGAGGCACCGGCAAACGATCTCCGATTGAGGAGCTTTCTTCGCGGGAGTGAAGCTACAGGGCAACTATATAGTCCTTCGGACTGCAATTTTCGGGCCGAAAACGCGTTACGGGCGCGTCTGGACCTCCTTTTTTCAGAAAGCAGGCGATTTCGAGCACTGCGGGTAAGTCATCGATTCTCTGCAGAACTCTGTTTTAAGAACTGCAGGAAGACAGATTGACTGTGCAGACACTGTGGGTGCTGCAAAGAGGTCTACAGTTGCCATTGGATGTATGTATGTGCATTGAAGTCACTGGTTGTGACATTTGAGAGTACTACGGTACCGCTGTGCAGAAAATACAGCATTTGTGCAGAAAAACCAGAGTGCAGTTTCTGGTACAGTTGTGTGTTTGGCAAGATGTCAAATGATGGGATAACTCAGATTGTGGCTGAGAAGCTGGATAAGAATAACTTCCATGCTTGGAGGTTCAGGTTGACGAATTTCTTGATGGGAAAAGGTTATTGGGACTACATAGAAGGTGAACATGAAGAGGCACCGGAAATACCGGATATAAATCCGACTGCTGCAGATGTGAAAGAGTTTAAAGACTGGAACCAAGGAGCCAGGAAGGTTATGTATTGGCTTTCCATTAGTATACAGGACACCATGATTGGGCACATTCAGGATGCCAAGTCCCCCAAGGAGGCGTGGGACACCTTGGTAAAGCTTTATGAAACAAATACCAAGGCACGTAAGATACAGTTGAAGAATGAACTTCATACTGTGGAGAAAAAGAGCATGTCTGTGAATGACTATGCGCTGAAGATAAAGGGCATTGTGGAATCCCTTGCATCTATTGGTGTGTCAGTAGATGATGATGATAAGGTGGAGGTCTGTCTACGTGGTCTCGGGCCACAATACAAGGCGTTCAAGACGTCTATTCAGACTCGGGAAAACATTCCCAACTTTACAGATTTGGTGTCTATGCTGATTATCGAAGAGAAGAGCTTGGGTGAAGACCAACAGACTTCACAAAGCAAAAACAGTTCAGAGCAACAGGCCTTCTACACGAGTTCAGGAAGAGGACGAGGTAGAGGAGGCCGTGGACGCGGTCAAGGAGGTGGCCGAACAGGTAATCAGAATTATGGCCAGCAGCAGCAGCAACAACAACAGTCCCAGAATCAACAACAACAACAACACGCAGGTGGAAGAGGCAAATTCAGAGGCAGGGGGAGTCAAAGAGGCCGTGGAAATTGGCAAAGGCAATATAATGATGCACGTGAATGCTACTATTGTGGTAAGCCAGGACATGTGCAGTCAGAATGTTATAAGAAGCAGGCTGACATGCAAAATGGGAAAGTGCAGCAAAACAACTATGCATCCTCAAGCAGAAATAATGAGGACAATGAAAGGTTGTTTGTTATGCAGCATGTTGTAAATGCCATGTCTGAAAATGTTGATGCAGCACAAAAAGATAATGTATGGTATGTGGATTCAGGCGCTTCGAACCACATGACGAGTCATGGGGAGTGGTTCAAGGAGATGAAGAACCCGGAAAGACCAGGTTTTGTGGAAACAGGGGATGACACTGCTCATCCAATTGCCCACGTTGGAGATGTGCCATTATCTATGCAGGATGGCAAAGTGAAGTACCTTGCAGATGTACTTCATGTACCGAACATAACAAAGAATCTGGTTTCAGTTGGCCAGATGATTGAGCAGGGGTTGCAGGTTCGGTTTAACCCAGATGGGTGTTATATTGAAGATTTCAAAGACAAGTGCAGGTTGGTTGCAAAAGGCAACAGAGTGGGCAGAATGTTTACGTTGGATGTAGACATGCCTGAAATGAGTGCTGCAATG
The DNA here is from genome assembly GCF_041138505.1 of Cibotium barometz. NCBI lineage: Eukaryota > Viridiplantae > Streptophyta > Polypodiopsida > Cyatheales > Cibotiaceae > Cibotium > Cibotium barometz. The sequence continues at coordinate 35,178,627 of NC_141105.1, read as the reverse complement.
TTTGCAAATGGTTCAGGAGTTGTTGCAGACACAGACATATGGCATAAAAGGATTGGTCATGTGAATGTGCAGAGATTGAAGTCTATGCAGACAAAAGGAATTGTGACAGGGCTGCCAAAATTTAAAGTGGAAGGTATGCAGAAAATATGTGAAGCATGCCAATTTGGGAAGCAAACAAAGCATGTGTTTCCACGTAACAGGTATGTGAGCAGAAATGCACTAGATGTTGTGCATTCAGATGTATGGGGTCCTACAAAGACCGTGTCTATGGGAGGCTGCAGGTACTATGTCACTTTCATTGATGACCACACGAGGAAAGTGTGGGTATATTTCATGAAGGAGAAGAGTGAGGTATTCACTCACTTTCAGAATTTCAGAGTTTTGGTTGAAAAGCAAACAGGGAAATATGTTAAGTGCCTAAGGTCAGATGGAGGGGGAGAATACTTCTCCAATGAGTTCTCTGAATTTTTGAAGAAGAATGGTATTCGGAGACAGTTCACATGCAGATACACTCCGCAGCAAAATGGAGTTGCTGAGCGGAAAAACAGGCACATTGCTGAGATTGCGCGAGCATTGATGGAAGAGAAGAATATGCCGCACTGCTATTGGGCTGAGGCTGTTTCTACAGCAGTATACATCATGAACAGGACTCCAACTGCAGCCATACATGATGTAACTCCAGAGGAGAGGTTTACTGGCAGAAAACCAGATTTGTCTCATCTGAAAGTTTTTGGATGCATTGCATATGTGCATGTGCCAGATGAGTTGAGAACTAAGCTGGATCCGAAAGCTGAAAAATGTGTGTTTATTGGATATTCCCTTGAGCAAAAGGGATACAGGTGTTATAACCCTGCTACACGTGAGTTGAGGGTAAGCAGGGATGTTGTCTTTGATGAGATGAGCAGCTGGTATGCTACTGGAAAAGAAGCTGTTGGGGCTGATGTGAGTGGAAGTGTGGTTGCACAGAATGCAGGTCAGCAATCACAGTCTTTGAGTGGACCAGGAGAGTCCTCATCTAGTGGGTCTGTTGATAGACCATGGAGTGGCAGGCTGCGTCATAATACCAGTCCTGCAAATGTGATTAGTACATCACGTAAAGGAAAAGAGAAAGTGGTTGAGCCCCTTGGTATGCCTGACATTTCTGCAGGGCATTCTCATGTTGATGGAGAGTCTAGTGGCTCAGATATGAGCCTTGATGAGGAGCTTGGGATCCCAGCTATGAGAACACCTGGTGTAAAGAAGGCTATGGAAGCCATGAATGAAAAGTTGCGAAGATCAGGGAGAGTGAAGAACCCTGTGCAGAGATTTACATATGATGGTTATGTGGCACATCACTATGCATATATGGCAAAGGTTGTGCAGGTTGTTGAGCCCACATGCATTGATGAGGCTGTTGGAAATGTGTGTTGGGAGAAAGCTATGGATGAGGAGATGGATGCACTATATGGAAATGAAACTTGGGATTTAGTGCAATTGCCTGAAGGCAAGAAAGCCATTGGATGCAAGTGGGTGTACAAAGTTAAACATAACAGTGATGGGAGCATAAACAGGTACAAGGCTAGATTGGTAGCCAAAGGATATGCGCAGACATATGGGATTGATTATGAGGAAACTTTCAGCCCAGTTGCCAAGATGGCAACGGTGAGAGTTGTGATAGCAGTGGCTGCGTCAAAGCGATGGTCTTTACATCAGATGGATGTAAAGAATGCATTCTTGCATGGGGATTTGCAAGAAGAGGTGTATATGTTGCAGCCACCTGGTTATGAGGATGTGGGTCACCCCGAGCATGTTTGCAGGTTGAAGAAAGCCTTGTATGGCTTAAAGCAAGCACCAAGAGCATGGTCTGACAAGATTTCTGAATATCTTGTCACTATTGGCTTTCATGTAGCCAATGCAGATTTCTCATTGTATGTGAGACATGGTGATAGAGGAGTTGTGCTTGTTGTCATCTATGTAGATGACTTGATCATTACGGGGGACCATGATGCAGAGATCTTTGATGTAAAGATCTTGCTAAGACAGAAGTTTGAGATGAAGGATCTGGGGGAGCTCAGATATTTCTTGGGCATTGAGGTGATTAGGTCACCACATGGTATTGGATTACTGCAGAGACAGTATGGCTTGGACATGTTGTCCAAGTATGGTATGACAGGCTGTAAGCCTATTTCTGTGCCATTGGATCAGAATGGCAAATTGAGTGCAGATTCAGGAGAGATCTTGGAGGATCCTACTATGTACAGACGCATAGTAGGAAGTTTGATCTACATGACGATCACCAGACCAGATTTGAGCTATGCTGTTGGGTTGGTGAGTCAGTTTATGCAGGTTCCACGGAAACCGCATTTGGATGCTGTGAGACGCATACTGAGGTATGTGAGGTCTACTTTGCATTGTGGACTATTCTATGAGACTGGGACAGAGATATGTGTACATGGGTACACAGATGCTGATTGGGCTGGTAGTATCTCAGACAAAAGATCTACCAGTGGATTCATGTTTTCTTTGGGGAGTGCTGCTGTGACTTGGAGCAGCAAGAAGCAGCCTACGGTTGCTCTATCGAGTACAGAGGCCGAGTACAGAGGAGCTGCTATGGCAGCATGTGAGGTAGCTTGGTTGAGAAAGCTACTTGCAGATTTGGGTCTATCAGTGGATAGACAAGTTGTCATTTTCTGTGACAACATTAGCAGTATACAGTTGGCCAGGAACCCAGTTTTTCATGCTCGAACGAAGCACATAGAGGTCCACTACCATTTCGTCAGAGAGAAGGTCTTGGCAAGAGACCTTGACCTTGTTTATGTCAGCACAGAGGATCAGGTAGCTGACATCTTCACCAAAGCATTGGGTACAGAGAAGCTCCGCAGATTCAGGGCTTCGCTTGGTGTACATGAGATGGAGTTGAGCTCGAGGGGGAGTGTTGAGATATCGAGCTCTAGTGAGGCAGTGGACACTGATGACCCGCCTGGGGGATAGGCCCCGCACTTACACCACTAGCATGGTTGGTGAGATCTTGGGTGATATGCGGCCAGTGGGATGACAGGCTGTGTGACAGCCACTCTAGAGACTGGCATAGTTATAGCGCCAGCTCATTTAGTCGGGTTCACACTATAGAGAACCCGTGTATGTATTGGTTGAGTACCTTTCATATTATGTGTACTATTATTCTTGTATATGGTGTGTTGAGTGTTGAGTAGAGAAGAAGAAGATTTTCAGCCTCTCACCTTGTGTGTTCTCTATTAGGGTTTTGTGAGTGTGTGAGTGTGCTTGCAAGAGCTCAAGCTCTCTTCCCCCCTGCATCTTTTCAGGAGAGAACTCTGTGGGGCGGGCAAAGCTAGGATCGCCATCTCCACCGGCCCGGAGTGGCGGTGGAGCAGCCGCTGGACTGAACTCTGGCCTACCCAGCTGCGCTGCCCCGGGACAGTGGGTGGTCTGGCGAAGTATCCTGGAGAGGCCGAGGGAGGGATGGGGGCTCGCGGCGAGAAGGGGGGAGAGCGAGGAGAGGATGGAGAGGCATCTGCCAGAGGATAGGTGTTAGGGGGGGCCGCCGGGGGAGGCGGGAGGGGGGGGGCTGGTGGGGGGGGAGGGGGGGGGTGGAAGGAGTGCTCTCTGGGTGAGGGGAAGGGGAGTCGGGGGACGCAGAGTGCGGCCCGGGATCCTCAGGAATCTGCTCCAAGGAGGGGGCGGGGCCCCCCGTCGCGGGGGGAGGCGAGAGCGGGGTCTCCACGTGGGAGGCTCCACCAGCGGCCTCAACGGGCATTGAGTCTGAATCCTCGTCCATCGGGGTGGGACCTGCTGGTCGCCTATCCCTGACTCGAGCATAAGTGCGGGTAGGTGCCTGTACGCCAGCCGGAGTCGCCTGTCCGCTAGCCTGTGCTGCCTGCTGGCGTCTGCGAGACGGTCCCTGCGGGCCGGGCGTTTCCGCCGGCGAACCTCCTGCCATCCGCCAGCCTCCTGGGTCTGCGCGGCATCCTCCGCCGGGGCCTGCTCGTCAAATGATGGCGCCTGCTGTGGCGAGCCAGGGATGTCCGGTCTCTGAGGTGGATGGCCACCACTCGGGTCTCCTACAGGGGGTCCAGAGGCGGCATAGCGTGAAGGATGAACCCCCTTGCGGCGACAGGCGCGTGCGAGATGGCCCATCTCCCGACATGTGTAACACTGGCCGGGGAGGCCCGAATACTCCACGCACTGTATCAGATGTCCTCCAGAAAGACAAGGGAGGAGGATCGTCTTCGGGAGGGACTCCGGTGACGGAACCACAACACGAATGGCCGGGAGTCCTGCTGCCCGAGCAATCACTGAAGCCGCTGTCTGAGGCGTCTCCACCACTTGCCCGAACGCCTTGCCAATGGATGACAAGAGGGGCAAGTAATCCCTACGGAGTCCAGGAAAGCAAATAGTGACGGGGAAACCTGTCGCGCCTGCTAGCGGGTCAGAAGCGGGGTCGAAACCATGAGTCCATCGCGCCAGGAACGCCCGGGATGAGCGGAGGGCAATGGGGCTCCGAGCCAGCACCATCTGAGCTGCCTGGGGGGACTCGAAATCCACCTGGTAGTAGCCACGTCCCAAAAAATCTACGCTGACGATCTTGGCGGGCACGCCAACAAGGCTGCCTTGCAGAAGGTCGCGAAGCTCTCTCTGCATCGGACGGCTACCCCCACTATCTTGCAGACCAAGGAGGAGGCCTCAAGAGCGGATACTGTGGAAACAAACAACTGAAGATCTTCAGCTGTGAACTCCAGACGGAGACCGGAATCGGCAGGGGTAGTCGAAGCGGCTTCCATGGAGTCCTCCAGAGGGAAAAGGCCAAAAACCGGGGTCACCAACGGGAGGGACACAGCCCTGCGAGGAAAAGGAGAGGCGGAGGGTACAGGATAGCGGGGGCGGGGGGGGAGGGGGGAGCTGAGGCGGGAGGGAGCCAGCGGTGGGGGGAGGGGCGAGATGGAAGGGGAGGAGAGGGAGAAGGCGGAGGAAAAAAAAACGCGCAGCGGAGGAGAAGGCGGAGGGGGGAGAGGTGGCGGGGGAGAGAAGAGAGGCGGAGGAGACGAAGGCGAGGGGGGTAGAGAGGCGGGGGAAGAGAAGTCGGGGGAAGGAAGCAAGCGGGGGGGAATGGCGGGAGAGGCAGCATGGAAGGAGGCGGAGGAGGATAAGGTGGGGGGGAAAGAAGGCGGGGGAGGTAACGAGGAAGGAGGCGGGGGAGCGATGGCGGGGGAGGATGCGAGGCAGAAGGCGGGGGAGAAAAGGCGAGGAAGGGCGCAATGAAGGAGGCGGCGGGGGAGAGGACGGAGGAGAATGCGGGGGACTGGCGGGGGGGAGAGGGGGGCGCGATGGTGAGAAGCAGCGGGGGGGAGAGGCGGAGCTCGCAGGCGAAGTCGTACAGCAGTCGTGCGCTACCACTCGGACCCTGTTGCAAAAAAAAAAAAGGAATAAAGTCTTCTTTATCCACATCTTCTCTTTCTTTTTGTTGTTGTTATCTCTTTTCCTTGACTTTCTGTTTGCGAAACTTCCGGTGACTCTTGCAAAACTTACGTGTTTCGGTTTGTCACTAGGAATACTCAGCAAGACCTCTCTGCCCTTTAACAACAATCTTATCTTCTCTAATTCTGATTCAGGGACTATGGCATCATCATCAGAATCCTTCCCATCAGAGGATTCTAAGCATCTATGCTCATCTCCTTCGTCAGCTGAGCTGTACTCAAGAGGGGATACTTCCTCTACAGATACCATATCTCCTAGCAATAATGATTTGTTTGCTTCATACCTAGGGGCTTCTTGGGGTTCCTCTGCATAGATCGGTCTTAGCATTCTTACGGGAATAATGTCATACCCTTCTGGATCACAAAACTGTGTTTGCCTTGGCAATGCACAAGTGTCTATGGTAGCTAAAACATGGTTCCATTCTAAGGGATCTATCAAGTTCTCAAGAAAAGGTATAGGGATATACGCCTCATCCATCACACTTCTGTCTATGGTAACATTTCCAGGTTGCAAGTCTGACAAGATGCTCCACAAATCCATAGATCAGCTCTTCCTTCAGACATAGTTGCTCCCGATGCTTCTGAAGAAGCGGAATCAAACTCATCCACAGGAGAGTGCGTCACATCTCGATAAGCATGGTTTTTCAGATTCACCCTCGTGGTTACATTCTCATGTCTGAGGTACAAGTAATTGTAACCCCAGTCTTGAATCATTTTGAATTGGCGCATGAATGGCCTTCCTAGGATCACTTCGTAATTTGTGTTCTTGCCAAAGTCTATGATAGCAAAGGTATGTCCGTACTCAATGCCACATGACTTGACTATAACGTTCTCAAGCAATCCTATGGGACTCTCTAGATTTTCGTCTGCCAATTGCAAACTCATCCTTGTACTTCTAATTGCAGGTTTTTCCCACATTTCCCATACAGTTTTTGTTACTATAGTCACCCTTGCTCCGCTATCTAGAATAGCTATAGATTCAATCTTGTTGATCTCCACAGGAAGCGTAGTATTTCCTTCATCGTCCTCACAATGCTTGCCAACTTTGTTCACAGGAACCGGAATTGTTTGCTTAAGCATTAGCCCAGAAGCCTTTGTCTTCAACAACTCCTTAACCTGGATGTTTTGGTTCCACAATCCTTGCTCAGTTAATTGTGTAGCCACTTCTCCCCACAATCTTGGCCTAAGCTTTAAGAACTCTGCGAGTGGAATGGTACACGTAACTGGTGCCGACATTAAAGCTTGCAAACTCCCTATGTCTCATTCCTGATGAGGTTGTCGTGTCATTGATGGTACTCGCATGATTTGGCTATGTGCCTCGTACAGTCCTAAATATGAGGGTAGTGTCTTGCATGTGAGCTTGTTGCTCCGAGCTGAGACAACAGTCTGAGCATCATCTGGTAGAGATAAAGCATCAAATTCTTGAACCCTTTGATTCGAGAATTCTACTATAGATAATGGTGGTGACTTGTCAGAAGATGCTAGATCCTCAACTTGTTTTTGCACCGCTTCCCACATCTCCCTTGCTACTGCTTCCTCTATTTCAGGGATTTCATCTCCAAAATCCGCGGTAGTCAATGGTTTTGACTCGTCTGCATTGGTATGAGGTAAATCATCTCCTTCAAGCATTTCTGGGAAATGTAGAGATACAACTTCACTTCCCTTTTCCATGCTTGGCGTGGCTTCTGGTATCGTCTCTAAGTTAGGCTTCAGAGAAGCAAGTCCTCTTGCGTACATAGGTGGTGGGCCGTCTTTTAGAGTCTGAGTATCCCTAATCAACTGCTTATGGATAGCCAAGTTGATTGTCTCTTCACGAGGGTTGGGATATTCTTGCAACTTCTTAGGCAGCTCGGTCAGAGCTGTGATCCTACTATTATACGCTTGAAGCGCTGCATCTAAAGGCTCGTACACCTTGTCCACAAGGACTGATCCTCCTGAGCTTTCCTCAGACTCAGACGCTTTTCCCTTTTGCTCATTTTGAGTTTTCTCTCCTATTTGTTTTGTTTTCAACATTCCTTCTAGCTCTTTTGGGATAGAATTTCCTCCATCAGAGCTCTTCTGCTCCTTCGACTTCTTACTCCCCTTGCTGCGTGGTTTACGTCGAGTTGATTTCTTTCTCTCTTTTCCATCTTTGGATAGAACCTTAATCTCAAAGGGTTTCTCGACAACCTCTTTGACATTCTTTTATGCTTGGGCTCTAGTCACACTACTCTTAGCGACACTAGATCATTCTCCTCCTCAGATGTCGTGGGTGATGGAAACACTTCAACATAGTTGAGGGGCACTTTAGCTTTTTGTGCTGCCAGATCCGCAGGCTTCAACAAGCAATCCTTTGGTAGATGGTCAATGCTACACCCTTGGCAAAACCTCTCTATAGGTGGAAACGTAGATGTTGTGCCTATGTTAGCTAAGAGGGGTCATTTCTTGTTTGGACATTCTCTCGCCCAATGTGGTCCACCACATTCATAGCATGGTCCTGTTTGTTGCATGGGGTATAGTCGCTTTGTAGGATATGGTCCTGGATAACCTTGAGTCTTGGTTGGCTGAGATCCTATAAGCATCAAAGAGCTTGGATCTCCATTAAAGTCATGAACTAGGCTTGGTCCGGTTGGGTTCTCAAAGTAGGGTTCGACAAGAGGATGCTCCATTTTGATGTAGCATGGTTGAGAGCTAACCATCTCCATACCTAATTCAGGATTCTCATATTCCACATATCTAAAGGAAGCTGTGCCAGGTGGAGGAGGTTGAGCTCCTAGCACCGGCCGTGCTTACTCTTGAGCAACTAAGGTTCTCTCATGGTTCACAACTTGCTGCCTAGGTGCAGAGTTGTTTGCTTGTTCCCTTTGTATCCTTACAATGTGATTACAGTCCGAAGTCACGTGTGTAGTTCCATTTACAAAGCTGGCACCACTTCTTTGTTGGTTGATTGCCAACCAATGGTGAAAAGGTTGGGCACTGCTCGGTTTTATGGCTACCTCCACACCCTCCACAGACATAGGGGCCTGTAGGTACAGTATGCATGTATGATGGTTGGGGTCCGTAGGAAGGTCTGTAGTATTGCCCCATCTTTTTCAATACTATCTCGGCAATCTGATCTGGATTAACTAATGGCACACTAGAGTCAGAGCCCCTCCCAGAGCTACGTTTATCATCCGGATGACTATCTTGGTTTCCCATTATGCCGGTCATGTCAAAGTTGTCATCGTAATCCATGGCATCCATGCAACACTCATTGAAGATGACATGCTTCTTTGCATACAAATGAGCGTGAAGTGTCTTGTTTCATAAGCCTTCCAGGAAGATAGAAATTAATCTTCCTTGGCTTGGCTTCTCATCGTCAGGGCATCGATTGATGTACTGCTTTGGCCTATTTACACAATCTCGCACAGATTCTTGATCTTTTTGCTTAAAAGCGTAAATTTGAGCTACCGCATTGTGCTTAATTCCCATTTTTGAAAATGCAGCTATAAAGCTCTTTTCCAGCCCATCGAAAGATCGCTTTGCCTCAGGCTCTAAAGTCTGAAACCATGATAAAGACTTACTCTCTAGCATCAAGCCAAATCCTTCAATTTGCGTATGTGTATCCGTGACTTGCTCCGCATGTATAGCTTGCTTAAAAGCTGCTATATGGTCATATGGGTCACCGGATCCGTCATACTTCTTGACAAGATTTTGCAGTGCAGATGGTCTCACTTTTCTAGAATATTCATCGTCATGTCTCCTATATGAGTCTCGGCCTCTAAATCTAGGCTCTTCAAATGTCATTTCACTTGGTCTATGGGGTTCTCTTGGAGGTACATATCCACTTGCTCGTGGTCTTTCTTCTCCCCTAGATTCTCTAATAGCCCGGGTCTCCTCGTAGGATCAATCGTTGGAAAGACTGGTCCTTTAGCAGTTGTCCGCATGGAAGGTGCTGGTCTAGCCATACTTGGGGTTCTAGCCCATGGTGGTGCTAGTGTTTCTCCTCGAAAGGCAGATTCATCTGGACGTGCCGTGTCTAAGGTAGACTCCTCAGTGAAAAGGGGCCTTCCTTTCCATGTCATTTCCCTAACCTCTGGCCATTCAAGGGTTCTAAAGTCGTTCCCCCATCTATCATGAACACGCTTAGTGAAACCTTCTAGATGCTCTACAGTTATTGTGTGCATGACTGGAAGCTCTAAGCTCGGGTGCTTAGTGGTTGCATAGTAGGTTTCTTCCACATCCCTATACACCTCTTTAATTGGGTCGTCCTGATAGATTTTAACTACTGGAATTTCTTTTACTATGTCCCATGGGTTTTTCTTGGTCTCCTTTTCTTTTCCCGTTCTTTCTCTATCCTCCCAATTCCGATCAGAAAACAATTCTTCAAGTAAAGAAATGGGCGTACCAGGTCTGCGCGATGTTCCTGGCACATTTGGGTCCGATCGAAGCTCCTTTTTCTGCTTTGCTTGTGCGCTAGGTTGAAGTACACCCAAAGCATCCAGTTGTTCAAGATTTTTGGTGACCTCGTAGCGTACTCCATTTCTACCCATGTACATATCGTCTTGGTAGTTCACCCATAGTGTTGGTTCAAATGCAGAATGAATGTCTGCAATTTTAACAGCAAACCGGCTCATTGGATCTTTGTAGATTTCACCGCCATGCGCGTTTGTATATAATAAATGGAGTCTCATGTTGTCAATCAACTCCCCATCTGGGATTTCAAATGGATTAGCAGAATCTGCCATACCAATGGGTGTGGATGGTCTATTCATGCCAAATGACTCGTTTATGTCCATTGAAATATCACTCTCGGTTCTTGAGAGGCTCTCTGTTTAAGACTCCGAAGATGTCTCGAGAATGCTCTCCAAGTTGCCAACAACCGATTGAGTGCCGCTCCCTTGAGTGATTACCCTAGATTGTGCACTAGTGTTACGTCCCCCTAGTATTGTTCCTGAGCGTAGATGCATACGCTATTTTTAGCACGTTGCCGTGTCCAGTTTTTAATTTTTTTAAAAAAATTTAAAAAAATTATATATATATATATATATATATATATATATAAACCCTACCTAACAACTAAATGCAACTAACATGAATATGTGTGTAAATACCTATTTTATTTTTTTTATTTTTATTTTTATTTTTATTTTTATTTTATTTTATTTTTTTATTTTAATAATTACACAAAAATACGAATTATGCAAAAAATTACAAAAATTTTAAAAAAATGCAGAATATGCAAAAAATATGGACTCAAAATAAAACACATAAATTATAGATTTTTTAAATTATTTTTATTTATTTATTTATTTTATTTTTTATTTATTTTTTAAATGCAAAAAAAAACTAAAAATTACCTAGTATGCAGAAATTGCAGATTTTTTTAAAAAAAACTAAAGACTAACACAACAAAAAAATAAAAAAATAAAAAAAATAGAACACTTACCTTTTTGGGCCGGTCACCTTATCTTCTTCACAGCCACGCGCTCTCCTTGCTGCTCACCTTCGCCGGCTCAGATGCCGCCTTCTCCTCCAGCAGCTCTGCTTCCTCCAGTGGCCAGGCGCCTCCTTCTCTTCCACTGCGGCTCCTCCTCTGCGCCTCAGCTGCAGTCCGCCGTCTCAGCTTCACCACCTTTGCCCTTCACTTTCTCTACTTTCACCTTCTCGTCTGCTGTGGATGGCCCTTCGCCTTCACCTGCAGCTCCTTCACGTCCTTCTCGGCCCCTTCACCTTTGCCTCCTTGCTCTCTCTTCAGCCTTCGCCGGCCACTCCTCAGCTGCAGTCGCCACAACCTTCGCCTCCCCACTCTCTCTCCAGCCTTCGCAGCTGCCTCTTGCCTGCTTCGTCTTCTTCTCGCCTCCTTCACGCCCCTTCGCCTCCTCTTCTTCGGGTGAGGCAGACCTTCGCCTCCTCACTCACCTTCGCCGGCTTCAATGCATGGTTTCACCGTCACAATGCATGGTTTCTTTAAAAAACATGAATGAGAGACGAATATGATCACATGGCCACATTTGAGGATTAGAGCTTCACACATATCCAAGCTAGTGTTCAAGTTTCAAGGATTAGAGCTTCTCACATATCCAAGCTAGTGTCCAAGTTTAAAGGATTAGAGCTTCACACATATCCAAGCTAGTGTCTAAGTTTGAAGGATCATGGGACCCCTACAACCACCTTGCTACATTTAGATAAATCTGCATAGCAGAGAGGGTAATCAATCCTAGAACTAAGATAGATGCCTTCAGATTGACTTTAGAGGGTAATGTGTTATTATGGTTCCAAATGCTTGAAGACTCACAAAAAGGGACCATGGAGGATCTCGAACTGGCATTTACCACAGGCTTTTATAAGACTAGTGTCAAGTCAGTTACACAATTATGCCAATTCTAGTAGCTTGAGCATCAGTCAATGAGATATTATATTAATCGCTCCAAGAACCTAAATAATAGATGTCTCCTACTACTGAGGAAAACCCAAGCCAAACTAGGCTAGTCTCATTATTCTTAAAGGCATTGAGAAGCAAAAAATTGCATGATGTGTTGTATGCCAGAAGATAGAGAACGTTAGTGGAGTGTTGTCTAGATACAATAGATTTTGATGATAATTTTATAGGCATCCCTTCCACGAAAAGTAGAAGACCAAACTCTTTTGGTCGAGAGACAGAACCTAGTGTCAAAAGTCAGGACACTAGGAAAACAAAAGAGGCGGCCAAGAGTGCAGAAGGCATTGCTAAGGCACTGATCAAAGGGCTAGAAGAAGTGTGGAAAGACTCTCCTAGTAAGACAACCCATCTCCATTTATCTCCAAGATGGGAAAGGGCCTAAAGAAGTGTGGAAAGTCTCTCCTAGGAAGACAAGCCATCTGCATTTAGCTCCAAGATGGGAAATTACTTGGTGTGATGTTTGCCGAAGCCACCACATGGTGCATGAGTGCCCAGTCTTGAGAGAAAGGGGGAACCAATGGTGCGGATAGTACAATAGATATGGAAATCATGAATCATCCAACTGCTACCACACACACCAATGAATGGCTAGAATGACAAGAGTGCCTACATTACTAGGAGCTTCTCAGCTAGTTAGCCTTACCAGCCCCACCTATAATTTAGCCAGACTCTACTCACGTTAGCAAGGAATCCCATGAGCATTGGAGGTTCCACATCCAAAATAGCACTACCAGAAACCACACCGATGAGTCTAGTAGACAGTGAACCACCTAGCATGTTGGAATTCTATATTGACTATCCAAACTCAATCCCTAGAAGCCCACCCCGACATGTATACCGTTTAGGACAACCTGGACCAATGGTGTGGGATACACAACAATTGACTACATTAATGCAAATAACATCGGGAGCCTAGAGATTCCAAGACAATAATATCCCAAGGAGTGGTCCTCTTGTTTGTTTTAGATGTTAAGGCACCCATAGAGTGGCTGAGTTCCCCATAAAGGCAAATCTAGAAGCAATAACAACAAATCTGCCTCCCTTGGATAGATGGTGCATTAGATGTGGCATCGGACACTTGATTATGATAAGGGCATAGGCTCAACAAAGCTAGTCCTCAGTCTGTGACCCAAGCATCAAGAACTTCCAAAAATGTTAAAAATAAGAAACAATGCAAGGACTATAGTAAGGTAAAAGCTATAGCCTCGAGAGAAATTCTCTCGACCTCTTGCTTGTTTTAGATGTTAAGGCACCCATAGAGTGGCTGAGTTCCCCATAAAGGCAAATCTAGAAGCAATAACAAAAATGCACCTCCCTTGGATAGATGGTGCATTAGATGTGGCATCGGACACTTGATTAGTGACTACCTGTATAAGGCCACAACTTCAAATCTATTTACCATTTCACCCCAGCACCACCAGCAAACAAACTTCAAAATAGTGAGTATCTTAAGCCAACCTTCTTCAAAAGAAGAACAGGAGGTACTGCAAGAATTATGATAAGGGCATAGGCTCAACAAAGCTAGTCCTCAGTCTGTGACCCAAGCATCAAGAACAGGGAATAGTGTTGAGTGTGCAATCTCTCTCTCTCTCTCATGGAGTTTTTAGTGTGGTTTAATCCACCTTAATTATCTTATGCTTAATCTATGTCCTTCACCATGATCAATCCCTTTTCTAGATTGTTAACATGGTATCAGAGCTTGGGTGGGCTCTTGGTCATGGTGATTATTATGTATATTAGCTTGGGTGGGCTCTATGTCCTTCACCATGATCAATCCCTTTTCTAGATTGTTAACATGGTATCAGAGCTTGGGTGGGCTCTTGGTCATGGTGATTATTATGTATATCAGAGCTTGGGTGGGCTCTTGGTCATGGTGATTATTATGTATATTAGCTTGGTTGTGTTTTTCTTTGATTAAGCATTATTTTCAATTTATTATGAAAAAATTTATGCACACTCATATTATGATTTGGATTTGCATTTGTGAGGATTTGAGAGGAGATTTGCAACAAGGAGGTTTCATAGAAGCTGCCCACCAAGAGAGTTGCAAATGGAGTTTTGCAACATGGAGAGCTTGCTCATCATCAAGGAAGCTGAAAATGGAGGTTTCAGCATTATGAAGGCTATGGAGTCTTCATCATCGTCAAGGAGAAGCTGCCAAGAGAAGATATGCTGCTGATTATGCCTCAAGAAGGTTGGTTTTGTGAAGTTTTGCCTCAAAGTTTTGTGTTTGAGCATGGAAGAATGCTCTATGAAGGGTTCTATGTTGGGATTTCTGAATCTCTTGCACTTGGGCAAAGAGAAAAGAGTGGAGGAGGTGCACGCTTGTCAAGATAATGGCAAGTGAGATGGTGAATTCAATGGAGTTCACAGGTGTGTGCATCAAGAAGAGGATGCACTTGTTGATGTTTGCTCAATGAAGGAGAGCAAAGAAGGGGATGGAAACCTTGGCAGTTTCCACATGTTTATGCACCTTGGTTCTTATGAGAAACTGTTTTGAAGAAGCACCCTTGAAGATGGTGTGTGGGGATGAAGCATACACATCATGGAGCTCAATTTTGGAGCTCATAGAGGCCATGTCAATGGCCGTGGAAGACCTCAATTTCGAGGTTGAAGAGGCAAAAGAAGTGCACTCAGGAATGAACTGCATATGAAGCTCGATTTCATGACAAAGCAATGAGCCCGCACAATCAAATGAATACAAGGAAGTCTCACGGGCGGCTGGGAAGAGTCAGGCACAGCTATACAAGCAAGGCAGAGAGTGCAGCTGCTTGCAGAGAGCAGCCTTAAAATCGTCCCTTCTCAGTACGTCAGAACGAAATCTAAGAGACGCTCAATAGCAACAGGTGATTGGATAACAAAGGACAATCACCAGCATCCACACACAGCGCATCAGAATGATGTCCCCATCCTTGACTTGTTCGATATAGACGATGAAGACAGAAGATAGGCAATCCGCCTTTGAAGAACACGCAACACCTAGGAGAGAGAGACAGAGTGAGCAAGCGTGTCAGACCGCTTGAAGTTGGCTGACTGACGCTAAGGCGGCTGGTTGGGCTGCTGTGGTGACCTCTGGTGACAGTAGCAGGAGAGAGAAAGACAAGAAGAAAAGTGCTACGAAGGCACTGATGACCAAGTATAGAGTATGGCATCAACTTCTTTGACAATGTGGAGGTGTACGCATTTGGCAAGGCGGAGGAACTGATGGGGCAGGCCATCAAGGAGTTGGGCTAGAAGCACTCCAACTTCGTCATCTCTATCGAGCTTGTGCGCAAAGCACATCAGAGCTCTTTGTGAACTGCAATAGCAACAGGAAGATCGCCATAGCTTAGCGAGGCAAGGAAGGAGAAGACCCATTGGTTGTGGGTCCCAAAATTGGCATGTAGTCTGATTGTGCTGCAAACTCGCGCATTCAACAGCAGGCAGCACCAACTACCTGACGCACAGCTGCTAAATAAATAAAAATTAAAATTTTTTTTGTCGTTTGGTTCAATCTACCCTTAATGAGAGAGTAAGGGTTTCTTCACACCATTCCCTCTTAAGCCTAAGTTCACATGGTCTTTGAATACTTGTAAAAACACAAGTGAAAGAAGTAGTTGATACATGTTCACACACACATCGAGGGTCCCCTGCCCGGTTGCGACCAAGGGGTTTGTAATTTTATTTTTCACCCAAATATGATGATGGACAATCGTCCACGAGCATGCGTGCTCAAAAACAACAAAATTTTGTAAACCATCCATGGTATGAGGGTAACCCTACCCGAACTCACCTAGAAGCTCGAAATAGCTGTTGTGTGTTGTGTGCAAGAGCGATGCACGTGTGAGGTGCATGCGCATGGGTTGGTTCCCACCCGAACTTCTACGTTCAAATCGGACTCAGTGGTTCCGCTGTGAGCGAGTCGGCTCAAAATGGACTAGGTGTCTAAGATGGTAGACACGCGCACACATGTTTGATTGAACACTCCAATGTATCATTGAGGGGGAGTGTTGAGAGGTAGCGATTGCGTTTGTGCAATGCTACATTGATATGGGTAATGAATGATGGGTGAGTTGTAGAACACCTCGATTAAGAGGGGGTGTTGAGAGATGTAATCGTGGTGATGTGTGTATGTGGGAAAGCACCCTAGAGGTGCAAGATATTGTGGTGAGATAGGAATGCCACATGTAATATTGCATGGTGTGTGAGTGTTGACCAAAAGAGTGGAAAAGGAGTTGCCACATGGATGATGATGTGTAAAGTGGGATAAGGCTAGAAAGCCTATATCATTGTATGGTTCATTGTGATATGCAATACAAGGGAATAGTGTTGAGTGTGCAATCTCTCTCTCTCTCTCATGGAGTTTTTAGTGTGGTTTAATCCACCTTAATTATCTTATGCTTAATCTATGTCCTTCACCATGATCAATCCCTTTTCTAGCTTGTTAACAATGTTAAAAACAAGAAACAATGCAAGGACTGTAGTAAGGTAAAAGCTATAGCCTTGAGAGAAATTCTCTCGGCCTCAATCACTATGACATACTTGGCATACAAGCTAGAAGCTTGGGATGAATTCCATCAGTGGATGAAAGAAAAGCAAAGCTCAAATCAATTGGAGAAATTAAGGAGACATACCAAGCTAAATAACTAACCCATGACGAGTGTTTAAGGATGTTCTAGTCAATGCAGTTGGGAAGTACTATGAGGGAGAAGATATGAATGCCACCATTCCAATCAAGTTGGGAGGAGTGACCACCACTGCAATTCTTGATGAGGGATCAGGAGTGAGAATTGCTACCAAAGACATGTGGCAAAGATGGGGAAGCAAGTCCCTTAAAAGACCAAAAAGATGGGGAAGCAAGCCCCTTAAAAGACCAAAAATAGTCATTAAGCTAACTAGTGAGAGACAAAAATTTAGGAACCCCTATGGGAATCCTAAAGGATGTTGAGGTAACTTCATGTGGCTTGACCTATGAGCTTACATTTACCGTTGTTGACTTTGGAAGGCCCACCAATTATGACGTAATATTGGGAAGACCATTCATGCACCAATTGTCGATGATTCATGATTGGGGATATAACGTCATTTACCTTCGTCAAGGGGGAAATACCATTAAGGTAAACTTGAAAAACCATAAGTACAAAGAGGTAACCATAGTGCCTATCAATGCAAAACTTTAGTGGACAAAGTGATAAAAGATGTGAATCATCGAGAAGACAGATCGATTTCACTAATGTCATGATGGGTGAGAGCTATGCTCATCTCATTACAAGATGATGTACTGACATTCTTTGCATTTTATGGCATTCCATGGCTTTTCACATATTTTCTATTTCTCTAGGGTCATGTGGATTTTTGCACATATATCTTCACATGACCGGTTTGACCCTTGCATTGTCCCATCACCCGAGGTCACGTGGGTTTTATCACTGTCACACATTCATTACCCTTGCATTGTCCCATCGCCCAAGGTCATGTAGGTATTCATCAGTGTACATATTCGTTACTACTCACATCACTTGGATCACATCATGGTGCGTGCATCACGAGGATCTCCACACGCCCTATTTGGCCTTGCCCAATCAAGCTTTGTATTGCCACATCTAGAGCCTTGGGAGGAGCCTCCCATACCTTACATATCCTCATCATCGAGCATGGTATCTGTGCACCCTCTTTTTGAGGAGGATCTTTCCCCCCTACCACTAGCACGTCTTTTTCGGGGACATCCCTTCAACCGTGTGATTACCTGCCACCATTCAAGGCAACTGCTACCTATCCTTAGTTGACTCTAGCCTCATACACTTGGAAATCTTTGAGAGCCTCTTGAGTTCCCCATTTACATTTGGGATACCAAACGGATGGGATTAGCTCTCAAGGTGGGGGAGCACCTCTCACTTCCATGGTCTACACCCTTGAGATGGGGGTGTTTCCCTCACTTCACTTTTTGGTGCATGGAAGATCCTCTTCATCGACACATCTTTCCGATCCTTGGGCTCTACATCGACACATCTTTTGCATGACATCTTTGGCATGATCCTTCCTTTTTTGGGGGCTTCATCAACTTTTTCTTTTTTTGTTCCTTCTACTTTTGTACTCATTGCCATCTCCCTGACCACATCAGCGGGACCAGATGTGTATTAGAGTTGGGGGGATCTTAACCCCTTTCCATACACCATAGCTTACTCTCCACATGATGCTGCACATGCACATGTATATGCATATCACTTTGGTGCACATATCCTATATTTTGACATAGGATATTTGGGTAAGGATGAAAATTAACACTTAAGAATACATATACAATGGGAATTACTCTTTTTGAATAAAAAAAAGTAAAACTTATCTTTCACAATTTTAGAAAAAATTTGCCATAACCTCCTTTGTATGGCTAACCATTTTTTAATTTTTAAATCTCTAAAATTAATTAGAATTTCACCAAGAGTATTTAAATCATTCTAATGTAAACATTTTCTACTTATCAAAGAGAATAATTATGAAAAACTTGATTTTATCCAATAATCATTCATCTAGGATAAAGAATGGTTGGATTTACTAAAGAAGAGAGGGAAATTCCTTTTTTCAATGAGGCATAACATCATATTTATTTTAGAGAAGACAAAAATCATAAAAACCATAAAATGAATAGAAAAGAGAAGAATCTCCAACGTACAAGGAGAATTTGAGAGCTTTCCTTTTGCTTGATGGTTTGAGGGATCTACTCTTGTTTGAAACAAGAGTGGCCACCAATCTTTAGAATAGGGAAGGTCAAAAACTAATGAATTATGAGTAAATTCACAGTTTTTGGCTCTTGGGAGAAGCAAGGTAACAGTGCAAAAAACACTATTAAGCTTCAACAAAGGGAGAGGCTTCTATTTATAGGAAAAAGTGAGCCTGTAACCAAGCAAACTGATTCTAGAATTTTTCAGATCAGTTTGGTCAATTTTTTACCATTTTTAGGCATTAGGGAAAATTTGGACTCAAAAAGGGGCCTTGTAAGAGATCCCTTGGGATGGTGATGTGGACAAAGCAAGCCAATAAACCCACATATAATATTGGAGGGTACGTGCGTCATTTTTGAGTTCTTTATTCCATTAGGGTGTTTTTTAATTCAAAAGGAAACAACATCACCAAACATTTCAGGACAAAGTTGATAAAGCCAAATCCGCAACAAAAGTATGAAAACACAACAAAAAAAACTAAACTCTTGGTTCTCCTCTGCTTCAAGCAAGGCATCTTGCCATAAATTAGTGCTCGAACTAGGAACGGTTTCCACTGTCTTACTTGGTACATCCCTAAACCCTCCCATGTTGGTAATATTCAGTCTTTCCCTTGCTTCTTGTAGCTCTTCCTCTGTGGCATCTTTTCCTTCATATTTAAGGGCATCAGCATAGATCATCTTTAGTGTTGCTACAGCAGATAGGAACTCGGTGTCTTTCACATGGCTATCCACTAGTAAGTACTTATCTATCCCATCATCATCTACAAAATTGTCATCGACCTCCAGATTTTGGGCTATGAAAGCTATGCAATGGTCCTCCCTTAAGTTAAATACATGTTGTATGTCTGTCAGCAATATATACTCTAAATCTCCTACTTGGTAGGAGGGGAGTAATGGCGTTGGAATGGGGGAGAAGTCATCTGATTCAATCACAAGCTGACCTACATCAGTGTTTTGTTCTCTCACTGCCTCAATATCAACCGCCGAACTGAGCTTCCTCTCTTCTTCAACATTGAACTCCTCAATCACATGAGGAGTGTCCTCCTCTTCAGCAACATCCTCAACGGTGGGACTAGCCTGACGAGAAACCGTGTCTTCACTTTCATTTGTTGCATGCGGCTCTGTACATTCTTCATCTGTTAATTGCACGTTCATGTGCAAGAAGCATAAGAAGGCATAAGAGTATTCCATCAACAAGCGGCATTTTCTTTTGTGAAAAGGGCATGGCAAAGCTCTCTTCTTATCACATGGTACCTTGTGCCAATCCTTGTTTAACCTCTGCTTCTTCTCCGGTGACACCTTGAGATTAAAATGAATGTGATTTTTTCCATCAATCATCCCTGGATCTTCATTTGTGAGCTCATCAAACTCTTGCTTTGCCTCTTCAAAGTATCCGGGATGGCTAGAAAATGTATCCTCCAAAGAAAAATCGCAATTGAACATCAACGAAATTGAAGGGTGCAAATCATGACGTCGACATTTGTAGAGGAAGTCATACAACAGAGTTGCAGGTGTTTCTTTAATCTCTTCGTCCACATCAAACTCGACTTGAACTTGCGCCATGGCTGAATTCAAGGGTGTAGATAAGACATGGAAAATATTAGTTCAAGCAATGAATCAAGAGACAGTCGGTCTTAAACACCAAATCTCTGTGTGGTGAATGGATTCAACATAATGCGAGAGGAGATGCCAGAGGAATCCAGGTATTCCTCCTCGCATTGTAGTGAATCTATTTTCCCTAACGCAAATAAAATTGCAGCTTCGTCAAGGACCTCTTCTCGCGTTATGGTGAATCGATTCACCATAATGCGAGGAGGAATATTGTGCTTCCTATGGGACCTTCGCTCGCATTATGGTGGTGAATTGATTCACCGCAACATGACTTTTTCATCCTTTGGCGCCGCTTCTCACGTTATGGTGAATTACAAATAAAGATACTTCTCAAGTACCCATACTGAGAGGGGAGGTGTCAAACGAATTAAAATAGTCTTCCTCGCAGTCAATTCACCATAATGCGAGGAGTCATAGGTTTTCAATTCACCTTAATGCGATGAAAAGACAAAGCAAGGAGTTCTACAAGAATGAAACCAAAAGAACGAAATAACAAAAGAAGAAGGAAGCACAAAAGAGATCAAAATACCAGGAAAACGAATTGTATACAAACGACGCAGGAGATGGAGATGAAGGAGGTTGTCGTTATCTTTGATGGAGATGAAGGAGGTTGGAGGTTTGTCTTTGTCGTTTGATACAGGAGGATGAAGGAGGATGATTGATGAAGGAGAGTTGGAGGAGATAGTCGTTGATGGAGATGAAGGCCGTTGGTGGGGAGATAAATGAGAATACGAACTCCAAGAGAGACAATAAATGAGATGGGTATCCTAGAGAAGCAATTAAAAACCATTTTTAATGCTATGCGACACGTCAACACCGCGTTTTCACCCACCATTCCATGAATGCCACGTGGTAGCCCGCCATGTACCTAACACGTGTACACGCTATAAAGACTAATCAAAGCAAGATAGACAATTAAAAACCCTTTTTAATGCTATGCAACACGTCAGTGCCGCCTAGTCACCCTGCGCCTAGTCGCCCTGGGGGCAGCCCGCTAGCACGTGTGTTTGCTCTAAAGACTAATCAAAGCCGTTAATCATGCCACCTTTTCGTCCTCTTATCAATTTCGCCTTGTCCGTCCTCTTGCTTGCCTCCAGGTGACTTTCGACTACCCCCACAGTATTGAACCAATATTCCACCTCCTACAAGACAGTCTCCATCCATTCCCACGCATGAAATGTGAGTTTTTGTATATTACTTGATTGTTTTGTAAGTTTCTTGTATATTGCTTGATTGTTTTGTTTTTTCTTCGACTGTTTGCCCTCTGCCATTTTTTTTTCTTCGACTGTTTGCCTTCTGCCATGGTGATTGGATTCACCTTAAAGCACACGACGGGCCATTAGAATCTCAATACGGCTCCATGTGTTATGGTGAATCGAATCACCAAAATGCAAGATGGAATGGTAAGAGATTCGCGATAATCCTCCTCCCGTTGTAGTAAATCGATTCACTATAACGCGAGGAGGATTGTTTTGCTTTGATTGGTCCTTAGTCTCGCGTTATGGTGAATCAATTCACTATAATGCAAGATCAAAGGGCAAAGGATTCACGATAATCCACCTCTTATTGGTGTTAATTTATTCACCTCCTACACGACAGTCTCCATCCATTCCCACGCATAAAATGTGATGGACGTGTATTACTTAATTGTTTTGTGAGTTTCTTGTATATTCCTTGATTGTTTTGTTTTTCCTTCGACTGTTTGCCCTCTGCCATTGTTTTCTCTTCGACTGTTTGCCCTCTGCCATGGTGATTCGATTCACCTTAAAGCAGATGACGAGCCATTAGAATCTCAATACGGCTCTATGTGTTATGGTGAATCGAATCACCAAAATGCAAGATGGAATGGTAAGAGATTCACAATAATCCTCCTCCCGTTGTAGTAAATCGATTCACTATAATGCGAGGAGGATTGTTTTGCTTTGACTGGCTCTTAGTCTTGCGTTATGGTGAATCAATTCACTATAACGCAAGATCAAAGCTCAAAGGATGCACGATAATCCACCTCTTATTGGTGTCAATTAGCTCACCATAATGCGAGGAGGGTTATTGTGCTTCGGTGGGCCTTCATCTCGCGTTATGGTGAATGGATTCACCATAACGCGAGAAAGTGAATATTGCTTTCTTGGCCACCCGCTCTCACTTTATGGTGGTGAATTGTTAATCGTATACTACTGAATAGCTAAGTTTTCTGCTCTTGCTTGCGTTTTCAGATGGCTCGTGTAAGGCATACAGCTAGACCCATTGACAATGCAGGTCCCTCATCTAGTGGGAAGAAGATGGGCACTCTGAATGCCTCAAGATCGAGGAAATCAAGCAGTCCTTCCCGATTATCCAAAATGCAACCTAGACTAAGGCGTTTCGCTGAGCATTCGTCAGCGCTGCGAGAAATCATAAAATTTATGAAGCACCCGACTGTTGCTATTCCAAGATTACCTTTCCAGAGGCTTGCCACATGAGAATTTGTGAGCAAAATGGAATTTTGTTTAGGTGGAAGGCATCAGCCCTGTTTTGCTTGCAGGAGGCCTCAAAGGATTGGATGATTGAATTTTTTTTTTGGATAGTTACGTTCTTGCTGCCCATGCACACAGGGTCACAGTGATGAACAAAGATTTTTCAGCCTACTAGCCCTTCGTTTTAGATATGATAAGTTACTTAGACCAGTTACATTTACTGATGCACGAATGGTGCAAATTTTGGATGTCCATCCTGTTCAAAAAGTGAGAATTGAAGAGGTGACCGAGGGAGGTCCAGATCATGAACATCAATCTCAGGCAAATTTTCTGACAAGCGCTAAAAGGGAACATCAAGTGGCAATGCTTGCATTGCAAACAAAAAGAGAAAATGTTCATGCACTCCACGCTATGAATCGGGAGGCGCTTCAATTTTTGTTGCCGAAGTTCTATGTACCCTTTAATATTAGAGGACAAAGATGTTATTTCCCAATTCATGCTGAGGAGATAAACATTTTGTTTGATCCTAAAACTGAAGTCAACGACAAAGTGCTCAGATGTGTTTTAAGGTATACTCTTTTCTATGTCCTCCCACAATTTTTCATTCTTGGCTCTTAAAGTTAATGCCTAACTCTTGATATGTTTCCTTGTGAAGTTTTGTTATTTCACAATTGCCCGAGGATGTACAGCATCGAGTGTTCCAGATTGATTCGCTGGTCTCAACACTATTGCTAGTAGAGTCAGTTCCGTACCTCGATGTGTTGAACTGGTTTCGGGAGGTCCAGCTGGACGATGCTCGAGTATTTTTTTTGGCATATCATGAAAAGTGAGTTTGTCTCTCTATCTCTCTTGCATGATGTTTATACGAATCACCATACACGAGTTATATAGTGCTTCCTTTGGCTTGAAACTAATAGAAATCTATTTGGATTTGATGCAGTTCCCATTGGAGTCTTGTACTAGTCGATGTGCAAGACAATGTTATTTACCTTGCAAATTCGACATCTGGTGTCCATGGCAATGTTTTGCTGTAAGTTAAAATCATTATGATACATATTATTGTTTGAGTTAGAAGTCCGGATTGATCAGGATAATGATTAGTCTTTGTTTGCAGTGGTGTCAGGAAACTAATGGCAGCTTATGAGAGCCTGAGCATGGACATCGACACCCTAGATCGATCGACCATTCGAAGGGTTAGTGTGCCCAAACAAGAAGATGGTTACAGCTGTGGGTGGAGGGTTGCACTTAATGCATTGTTGTTGCTCTACGGAGCATTTTTCAACTCCCTTCAGAGGATGTAAGCATTTTTTAGCTCCCATACGCATGCGTACTCTTGTTTATCTTCTTGTATATTGTCATGTTGATCTTATTTATGCCTTGATGAATTGTGATGGCAGTTTCCATCCATGTCTCGCTACGTGGACCTAGACGTCCAAACATTTAGGGAGGAAACAATTGCGAAATTGATCGAGGTCGCAGAAGTAATGCCTCCAGACGTCCCAGTGGACTTCATCCCGCCCAATCCACAAGGGGGGATAGGCCCCCCTGAGCCTCTTACATGGGCTCCGTACTTGGGAGAAGAGCCATGGCTCCATCCTGAAGCCGAGTCCTATGGGTTCCAGTAATAAATAGTTTTTTCCTTCTTCCAACAAATGTACGTTTGTAAATATGCAACTACACATGTACATTTATATTTTTTTGCACATATTTAGTGTTATTGGAGAGAGAACATCAATTGTAAATGCACTTTTAATTTGAAAATCAGAGGATCAAATTTGCTACTATGTTCCTTCACTGCTTGTTTCTTACTTTAAGCCTTTTTTGTGTACATAAAAATTCAATTGGGGAATTTTTGCCTTCAATACATTGTTTTAAACAATAAAGCATTACAAAAGCAATGTTCTGAATAGATAAGTTTATTGCATATGGAAAATACATTGTCACCGTATACCTGGTCACATCATATATCTTCTAGTGCCTCCAATTCATGTGGGGCTGCAACATCTTTACAAATGATCTGATGCTCTCTTCTTTTACTTAGCTTCCGACCATCGAGCTTGAAGCAAAATTGATCTAGAGGATTCTGAATAGCTACTTCTAATTCCTTCCTAACATATTCGAGAGTCCAATTCTCTTCCACTTCCAATGTCAATGATGGGTGACCCTGTCGAATCATAACTATATCTATCAAGCAAGAGTGGCTACCATCTCTTATATCTTGGTCCATGCTTTTCCAGTTGTTGTTGATCCATTGCCACCTTCTATAAGTAAATGACATGCATAGATGTTGCCTAGCAATATAGTATCTGATTCCAAAATATCATTAGGATAATTTCCTCAGTATAATCAAATAAGTGTTGTAACTGTTTCACAAAAATACATTTGAATGTTATAACACTCACCGAAATGCAATGTCGGAGGTGTTCAATCGACATTCGATCAAATCATCTCCCTTTGATGATTTCACTCTCCAACCTTTGTCAAACAAATGATCAAGCCAGGCTTCATCTATATCTTTGCACACAAAAGTTGTTCTAGTTTTTCTCAATTGTTTACAATCAAAAAATAAATCAACAAAGCATGCAATTGGAACAAACAAACTTAAGTGGACATTTCTTGCACCAATGCTAGGCTTCATAGCACATTTAATATCATTAAACATTTTGGTCCTGTATGACTCTATCACTTCTGTATCCAGCAATGGCCACTCAGGACTATCAAGTGCAGGCAACGGAATACGTTCCAACTTTCCATGTCGACTCGATTGAGTGGGCAAGGTATAAAATGAGTCATAGAAATATGTTCTACTTCTTGCAAGATCACTTGGTGCACGACCTTCATATTGAAGTTCCCCCACCTCACCATGTACGACATTCAAGAATCCCGTCAAGCATTGTGCAGGCTCCCACTCCTGAAGATTGGATGGGTACAAATCTGTGCAAGGTAGAAAAATGTATATCAATCACCTTATTTGCAACATTGAAATACAAAACACAAGCACTTACAATGTGGTCTGTGTCTTGGAAGTCCTTCCAATGGTCCCACGTTAATCTCTTTTTGCATGAATACATGCTGGATCAACACTTCTTTGACAGTTCTCCCTCCTAGTGCCATCTTAAAGTCAAGGATCCTTCCTTTCCAATGTTTGGCCAAGTCTTCAGATGCCTTTCCCTTCACTCGAGTGGCAACGTTTTCCTGGCTGCATAGTGACCCAAGAGTACTTCCTGTATACTTGGGGAATCCATTCTTCGTTCTCGTCTTTTATGTTATATAACACAACAGATGAGATACTGCTCCTTGCTTGTTTCAGTCCACTTTCGGGTGCCATGAGAGATTAACAGACGTATGAGAAAGAAGAAGTAGCAGAAAGTGGATGACTGAGCTAACCACTTTTGTGGATCAAGGAGGGAAGAAGAAATGAGGGATGGTGTGTTCTTTTGGGCGCCAAAGATGTTTCGAGATTCAAAAGTGGAACCAAGTTGAGGGAATAACCAGGAGAATGTGTATCTATCTATTCCAAGCATTCAAGCTTCATTAGTTCTAGGGGTGGTGGAAAGAATTTTTTAGTGCTCCACGTCTAACGCAGGAATGTGGAAAACATTCTTTTATTGTGTTAAGTGCTGACAAAAAAACGGTTTAAAATATTTTAAGACAAGGTGATGGTTTTTTTTAATATTTCATGAAGATAAGAGTTTCTCCACGTTTTAGGTGGGTTTGTACAGAGGTCCCACCACCGGTGAATATCGTTGCGTAGATTTCATGTCACTCAATCTATGTGTCTATTATTATATTATTATTGAAATAGCCCTCTTTTGAGTCCAGAATTTTCCTAATGTCAGTTTAGCTCACTTTTTGGATCTAGTTGAAACAGGAGAGAGGAGAGATAAAAATATCTCATTATTTGGGAGTTTAAAACTCTCTCCCACATGTGAAATAGGCACCTCCTTCATGAGGGGAATTCCCCCATACTGAGGTGTCAAAAATGCATCATTTCTTCTAAATATCTCTCTTTTTTAACTAATAACCTTGTCCTTAGTCAACTCTTCATCTTATGTGAGTATTTACTCATTTTTGGGGGGATTTTCTTTAATTTCTTCCATTTATCTCCTCCACACATTTGGATGAATCTTATTGGCCCATAGGAACCTTAATTTAAAATTTCAAAAAAATCTTGACCCTCAGGATAAGGCCTCTTGAACAGATGATACTTGATTTCTAATGCACCTTCTAAAAATCTTTTTGAACTTTTGTTTCGGGGGAACTTATTTAAATACAAAGAGATATTTTTCCATCCAAAAATATTTAAAATTTGAATAACCTCTCTCTAGAAGGTTTTCTCTCTCTCAGGTATAAACAAGATCTTTTATATTTCTGAAGAGGGATTTCACTACAGGGGAAGATAGTGGACATCCTGAGAGGCTGGGGAGGAATCTTATAGTCTCTGTCTCTTTCTCCTCCTCTCTCCCCCCTTTTGTATGAGTCTTTTTAGTTCCTTGTAGCCTTTTCCATGGCTTAGTAGTATCACATGGAACTCTTTGTACTATTTTTTGTCTCATAGACCCATGTTAGTTGCCATCTCATGTCTATAAACACCACTCATTTAGGTGTTTACCCATTTTTTTCCCATTTTTCCATGTACTTTTCCCATTTTTACTGGTCATGGGGCTGCTGTACTAGCCGACTTGGAGCCTTGTACCTGGCCAACTACTCTCCTACTGGCCAGCTACTCTCCTACTGGTCGACTGCTTGTATGCAGCCGTGGACTTATCCAGCAGCCAGTCAGCTATCTTTTGGTCGGCCTACCAACATAGGGCCAGCATAGGGACTACCCCACTTCATTGTGTTGTATAGCAGATTTTATACAGTCTCTCTCTCTCTCTCTTCTGTGTTTTCTCTTCTACGCTCAGTTCTGTGTTCAGATTCAGGTTGGTGGTTCTCTCATGTGTTTGCTCGTCTTCAGCATAGAGTCCTCCTATGTGTGCTCTCAAGTTTTTATCTCATATCCGTTGCGTATTCCGACCTAGTATCAAAGCCCCAGGTGGCTTGAAGCTTGGAGATATTGGAGAGCTTGTGAGACTGTTGATTTCTTGAAGACCTTAGAGAGCTTGCGGGACTGCTGGTTTTTTGGTGCTGATTGGAGATCTCTTAGGCTATTCGGGACTTAGAGATCGGGTAGAAGGCGGCCATCATCGTTGGACAACCACCTTACATATTACTTGTAGCCTCTTCTTCATTTTTTTCCGCACCCACCCTCCCTTTTCACAAGACCAAAGTAACCTCCCCAAGATGGCTGACTCGCTTGAGATGGCTGACTTGCTTGAGAGATGGCTGAGAAGCACGTGAAGATCCCTACTCTCCCCATGTTCCCTATGGATCGACAGTTGGATGGGACCAACTATGACATCTGGAAGGTTATGATGGAGTCTGAATTGGAGTCTTATGACTTGGCTAATTTTATTATTGTTGGTGTTCCACAGCCAGAGTTGGAGGACAAGGAGCTTTTACCCTCTACTCAAAAAGAACGGGAGGCTCAGGCACAATTGTGGGATCATGTCAATGCCCGTGTGCGTTCTTTCATCTTCCTTAATTGCATACTACAGGTGATTAATCATATCAAACATATGAAGCTGACCAAAGGGATTTGGGAACATTTGGCTTCTTTGTATAACAGGGTATCACCCATGAGGCGGATCTCCTTGGAAGTACAAATGTGGGTGATGGATCCTGCAAAGTCTTCGACAATGCGGGAGCACATCAACAAGTTACAGGCTCTTCAACAAAGGTTCTTTAAGCTGTGTTACAGTAATTAATTTATTGGGTGATCCAATAAGTAAAAAGAATATCTTGGGTGACCTAAGTGTGATTAATTTGGTTGTGAGTGAATCCAACCAAGTGTGACATGTGTGACGCACGTATTGTGACCCTAGTTGATTGTGAGTGAGTCCAACCAGCTCTGACACGTGTGAAACGTGTGGTATACTTTTTGAATACGTGTGATGCGTATGAAAACATTGTGAGTGAATCCAATGTGTGTGAGTTTGATTGTGAGTGAGTCTGATCAACTCTAAGACACATGTGACGCATGTAAAGGTTCTGTGAATTTGATCGTGAGTGAGTCCAATCAACTCTTTTGAAATAATTCTTGATGAGGGTGACCCTAGTTGGTTGTGAGTGAGTCCAACCAGCTGTGACATGTGTGAGACGTGTGGTATACTTTTGAATATGTGTGATGCGTATGAAAACATTGTGAGTGAATCCAATGTAGGAGTTTGATTGTGAGTGAGTCTAATCAACTCTAAGACATGTGTGACGCATGAAAAGGTTTTGTGAATTCGATCGCGAGTGAATCCGATCAACTCTAAGGCACGTATGATGTGTGTGAGGATATGTGGGAGTGAATCCACTTAAATACATAATGACATTATGACTGAATCCAATGTGGAAACAATTAAGGAGTTTGATCACTCGTATGTGCTGATAGTTACAACCGAGGACGGTTCTTCTTCTCAAACGGGAGGACTATCATGGGAGTGAGATTTTTCAGAATATTTTATCATAGGAGTGAATCCAATTAATTATGTGATGCATGGTTCATGTGTCAAGCATGGTAATGAATGATTTCCATTTGTTATGAGTTCGAGACAACCAAGGTGGACATTGGACAAGATGATCTAGCTAAGCACATGTGAAAAATATTTAATTTTGTATGGTTTGGCCCATTATACATATATTGATGCTTTAAAACCATTGGACTAAGGTTCAATTTTGTAAAAAGCCCAATTTTGGAAAAGCTATGCTATCTATGGCTCCAAGGGCTAAATTTATTAATATGATTTAAATACCGCATGTGGGAGTGGAGTCACACATGTTGGGGGGGAGATTGCACCCAGTCTTATGTTCTTTGATTCTTATGTTCTTTGATTTATGCTCTTGATTTATGCTATGATGTTATGGTTGATTTCTTTTATTATTTAATTTGTCGAATAATCTAATCTCCATGTACCATCAGGTCCTGTAACATGGAAGGAGATATCTTTAGAGGACATGTCCATCACTTTATTATCTCATCTGACCTCTCAGTACTCATCTGACCTCTCAGTACTCATCTTTCTACTCCTCTTTGATCACCAGCAGAGGCAGGCTCAACACCATCACATGGGAGGAGCTTGTGCCTATGGTCTTGGACCAAGAAGAGCGTCACATTTTTTGAATTGCCCCAAATTTTCTCTCCTGTCACTAAGAGAATTTTCAATCATTTGTGTAGTTACAAATAAATTGAAAGTTGAATGCCAAACCTATCTCAATGGCCGAAGTAGTAAGAATGGCAAAGGATTTTGCCAAAGCCTTTATAGTAAAGGTCCCGCCGAACTGCACCCTCTAACTTTAAAAGATTCCAAACCCAGGGAAGTATTTCAAACTTTCCACCCCCGAAGAGGCAGCAAGGCCCGAATCAGAATCAGGATGCAGGAAGATTCCGAAGTGAAGGAAGACCCTTCCTCTAGAATACTTTCTCAGCAGCCCCACCTCTTTCAAGAAATTAGAGGGATGAGCTCAGAAGTGAAAACCGATGTTTTGGATGCCAAGGTTTTGGTCACCAGTTGAAAGACTGCCCGACTCCTGCCATGTCAAGGAGACAAGGAAGTCAAGGACCCCGAGTTCAGAGACCAACCCCTTCATACCAGTCTAATCAGGGTCCGTCTCGTCCAAGCCAGGGAAACCCCAGAAGAACTCCAGCTCAACCATCTACCTCTGTCCAGAGTAACCTCTCAGAACTCCTTCCCAGAACTAGGGTAACCAAAGAGAAAGAGTTCCACCTCAGACTGCAGCAGCCAGAGCAGTCACAATTTCAGATGATGTAGTAGAAGAGGAAAGAGGGCAGATCTATGAAACCAAGGGCCTAACAGTTCTCAGTCATCCATACTCCAGCAGAGTATCAGGGTAAGCCTTTAAAGCTTTTGATTGATTCAAGCAGTTCTCATTCATTCATTTCCCTTGGATGCTTGCGTAAGCTAGTCTTAGAATAGAAATCAGGGAAACCTCTGCAAGTTGAATTGGCCAGTGGGAAGATTCTTTTCACTCACCATGAGACAGATCTTATCCAGTTCAATCTAGATGGTAATGTGACCGACTGTCAGTTCAAAGTCTTACCTTTGGGAGTTTTTGATGGGATCCTTGGAATGGATTGGCTCCACAAAAATTAAGCTGACATACACTGTCACAATGGAACCGTTTCCTTCCATGACCTTCACGGGAACAAAGTTCAAGGAACTGGAGTTTTCGGATCCCCAGACCTTCAGTTTTAGTGAAAGCTTCTAGGTTGCTGAAAGGACTTAGAAAGAAGCAGCAAATTTATTTTTTCAAAATGAACCCAGTAGACTCAAAGCTTAAAGCTAAAGAACCAGAATGGTTAAATGAATTTGATGATCTATTCCCAGCAGAGCTAATTGAAATGCCTCCAATTCGGGAAGTAGATCATGTGATAGAATTGACCCCCGCAGAGCTCAGCCAATAGCCCAGCACACGTATAAAATGCCAATTCTTGAAGCCATCGAACTCAAAGAATAGCTTAGGCACAAGGGTTTGTTAGACCTAGTGTTTCACCTTGGGGTGCGCCAGTTCTCTTTCAGAAAAAGAAAGATGAAGCACTTAGACTCTGTGTGGACTATAGAGGTCTAAATGACAGTTAAGAATAAGTATCCTATTCCCAGAATTGATGACCTTCTGGACAGGCTAAGTGGAGCCCAGATCTTCATAAAGATAGATCTCAAATCAAGGTATTACCAGATCAGGATTAATGAGCAAGATATCCCCAAGACAGCCATTAATACCCCGCAAAAGTCCAAGCAATCATAGATTGGTCTGAACCAAAGATAGTGAAAGAAGTCAGAGGATTCTTGGGATTAATTGGTTGGTATAGAATTTTTATACCAAAGTATGCTCTCATAGCTTCCCCCCTGACTAATCTTCTCAAGAAGAATATCCCGTTTCAATGGTCTACCAGGTGCCAGAGTGCTTTTGATAAGCTAAAGACCACCTTAGTAATCCCGTTCTGAAGCTGCCAAATTTCTCTCTACCCTTTGAGGTAGTAAAACTGATGCCAGTGGTTTTGCCCTGGGAGGTGCACTTATGCAGGAAGGTCATGCTGTGGCCTATGAATCCCGAAAACTCAGAATGCATGAGAGGAATTATGCTGTCCACGACCTGGAACTACTTTCAGTAGTATATGCCCTGAAGTTGTGAAGACATTACCTACTGGTACAAATATTCACTTTGATGATGACTGATCATCAGAGCTTAAAGTGGATCTTCACTCAGAAGGATCTCAACATGCGCCAAAGAAGGTGGATGCAGACCCTGCAGGAATTTGATTTTGAAATCAAGTACCACCCAGGCAAAGAAAATGTAGTAGCAGATGCCCTCAGCAGAAAAGCCTCCTTGCTTTTACTGTAGTATCAAATCCTTTTATTATTGAAGCAAGAGAGAAGATCGTGCAGGATAGATTCTTTGGCCCTATTGCTACCCTACTTATGCAGGAAAGCAAAACTCCATAGGAGTTGAACAGAGTTCAAGGGTATAGCCTGGATGATGGCATTATGTATTATAATCGTAGGCTATGCATTCCCAATGATGAGGGAACCAAGGGTCAAATTCTAAATGAAGCCCATGACAGCCTTATATAGCAGGACATCCAGGTTTCATCAAAACCTACATGTCTGTAAAGAAAAGCTTCTTTTGGCTTGGTCTGAAAAAAGATGTACTAAATCATGTACGTCAATGTCTGACATGCCAGAAAGTAAAAGCTGAAAGAGTAAAAATACCTGGGAAGTTACATCCATTGGACATCCCCCAGATGAAGTGGGAATGTATCAGTATGGATTTTATTACTGAATTACCTTCAGTGCAATCAGGTTACAACTCCATTTTCGTGGTAGTTGACAGACTAACCAAAGTTGCCCATCTGAGATCCCAAGTTTACTTCAAGGTTCTGGACTACATTTTTCAAAGCCGTGGGAACTTTCTTAGATCTCAGCACAGCTTATCACCCTGAGACCGATGGTCAAACTGAAAGGGTAAACCAAGTAATCGAAGATATACTTTGGTCATGTTGTGGCAGGGAACCCAAGAAGTGGCTAAGCTATCTGCACCTAGTCGAGTTCGCCTACAATGCTTCTTATCACCGAAGTATCAGGATGAGCCCTTTTAAAGCCCTGTATGGACAAGATTACTTAACTCCATTAACTTGGTCCGACCCATTTATTAGGGTCAAGATGTCCAGACAGATGCTTGACGACATGGAGCAGCAGATGTAGTCAATTCGCAAAGATATTAAAGCTACGCAGGATCGACAGAAGCAGTATGCAAATAAGAAGAGGACAGACAGAAAGTTTGAAGAAGCAGATATGGTCTTCATTAGAGTACGGCCCAAAAGAAGTTCTCTATCTCTTGGGAAGTACAAGAAGTTATCCCCCAGATATTATGGGCCACTTAGCCTACGAACTTCTTCTGCCTCCTCATCTCAAAGTTCATAATGTATTTCATGTAAGCCTTCTAAAGAAATATGTGCCAAGCCCAAATCACGTGCTTGATGATGATGAAATCCTAACCTCTTCAACCCAAGGGCAGATGGAACTCCAACCTGAAGAAATTCTTGATTTTCGAGAAAAGATTCTCAGGAACAGAATTCACAGAGAATTATTGGTAAAATGGAAGTTCTATCCTTTTGATGAAGATGCCACTTGGGAGAATGAAGCCGATCTGTTGCGAGATTACCCCTAGTTTGCGAGATGAGGGCATCTCGCGTTCTTCAAGTGGGAGAGAAATCAAGATTCCTCCCCAGCCTCTCAAGATGTCCATCATCTTCCTCTGTATTCAAATCCCCCTTCAGAAATATAAAAGATCTTGTTTCTACCAGTTTTAGCCTAGAGAGAGAAAATCTTCTAGAGAGTGGTAATTCAGTTTTTAAATATTTTTGGATGGTAAAATATCTCTTCTTATTAAAATAAGTTTCCCCGAAACAGAAGTTCAAAAAGATTTTCAGAAGGTGCATTAGAAATCAAGTATAATCTGTCCAAGTGGCCTTATCCTAGGCGTCCAGATTTTTGAAAAAATTTAAATTAAGGTTCCTATGGACCAATAAGATTCATCCAAATGTAGGGAGGAGATAAATGGAAGAATAAAAGGAAAATCCCCCAAAAATGAGTAAATACTCACATAAGATAAAGAGTTGACTAAGGACAAGGTTAATAGTAAAAAAGAGAGATATTTAGAAGAAATGATGCATTTTTGACACCTCAGTATGGGGGAAATCCCCTCATGAAGGAGGCGCCTATTTCACATGTGTGGGAGAGTTTTAAACTCCCAAATAATGAGATATTTTTATCTCTCCTCTCTCCTGTTTCAACTAGATCCAAAAAGTGGACTAAACTGACCCAAAAATGGTCAAAAATTGACCAAACTGATCTGAAAATTTCTAGAATCAGTTGGCTTGGTTAGAAGCTCACTTTTTCCTATAAATAGAAGCCTTCCCCTTTGTTGAAGCTTAATAGTGTTTTTGCATTGTTACCCTACTTCTCTCAAGAGCCAAAAACTGTGAATTTACTCATAATTCATTAGTTTTTTACCTTTCCTCTTCTAAAGATTGGTGGCCACTCTTGTTTCAAACAAGAGTAGATCCCTCAAACCATCAAGCCAAAGTAAGTTGGAGATTCTTCTCTTTTCTATTCATTTTATGGTTTTTTATGATTTTTGTCTTCTCTAAAATGAATATGATGTTATGCCTCATTGAAAAAAGGCATTCCCCTCTCTTCTTTAGTAAATCCAACCATTCTTTATCCTAGATGAATGATTAATGGATAAAATCAAGTTTTTCATAATATTTCCCTTTGATAAGTAGAAAATGTTTACATTAGAATGATTTAAATACTCTTGGTGAACTTCTAATTAATTTTAGAGAGTTAAAAATTGAAAAATGGTTAGCCATACAAAGGAGGTTATGGCAAAATTTTCTAAAATTGTGAAAAATAAGTTTTACTTTTTTTTATTCAAAAAGAGTAATTCCCATCGTATATGTATTCTTAAAGTGTTATTTTTCATCCTAGGTATAGAAAAATGCTTACTAAAAATATTTTATTGAAAAAAAGTGTTACTTTCTTTAGAATTAAAATCTATGCATAGAAGGAAGCATATTGAAATTTTTAGTTTGATCATTCATAAAAGAGTGATATTCATCATAAATGATTTGTATGCATAAAAGATATATTTTTTATATTAAAAGAGTGATTTTCATCAAATGATTTATATGCATAAACTTATGTATAAAAGATATTTTTTTATATTAAAAGTGTGGTTTTCATCAGAAATGATTTTTATGCATAAATGGATGCATAAAAGAATTTCTTTTATATTAAAAGAGTGATTTTCATCATAAATGATTTGTATGCATAAAAGAGTGCATAAAAGATTTTTTTTTTATATTAAAAGTGTGATTTTTATCAGAAATGATTTTTATGCATAAATGGATGCATAAAAGAAATTCTTTTATATTAAAAAAGTGATTTTCATCATAAATGATTTGTATGCATAAAAGATATTTTTTTATATTAAAAGTGTGATTTTCATCAAAAATGATTTTTATGCATAAATGGATGCATAAAAGAATTTCTTTTATATTAAAAGAGTGATTTTCATCATAAATGATTTGTATACATAAACATATGCATAAAAGATAATTTTTTTATATTAAAAGTGTGATTTTCATCATAAATGATTTTTATGCATAAATGGATGCATAAAAGAAATTCTTTTATGTTAAAGATGTGATTTTCATCATAAATGATTTTTATGCATAAATGGATGCATAAAAGAAATTCTTTTATATTAAAAGATTGATTTGATAAATGATTTTATGCATAAATAGATGCATATAGATTTTTATATTTAAATAAGGGTTCTCTTTAATCCTCTATTTGATTTCCGTAAAAATTGGAAAAATGAATAAGTAGATAATCTGTGAGAGAAAATTCTACCGTTTCATATTCACTAAGATGCTAATGAGAAAATTCAAATAAACTATCGAAGTCGGAGATCGAGATAAATGATTTTTTTATTCCTCATAGGAATTCATGTTTAGTTTAGAAATCTGTAGCCAAATATTCAATGAACGAAATTTTAGAAAAAGAGAAATTGAAATATTACCTTTCAAGAAAGATAGTTTAGGAAGAACCTTTCCAGACTTAAACTCTGATTCAGACTATTGACCAAGACCTAATTCCTTTGTCAGTTTCAATCAATGACGATGTGCCCAGTTCAGGAAAAATGCACTCAAATCACCCACCGAATCTGAAAATAAGTTGAGACCTTTGATTTTAATCTGAGGAACAAGTTAACAGAATTCGAGGAATTCTGTTTGGAATTCAGACCTGGATCTAGAAGTATTGGGATACGGATTTAAGATTTATTCATGGTATTCAAACAAAATCAAAACTAAAAACTCGCATAAAAACCATGTTTTCTTAAAGGACTGTCTTACGCCAGAATGCTGGAAGGGAGCATTTGGCATACGTGTTTATCTAAGGGAAGTTCGGTTGCAACAGCTGGCGGGGAGTGTTCAAGGGACAGCTCACGCGGCAAAAACCTGCCCAGGTCTTGAGACCAGCCTGGGTATGGTGAAAAATGGTGTACTTCCAGTACGATGGGCGAGGCCGATGAAGCGGTCCCTGAGTGAAGTGTCAGGACACCTAAGGAGGATCCTGGAGGGTTCTGACCAGGCGATGCACGGGCTCGCGGTGCTTAGGACACCCATGCGTATGTCATGGAAGATATATATATATATATATGTTGACGGAATGATTATTGTAATCTGTTTACTGGATCTCATTTTGCTGACAAGCTAGTCCCAACGGAGAGTC
Source organism: Cibotium barometz (assembly GCF_041138505.1). Classification (NCBI taxonomy): domain Eukaryota; kingdom Viridiplantae; phylum Streptophyta; class Polypodiopsida; order Cyatheales; family Cibotiaceae; genus Cibotium; species Cibotium barometz. Next base: position 35,142,088 of record NC_141105.1, on the reverse strand, counting down.
CAGAGTGGTACTATTTTTGTGAAACAAGGGATTAATTGGAAATTTTGAGTTATGAAATCTGTGACCATATTTGTTTTGTCAATGGATTATTTTTATATTAAAGTTTTAAAGAGGAGTGTGTGCATATCTGTTTTCTAAAGCTAAAGTTAAGAAAGGCATTCAATTATGGGTGGGTGAGTACTTGTTTGGTTCTACCGATTCCAGTGGTAGGGTGGTGGCTAACCCATGGGCCGGATAGGCTGGAATCAGTGGAGTTTTAATAATCAAACTGAAAAACCTTAGGATTTCGCTAGGATTCGAGTAGTTCGTTATTTCCCTGATAAATTTCTCAATTGAGTGGATCAACGGCTGTGCCTGATCTTGATTAGGAAAAAAGCATTGAATTGCTCAGATGATCAAATTATATCAGTGATAGTTTCCTTCTATCTGGTTTATTCAGGTGGAGGATAGTTTAGATTTTGATCTCGTTAAGAAAAACTTGTTAAGAAAATTCAAAAAGGTGGAATCGTCCCCGCTTTTCGGGCATGGGAAATTTTCTCGGTTTCGGTTTTCTGAGTGACCACCAGCCTAGTCTCGTGCCCTGACATTCATGGGCGAGGCCCCGAGTGAGAATCCCTGCCCCGCGCATGAGGGGACTGCTTCCGCTGTCAGCTACCAGGAGTCCGGTGTGTGGAGGGGTTAGAGGGACCTCACAGCTGGTATCAGAGTGCTGTTTTGTAAATTTAAGTAATATCAGCAGAAATTGCATCTTTTATATTAAAAGAGTGATTTTCATCATAAATGATTTGTATGCATAAAAGATATTTTTTTATATTAAAAGTGTGATTTTCATCAGAAATGATTTTTATGCATAAATGGATGCATAAAAGAAATTCTTTTATATTAAAAGAGTGATTTTCATCATAAATGATTTGTATGCATAAAAGATATTTTTTTTATATTAAAAGTGTGATTTTCATCAGAAATGATTTTTATGCATAAATGGATGCATAAAAGATATTCTTTTATATTAAAAGATGATTTTCATCATAAATGATTTGTATGCATAAACATATGCATAACAGATAATGTTTTTATATTAAAAGTGTGATTTTTATCATAAATGATTTTTATCATAAATGATTTTTATGCATAAATGGATGCATAAAAGAAATTCTTTTATGTTAAAGATGTGATTTTCATCATAAATGATTTTTATGCATAAAAGAAATTCTTTTATGTTAAAGATGTGATTTTCATCATAAATTATTTTTATGCATAAATGGATGCATAAAAGAAATTCTTTCATATTAAAATAGTGATTTTTATCATAAATGATTTTATGCATAAATAGATGCATATAGAATTTTTATATTTAAATAAGGGTTCTCTTTAATCCTCTGTTTGATTTCCGTAAAAATTGGAAAAATGAATAAGTAGATAATCTATGAGAGGAAATTCTACCATTTCATATTCACTAAGATGCTAATGAGAAAATTCAAATAAACTATCGAAGTCAGAGATCGAGATAAATGATTATTTTATTCCTCATAGGAATTCATGTTTAGTTTAGAAATTTGTAAGCAAATATTCAATGAACGAAATTTTAGAAAAAGAGAAATTGAAATATTACCTTTCAAGAAAGATAGTTTAGGAAGAACCTTTCCAAACTCAAACTCTAATTCAGACTATTGACCAAGACCTAATTCCTTCGTCAGTTTCAATCAATGATGATGTGCCCAGTTCAGGAAAAATGCACTCAAATCACCCACCGAATCTGAAACTAAGTTGAGACCTTTGATTTTAATCTGAGGAACAAGTTAACAGAATTCGAGGAATTCTGTTTGGAATTCAGACCTGGATCTAGAAGTATTGGGATACGGATTTAAGATTTATTCATGGTATTCAAACAAAATCAAAACTAAAAACTCGCATAAAAACCATGTTTTCTTAAAGGACTGTCTTACGCCAGAATGCTGGAAGGGAGCATTTGGCATACGTGTTTATCTAAGGGAAGTTCGGTTGCAACAGCTGGCGGGGAGTGTTCAAGGGACAGCTCACGCGGCAAAAACCTGCCCAGGTCTTGACCAGCCTGGGTATGGTGAAAAATGGTGTGCTTCTGGTACGATGGGCGAGGGCCGACGAAGCGGTCCCTGAGTGAAGTATCAGGACACCTAAGGAGGATCCTGGAGGGTTCTGACCAGGCGATGCACGGGCTCGCGGTGCTTAAGACACCCATGCGTATGTCATGGAAGATATATATATATATGTATGTTGACAGAATGATTATTGTAATCTGTTTACTGGATCTCGTTTTGCTAACAAGCTAGTCCCAACAGAGAGTCCAGAGTGGTACTATTTTTGTGAAACAAGGAATTAATTGGAAATTTTGAGTTATGAAATCTGTGACCATATCTGTTTTGTCAATGGATTATTTTTATATTAAAGTTTTAATAAAGAGGAGTGTGTGCGTATCTGTTTTCTAAAGCTAAAGTTAAGAAAGGCATTCAATTATGGGTGGGTGAGTACTTGTTTAGTTCTACCGATTCCAGTGGTAGGGTGGTGGGTGGCTAATCAAACTGAAAAACCTTGGGATTACGCTAGGATTCGAGTAGTTCGTTATTTCCCTGATAAATTTCTCAATTGAGTGGATCAACGGCTGTGCCTGATCTTGATTAGGCAAAAAGCATTGAATTGCTCAGATGATCAAATTATATCAGTGATAGTTTCCTTCTATCTGGTTTATTCAGGTGGAGGATAGTTTAGATTTTGATCTCGTGAAGAAAAACTTGTTCAGAAAATTCAAAAAGGTGGAATCATCCCCGCTTTCCGAGCATGGAAATTTTCCCCGGTTTTGGTTTTCTAAGTGACCACCAGCCTAGTCTCGTGCCCTGACATTCGTGGGCGAGGCCCCGAGTGAGAATCCCTGTCCCGCGCATGAGGGGGCTGCTTCCACTGCTGTCAGCTACCAAGAGTCCGGTGTGCGGAGGGGATAGAGGGACCTCACAGCTTGTATCAGGGCGGTGTTGTAAATTTAAGTAACATCAGCAGTAATTGCCTAAATTTTTAATAGAAATGTGAAAAAGAAGCGTTTTTCGCTTGTTAATACTATGTGAATGAACTTTAAAATTGAAAGACTCATAAATTGAATTGGAAATTTATAGATGGATACCCCGAATCTATCTAGAATTCCTGGACTCTCTTAGAGTCAGGATATGATAGCTTTTGCATTGAATCACCTCATCAACTCTGCTACGACCCGAATGAGCAGAGTGAGACTCGCTCGCCATTTTGAGAGTCTTTACTTTCCTGATCCTCTTGAGCGAGGTCGGTATATGTGGTTCTATGGAGGACGATGTATTAATGTCAGTACCAGTCAGCGTCAAAGGCTCAAGCAAAATATTTCCTTGGCCATGATTCTGATAAGGCTAGGGCTTGTTCAGCATGTTCAACTCTCTGATCATTCACCCAGGAACGTCAGAACTTCATGCCAATTTTTTAGGCTTCTTAGCCGCTTTATCCCTAGAGATAGAATTATAGCACCTCTTTGTGTAATGAATCGTGTGTACCATGGCATGTCTCCTTCACAGTTTCGCTTCTTTATGCGAATACGATTGAGGCAATGATTTTGGGAGCCATGATGCTCTATGTATATATTAAAAACTTTTGATAATAAATGATATTTTGCGAAAACAATTCCATTTTGTTTTTATGATTGTGACAATGGTTGATGAAATTATCAGGGTAAATCTTGCTGTAAGTTGTATGATGAAATAACTATATGTTTAAAGATAAAGTTCAAAAATTAAATAATCATAAAGCTATTGTCAAAGTTAAGCTGACAAAAATCTCATTTTGTCATAGTCATGAGGCGCGCATCCCGTGCAAGGCAACCGGATCCTCTAACTGATGAGACGAGGAGTTAGATCCGGATGTTCGCAAAGCCCTGCACAGATCACAGCCTGGTCCCTTCAAGGGTGAAGGGGAATAGTTAGGTGAAGTTGTAGAAAAGTGGATTGAGGCCATGGAGGAATATTTTGATGTAACTCGCTACAATGAGAGAAGCAAGATGGCTCTCGCCAGGTTAAAGATTGTGGAAATGGCCAAGATTGCGTGGAGGAATCACTGCGAGACAAACCGTCTCGACCGAAATACCCAAACCTGGACCGATCTCAAGGCTTACCTCAGAAAGAGGTTTTGTCCCCCCTAGGCTTTCTTGAAACTAAGATGAATGAGTTCTAGGAACTAAAGCAGAAAAACTGGACAATTGAAGAGTACCATAAGGCTTTTGCCCTTCTCCTTAAATATTCCCCTCAATTGGATGAAGAGCAGCTGATGGCCAGGTTCATTCGAGGAATGAACGAGCCATTGGATACTTTAGTCAAGAATGCCAAACCTATCTCAATGGCCGAAGCAGTAAGAATGGCAAAGGATTTTGCCAAAGCCTTTATAGTAAAGGTCCTGCCGAAGCCTGCACCCTCTAACTTTAAAAGATTCCAAACCCAGGGAAGTATTTCAAACTTTCCACCCCTGAAGAGGCAGCAAGGCCCGAATCAGCATCATGATGCAGGAAGATTCCGAAGTGAAGCAAGACCCTTCCCCTAGAATACTTTCTCAGGAGCCCCACCTCTTTCAAGAAATTAGAGGGATGAGCTCAGAAGTGAAAACCGATGTTTTGGATGCCAAGGTTTTGGTCACCAGTTGCCCGACTCCTGCCATGTCAAGGGGACAGGGAAGTCAAGGACCCCGAGTTCAGAGACCAACCCCTTCATACCAGTCTAATCAGGGTCCATCTCGCCCAAGCCAGGGAAACCCCAAAAGAACTCCAGCTCAACCATCTACCTCTGTCCTCCAGAGTAACCTCAGAACTCCTTCCCAGAACTAGGGTAACCAAAGAGAAAGAGTTCCACCTCAGACTGCAGTAGCCAGAGCAGTCACAATTTCAGATGTAATAGAAGAGAAAAGAGGGCAGATCTATGAAACCAAGGGCCTAACCGTCAATTCTAAGTCATCCATACTCCAGTAGAGTATCAGGGTAAGCCTTTTAAGTTTTTGATTGATTCAGGCAGTTCTCATTCATTCATTTCCCTTGGATGCTTGCGTAAGCTAGTCTTAGAACAGAAATCAAGAAAACCTATGCAAGTTGAATTGACCAGTGGGAAGATTCTTTACACTCACCCCATGAGACAGATCTTATCTAGTTCAATCTAGATGGTAATGTGACCGACTATCAGTTCAAAGTCTTACCTCTGGGAGGTTTTGATGGGATCCTTGGAATGGATTGGCTCCACAAAAATCAAGTTGACATACACTGTCACAATGGAACCATTTCCTTCCATGACCTTCACGGGAACAAAGTTCAAGAACTGGAGTTTTCGGATCCCCAGACCTTCAGTTAGTAAAAGCTTCTAGGTTGTTGAAAGGACTTAGAAAGAAGCAGCAAATTTATGTTGTCAAAATGAACCCAGTAGTAGACTCAAAGCTTAAAGCTAAAGAACCAGAATGGTTAAATGAATTTGATGATCTATTCCCAACAGAGCTAACTAAAATGCCTCCAATTCGGGAAGTAGATCATGTGATAGAATTGACCCCCGCGGAGCTCAGCCAGTAGCCCAGCGCACGTATAAAATGCCAGTTCTTAAAGCCATCGAACTCAAGGAACAACTTAGGTAGCTGTTAGAACAAGGGTTTGTTAAACCCAGTGTTTCACCTTGGGGTGCGCCAGTTCTCTTTCAGAAAAGGAAAGATAGAACGCTTAGACTCTGTGTGGACTACAGAGGTCTAAATCAGCTGACAGTTAAGAATAAGTATCCTTTTCCCAGAATTGAAGAGCTTCTAGAGGACAGGCTAAGTGGAGCCCAGATCTTCACAAAGATAGATCTCAAATCAAGGTATTACTAGATCAGGATTAATGAGCAAGATATCCCCAAGACAGCCATCAATACTCGGTATGGGCATTATGAATTCACTGTCATGCCGTTTGGATTGACAAATGCCCCAGGTGCATTCAATCGCTTAATGCAAGACATTCTCAGAGAATACTTGGATGATTTTGTTCTTGTTTTCTTTGATGATATTCTGATTTACTCAAAGAATATAGCTGACCATGAAGCTCATGTCAGAAAAGTTCTTGAGATTCTAAGGAAACACCAACTCTTTGCCAAAAAGAGCAAATGCACTTTCTCTGCCGACCACGTTGAATACTTGGGCTTTCTGGTATCCAAAGATGAAATTTCTCCAGATTTCGCAAAAGTCCAAGCAGTTCATAGATTGGCCTAAACCAAAGATAGTGAAAGAAGTCAGAGGATTCTTGGGATTAACTGGTCTGTATAGAATTTTTATACCAAAGTATGCTCTCATAGCTTCCCCCTTGACTAATCTTCTCAAGAAGAATATCCCGTTTCAATGGTCTGCCAGGTGCCAGAGTGCTTTTGATAAGCTGAAGACCGCCTTGGTAACCAATCCTGTTCTGAAGCTGCCAGATTTTTCTCTACCGTTTGAGGTAGTAAAACTGATGCCAGTGGTTTTGCCCTGGGAGGTGCACTTATGCAGGTAGGTCATGCAGTGGCCTATGAATCTCGAAAACTCAGAACGCATGAGAGGAATTATGCTGTCCACGACCTGGAACTACTTTCAGTAGTATATGCCCTGAAGTTGTGGAGCCATTACCTACTGGGACAAAGATTCACTTTGATGATGACTGATCATTAGAGCTTAAAGTGGATCTTCACTCAGAAGGATCTCAACATGCGCCAAAGAAGGTGGATGCAGACCCTACAGGAATTTGATTTTGAAATCAAGTACCACCCAGGCAAAGAAAATGTGGTAGCAGATACCCTCAGCAGAAAAGCCTCCTTGCTTGCAATTATTGTAGTATCAAATCCTTTGATTATTGAAGCAAGAGAGAAGATCATGCGGGATAGATTCTTTGGCCCTATTGCTACCCTACTTATGCAAGAAAACAAAACTCCATAGGAGTTGAACAGAGTTCAAGGGTATAGCCTGGATGATGGCATTATGTATTATAATCACAAGCTATGCATTCCCAATGATGAGGGAACCAAGGGTCAAATTCTGAATGAAGCCCATGACAGCCTTATATAGCAGGACATCCAGGTTTCATCAAAACCTACATGTCTGTAAAGAAAAGCTTCTTTTGGCCTGGTCTAAAAAAAGATGTACTGAATCATGTACGTCAATGTCTGACATGCCAGAAAGTCAAAGCTGAAAGAGTAAAAATGCCTGGGATGTTACATCCATTGGACATCCCCCAGCAGATGAAGTGGGAATGTATCAGTATGAATTTTATTACTGGATTACCTTCAGTGCAATTATGTTACAACTCCATTTTCATGGTAGGACAGACTAACCAAAGTTGCCTATCTGATTCCAATAAAAGAAAACTACACTGCAGTGGATGTGGCCAGAGTGTTCCTCAAAGAAATCTTCAGATTACATGGCCTACTCAGGAGAATAGTAAGTGATCGAGATCCCAAGTTTACTTCAAGGTTCTGGACTGCATTTTTCGAAGCCATGGGAACTTTCTTAGATCTCAGCACAGCTTATCACCCTGAGATCGATGGTCAAACTGAAAGGGTAAACCAAGTAATCGAAGATATACTTCGGTCATGCTGTGGCAGGGAACCCAAGAAGTGGCTAAGCTATCTGCACCTAGTCGAGTTCGCCTACAATGCTTCTTATCACCAAAGTATCGGGATGAGCCCTTTTAAAGCCCTGTAAGGATAAGATTGCTGAACTCCATTAACTTGGTCCGACCCATTGATTAGGGTCGAGATGTCCAGATAGATGCTTGACGACATGGAGCAGCAGATGCAGTCAATTCGTAAAGATATTAAAGCTACCCAGGATATCAACAGAAGCAGTATGCAAATAAGAAGAGGACAGACAGAAAGTTTGAAGAAGCAAATATGGTTTTCATTAGAGTACGGCCCAAAAGAAGTTCTCTATCTCTTGGAAAGTACAAGAAGTTATCCCCGAGATATTGTGGGCCATATCTGTAGGTGACTTAGCCTACGAACTTCTTCTGCCTCCTCATCTCAAAGTTCATAATGTATTTCATGTAAGCCTTCTAAAGAAATATGTGCCAAGCCCAAATCACGTGCTTGATGATGATGAAATCCTAACCTCTTCAACCCAAGGGCAGATGGAACTCCAACCTGAAGAAATTCTTGATGTTCGAGAAAAGATTCTCAGAAACAGAATTCGCAGAGAATTATTGGTAAAATGGAAGTTATATCCTTTTGATGAAGATGCCACTTGGGAGAATGAAGCCGATTTGTTGTTGCGGGATTACCCCTAGTTTGCGAGATGAGGGAATCTCGCATTCTTCAAGTGGGAGAGAATGTAAGATTCCTCCCCAGCCTCTCAAGATGTCCAGCATCTTCCCCTGCAATCAAATCCCTCTTCAGAAATATAAAAGATCTTGTTTCTACCAGTTTTGGCCTAGAGAGAGAAAATCTTTTAGAGAGTGATAATTCAGTTTTTAAATATTTTTAGATGGAAAAATATATCTTCTTATTAAAATAAGTTCCCCCGAAAGAGAAGTTCAAAAAGATTTTCAGAAGGTGCATTAGAAATTAAGTATAATCTGTCCAAGTGGCCTTATCCTAAGGGTCCAGATTTTTGAAAAATTTTAAATTAAGGTTCCTATGGACCAATAAGATTCATCCAAATGTAGGGAGGAGATAAATGGAAGAGTAAAAGGAAAATCCCCCAAAAATGAGTAAATACTCATATAAGATGAAGAGTTGACTAAGGACAAGGTTAATAGTTAAAAAAGAGAGATATTTAGAAAAAATGATGCATTTTTGACACCTAATTTTCCTCATGAAGGAGGCATCTATTTCACATGTGTGGGAGAGTTTTAAACTCCCAGATAATGAGATATTTTTTATCTCTCCTCTCTCCTGTTTCAACTAGATCCAAAAAGTGGACTAAACTGACCCAAAAATGGTCAAAAATTGACCAAACTGATCTGAAAATTTCTAGAATCAGTTGGCTTGGTTAGAAGCTCACTTTTTCCTATAAATAGAAGCCTTCCCCTTTGTTAAAGCTTAATAGTGTTTTTGCACTGTTACCCTACTTCTCTCAAGAGCCAAAAACTATGAATTTACTCATAATTCATTAGTTTTTGACCTTCCCTCTTCTAAAGATTGGTGGTCACTCTTGTTTCAAACAAGAGTAGATCCCTCAAACCATCAAGCCAAAGCAAAGCTCTCAAATTCTCCGTGTAAGTTGGAGATTCTTCTCTTTTCTATTCATTTTATGGTTTTTTATGATTTTTGTCTTCTCTAAAATGAATATGATGTTATGCCTCATTGAAAAAAGGCATTCCCCTCTCTTCTTTAGTAAATCCAACCATTCTTTATCCTAGATGAATGATTAATGGATAAAATCAAGTTTTTCATAATGTTTTCCTTTGATAAGTAGAAAATGTTTACATCAGAATGATTTAAATACTCTTGGTGAACTTCTAATTAATTTTAGAGAGTTAAAAATTGAAAAATGGTCAGCCCCATACAAAGGAGGTTATGGCAAAATTTTCTAAAATTGTGAAAAATAAGTTTTACTTTTTTTATTCAAAAAGAGTAATTTCCATCGTATATGTATTCTTAAAGTGTTATTTTTCATCCTAGGTATAGAAAAATGCTTACTAAAAACATTTTATTAAAAAAAAGTGTTACTTTCTTTAGAATTAAATTCTATGCATAGAAGGAAGCATATTGAAATTTTAAGTTTGATCATAAAAGAGTGATTTTCATCATAAATGATTTGTATGCATAAACATATGCATAAAAGATAAAATTTTTATATTAAAAGAGTGATTTTCATTATAAATGATTTGTATGCATAAAAGATATTTTTTTTATATTAAAAGTGTGATTTTCATCAGAAATGATTTTTATGCATAAATGGATGCATAAAAGAAATTCTTTTATAATAAAAGAGTGATATTCATCATAAATGATTTGTATGCATAAACATATGTATAAAAGATTAATGATTTGTATGCATAAAAGATATTTTTTTATATTAAAAGTGTGATTTTCATCAGAAATGATTTTATGCATAAATGGATGCATAAAAGAAATTCTTTTATATTAAAAGAGTGATTTTCATTATAAATGATTTGTATGCATAAAAGATATTTTTTTATATTAAAAGTGTGATTTTCATCAGAAATAATTTTTATGCATAAAATGGATGCATAAAAGAAATTCTTTAACGCATAAATGGATGCATAAAAGAAATTCTTTTATATTAAAAGAGTGATTTTCATCATAAATGATTTGTATGCATAACCATATGCATAACAGATAATGTTTTTATATTAAAAGTGTGATTTTTATCATAAATGATTTTTATGCATAAATGGATGCATAAAAGAAATTCTTTTATGTTAAAGATGTGATTTTCATAATAAATGATTTTTATGCATAAATGGATGCATAAAAGAAATTCTTTTATGTTAAAGATGTGATTTTCATCATAAATAATTTTTATGCATAAATGGATGCATCAAAGAAATTCTTTTATATTAAAAGCATGATTTTTATCATAAATGATTTTATTCATAAATAGATGCATATAGAATTTTTATATTTAAATAAGGGTTCTCTTTAATTCTCTGTTTGATTTCGTAAAAATTGGAAAAATGAATAAGTAGATAATCTGTGAGAGGAAATTCTACCGTTTCATATTCACTAAGATGGTCATGAGAAAATTCAAATAAACTATCGAAGTCAGAGATCGAGATAAATGATTATTTTATTCCTCATTGGAATTCATGTTTAGTTTAGAAATCTGTAAGCAAATATTCAATGAACAAAATTTTAGAAAAAGAGAAATTGAAATATTACCTTTCAAGAAAGATAGTTTAGGAATAACCTTTCTAGACTCAAACTCTGAAAATTTGATGCCACTCTCCTAACAGTCTACACTTACTGGCAGTTTGGTGTAGAATTTGGTGCTTTTGACATTACCATTGCGTCCTGAGCGGCCAAAACCCCCCAAAAGGACTCTTGAATCACTTAAATCGGACACCTCTGGAGAGGCAAAAATGATCAAAAGAAGGGGAGAAGAGGCTCCTGCAATTTGACGCGCATAGAGGCCTCCATATGGGGGACTCTTGAATCACTTAAATCGGACACCTCTTAAGAGGCAGAAATGATCGAAAGAAGGGGAGAAGAGGCTCCTGCAATTTGGCGCGCACCATATGGAGGCCTCTATGCGCGTCAAATTGCAGGAGCCTCTTCTCCCCTTCTTTCGATCATTTCTGCCTCTCCAGAGGTGTCCGATTTAAGTGATTCAAGAGTCCTTTTGGGGGTTTTGGCCGCTCAGGATGCAATGGTGATGTCAAAAGCGCCAAATTCTACATTAAAATACCATCAGAAGAAATGTATAGACTCAAGTGTCTACAAAGCTTAGCTTCGAAGTGTTTTTTCTTATCCAATGATGAGGTTAGCCGTATTTAATAAAGTAACTCTACCTCATTTGAAAAAGATACCCGCATTGAATGTGTACTTGATCATTTTTTGAAAAGATACCCTCATTGAATGTGAATGTGACTATTTTTTAAAAAATTTCAATTAATTAAGCTATATTTCAACGCTACGTTTGCTTCTTCCTCATTTGTTGCGCTCTATTTTCTCTCTCCTCTAAAAGGCCCTCCAAATGACCTCTAAAATGTCCTAATGCTCGCCATAGCAAGAAAATGCACTACCTTTCCGGAGCACAATCTAACCATCCACTATATGTGTGGGAGACTTCCGAAGGCTGAAACCAAGCGTCCTTTGAGGGACAAGAGTAACTCTGAAAGGGGTGGTCCACCGGAGTCTGGAAACCAACCACATGAGCAAGAAAAAAATTCTGGTTTCTTGTTGAATCTTTACACTAGAAGTAGGCTCTAATACCACTGTGGCATGCCAAAGCTTTGAGGGAGATCGGTAACTTCACTGCTCAGCAAATGTTTCACGATGAGAATAACACACAAAACAGAAGAGAGAGAGAGAGAGAGAGAGAGAGAGAGAGAGAGAGAGAGAGAGAGAGAGAGAGAGAGAGAGAGGACATGGGTGGAAGCATGTTAACCTATTACTCTTTAGGTGTTAGTTAGCATGAATTTGCTAGCAAAAAATGTTAGCACTATAAATTGATATAAAGTTTTATATATTGATATAAATTGATTAAAAAAGGTCTTTTATTTCCATTTAATAATTTGACATACTCATATCGCCATACGTTGAAGGTGGAACAACTCCCTTTCATGATTTTGTGCAGTTAGCTCGTGTGGGGCCCTTGGGAATTTCTAAGAGTAGGCAAACATGGGGAGGGGGACCCATGGGAAGAGGAAGCGGGAAGCAAAACCTGTAGCAAACAGCCCTTAGTAACAATAGCGCACGAAACACAAAGCAAAACACAAAATCTCAAGAAGTCGGTGTTTCGTCCCCTCCAGCAAAGAAATCTACCATGGCTGCATCAAGTAAGTCTCTCTCCCTCTCTCATTCTCTGCGTGTTGCACAATGCAAGTTGCATGCATTGCATACACTCTTGTTTCTTATGCCATTTTCTAGACCAGAACATGAGCGGGTTTGTGTGTTTGCATCACCGACTTGGCTTGTTGCACATCCTCTTTACTCTCCACCCTTGCCATTTCCTTGAAATCAACCAGCCCACCCTATTGTGCCACCTGATGATAGAGCCAAGATGGAAAGTAGAGTCTCTGATAATGAAGTCTCCAAGTTCCTCCCACCTCCGAATATTTATAGCAGTAACTGTAATACTCTGTGTGTGTGTGTGTGTGTGTGTGTGTGTGTGTGTGTGTGTGTGTGTGTGTGTGTGTGTGTAAAAAATAACTTTGTATGTTGCAGCATGCATGTTGCATGCTTTGCATACAGGCTTTGTATATGTTGCAGCATGCATGTTGCATGCTGCAACATACAAAGCCTGTATGCAAAGCATGTTGTATGTAAAAAATAACTTTGTATGTTGCAGCAGTAACTGTAATAGTGTGTGTGTGTGTAAAAAAAATAACTATGTTGCAGCGTGCATGTTGCATGCTTTGCATACAGGCTTGTTGTTGCCTGTGCCATTTCCCCCCTTGCAATAGGGTGTCATATGTTTGTTACAGGCTCTGTGAGAAAATGGAAGGCTACACGTGTTTATTACCCTAAACAAAAGAAGTTATGTGTGACGAAGCAAGAGTTTCATGATGAATATGGTCTGAGTATGGAGGGAATCGATCCCCGTACACTCAAGGATGAGAAAATCTCTGAACATCAATGGTTGTCCATCTTCAAGGAGGCCAGAGACTACACCAAGCATCGAGTCAAATGTAATGAGATTCGAGAAGAGGCATTCCAGGAAATGATGGTGTTCCACCATAAGGTATATCAGCGACCCCCCACCAATCAAGAGATCACCCTATCATTTGCACAAGGCTATGTGGTTTATAAGTGTCCACCAGGCAAAAGGGTGAGGGAAGGTCAAAAATTACTATAGCATGGGCCAGCTTTGCCGAGGACCATGTTAAGGACCTAGAAGACAAAGGCTTCTTGCAGCACCAAATTGGAAAATGGAGGGCAATGAATCCGGGTTGGGAAACCTTTGCTAAACCAGACCTTCAAGAGCAAAAGCCCTTTGATAGAGGTACTATGCCTTCAAATGAAAGCAATGACATATCTCAAGATTCAGGACCATCCAGTGTCACGATGAGAGGTGCCAAATTGGAATGCCCTATTAACTCTAAGAATGTCAGTAAGGCCTTGGGATTGGTTAGTTCACTCAATGATATGGTCATGCATGCAAAATCGGACCTACATGATATTTCTGCTTGATTGGAGGAGGCAAGGGTTGAGAATAAGAGCAACGAGGCCATGTCGGATGCCATCAACAATATTCGGCAAACTCTATTATCTGCCCAAGATCAATTGTTAGCCCTACCTAAATGTACGAATGAGGTTGATGAAGCACGCATAAAGTTGGAAGCTACCATAGCTCCCTCGAAAGCTACACTTCAGCTTCTAGGTGTCCTGATTGAAAAGGCTACACTTCAGCTTCTAGGTGTCCTGGCCACTAGTCTTGACTTGCTAGACAAGGTCATTGCATTGGAGGTATGCATGCAGGCATTGTGTTTCACCTAAAGTATTATATTTTAATTTTTCTTATCTCTCTTCAAACCTAATTGGTGTGTTGCTTGTCATGTCTTCATGTAGATTGACCATGCAGAACAGGCCCGGACTATCTGTCCGCCGATGCCTTGAAGGCCAATGCATGCTCGTATAAAAGAGATATCGAGTCACCTACTAAATGGAAATAATGTTTCCATTGTGCCACCTCTACCTCAAGCAAATGTTCAGACTACTACCTCTATGTTACAATTGGATAATACGTGTTGGGTGTGGGTTTTCACTTCAGGCAGAGGACTTCATGGAAATGGTGGTTTGCCACGCAAACACCCTTATCATCTATTGTGCTTTGCAAAAACAACTTGCCTGATGGATGGTTGTTGTAGGGATTCTAATTGCCTACAACCCATCCCATCATCAACAAAGTCCATGGTTGTGAGTGCTTATGATCATGGAATACCTCTACCTACATAGGTAAATTCCTTGTTTGCAGTATATTGACTCCTTTGTTGGATTTTTTTAGCACTAAGATACTACTACTTAGCAATGAAACACTATTACTACTGCTATTTAGCACTATCATACTGCTATCTAGCAGTATGATAGTGATAGTTAGCCTAGATTTCTAGTTAAGAGTTGAAGAGTGCTAGTCATCAGTATGGTAGTGCTAGTTAGCACTATGTTCTTGCTAGTTATCAATGACATAGTGTTAATTACATAGTGCTAGTTAGCAATCGGTGCTAGCTAGTTAGCAATGAGTGCTAGTTATTAGCATTGACATAGTGTTAATTACATAGTGCTAGTTAGCAATGAGTGCTAGTTATTAGCATTGACATAGTGCTAGTTATTAGCACTGACATAGTGCTAGTTAGCACTGACATAGTGCTAGTTAGCAATTACATAGTGCTAGCTAGCAATTACATAGTGCTAGCTAGCAATGAGTGCTTGCTAACAATATCACAATGATAGTTAGCAGCATGAAAGTGGTAGTTAATAGAATGGTAGTCTTAGTTAGCAAACAATGTGAATAGTAGTATATAGTAGCACCATGAAAGTGCTAGTTAGCAGAATGATAGTACTAGTTATCAAACAGTTTTAGTTAGTAAACTATTTGTGCTATTTTGCAACACAATACTTCTAGTTAGCAATGGATAATGATAGTGCTAGTTTGTAGTATCATAGTGCTAGCTATCAATGATTGCTTGATCACAATATCACAATGATAATTTGATATTAGCATGAAAGTGCTGGTTAGCAGAAATAGTCCTTGTTAGCAAACAATTATTGGTTATTACGAGTATGTAGTTAACACCATGAAAGTGCTAGTTAGTAGAAAGATAGTCCTAGTTATCAAATAGTTTAAAAAACTATTTGTGCTAGTTAGCAACACAATACTTCTGCTAGTTAGCAATGAAACATACTGATAGTCCTAGTTGTCAAACATTGTTAGTTAACAGTATATTAGCTCTACTTATCACACTGATCTAATGTAACCTTTTCTTTTTGCTTTATATCAATGATGTGATGTACTCTTTTTCTATGCAGGAAAGTCTATTGTAGAAAAGTCGAGGTCCTCATGCAAAACAGCTTGTAAAGTTGATTATGTGTAGATGAAGGAGGAGGAGGGCACTAGCAAGGCCAAAGATGATGACAAGATACACATGGACCCAGAGGATGTGCAAATGAAGGAAACACATGCCTTCGAGGCTATGGAAGAAGAGCCTAATCTTGAAAAGGATCCTATGTAGTTTGATGATGTTGTGAATGCAGAGGGAAAGGTCATTGTGAATGCAGAGGGAAAGGTCATTGTAGATGAGATCATTGTTGAAGCCACTAATGACTTAAATAACGTGGCAAGCAACCATGATGAGGACATTACATTGGACAAGATGTTTTGTACGCATTATAGAAAATGTAATGCCGCTAATGTCACTAAGGTGGTTGGAAAGCGTAAGAGTTTATGAATAGAACTGTTGTACTCATGTTTCGTAATGTGGCCGATGTAATGAAAAACCTTATTTTTCTATGTTTAATTGTGTGGTGGTTTTGATCAAGGGATTTGTACTATTTTCAATCTGTTTGCTTTCGCTTGATAACAATAGTGCTTCAATCATGTGATGATGAAGTTGTCTTATTCACGAGCACACTTGTGTTGATGTAGATTAATGTTATTTAATACATGTGTTGTGTTTTTTGTAGATGAGTCCTTGGCGTTGTCCTTGTTTGTGAAAGGACCATGGAAATTGAGGCCAAAGAAACTTTGCAAGGGGCCATCGCACTCCCTTACAATTGAGGAAAGGGCTATTCAGAAACTAAACACAGTTTGGCGAACACAGTTTGGCGCAGTAGTGAGATTCCAATACTATTGCCCCCCTCCAATTGGCACTCTTATATGCTACCTGCACCTTCAGTGAAGAATCTCCCAAGGCCACTGGACTAGGAGCGTCATGCATTTATCTTGGATATGAATGGGGTACTTGTGCATAAGGTCATTCGTGGCACAGATTTTTTTCCACGTTGGCACACTGCATATTTGCAAGTCAGGGATTGGATTGAGTGTAGTCCAGATTTTGGCACCACATTTCTTGTGCAAAAGGATGCTGAACTATTTATGCAGTGGGCTTGTAGATGGTTTCAGGTTTTTATATGGAGTTCTCAACATCATGTGAACCTTCTGTGACGTTTCAAGATCTGCTTCCCAAACTTGGTCAAAAATATTAGTGGTTTTTTGGGGCAAAATGATTGTCAAAGGGCCAGCTTTGACTTTGATGGGGGAAAGCCAATCTTCCTAAAAGAACTGTCAATGTTTTGGTGGAAGTATACAAATTTCAGCCCAACAAACACATTGCTGATGGATGACAGTTACTACAAAGTAGCATGTAACAAAAAGGGTGTCTATATTGTATTGCCCAAGTTTGAAAACATGCCGTTGTTGGAGCATGAAAGTTTTTTATTATGGCGTGTGGGTCCTTTGCTTCTGGAATGGCTACGTTCACCCAATCGTTCATGAAGTTGTAATTGGCGGTGTTTAATTCCTGGAAGGACGACGAGAGTTCCTTTGTATGTCAGAGATTGTTAGCTAAATAGGCAAGTTGGAAACCTGCTCATATGGCCATGGATATCTTGGCCTGATATTGATGTAATACTTTCAAATACCTTATAATACAATCATGGGGCCATGTTTTATCATTATCATCCATTGGTTTGTGCCAGTTATTAGTATTAATGGTTAACAGTGTTAATTAATGCTTAACAGCTATTAGTATTAATTGGTTAACAGTGCTAATTACCATTGCTGACATTGCTAGTTAACAGTGTGAACACTACTAATTAATAGTGCTACTACCAGGTAGTCGTTAATAGTTCATAACAGATACTAGTTAGCATATTTGCTATTAATTACCATTGCTGACATTTCTAGTTAACAGTGTGAACACTACTAATTAATAGTGCTACTACCAGGTAGTCGTTAATAGTTCATAACAGATACTAGTTAGCATATTTGCTATTAATTAGTGCATATTCATGATTATGACTGTTAACATTGCATATCCTTGAGATATCTCTTTAGGTTTGAACCACGAGCATGTCAAGCCATTGATATCTGTGTCCCATCCCCATCTCATATCAAGCCATTGCATTTTCTCATAGAATTGTAGGCTTGCACCATATTCCCCTGTTTGAGAGTGATCATCTATCAAAGCGCTCCACGACACAACATCCTGCTCCTGCCTTACATCAAATACTACTTGGGTATCTTCCATGCTTGCACAGTTTGATGATGTTGTGAATGCAGAGGGAAATGGACCTGCCTGCAAACTTCAAGGCTTTTGGTTCTGCTGCATGCCTAATAACACACATACAAGGAAGGCATCATCCAGACAAGAGGCCTCTAATTGTACAACACACATTGCTAGTTAACTGTGTGAAATGGTTAGCAATTCTTAAAGTTATTAGACAAAAAACAGCAGTGCTATCAGTACAAGAAAAATAAGTAAAATGTATGCCCATTTGAGTTGAGCCCATTCTTAAAATTCATATGGCATACTGTTGTAGATTTCCTCGTACACGTCCAAACCAATGGTGTACATTCTAGGATTTCCTACAATGGGCTCGATAGGTATCTTAATGCAACGAACAAGATGCGAGAGTACCATGACCTCTAGAGCATTTTTTCTTGGAATCCTGTAGCAATAGCTGCTGGTCTGTTCATAGTAGTGTCCCTTAACAAAATAAGACCGCTTACCAATTTCATTTCCCCATGCATCAACATGATTCACTTATGCCATTTCTTTTTCTGCAATGCACTTGAGAACATAGAATTCCTCACCTTCAACATTACCAAACTCACCATCATTCACTGCAAAGTTATCTTCAATGCGCACAGAGCATCACTTAGCACATCATGGTGACCTTCGTAGTAGATAGCTTCATCATAGGCATCTTCCTCCTCAGATGGGCTGTCTCACAGGGTTCTAAGACATGAAAATCCCAAGATGTAACATGTGCTTTATTAGAACATCTTTTCCAAAGTCCTTGCATGCACGCATCACAAAAGCAAGACAATGTTCTACTTGCAAGTCCAGTTGTATCACGTGGGTTATGACCACGAATAGCATGTAACAAGCGTGTATTGGGAATACTAGAACAATTCCATTGATTCTTTCTATCCACATCTTTTACCTTCACCTCCCAGAACACTTGTGCTACGTCTCTTTGCTTAGATGGGTAGCAAGCTTCAGCTCCATGAGATAAGTTGGCATTCAAGAAAGACACCACATCTGCTATTGCACACTTTAAAATTGTTCCGTCTGTCTTCAGTTGTTCATGCGTCAATGCCCTCTTTACAACAGCACCAGCTCCATCATGTTCTCCCTTGCCATGCCCAGAGCCAAAGAAGTTCCAAGTCATCTCCATACCCATCATTGAAGCATACCTTGCAACAAAGTAGAAGGGTCTAGCAGCCTTGAATTGGGAAGCAGCCCCATCTGACCAAACCCAATGCCACTTTGGTGTGAGCCCTCGATCCTTCAACCAATTGGCATGTAAGCTGAAACAATGTTGCACAAAAAGTGTGTCATATGCACTTTGTCATCTGAAATGAAGAAGTGAATTGTTTTCAATACATCCCTCTCCTTTTGGTAGTAAGTGATGTGAACAAATATTGTCACTTGGGTGGAATGCCAATGCATAGAGACTGGATCTCACTTTACATCTTAAAAGAGTAATTTTCAGCAAAATCCACAACTACATCATCACGGAATCTCTCAATGCACTCCTTAAATTGTGAGGCTTGCCAGCGACACAGATTGTTATGTTTAATGAAGAACTGTAGCCGACTCTTTAAGAATTTGACAAATTCATTGCATTTCATCTCTATGCATACAAGATCTTTTCTTTTTTTCTTACTCCCCTACTTGTTATCTATCTCCACATTTTTTAAATACCTTCACAGAAATGATATGTTCTTGATCAGCCATCTCTACTGGACAACATGGTAGTTTCTTTACACCGCAGCTACTGCATTCGCCTATGAGACACTTTCGATGGTGAAAGATTGCTTCAGCTTGTTTTGGGCATAGGATGGACTTCCAAAGTGTTGTGGTACTTTTGTATGTGTAAGTAGATGCAATGCATGCACTACCTGGGTATAAAGTACTGCAAACATTGCACTTGCACGGACATGAAGATTTATGCAGAGAGCGTATTTGGTTGAAGGAATCCTTCAAATAGCACATCTGCACATGATAGATACAACAAAACGTATTCCAATCCTTCAATTTTCTTACAAAAAAGGGCTTCAAGGACTCAAAAGATCGAAGCTGAATTTTGCAGTACATATGTTGTGCCTTGAATCGTTGAAATAACTCCACCTGCATAAAACCAAACAAGAAAATCATTAGCAACTTAATAGTAATGTTAATAGTGACTAATTAGATAGTGCTAGTTAGTAGCATGTGTTAGCAGTGATTGTTTCTACTACAACCCACACTGTTGCTTACTAGTACTAGTTAGCAGTACTAGTTACCAGTGTATGTTAGCAGTTTTAATTAACACTGCTACTGGGCAGTTTCTATTAATAGTGCTACTGGGTAGTTTCTATTAATAGTGCTAGTTAGCAGTTATGTTAGCAGTGCTAATAGATAGCAATACTATTAGCACAGTGCCAATACTATTATCACAGTGCTAGTAGTTACTAGTGCTAAGTAATACTGCTAGTAGTTAGCAGTGTGTCATCCTAGAAGTGGTGTGTGTTAGCAGTGTTTGCCAATAGTGCTAGTAAGCAGTTTCTATTAATAGTGCTAGTTAGTAGTTATGTTAGCAATGCTATTAGCAGTGCTGCTAGATAACAATACTATTAGCATAGTGCCAATACTATTAGCATAGAGCTAGTAGTTACTAGTGCTAAGTAATACTGCTAGTAGTTAGCAGTGTGTCCTAGAAGTGGTGTGTGTTAGCAGTGTTTGCCAACAATGCTAATTAGGATTCTCTTAGCAGTGCTACTTTCTAGAAATGTGTGTTAGCAATTATAGTTAGAAATATTAACTTGCAAGCCAATGCTTGGTAGTAGTATAATAGTGCTAGTTATAAGTAAAGCAGTATTAATAGTGCTAGTTATCAACATGATAGTGTTAGGTTATGCTAGTTAAGACTAGCACAATGGTATAGTGCAAAATAATAGTGTTAGCTAATATTTTAACAATGCTACATAAGTTAGCAATACAAGAGTGCTAGTTCTCAATATAACACAGCTAGCTAGTGCTAGTTATTAGTATGGTAATGTTAGCTAGCTCTAGACCATTAGTAGATATTGCTTCTTAGCAACAAAACTGTGCTAGGCGCCAGTGTGCACAATGGTACCAATTGTACTTGTAGCACTACAAGCACATTGCTAAATCAAACTAGTAGATGAGCAACACCTTACCAATGTTATTTGCAGTGCTATGAAGCATATAAAATTTGAAGTAACTAGCATGACTACAAAATACCAATGCTACATGTGTAACTAATCACCAAAACATTATTAATGACAAGCATGACTAACAATATCTCAATGCTATTTTTAATGCTAATAGTGTGGGTAATGCAGCATTCAAGTGTAGATAAGAGTTCTATATGAGTCAATACCTGTGTCTCGTCCAGAAAGTGTATTGGATGCTTGATAAATGTCTTTCTCCCAATCCTCTTTTGGCACACATCCCTCTTATTCTGGGACCATCTTGTCTCATTTTCCCAAAAGGAGTACACAAAGCTCCTTGATTTCTTGGGAAATGGGGCTAGTACGTTGTTGCTTCCAACAAGTAGCCAATGAGAACATTCTAGTAGTATCATCAAGAGATTCACTATGTAAACGAGATCTTGTTGAATACAAGGTGCTCCTTCGAACCTTAATGACCCTTGAGACCTTGGAAACTTGTAGATCGCGAGATGTGGACCCATCAGATTTCATCAACATAGACAACGTGCTTCTCCTTAGAAATAGCTCCTTAGATTTTGGATGTTTAACATTAGCCAATGTGTTGCAAACATTAGCCACAATGGCTACTTGGACTCCAGCCTCCTCTCGTGATGATTTGTCTTGTAGTGCCAAGATCATTGGATGTTGAACCATCTGATTGAATATGTCCCACTTGGTCTCGCGTTCCATTCCTATTGTTTGGTCCATGAAGCATTTCACTATTTCACTGCATATCTTGCGTTTTCTTTGCTCATCAACAACTACACCACTATTCACTTCTTCAGCCTGTCTCTTTAGTTTGTTTTGTGCCCGTTGCTCTCTTTTTTTTTAGCTTCATACTGTCTAATTACTCCATGGGAATTTTCCTTTAACAATCAAACCGTATTGTTAATCATGATTTGCAATGTGAGAAGCTTGCAACAAAGAAGAGGGAAAAAGAGAGGGAGAAAAATAGAGAAATGCACTATCTAGCAATTAAAAAAAGAAGAAGAGAAGCATAGAGAGAGAGAGAGAGAGAGAGAGAGAGAGATGCTATGACAAGAAAACACAGACAAAGACACACAAGCTAGAGTTGCACGAGTATAGAGATAGCATGCAAGAACGAGAGAGAGAGAGAGAGAGAGAGAGAGAGAGAGAGAGAGGCGCACGTTGGATGGCCCACTTCACCCCATGTAACCACCGTAACGGCCCAAAAGAAAACAAAAAAACAATTCTTCATATTACCATTTAGAAAGAGGAGGTAATGTTGCCAAACAAAAAGATGAGGTACTGCTAAAAAATTGTGCTAGTTAGCAATGTCCACGGACATGTTATTTTGTAACAGGTTAACATGCTTCCACCCACATAGTATTGGGTCCCGAATACCTTCCGTAGGGCCCCCACCACGAATGGTGTATTTGCTTTTATTAGAATGATGCAAAATCTGAAAATAAAAGACTGACTCAACCTATTTTGGAAGAGATAGATCTCTGCCCTTGACCTTCAAACCTTCACCCTTGCGTTAGCTTCTCCCTTGGCTGTCCTGGCCCTTGAGTAGCTGCAGCACCTTGTGAATTATGAGATAAATGAACTGAATTCTGGGCTTGGGTATTTATACCCCTAAACATAGTTGGTCGGCCTGTTCCTTTTTTCCTCCACGACCTGGTCTTATAGCAATTAAATGCCATTACATTCAGCGTTTCACACTACTGCCCTGGCCAGGCCACCCTGCGCATGAACCTGGCTGGTGGGCAGCCTTGCGCAATCTATATGGGCAGTCCCCATACTTGGCCGACTGGCTGCTGGGCAGCCATTTGGCCTGGCTGCCTGGCTAGGCTGGTGGCCCATGGCCCTGTCGGCTGCCTGGCCAAGCCCCTTGGGATGGCCAACAGCCTGCCCAGCCCAAAGCTAGGGCAAGTGGGCACAGCATGGGGCCCTCCTTGCCCCTTGGGGTGGTTCTAAACCTCCCCATGCCCACTACATAAGCCTTAGGGTAGCCCTATGGGCTGGCCCTTATTCTACATGCAAACCTACATGTCTACATAGAGGTCTGGCATCCAGTATCATACCAAATACATAGAACCACCGACATCATTCCAGAGGTAGACTCACAGCACAGATTGGCACTACTTCATGTGCAGGACAATGCACACCTAACCTCGGACGCATGGAGTAGAACCCTGGCTGACTCATCTCGGACTAGGCTCACATGGGACCAGTTTTCCACTCCAGGTCCTGCACCTTCTTGTTCAGATATGTCCTCGTGGCATCCAAGTGCGGGATGCACGTGACAGATGAGCATTTTGTTGCTCTCCGAGACAAAGCAACAAGCCAGGTTGTATGGGAAGGTAGAGTGGAGAATGGGATTTACAAACTCTCAGCACTCTCTCTTACAGGTTCTCAGTTAGGTGATGTGTGGCAGTTTCGTCATGACCACTTGAGTGTGGATACGCTGTGGTGGCAGGCTTTCTAGGACCAGATGGTGGATGTCTTACCAGATGATAGCAGCAGGCAGGAACATTCCAGTTCTTGCGTTCGTCAGTCAGAGGAGCCTTTACAGGTAAACTATGCTTTGATGTATCGTATCATTCAGAACAAAGAGCCTCTTGCAGTTGACGAAGCTCTTTCCCAAGGGACTTGTAGCAAAGCCATGCAAGTGGCAGATGGTGACTTGTAGGACGAGGTGGATGTTGAGCAACCTCCAAGCTTTGAGGTTCTGGGTTCAGAGGGGGTGGTTTACAGGTTCCGGAAGGCCTTCAATGATCTTCGGTAGGTTCCCAAGACTTGGCATACCAAAGTTACAGTTGATGATCCTTGTGAGTAGGTAGATGCCTCCTTGTATCGGAAGCGGTTTTGTTCATTGATTTGGTTGCTAAACACCAGATTGGACTTGAGCTTCCTGGTGGGGTTGTTGAACTCATTCATGCAGACGCCTTTGAAGACTCATTGGGACGCAAGACTGCGGATCTTGTGGTATCTGCAGGGCACGAAGGATCTTGGACTCTTCTATGACACTAGAGGGGGAGCAACGGATGGAGTCCGAATCCAAGGTTGGAGTGACTCGGATTGGGGAGGAGATCCAGACACGAGGAGATCTACATCAGGCTACGAATTTACCCTTGGCTCACGAGCTATTTCAAGGAGCAGCAAGAGGCAGCCAACTTTTGCCTTGTCGTCTACAGAGGCAAAGTACCAGGTTCCTTGTGGTGCTGCTTGCGAGGTGGTGCGGTTGCAGAGGTTACTTGGCGAGATTGTGTTTCCATTGGCGGAACCCACGGTCATCCAGAGTCACTTTGTTCGCGAGAAGTTTTTTGCTGATGACATCTTGCTAGAGTTTTGTTCGATGGAGGACAATGCGGCAGACCTCTTCACTCACGAAGGCTCTACCTCACGCGATGCTCCAGCAGCACTCCAGCTCACTGGGGTTGGTTCCACATCCAGGAGCTGAGAGGGGGTGTTAGCAGTCATCTCCTATCTGTACATTACACACCAGCGCCAGTAATGTGGGTGTGCCCGCCCATTTAGGTGTTTAACCATTTTTCCATCTATTTTCCCATTTTTGCTGGTCGACTTGGCCAACTGCTCCCCTGCTGGCCGACTCCTTGTATGCAGTCGTGGACTTGTCCAGCAGCCAGTCGGCTGTCTTTTGGCTGGCCGACCAGCATAGGGGGGTGGTACTACCCCCACTTCATTGTGTTGTACCGGATCTTGTATATAGCAGAGTTTATACGGCTTCTCTCTCTCTCTCTTCTGCGTTTGCTCTTCTACGCTCAGTTCTGTGTTCAGATTCAGGCTGGTGGTTTTCTCCTGTGTTTGCTCGTCTTCAGTATATAGTCCTGCTACGTGTGCTCTCAGGTTTTTGTCTCATATCCTACATTTCATCTAATAGACCCATTGAGTCTCTTGAAGATGATAATATAAGTCTCTCTCTCTCTCTCTCTCTCTCACACACACACACAGCTCTGAGCGCTCTCTCTCTGCCCGTATGCAACGAAGAAAGACTCTATGCAGAAGTTACACTATATTTTACCAGCTGAAAATATTGAACTTGCCTTTATTCGAAGGGATTGGTTGTGGCATCGAATAGTTATAATCCTGGTAAGTAGTGGCATTTTCCATACAAGAAAACTGGTTACTCTGAAGGATCGTCTATTTTTCGATTCATCTGGGTAGAAAATTGTGTGCATGTCACTTTTTTTGAACACACACTCTAAGCTAGATCGACAGGTAGATCCACCTAGTTATTAATGTCATGCCAATGCCACATTAAAACTTGCAAGGTATACAGCTCAACCACTTCAACCCTGGATAAGCTTAAGATCAGGAAAGTGCAGTGAGTTTGGGTAACACTTGCACTGAAAATGTGGAAGTCTAAAGGGCATAGTTTTAGACATTTCAAAGGAAATTGAAATAAATAATTCTCACTTAGTTCCAATGAGTCAAACACGTGAAAATGTCTGGCATGTCGATGGTGAATCATGGAAGATCTTGTCACCCCTGCTTCCTTTACATGCTGCATGTTGATTCCCTCTTCTCTATAGTCTACCCCCAGTCTCCATCCCATCCTCCAAAGTCAGCATCAGCATAGATATTGGACATCAAGATAAATACTGCAGAATCCAGTCCATCAAACTTTGTCGCACATTCAAATGCCTGTCTACCAAACTCCACATTGCCCAACCTTCTACAAGCACCCAGCATGTTAATCCATGCTATAGCATCAGGTTGAAAAGGCATCTCATCCAACATTGCCGCAGCCTTTTCAAGTTGGCCTGCACGGCCTAGGAGATCAACCATGCAATCAAAATGCTTCACACTTGGACTGATACCATCCTCTCTGCTCATGGTGTCAAAGTACTTCTGACCCTTACCTACAAGACCTGCATGATTGCATACAGTAAGGAGACTGAGATATGTAGTTTCGTTTGGACCAATGCATTCTTCCTTCATTCTCTCAAACAAAGAAAAAAGAAGCTCACTCTCTCCTTGACGGGCATAGCCATTCAGCAATGCATTCAAAGCCACGACATCCTTGTCAGTCATTGCATCAAACAAATGCTGAGCATCAACCATGCTCCCACACTTACCATACATGTCAAGAAGAGCAGTTGCCAACATTGCATCAGCTTCACAAGCTCGGTAGATTTGAGCATGTACTCTTTTTCCCGTGCCTAATGCTGATGTATTTCCACATGCTTTCAGGATGCTCAAGAAAGTTACATCATTTGGTACCACACCTTGCTCTTGCATCTGCCCGTAGAGTAAAAAAGCTTTATCAGTTTCTCCTTGCTCGACACAGCCAGATATTACAGCACTCCATGATATCACATCCCTAAACAAAAGCTGCTCATCAAATACTTCTAAAGCTTCTACAAGTGAGCCACATTTGGCATACATATCTATCAGAGTGTTGCTAACAAAAGGATCACCTTCCAGTTCCTCTTTGGCAATTTCAACATGTATATCTTGGCCTATGTCTATCGCTCCTACGCTGCCACAAGCTTTCAAGGTGCAAAATAAAGTGACAGCACTAGGAGGCACGCCCTCTAGTTGCATCTGGCCATAACATTGTAGTGCGTCCTCGGCAAGCCCAAGGTCAGTAAAGCCTGAGATGAGTGCACTCCAAGAAACCACATCTCGAACTGGCAGCTTGTTGAATACCTCCTGCGCCTCAGCCAGTAAGCCACATTTCACATAGAAATCCACCAATGAGCTCCCAACAAAAGTATCACCATGAAACCCTATTTTCCCAATGTAGCTGTGTACTTCTCGTCCCTTATCAATGGCTCCCATGCTGCCACAAGCTTTCAAGTTGCAAACAACCGTGACAGCATCTGCACATACACCCTCCATCTGCATCTGTTCCAAACACTTCAGTGCTTCTGCACCATGATCGTTCTCCACATACCCTAAGATGAGGGCAGACCATGTGACTACATTTCGACCTGGCAGCCCATCAAACACCTCACGTGCTTCTGCAAGTAAGCCACACTTACAATACATATCCAGCAAAGTGCTGCCGACGAAAACGTCTCTCTCAAGACCCTGTTTGGCTATCTGTGTGTGGATTTGTTGCCCCTTGTCTATGGCTCCTACGCAGCAACAAGCTTTCAAGCTGCAAACAAATGTACCTGCATCCAGAGGCATGCCTTCCTGTTGCATTTGTTCCAAGCAAGTTAATGCTTTCTCATGTACCCCACATTCGACGTATGCATCAATCAATGCATTCCATGACACTACGTCTCGAACCACCAACTCGTCAAACACATCCCGTCCTTCCCTGAGTAAACCACATTTTGCATACATATCCACCAAAGTGTTGCCAACAAAAGAAGAGGTTTGAAATCCCTCTTTGACTACTTCAGCATGTATCTCTCTCCCTCTATCTAAGGCTCCTATGCTGCCACAAGCTTTTAAGCCACATACAAAAGTAACAGCATCAGGAAAGACACCTTCCATTTGCATCCGTTGCAAACTATTCAGTGCTTCCTCCGCGAGCCCATGCTCAGCAAACCCTGCAATCATGGCGGTCCATGCAATTGCATCCCGTACAAGCAGCTCATCAAAGACTATCCGTGCCTCTGCAAGTGAACCACATTTAGCATACATAGTTATCAAAGCACTTGCAACGATAGGACATCCTTGCAATCCGTGTTTTTCAATCTCAGAGTGCAATTGCCGTCCACAGTCTACGGCTCCGAGGCTGCCACAAGCTTTCAAGCTGTAAACAAACACCGTAGCATTAGGAGACAAACCCTCCGATCGCATCTGTTCCTTGCAACTCAGCACTTCACTGCTAATTCTGTGTTCAGCATATCCTGCCATTAAGGCAGCCCATGAATAAATATCTCGAACCGGTTGCACATTGACAGTCGCATGTGCATCTACAAGTGAGCTGCACAAGCTATACATATCCACTAAACTCTTGACAACCAAAGGCTCTCTTTCACATCCCTTCTTGGTGATTTCAGAGTGTATAATTTGACCCTTATCTAAGGATCCTATGTCGCTACAAGCTTTCAAAGTGCGAACAAAAGTTACAGCATCAGGCGACATACCTTCAAGTTGCATCTGCTCAAGACAGCAAAGCGCTTCCTTGTTGGCTCTCTGCTCAGCATACCCTGAAATGAGTGTATTCCACGAGACTACATCTCGAGACAGCAGCTTGTTGAAGACTTCCTGTGCATCTACAAGCAAGCCACATTTGCCATACATATCCACCACAGTGTTCCCTATAAAAGGATCCCTTTCATGACCCTCCTTGATAATCTTAGAATGAACATCTCGACCTCTTTGCACGTTAGATATGATAGCACAACATTTCAACAGGACCATGAATGTATACCTGCTCGGCCGTACACCATCTTCCTGCATTTCCTGGAACAGGTTAAAAGCATGATTACACTCCCCCAATTCCACGTATCCTTGTATCAGAGAAGTCCAAGAATGCTCATTTTGATGTGCCAACTTGTGAAAGACCTGTTGGGCACAAGACATGCTTCCACATTCCACAAACAATGGGACCAACTGATTCCCAAGCGCGCTTTGCGTTTCGAGCCCATGATTGCCCATGTGTGAATGCACACGTGTGGCACATGCCAGGCTCTTCTTTTTCCTGGACTCCTGCAAGACAAAGATGATATTCTTCATGGATGGGAGCTCGGCCCTTTGTTCCAAACCCATAAGTACATCCTCGAGGCCCAAAACCTCAGAAGTGTGACCTTCTTGCATTGATCCTGGCTTGGTTTCGCTTATATGAATTGATTCTGCTTTGTACCTGTGCAGTAGCACTGAAGAACTAGAGCCAGGCTTGTGATTGTGTCCATGCCCAACTGACTCTTCTGGCCAGGCCTGAACACTAGGTGCTTTGTACTCCATTATTTCTATATTCCCCCTTGCTGTGGCTGGGTTGAGCTAGGCATACATTTGGGGTGTCTCTAACCCAACCTGGGTTGAGCTAGGCATACGTTTTAAATGTCTCTAGCCCAACCCAAACTGATCTAATCATCTAAGCATAAATTTAGGGTGTCTCCAATCCAACCTGGGTTAATTCAGGTGTACATTCTGCATGTCTCTAACCTAATGGCATGTACGTATGCACAGTAGAAATATGTTGTTAAAACCTGAAACCCTAGAGTCTGATTTTCTAAGGTTCCATTCCATTACTGAGAGCCATAGGGTTTGAACCTGTGTCACTATCCAATTCCACCACGATCTTCGCTGGTTTTGTGACCTTCAACTCTGCAACTCAGCTCCTGCATACTCACAGGACCCTGCACACGGCCTCTTTTGTCCCGCCACGTGTGCTGCTGTGTGGTTAGGGACAAGGGTCTTGAAAAACACAAGGAGCCCAATCGGCTGTTGCTGCTTTTCTTTTTTTTTTTAATGAAGTATGTTGTGACGTGTAAAAGTGAAGAGAGTAAAAAATCTCTTTAATTTTATATAGACAGCGTATAATTAAATTAACGTCAAATATACGTAAGAGAGTAAAAAATCTCTTTACACCAGATACACCAGTAAGTCATTTATATCAGAGAATTACTCAATCCGATCCTACTTTTCACTCTTTACTTCATTTAACAGATTACAAAGCAAAGCCCATCTCTCATCTTCCAACAAAAAACTAGACTGCCCCCATGAAATTAGATAACCCAGTAATATGCCACCCTCGTTGGGTCTGTCTTTCTAAAATGTCCCCATTCTTAGACCATATTTTTACTGTGGGCCCGGTCCCAATTGGATTCTCTATGAATGCTACAACAGCGTGATCAATTTGTTTCTCCTTGTGATACCACCTTCTGGTCTAGGACCATGGACATATCTTCTATCTATTACATATTTAACCATGGACAACCAAGACACAAGGAGAGGAGAGAAAAAAGAAATCTTGGATTTCTAAAAAATAAGAAGAAAAAATCCCTTCGATCGACCCTTTATATCCGGCTTCCATTCTTGTGTTTCGCTTCTTAATGTCTTTTACATATTTTTACATATCACAACAACAAGCGGGTTGAGTACTAGTTGACTTTAAATATGCAAGCGGGTTGAGTACTAGTTGACTTTAAATATGCAAGCGGGTTGAGTACTAGTTGACTTCAAATATGCAAGCTCTGTTTTACTCAAATTACGCCATCAATTTTAAAGTGTTGAAAGAATGAGAGAATGATTTTTTTTTTTGAATTGGAAATTTTGAAAGGAGACATCAGAGATGAGGATGGCTCTGCGTATCACGTAGCTATAGGGTTCCCCCAATCTGCATCGTCAGCACATCTGATTCTTCATCCAACCCTGCTTAAAATTCGATCGAGGGATCCATTGGGGGGGTGAGGCCGCCCAATCCGACATAAGGTTCAAAGCTCCTCCTGACCAGGAATGTCGTTTGTATCGGTTTATGAAGGGCTTAGCCACCACCTTATAGAGCCTGTAGGTATATTTCGGGGTGCCTGTGTACGTGGCACCCCGTGGACCTGGTCACCCGGTCAATGATCGGTGATGGGCCCATTTGTAGACATATGTCCATAAGGTGTTATGGACATGTGTTTATGTCAAGTGTGCGCGTGGTGTAGTGGATAGGAGCTTCGCCTCCCTTGGCAAAGACCTCGGTTCGAATCATAGCAAACGCACCGACGTGTGTTCATAACTCTTTTGCACGGTTGTCTGTACCACTGTCTGTACTGAGGCGATTACCGGCTAGGTGACCGCTCATGCTGGGGCCCGCGGGGTGCCATGTACACAGGCACCCTGAAATCTACCTAGAACCCCTTATAGATGCACCATGGGGGTCTCCACGAGCATGGCAGACATAGCACTCTCGTCATCCAGACAGTAAAGTTAATCCAAAAAACGAAGGTCCTTTTTTTCCCAAAAATGAGACTTCTTTTTTGGGAACAATAATTATATATATTACTAACATTAACATCCCTTTGTCTCAAAGACTTAGCAAACACCTATTTTGCATGCCAAATTTACATCACAGATTTAGTCCCACTTTCTATTCAACATACTACATACTAAGTCCCACATTTCATCCTCTCATAAAAAAGAAGAATTTCCCCATGAGGAGTGGTATCCAAATTGCATATAGGCAATAAGAAGCACATCAGAGGTGTATCCCTTGGGGGACTGTTGTTCAAACTCCTCTCCTTTAATCCATATCTTCACTGTTGGCCTCCTTCCTAGAGGGTTTTCCACCAAGGCCATGTAGATCTCTTCTAGCTGCATATCTTTGAGGTACCACTTTCTGGATCTTGGTGCAAATTTGGGAAACTTCAACATCATCCCATGCGTATACCTGCAAAGTGCTCAAACTCATTAGGCTAGCCCAGTATGCATTAACATTTCACCTTCCTTGATTTATATCACCTAATTCCAAATCGTAATGCATGTACAGCATATGTATATCTATTATTATTCATCCTATTGATATGATACATAACCCATCAAAAATGTACACTTCTAAACATAACTTCAATGGCCTCTACTCCCTATTTGTCCCCCCTACAAAAGATTAGCTCATTTCTAGAGACCCAAATCACCCACAGACATTGATACCTAATGATGCAGAAGATCAAATCAATCCCATCACAGTCATCTTGTATAACTTTCCCAATATCCAATCCCACCAGGGCCCTCTCACTCCTAAATTGTCCTCTACCCATCTACCTACTTTCCCCCAAAACCCCCTTAAAGCAGGGCACTCCCAGGAAGCATGCCTCCCATCCTCAATAGCAGTCTGGGGCATGTTCCAACACCAAAGTTCCTTTGGAGTAGCTTAAACCCAAGAGGTAGAGCTAGGAGGCAGACTCTCCACAAAAACACTTCGGCTTTCACTGGGATCAAAGCATCCCATATCAGATTCCACCTTTTCTTCCAAATGTTCCCATCCCAGCTGATTCTCCAAACTTTATTGCAATATTTGACATTCATTTCCCCTTTACACATTTCTTCATACAATGTTTCTATATTGATTCTATCCAGTTTAGCCCATTAAACCAGCTCCAATCCTAAAACCAAGAGTCTTCATTGTATGTTGTAGAATACCAATTCTTTTCCACCTTAGCAAGAATTGAGCTCAGGGCTTGAATCTCACTTTGTTGCAATATGACCTCTTCCATAATCTGCTGGATCTCTTTCCATCTTGCTTGAGAGAAATCCCTTATGTTTTCTAGTCTCCTAAATCCCTTATTATTCAGTCTTCTGGAAACCCTAGTATCCACCAAGGCTAGGGGGCTTAAATCTATGGATCCACCAAATATTTAGGTTCAGTAGAGAATTTCGAGTGATCTTGGTGCACCCATTCCAGTTGATCAGACACGTGGCTTCTTTCCAATTGTAGCAAAGGAACTTGCAGAAGGAAGAGCTTCTTACTTTTAATGGAGCAAAGGATAGTATTTTCTCTCTAGTCATTTACCCCTAATTTGGACTTCTGCCCCCTCTAGCTCTTCTCTCAACATCCTAGCCCATATACTTTCTTGTTTAAGAAATTTGGGGAAACTAACTAGCTTTAGTGTGAGAGGGGAGGTGAAGAATTCCCAAGCCTCCTTGATTTTTGGGGAGAGCTACCTTATCCCAAGCCAGCCAGGATAGGGTCCTTTTTCCATTGTGGCCATTCCTCCATAAAAATTCCCTGATAGGAGCAATAATTTTGTTCCTGTGTCCTTTCTTGAACTTTATCATAGGACAAATAAATAGGATGTATGCATTAAGAACTGTGTTCACTATGGCAATCCTGTCATGAAAAGATACCCTTATCCCTTCCCATTTCCTAAGCATGGAACAAAATCTCTCAATAGCCCATTCAGTCAGGTCCTTGTTGCTTACTCCCACTCCCATGGGGACCCCTAGGTGTCTGATGATCTTTCCTCTTTTAATGACATCACAGCCCCATCTTTCCATGTCAAAGTTGTCTGCTTCTATCAGACTTATTATTCTGGATTTATGGATATTACATTTAGATCTTGAGGCTTTAGCAAATACTTGCACTAGCTGTAGAGCATTTCTCACATTTTCATTGTCAGCTCTCAAGAATAGCAGAGAATCATCAGCAAAACATTGAATGATTAACTATTCCCCATTCCTAAGTTTCAATCTAGTGATAGACCCTTTTTCACTAGCATCCTCTAATGCTATTATTAAGGGATGAAAAGCCACAGCAAAGAACAAGGGACCTAGGGGAGAGCCTTGCCTTATAGACCTTCTAATTTCAAATCCCCCCACTAGCCACCCATTTAATAGAAGCTTAGAGTGAGCACTAGTTGTTAGAGTGTATATGCATGCAACCATCCTGGCCAAAGCCTATCTTCTCCATTACTCTACCTACAAATGACTAGTGTATTCTATCATATGCCTTCTCTAGGTTGTTAAGATATCGAGCTCAACTAGTGCTACTCCGGACATTGATGACCCGCCTGGGTGATAGCTTCCACACTTATGCCACTGGCATGGTTGGTGAGATTATGGTCGATATGCCGTCAATGGATGACAGGCTGTGTGACAGCCACTTATGGCATAGTTATAGCGCCAACTCATATAGTCGGGTTCACACTATAGACCGGCCACTTTGTATGTTGTAGGAGAGTACTTTCCCTTTATGTCTGTACTCTTATCTTTTAGTTATATGGTTGTAGAGAAGAGAAGAAGATAGTAGAAAATTCAGCCATCCATCTCTCTTGTGTCTTGCACTCTTTTATGTGTGTGTGTTTGCTTGCAAGGAACTCAAGCACCTATCCAAATGATGCCGCGTACCTTGATTGTTGTGTTGTAGAGTTAGTTGACACTGGTTCAATCAACCTTCCATTGCCGATCCCTCTAGAGAGTTGGCTCGGCATCGCAGCTTGCTGGCTGGGCTTTGCTAATGCTACTGCTTGCTTTTATCTGGTGGACTTTTCATAATCGACATGGCCAATGACGATAAGCTGAGGTCTGGAAGATCCCAGCAACACACACAATGTTGATGTGAGTCTTCTACTTACCACCACTGGCCACCTCATCTATAAGCTAGGTGGAATTGACAAGCATGTCATTTCGAGAGGGAAGCAGCTGAGATGAACAAGAGGTCTTTCAAGTATGCTTGGGTTCTAGACAAGGTCAAGGCTGAGTGCGAATGTGGTATCACTATTTATATTGCTCTCTGGAAATTCGAGACCACAAAGTACTACTGCACTGTCATCGTAACAATATCACAGCCTACATGGCTACCATCGCGTCGAACTCGATGCCAATACCACATTTCTCCCTATGCCTGGGTGTACAATTTTGTTGACTTGTAAACTTCCAATAGTTCCTTTTTGCACTTTCATCATTAAAGACTAACGAGCTTGCCATGAGGGGGCAGCTGCGTCCACTTCTTCTTCTTTTTTCTACAAGGGCCACATTTCCTTGCAAGTTTATCCATGTCTATTTCTATTGCCATATCATGTCACATAGACTCCCTTTATTATTATTTAAAAAAATTATTGCTCTTGAAAAGCAAAAGAGAAACCATACCATAATTGCTAAAAATTTGGCTATGGTTATTCAAGCTTTCAATCAAAATAATATAGCAAAAAGATGAAGAAGAGCACCTTATCCTCTTACTAAAAAGAGCAAAAGATAACTTATCCATTCATTATATTCATCCGTGAGTGAGAAGTATGAAGAGTCCCTCAAGATTGAACGCTAGCTCTAATACCAATGTAATTCTCCTTACATCATAACCTTGAGGACTTGTAAGACTAGAACCTTGATTCTCCACCTAGCCATATCCTAAATAGTCCCTTACCTCATGGTTATATAGGCCTAAGTGGCGCATGACCTTCCAACTTCAGCCCCTTGACCTTTCATTGACTAGACATTGCCTTTTCCTTGTCCAATGCCTCTGCAACTACCCCATGTGTCCCTTGGGCTTCCATTGTGTAGCATCTACTTCCCTTTTTACTTTAACTTCAATGCCTATTAACCATTGCTTAGGTATTTTCTATTTGAAATCCCCTGAACCATATAATCCCCTGAACCATATTTATATGCAACCTTTTACATATAAATAATCTTTCCTAGTCTTACCTTTTAGTGTTACCCGACAGTCTCATAAAAATATGTAGAGCAGCAATCACAGGTGCTTAGTGGACCTAGAGAGTCCTCTAGCAGTGGATCCAATGTTAGCCCATGGTCAGGCAGCTTAAGGATAGATGTAGGTACACATGTATCATGCAAAGGTACACATGTATCATGCAAAGGGAAGGAAAAGGTAGATCAACCTTTTGTGACTGATTTGTTAGCAGGTCACTCATATGTGGATAGTGACTCTAGCGGCTCTGAGCAGAGCCTTGATCAAGAGCTTGGCATTTCATCTGTGGTTACTCCTGGTGTAAAGGAGAACGAGGGCTACTTTGAGGACACCTAGAAGTGATCCAGGTGTACGCAGGTCTACGAGGGTTAGGTACCCTGTTGACAGGTTAAGATATGATGGATATACAACCCATCATTATGCTTACATGGTTAAAGCAATACATGAATTAGAGCCCACTTGTTTTGAGTGGGCACTTAGAAATAAGAAATGGGAAGATGCCATGAATGAGGAGATGGTAGCATTCTGTACAAATGCAACATGGGAGTTAGTACCTTTGCCCAAGGAAAAGAAGGCGATTGGATGTAAGTGGGTGTATAAAGTCAAGCATAACACTAATGGTTCAGTGAGCAAGTATAACGCAAGATTGGTGGCCAAAGGCTATGCGTAGACTTATGGCATTGACTATGAAGAGACATTCAGCCCGGTTACAAGAATGACAACCGTGAGAGCTATCATTGCTATAGCTGCAGCAAAGGGTTGGTCTTTACATCAGATGGATGTAAAGAATGCCTTCTTGCATGGTGATTTGCAAGAAGAAGTTTACATGATGCACAGCCACCAAGTTATGAAATTGATGCACACCCAGATTTTGTGTGCAGGCTATGCAAAGCCTTGTATGGCTTGAAGCAGGCACCCAGGGCATGGTCAAACAAGATAGGGGAGTATCTTGTTACCATTGGATTTCAAATATCCAATGCAGATTTTTCACTTTATGTGAAAAAGACAAATAGAGGAACCATGCTACTAGTCATCTATGTGGATAACTTGATTATCCTGGTGATAGTGATGTTGACATACATGATGTTAGGAAGCCTTTGAAGTAGAAGTTTGAGATGAAGGATTTGGGTGAGTTGCGGTATTTTTTGGGCATAGAGGTGGTGAGATCACCTCATGGAATTTTGTTATTGTAGAGGCAATATGGCTTGGACATGTTGTCCAAGTATGGTATGACAAGCTGTAGGCCTATTTCTATGCCATTGGAGCAGAATGCAAAGCTTTCTGCAAATTCAGGTGAGTTTTTGGAGGAGGACCCCACTACATACAGGCACATAGTGGGTAGCTTGATCTACATGATCATTCCTAAGCCAGACTTGAGTTATGTTGTTGGACTTATGAGTCCATTTATGCAGGCCCCTAGGAAGCCACACTTTGATGCGGCTAGACGGATTCTCAGGTACATAGAGTCCACAGCTGATTATGGAATTTTCTATGAGGCTAGTATAGAGATACAGCTACATGGGTACACAGATGTTGATTGGGCTAGTAGTGTTGCAGACAAGAGATCTACCACAGTGGTTTTATGTTCTCGTTTGGGAGTGCTACTATGAGTTGGAGTATTAAGAAGTAGCCAACAATTGCCTTGTCGAGTAAAGAGGCAAAGTATAGGGATGCTACTATGGCATCTTGTGAGGTAGCTTTGTTTCAGAAGCTACTTGGTGATATGGGTGAGCTTGTGGATAGGGCAGTTGTCATTTATTGTGACAGCATGAGTAGCATACAGTTGGCCACCAATAACCTAGTATACCATGCTAGAATGAAGCACATTGAGGTTCTAGATGATGTAGATTTGGTATATGTCAGCACAGAGGATCAAGTGGCTAACATCTTCTTGAAGGCATTGTGCTATCACGGGAGAGATTTTTTAAAATATTTTATCATGGGAGTGAATCCAATTAATTATGTGTGATGCATGGTTCATGTGTGAAGCATGGTAGTGAATGATTTCCATTTGTTATAATTATTTTTATGAGTGTTTCTAAAGTAATTGTGATCTAACCTTGTGGACTATGTTGAGTATAGATCATGAGTTCGGGAGGACAACCAAGGTGGACATTGGACGAGATTATCTAGCCAAGCACGTGTGCTAAATATTTGATTTTGTATGGTTTGGCCCATTGTACATATGTTGGGCAATGTTTATTTTTTATGAGATGCTTTAAAAGCATTAGACTAAGGTTCAATTTTGTAAAAGCCCAATTTTGGAAAAAGCTATGCTATTTATGGCTCCAAGGACTAAATTTATGAATATGATTTATATACCGCGTGTGGGAGTGGAGCCACACACGTCGAGGGGGAGATTGCACCCAATCTTGTGGTCTTTGATTTTCATGCTCTTGATTTATGCTTTGATGTTATGGTTTATTTCTTTTATTATTTAATTTGTGAAATAATCTAATCTCCATGTACCATGGTCCTATAACAGTGGTATTAGAGCACGGCAAATTCAAGATTTGAATTCGGGTCATGGAGATTTAAAGAAAAATAAAGAAATTGATTTTTTACTCAATGGTTATTGGCTTGGAGCAAATTTTAAGGCTTTTCAACAAATTTAAAAATACTTGCACGGGAAGAGTAGAACCTGCAGAGCAAGGGTACAAGGCTTTGGACAAGGACACAATTCATTCAAAAATCCAAGAGGTAAAGAAGAGAAGGTGTGGAAGACCTTTGGGCAAAAGAAGGTATGGTTATGTGAATTTTATGGACCATTAGATCAAGATTTGGATCAAGGGCTAGGAAGAAAGCCACCCTTTTGAAGAAAACCATCATGGAATTCCCAAAACCACCTTGCTTAATTCAAATCCTCTCCATAATCTATTCTTATTGATTAAATCAGCTCTGTGTGAGGAGATTGTGGGCCTCATCTCAGAATTTCTAAGCTTACTTCGTGGTCAATTTGTATAATGGAGGGCTTAGTTTAGTCCTTCAAATCAATTATCTTCATAGAAGAAGATTATGGGCCGATTTCAAGAAAAGGAAGAAAATAATTGTGGAATTTAATCCAATTATGGGGAAATTCCATTAAGCCATTTCTAATCACCACATCTCTCTCTCTCTCTCTCTCTCTCTCTCTCTCTCTCTTCCCTTGGGCGACAGCGACGACTGGTTGTCTCCTTCTTCTTCTTCTTTTTTTCTTGCTCCAAAAATCGCGCGACAGCGTTGCACGCTGGCGGGTTCGGTGGTTTGCAAGCTGAGAAGTTCATTGCCAAAGCTTTTTAAATAAGCTTTATATATATATATATTTATATATTTATATATTTATATATTTAAAAGCTTAAAGCTTAAGGGGCTGAATCTCCTTCTTTAAAGAAGCAGCGCCACGCATGTTCCATGTGAGAAAGCTTTCAAAGAAGCTCATAAAAGCTTAATACTATAAGCTTATAACCATTACAAGTTTATATAAACTTTTTATATATATATATAGATAAAGCTCAAAAGCTTTCAAAGTTATTAAAGAAGAAGGGGATCCACTATTGGGAAAATTTTAAAATTTTTAAGATTGCAAAAAAAAAAATCAGAAGGTTCTTCATATTCTTTTGGAAGCTAACAAATATTGTGGGCATTATTTCTCAACAAAATTTTTGAAAATTTTTTCGAAGCGGTTTTGAACGAGCTCCTTTCTGAATTGTCAACATCAAAGCATTACTGGATTATTATTCTTATCCTTTGTCAGACGCCATCAACTTCGAGCACTTCAACAACACTTCTTTGAAATACATGGGAGACAAATAAGTTTGCTACCTTTTCTATTTTATTTATGCATTTCCATATTATTTTACTTGCTTTCTCTATAATGGCAATCTATCCACAACTACCTACTATCCAAGATCAAGTAAACGCACTTCAAGCTCAGTTGTTGAGTGAGAAGAGGCAAAGAGAAGATTTTGAACGGAAATTTACTTGCAAGAAGCGAAGACATACTTATTTTGAACGGAAATTTACTTGCAAGAAGCGAAGACATACTTATTTTGAATCTGATTCTTTGGATTCTAACGACGGACGACCCTATTCAAAGGACTATGCGAGCTCCTTTCAAAGTTCAAGAGTCTTGAAAGGGACACAAGATCAGCAGAAAGGCTTTTACTTTTTAGGATTATAATGGTAAAAAGGATGCACATGTCATACTCGAATGGTTGAGCAAGCTTTATGATTATTTTTATGGAGAATTTTTTTTTAGAAGGATAAGATTAAATGTGCTACTAATCATTTGGTAGATAGTGCAGCTCTTTGGTGGAATGTTATTAGACAGGGCAAATGCAAACCAAAGTCATGGAAAGACCTTCAGAAGCTGATCAAAAAGGATTTCTTACCTCTGTCATATAAAATTAAAGCCAGACAGCAATGGAATGGAGAACATATCAGCATATGTTGACATATTTTGGCAAACTTTATTGCAACTTCAAGCTATAGACAAAGTGTGTGAAAAAGAGCAAAGGAGAAAGTTCATAGCAGGTCTCATAGCAGAGGTGAACATGTTTCATCCTCGTTCTCTTAACAATGCCATCTCTCTAGCAACAAATTGCGAGAAGAAAAATGGATTTCCAAGGGATACTACAGTGACAGATTCTAATATTCCACAGTTTTCTCAATCTACACATTTCGAGAAGTTTTAGCACAAAGATAAAGCACAGAAGCACAATGGTCCACAAGTGAATGGGAAGAAAACTGAAGCTACAAAGAAGACCAACAATGGAGATCAAAAATCTCGTATGATTACATGTTATAGGTACGACAAAGAAGGGCATTATGCATATGAGTGTCCAGAAAAGAAAAAGAATCAAGTTGCGGTCGTGAACGTGATTGAAGACGAAGACAAAGGCAACCAACCTAAAAAAGAGAATACTCATAATCATGATTTCTATCGCTAGAGAGGTAAGTTTAAAACTCATACTTATGCATTCTTTAATTTTATTATTATTATTATTATTTAAAAAACTACATTTAAAATTTAAATATATTGGTCAAGATAGTACAATGATTGATATGTACTTTCTATACACGAAAAAAAATACATATTAGACCATTCACTATCAAGAATTGAGTGAACTAACAATGATGCACATATTATTTTCGATTGATCACTGAAGAATGTATGTAACTTATTGTTATTTCACATTCAACCTTTAAACTTTAACACCTCAATTAATACACTTTCTTCAAATTATTCTCTTTTCTATTTTTAAATAAGGATAGCCACATGTCTGTGAAAGACACTTGTGTTGATGTATGTGAAAGATACTCATGTTAGTGTATGTGAAGGATACTCTTTTGATGTCCGAGAGACAGATAATCTGTGATATTTATCTGTGGATGGATAATTTATCACAATCTAGTGTTGAGAGGGATTCTATCCGTTTGACGGATTTATATTCTGACTCTCTTCACTTGCTAATTAAATATGCAACTGAGGTCAATTGCAACCCAAACAAGAGGGAATGTTATAGTAATTAATTTATTATTAGGTGATCCAATAAGTAAAAACAATATCTTGGGTGACCCAAGTGTGATTAATTTGGTTGTGAGTGAATCCAACCAACTGTGACATGTGTGACGCATGTAATAAATGTGTGAGTTTGATTGTGAGTGAGTCCAATCAACTCTTTTGAATTAATGAGGGTGACCCTAGTTGGTTGTGAGTGAGTCCAACTAGTGGATAGAAGCAATGGAAGAATACTTCAATGTCACCGAATACAACGAGAAGAGTAAAATGGCTCTTGCAAGATTGAAGATAGTAGAAACATCTAGAGTGGCATGGAGAAACCACTGCGACACAAACCATCTGGATTGGAACACCCAGACATGGAATGATCTCAAGATTTACCTAAGGAAGAGATTCTGTCCTCTCGGATTCCTGGAGAATAAGATGAATGAATTCCTGGAGTTAACCCAAGGGGGAGTAGAACTATTGAAGAGTATCACCAAGCATTCACTCTCCTCCTCAAATACTAGGCACCGCTGGATGAAGAACAACTGATGTGGCCAGGTTCATTCAGGGAATGAACGTACCCTTAGATACTCTAATAAAGAATGCCAAGCATTTTTTCATGGCTGAAACAATGCGGATGGCGAAGGATTTCGCTAAGGCCTTTGTTGTCAAGGTTCCGCTGAAGCCAGCACCATCATCTTTGAAAAAATTTCTAGCTCTAGAAGGTGATTCCAACTTTCCGCCTCCTAAGAGACAACAAGATCAAACTCAGGATATGGGGAGTTCAAGAATGGAAGAAAGGTCTTTTTCTCGGAACACAATCCCCTAGAATTCAACTTCAGAAGTTCCACCATTGAACAAAGAAGTTAAATACTTTAACTGCCAAGGATACGGACATCGTAGTATAGATTGCCCAACTCTTTTTGGATTAAGGTTTTTGGGGCAGGGAAGTCATGGACCAAGATTCCAGACTCCATCTCCTCCTCAAGATTTTTGGAAGATAGAATCTTGGAGTACTTTCTGAATGGGAAAAGGACTTCCCAGAAAAAGACCAGAAACACGCTTAGCTGAATAAACGTATGACTTATTTATTTCTAGTTTCTGTGAAAAAGGAATCTGGAATCCGTGAGAGGATCAAGGATCCAAAAAGTGAACAAAAATTTAGATTTAATGGAAATTTAGATTTAAACATGGGATGTCCATCTATAGAATCCAATTCATCAATCAAAAGTCTTCATTAATGAAGCTTAAGGAATGAAAACACAATACGTAAATTCTCTTCCTGAGTTTTTACTATAAATTTCTGATAAAATTCATTTTCCTTTTTAAGCCTTCAACAACACTCTCATACTTAGAATTAATGGAATCGAGAAAATTTAACTAAGCCAAGTAATTGGCATAGACCTAGAAAAGTTCTTTCAGTATCAAAAGTAGAGTAACCATACTCTCAAACTGATGTGAATGGATCTGAATGAATGATATGTGATGTCAATGGATGTGAATGGATGAGAATGGATGTGTTATGATCTAAATGGATCTGAATGAATGATATGTGATGTCAATGGATGTGAATGGATGAGAATGGATGTGTTATGATCTAAATGGATGTGAATGAATGGGAATGGATGTGAGTGGATGTGAGTGGATGAATGGGAATGGATGTGAGTGGAATGGATGTGAATGGATGTGAGTGGATGAATGGGAATGGATGTGAGTGGATGTGAATGGAATGGAATGGATGTGAGTGGATGTGAGTGAATGGAATGGATGTGAGTGGATATGGAATGATGTGAATGGATGTAGGACAATGTAAATGGATGTGATTGGACATGGAATGATGTGAATGGATGTAGGATGATGTGAATAGATATGAATGGATGTGGAATGATGCGATGTGAATTAATGTAGAAGAATGTGGAATAATCAAAAATGATGTGGAAAGGTGGAAAGATGGGAGTTCGTTGGAAATTGTATTTGTATATGAAACCTGTTTTTAAAAGACTATTTTATGTCAAGAATACTGGGGAAGCATTTTGACTATCTTGTCGAGTAAGGTCGTGAGTGAGGACCTGAGTGAGAAGGTTGCAACAACTGATGGAGAGTTAATGAAGGACATCTCGCGTAGCAAGGTCGGCCAAGGACTTGACCAGCCTTGGTTCGATTAAAATGGTGAGCTTCCAGTACGGTGGATGAGGGACCGAGGAAGTGGCCTATGAGTGAAGCGCTAGGTGACCTGCGAAGGAGCCTATATGGTGCTGACCATACAGTGCTCGGGCTCTAGGTCACCGAGGTCACCGAAGATATCCACACGTGTCGGGGAAGAAAATGAGTTGGAGTTTTTTTCTGAACATGGGCATGGATCTGGTTGATTGGCCTTGCTGGTCTTCAACGGATGAGTTCATGACCCTTTTACATGGATCTTGTTGATTAATCTAGCTGATCTTCAACGGAGAGTCCATCTGGATTTTTATATGATTATTCTCGGGTATTATGAGTTAGGAACTATCGAAAAGGCCCCTGAATGAGCACGTGCTGAGCATTTTGGTTGCCAATGCTGCCATAGGTACACCAACGAAGGAATGATTGGAAATTGGACTTCAAGCTATATATTTTGGAGGATTATGATTAGTGATACTATGGTTTCATTAAAAGTTTGCTTTAAAGGTAGCCGAATCTGTGAAAGGCAATTTCATATTATTGGGTGCGTAAGTGGTATGTCTGAAATGTATTTTGTATAAATCTGACTAGGGGGCCTAGGAACTCTTTTCCCTGGTACTCGGGACAAAACATAACCAATTTTTCATAATGGATCCTATCAATACAGTGGTTGGTAACCCATGGGATTGGATGGGGTTAGGCTGGACTGATGGATTCCTAAAATAAAATTCAATTCTGTTTAAGTTACGATAGTTGAAGTAAATAACGGATAATCCTTGTTCTATGGAAAAGAATCAACGGCTATGTCTCTTGATGGGGAAAAAAGCGTTGGTCTCTATGATCCAAGTGCAAGTTCCTTCCTTAATCGGGCCATGTGACTTGCTAGTTCGGTCGGAATGAAAAAGGGTAAATTAAGGCTCTTGACTACATTAGAATAAAATTCTCATGGAGGAATCGCCTATGCTTTCTGGGCGAGGGAAGTTTTTTTGGGTTTGGTTTTGGGAGAACCGAGGAATTAGTCTCTTGTCCGGACATCCGTGGTGGGCGAGGCCCCGAGTGGGAGTCTCTACCCTATGCATGAAGTTGCTACTTCCACTACTAGCACCCCTGAA
Source organism: Cibotium barometz (assembly GCF_041138505.1). NCBI lineage: Eukaryota > Viridiplantae > Streptophyta > Polypodiopsida > Cyatheales > Cibotiaceae > Cibotium > Cibotium barometz. Next base: position 35,098,230 of record NC_141105.1, on the reverse strand, counting down.
TTCGATATGCAGAGGGGGCAGGGTTCTTTCAGCTGGTATCAGAGTGAATTGTCTAAAGTTGATAAACCAAGAAGCAAGAAATGTCAAAAATTTATGAGTTACCAGTAGTAACAGATTGAAACCGTGTGTTGAAATTCATACGAATTGATATTCAGAATGAAGATTCATGAATTGGGAATTGGGTCTTCAGATGGAATTACCACAATTGTGTGGAATCCCTGACTTACTTGAGGCGGCCTAGATATGATGGTATTTACCCTATAGCTCCAAGGACCATGACTACCCGTATATACCATGGGTCTAACTGCAGCTCTTTACTGAATATATACGAGTGAATCTAAGACCTTGAAGTTATAAGCAAAAATGCTATCCTAGATTATGAATTCGGGTGCTGGTTGATATGATTTTAGAATTCTGATTGAGAATTGATGTATTGATTTGGATTCTAATTGAAAGAGAATAATTTCTAAATTTTGGTTGAAAGAAGATAAGTTGAATAAAGCCACAATGAGGATGAATGGAGAGAATCCCAATGATGATGTTAGTAACCTGGATGATGATTAAGACTTTCAGTAGATCACTATGAGATTAGTGGATCGTGCTGATTATTTGTTGTTTTACTTTTGACCTAGTAGACCCAATTGAGGAATGACAAATTGAGAACCTAAATAATTGAAATTTTCGTGGGAAGTGTTCAGATGAAATTATTGGTCTATTGTGTTACAGATATGAATGAACTATTTTCTAATAATGAGTTCTGTATGTTCTTCTTATAGAAGGGATCTTTATCCCAGGATTCTATGAGGGTTGACCAGACCCTAAGGAACCCCAGAATCAGTTGGATTCGAAATAAAGTGGTCTTTTCACCTAAGCGTCTTGGTTAAATTGGAAAAAGGGACTTAACAAGAATTTTCGTATCGATAGGATCATGGATCGAGGTCGTCATGGTAGGAATGTTAACCCCCAACTCGATGAAGAAGAGCTCGACCCAGATGTTCGTAAAACTCTTAATAGATCTCAGCCTGGACCTTTCAAGGGTGAAGGGGAAAGCTTGGGCGAGGCTGTGGAGAAGTGGATCGAAGCAATGGAAGAATACTTCGATGTCACCAGATACAATGAGAAGAGTAAAATGGCTCTTGCAAGGTTGAAGATAGTAGAAACAGCCAGAGTGGCATGGAGAAACCACTGCGACACAAACCATCTGGATTGGAACACCCAGACATGGAATGATCTCAAGATTTACCTAAGGAAGAGATTCTGTCCTCGGATTCCTGGAGACTAAGATGAATGAATTCCTGGAGTTAGCCGTAGTTGGGAGCAGAACTATTGAAGAGTTTCACCAAGCATTCGCTCTCCTCCTCAAATACTCGGCACCGCTAGATGAAGAACAGCTGATGGCCAGGTTCATTCGGGGAATGAACGAACACTTAGATACTTTAGTAAAGAATGCCAAGCCAGTTTCCATGGCTGAAACAGTGCGGATGGCGAAGGATTTTGCCAAGGCCTTTGTTGTCAAGATTCTGCCGAAGACAGCACCATCATCTTTCAAAACATTTCTAGGTCCGGAAGGTGATTCCAACTTTCCGCCTCCTAAGAGACAACAAGGTCAAACTCAGGATATGGGGAGTTCGAGAATGGAAGAAAGGTCTTTTTCTCAGAACACAATCACCTAGAATTCAACTTCAAAAGTTCCACCCTTGAACAAAGAAGTTAAATGCTTTAACTGCCAAGGATACGGACATCATAGTATGGATTGCCCAACTCCTTTTGGATTAAGGTTTTGGGGCAAGGAAGTCAGGGACCAAGATTTGAGACTCCATCTCCTTCCTCAAGATTCTTGGAAGATAAAATCTTGGAGTACTTTCTGAATGGGAAAAGGACTTCCCAGAAAAAGACCAGAAACACGCTTAGTTGAATAAACGTATGACTGATTTATTCCTAGTTTTCGTGAAAAAGGAATGTGGAATCCCTGAGAGGATCAAGGATCCAAAAAGTGAACGAAATTTTAGATTTAATGAAAATTTAGAGTTAAACATGGGATGTCCATCTATAGAATCCAATTCATCGATCAAAAGTCTTCATTAATGAAGCTTAAGGAATGAAAACACAATACGTAAATGCTCTTTCTGAGTTTTTACTATAAATTTCTGATAAAATTCATTTTCCTTTTTAAGCCTTCAACAACACTCTGATACTTAGATTTAATGGAATCGAGAAAAAAGTTGCCTTTAACTAAGCCAAGTAATTGGAAGAGACCTAGAAAAGTTCTGTCAGTATCAAAAGTAGAGTAACCGTACTCTCAAATCGATATGTGAATGGATCTGAATGAATGATATGTGATGTCAATGGATGTGAATGAATGAGAATGGATGTGTTATGATCTAAATGGATGTGGATGAATGGGAATGGATGTGAGTGGGAATGGGAATGGATGTGAGTGGATGTGAATGGGAATGGATGTGAATGGATGTGAGTGGATGTGAATGGGAATGGATGTGAGTGGATGAATGGGAATGGATGTGTTATGATCTGAATGGATGTGAGTGGATATGAATGATGTGAATGGATGTAGGACAATGTAAATGGGATGTGATTGGACATGGAATGATGTGGATGGATGTAAGATGATGTGAATAGATATGAATGGATGTGGAATGATGCGATGTGAATTAATGTAAAAGAATGTGGAATAATTAGAAATGACGTGGAATGATGTGGAAAGATGGGAGTTCGTTGTAAACTGTATTTGTATATGAAACTTATTTTTAAAAAACTGTTTTATATCAAGAATACTGGGGAAGCATTTTGACTATCTAGTCGACTAAGGTCGTGAGGACCTGAGTGAGAAGGTTGCAACAGCTGACGAAGAGTCAATGAAGGACGTCTCGCATAGCAAGGTCATCCCGACCGAGGTCTTGAACAGCTGACCTGAGGACCTGAGTGAGAAGGTTGTAACAGCTGACGGAGAGTCAATGAAGGACGTCTCGCATAGCAAGGTCCGGCCGAGGTCTTGGTTCAATTAAAATGGTGAGCTTCCAGTACGCTGGATGAGGGACCGAGGAAGCGGCCTATGAGTGAAGCGCTAGGTGACCTCGCGAAGGAGCCTAGAGGGTGCTGACCATACGGTGCTCGGGCTCTGGGCCGCCAAAGATACCCACGCGTGCGTCGGGGAAGAAAATGAGTTGGAGTTGTTTTCTCAACACTGGCATGGATCTAGTTGATTGGCCTTGCTGGTCTTCAACGGATAAGTTCATGACTCTTTTACATGGATCTTGTTGATGATTGATCTAGCTCATCTTCAACGGAGAGTCCATGTGGATTTTTATGTGATTATTCTCGGGTACTATGAGCTAGGAACTATTGAAAAGGCCCCTGAATGAGCACGTGGTGAGAGTTCTGGTTGCCAAATGATGCCATAGGTACACCGACGAGAAATGATTGGAAATTGGACTTCAAGCTAGATATTTTAGAGGATTATGATTAGTGATACTATGGTTTCATTAAAAGTTTGCTTTAAAGATAGTCGAATCTATGAAAGGCAATTTCATATTATTGGGTGCGTAAGTGGTATGTCTGAAATGTATTTTGTATGAATCCGACTAGGGGGCCTGGGAACTCTTTTCCCTAGTACCCGAGACAAAACATAACCAAATCTTCATAATGGATCCTATCAATACAGTGGTTGGGCGATCGGCTAACCCATGGGATTGGATGGGGTTAGGCTGGACTGATGGATTCCTAAAATAAAATACAATTCTTTTTAAGTTACGATAGTTGAAGTAAATAACGGATAATCCTTGTTCTATGGAAAAGAATCAACGGCTATGTCTCTTGACGGGGGAAAAAGCATTGGTCTCTATGATCCAAGTGCAAGTCCCTCCCTTGATCCGGCCATGTGACCTGCGGGTTCTTAGAATAAAATTCTCATGGAGGAATCACCTATGCTTTCGGGGCGAGGGAAGTTTTTCAGGGTTTATGTTTTGGGAGAACCGAGGAATTAGTCTCTTGTCCGGACATCCGTGGTGGGCGAGGCCCCGAGTGGGAGTCTCTACCCTGCACATGAAGTTGCTACTTCTGCTACTAGCACCCCTGAATTCGATACGCAGAGGGGGTAGGGATCTTTCAGCAAGTATTAGAGTGAATTGTCTAAAGTTGATAAACCAAGAAGCAAGAAATGCCAAAAATTTATGAGTTACCAATAAAAGATTGAAACCGTGTGTTGAAATTCATACGAATTGATATTCAGAATGAACATTCATAAATTGGGAATTGGGTCTTCACATGGAAGCACCACAATTGTGTGGAACCCCTGACTTTCTTGAGGCCTAGATATGATGGTATTTACCCTATAGCTCCAAGGACCATGACTACCCGTATATACCGTGGTATAACTACAGCTCTTTACTGACAATATATACGAGTGAATCTAAGATCTTGAAGTTATAAGCAAAAATGCTATCCTAGATGATGAATTCGGGTGCTGGTTGATATGATTTTAGAATTCTGATTGAGAATTGATGAATGAATTTGGATTCTAATTGAAAGATAATAATTTCTAAATTTTGGTTGAAAGAAGATAAGTTGAATAAAGCTACAGTGAGGATGAATGGAGAGAATCCCAACGAGATGATGTTAGTAACCTGGATAACGATTAAGACTTTCAGCAGATCCCTATGAGATTAGTGGATCGTGCTGACAGATTGTTTGCTGTTTGACTTTTGACCCAATGGACCCAATTGAGGAATGACAAATTGAGAATCTAAATAACCAAAATTTTTGTGGAAAGTGTTCAAATGAAATTACTATTATGGATATGAAGTGTTCAGGTAAAATTACTATTATTGTGTTACGGATATGAGTGAACTATTCTCTCTTCTTATAGAAGGGGTCTTTATCCCAGGATTCTGTGAGGATTGACCAGACCTAAAGGAACCCCAGAATCAGTTGGATTGGAATTATGAATAAAGTGGTCTTTTCAACAAGGTTTTTCGTATTGACGATAGAATCATGGATCGAGGTCGTCATGGTAGGAATGTTAACCCCCAACTCGATGAAGAAGAGCTCGAACCACATGTTCGTAAAACTCTTCATAGATGTCAGCGTGGACCTTTCAAGGGTGAAGGGGAAAACTTGGGCGAGGCTATGGAGAAGTGGATCGAAGCAATGGAAGAATACTTCGATGTCACCAGATACAACGAGAAGAGTAAAATGGCTCTTGCAAGGTTGCAGATAGTAGAAAAAGCCAGAGTGGCATGGAGAAACCATTGCGACACAAACCATTTGGATTGGAACACCCAGACATGGAATGATCTCAAGATTTACCTAAGGAAGAGATTCAGTCCTCTCGGATTCCTGGAGAGATGTGAATGGATGTGTTATGATCTGAATGGATGTGAGTGGATATGGAATGATGTGAATGGATGTAGGACGATGTGAATGGATGTGATTGGATATGGAATGATGTGAATGGATGTAGGATGATAAGAATAGATATGAATGGATGTGGAATGATGCGATGTGAATTAATGTAAAAGAATGTGGAATAATCAGAAATGACGTGGAATGATGTGGAAAGATGGGAGTTCGTTGGAAACTGTATTTGTATATAAAATCTGTTTTTAAAAGACTGTTTTATGTCAAGAATACTGGGGAAGCATTTTGACTATCTGGTTGACTAAGGTCGTGAGGACCTGAGTGAGAAGGTTGCAACAGCTGACGGAGAGTCAATGAAGGACGTCTCGCGTAGCAAGGTCGGCCGAGGTCTTGACCAGCCTTGGTTCGATTAAAATGGTGAGCTTCCAGTACGGTGGATGAGGGACCGAGGAAGCAGCCTATGAGTGAAGCGCTAGGTGACCTGTGAAGGAGCCTAGAGGGTGCTGACCACATACGGTGCTCAGATTCTGGGCCGACGCCAAAGATACCCACACGTGCATCGGGGAAGAAAATGAGTTGGAGTTGTTTTCTCAACACGGGCATGGATCTGGTTGATTAGCCTTGCTGGTCTTCAATGGATGAGTTCATGACCCTTTTACATGGATCTTGTTGATTGATCTAGCTGATCTTCAACGGAGAGTCCATCTGGATTTTTATGTGATTATTCTCGGGTACTATGAGCTAGGAACTATTGAAAAGGCCCCTGAATGAGCACGTGGTGAGACTTCTAGTTGCCAATGATGCCATAGGTACACCGATGAAGAAATGATTGGAAATTGGACTTCAAGCTAGATATTTTGGAGGATTATGATTAGTGATACTATGGTTTCATTAACAGTTTGCTTTAAAGATAGCCGAATCTATGAAAGACAATTTCATATTATTGGGTGCGTAAGTGGTATGTTTGAAATGTATTTTGTATGAATCTGACTAGGGGGCCTGGGAACTCTTTTCCCTGGTACCCGAGACAAAACATAACCAAATTTTCATAATGGATCCTATCAATACAGTGGTTGGGTGATTGGCTAACCCATGGGATTGGATGGGGTTAGGCTTTACTGATGGATTCCTAAAATAAAATACAATTCTTTTTAAGTTACGATAGTTGAAGTAAATAACGGATAATCCTTGTTCTATGGAAAAGAATCAATGGCTGTGTCTCTTGATGACGGGGGAAAAAGCGTTGGTCTCTATGATCCAAGTGCAAGTTCCTCCCTTGATCCGGCCATGTGACCTGCGGGTTCGGTCAGAATGAAAAAGGGTAATTAAGGCTCTTGACTACATTAGAATAAAATTCTCATGGAGGAATCGCCTATGCTTTCTGGGCAACGGAAGTTTTTTTTGGGGTTTATGTTTTGGGAGAACCGAGGAATTAGTCTCTTGTCCGGACATTCGTGGGCGAGGTCCCGAGTGGGAGTCTCTGCCCTGCGCACGAAGTTGCTACTTCCGCTATTAGCACCCTTGAATTCGATACGCAGAGGGGGCAAGGATCTTTCAGCAGGTATCAGAGTGAATTGTCTAAAGTTGATAAACCAAGAAGCAAGAAATGTCAAAAATTTATGAGTTACCAATAAAAGATTGAAACCGTGTGTTGAAATTCATACGAATTGACATTCAGAATGAACATTCATAAATTGGGAATTGGATCTTCACATGGAAGCACCACAATTGTGTGGAATCCATGACTTTCTTGAGGCCTAGATATGATGGTATTTACCCTATAGCTCCAAGGACCATGACTACCCGTAATACCGTGGTATAACTACAGCTCTTTACTGACAATATATATGAGTGAATCTAAGATCTTGAAGTTATAAGCAAAAATGCTATCCTAGATGATGAATTCGGGTGCTGGTTGATATGATTTTAGAATTCTGATTGAGAATTGATGAATGAATTTGGATTCTAATTAAAAGATAATAATTTCTAAATTTTGGTTGAAAGAAGATAAGTTGAATAAAGCCACAATGAGGATGAATGGAGAGAATCCCAACAATGATGTTAGTAACCTGGATGACGATTAAGACTTTCAGCAGATCCCTATGAGATTAGTGGATCGTGCTGACAGATTGTTTGCTGTTTGACTTTTGACCCAGTAGACCCAATTGAGGAATGACAAATTGAGAATCTAAATAACCGAAATTTTCATGGAAAGTGTTCAGATGAAATTACTATTACGGATATGAAGTGTTCAGGTAAAATTACTATTATTGTGTTACGGATATGAGTGAACTATTCTCTCTTCTTATAGAAGGGGTCTTTATCCCAGGATTTTGTGAGGGTTGACCAGACCTTAAGGAGCCCCAGAATCAATTGGATTGGAATTATGAATAAAGTGGTCTTTTCACCTGAGCGTCTTGCTTAAATTGGAAAAAGGGACTTAACAAGATTTTTCGTATCGACAATAGGATCATGGATCGAGGTCGTCATGGTAGGAATGTTAACCCCCAACTCGATGAAGAAGAGCTCGAATTACATGTTCGTAAAACTCTTCATAGATCTCAGCCTGGACCTTTCAAGGGTGAAGGGAAAAACTTGGGCGAGGCTGTGGAGAAGTGGATCGAAGCAATGGAAGAATACTTCGATGTCACCAGATACAACGAGAAGAGTAAAATGGCTCTTGCAAGGTTGAAGATAGTAGAATCAGCCAGAGTGGCATGGAGAAACCACTGCGACACAAACCATTTGGATTGGAACACCCAGACATGGAATGATCTCAAGATTTACCTAAGGAAGAGATTCTGTCCTCTCGGATTCCTGGAGAGATGTGAATGGATGTGTTATGATCTGAATGGATGTGAGTGGATATGGAATGATGTGAATGGATGTAGGACGATGTAAATGGATGTGATTGGATATGGAATGATGTGAATGGATGTAGGATGATGTGAATAGATGTGAATGGATGTAGGATGATGTGAATAGATATGAATGGATGTGGAATGATGCGATGTGAATTAATGTAGAAGAATGTGGAATAATAAAAAATGACGTGGAATGATGTGGAAAGATGGGAGTTCGTTGGAAACTGTATTTGTATATGAAACCTATTTTTAAAAGACTATTTTACGTCAAGAATACTGGGGAAGCATTTTGACTATCTTGTCGACTAAGGTGGTGAGGACCTGAGTGAGAAAGTTGCCAACAGCAGACGGAGAGTCAATGAAGGACGTCTCGCGTAGCAAGGTCGACCGAGGTCTTGACCAGCCTTGGTTCTATTAAAATGGTGAGCTTCCACCAGCACGGTGGATGAGGGACCAAGGAAGCGGCCTATGAGTGAAGCGCTAGGTGACCTGCGAAGGAGCCTAGAGGGTGCTGACCATACGGTGCTCGGGCTCTCGCCGAAGATACCCACGTGTGCATCGGGGAAGAAAATGAGTTGGAGTTGGTTTTTCAACACGGGCATGGATCTGGTTGATTGGCCTTGCTGGTCTTCAACGGATGAGTTTATGACCCTTTTACATGGATCTTGTTGATTGATCTAGCTGATCTTCAACGGAGAGTCCATCTGGATTTTTATGTGATTATTCTCGGGTACTATGAGCTAGGAACTATTGAAAAGGCCCCTGAATGAGCTCGTGGTGAGCGTTCTGGTTGCCAATGATGCCATAGGTACACCGACGAAGGAATTATTGAAAATTGGACTTCAAGCTAGGTATTTTGGAGGATTATGATTAGTGATACTATGGTTTCATTAAAAGTTTGCTTTAAAGATAGTTGAATGTGTGAAAGGCAATTTCATATTGTGGGTGCGTAAGTGGTATGTCTGAAATGTATTTTGCATGAATCTGACTAGGGGGCCAGGGAACTCTTTTTCCTAGTACCCGGGACAAAACATAACTAAATTTTCATAATAGATCCTATCAATACAGTGGTTGGGCGGTTGGCTAACCCATGGGACTGGATGGGGTTAGAGACTGATGGATTCCTAAAATAAAATTCATTTCTATTTAAGTTACGATAGTTGAAGTAAATCACGGCGGATAATCCTTGTTCTATGGAAAAGAATTAACGGCTATGCCTCTTGACGGGGAAAAAAGCATTGGTCTCTATGATCCAAGTGCAAGTTCCTCCCTTGATCCGGCCATGTGACCTGCGGGTTCAGTCGGAATGAAAAAGGGTAAATTAAGGCTCTTGACTACATTAGAATAAAATTCTTATGGAGGAATCGCCTATGCTTTCTGGGCGAGGGAAGTTTTTTCGGGTTCGGTTTTGGGAGGATCGAGGGATTAGTCTCTTGTCCGGACATCTGTGGGACGAGGCCCTGAGTGGGAGTCTCTGGCTTGCGCATGAAGTTGCTACTTCTGCAGCTAGCACCCCTGAATTCGATGCGCATAGGTGGCATGGATCTTTCAAATAGAGAGTGTAGTTAGTTTCTCAAGTAATAAATATAAGATTGGCATACTTCTTTTACCAATAACTATAGGTATTGTTTTGATACAAGATACTATTATTTCAAGTTTGAGTATTAATTTCTCAAGTATACAAATTTGTTCAAGTCTAAGATTTGCTCAAATCAATTCCAAGATTTGTAAATTTGTAAGATTAGATTTGAATACAATTAGATCTTACTACCCATCACTCTTTTTATGAGTGGTTTAAGCTAACAAGATAAAAATTCAAGCGAATCTCTTAGCATAGTTTTTTTTTTAAACTAGCTCAAGATTGATGATCAAAGATAAGAATTTCTCAAGTTATTAAAAGTTTTAAAGAAGTATACCCTTAGTTATTCCTTTGGAAAAGTTGTGTCAGAATTCAAGTTTCATGGGTAATTGGCCACTCCATCTCAAACTTCTATTATGAAGGAGTGGTATATGTGGAGTTAATTTGGTGGTATGGGACATCATATTAATTTCATATAGATATGCCAAATACTTTTTTGTCTTCTATCTTGTACTATCTTATGTGTGTATGTGGAATGTGTCTCAGTGGTATGGGACACTTAGACTTGTTTCACATAGGTTCATTTGATTGAATTGTTGAATATCACCATTATATGTTCATCGAGTTTTCCACACCAATCACGAAGCCATCCTCTCATGGATTTATGCAACTGAGGACAGTTGTAACCCAAGCAAGAGGGAATGTTACGAAAATTACTCTTGTGTTATTGGGAATTACTTTTCTTTATTTTATATTAGGGATGCCCATGTGTGCCATGCTAGTGCGTATGTGGGATTTGATATTATGATTGCCTACTATTTCTCATCACAACATTAGGATTGATTGATGTGATTTCAATTGACTATTTAACTAATGTGGTTTATGTCTATGAGTATAGGTGGTGAGATGCGCAAGAATACCAATTGAGGTGTTTGTATTGTGTGAGGGTGCCAACTGAGGTGTTGCACATAGATGGTGGACTGAGAGCGATGGTGTGAAGACGAAGATCATGCGTTAATTGTGATATTTTTGTATTAGCATTTAATTGTTTATTTATAGCCTATCATGTGGCTAGAGTTTATGTGCATATGAGCACAAGATTATTTAATGTACGTGTGTGCACAAGTAGATGTGTATGTATAGGCCCATTTGTATTTGTTATTGGATAATGGTTTTATCACGTGTAAACCTTAGGAACTTGGGACAATGCTATTTATATGTAAAGTAAAAGCCCATAAGTGAAATAAGTGCTATTTATGGCTCTATGGGCTAAAATTATGAATATGATTAAAATATCTCATGTGGAAGAAGGAGCCACATACATTGGGATTGCACCCAACGCTTTTGTTCTTGTGTTGTTGAATATTTTCTTCTTCTTATGTTATGCTATGGTGTGTTAATTTAAGGTGTGCATCTTGTTTATTTAAATTGCAAGCTCACGCAAATACTTGGAGAAAAGATCATGTTACAAGAGCTTATTAGAAGCTTGTTTTACTCTACACTCACTAGATTGGATATTACTATGTGGTGACTTAAGTAAGCTAGTTTATGCATTGCACCATTCTAGCACACACAAATTAGAGGATTTAATTTTTATTTTTAGACCACTAGTGAACTATTTGGACAAATCCTAATCATAGAGCTTGGAGAAATTAGACCATTAGTGAACTATTTAGACAAACACTAATCATAGAGCATGGAGCACTTGGAGTAGGTCACATTTACACTATTTTCAACTTTGATGCCATGAACAAATGTAGAGTTGGAATAGCTCACAACAAGATAGACATACATAAGCCTAGAGCTTTAGCATACTATTCTCTCTATTATGAACACACAATAGAATGAGATAATACAAGCCACACACCACACTTACCTAAATTACAAATCAAACTATGGTTAGGTTATTTGCTACCTACACCATAACATGTAGTTGATAATGTCAACACGGTTGAGTCGATGAATAGGTGAGTCCATGAATAGGTGAATGTTTTGTCAGGTCTACAATGGTTTTATAAACTCCCACAAAGCTGATAATCTCTCTCTCTCTCTCTCTCTCCCCCCCCACCACAGTGCGCACGATGTCAAAAGTGTAGGCTTATGTAAAGGCACGCATGTGTATACACACCTATGCATGCACATATAAATGAAAGGTATACACATCTACGCATGCATGTGTGCATGTATGTGAATACATGCAAATAAAAGGCATATGCATTAGAAAATCATTATGATGTTGCATGAACTTCTTTTACTAATTTACCATTGTTGGATAATGATGGCAAGTGTAATCTTGGCCATTCATTCACATTTGCAAGGACTTGTTGTTTGTAAGAATAGTGTCACTTGCAATTTCTAAAGAAGGTGTTTATGCTTGCACATGTCCTCCAATCCAACATTATTGGACAGTCCTACCCTTTAGAGGCTACGAGCTGGTCAACAACTTGTTTAACTTTGTCAATGCTTCAAAATTTATTGCATCCACTTGGAAATCGCAAGCTAATTACTTGATGGTGGTCTCTCTGGTCTCTCTCTCTCTCTCTCTCTCACACACACACACACACACTATGGCACATTTAATAAGGCTCTCTCTGTCTATTTCTCTCCCTCTGTCTCTCTCTCTCACTAAAGACGCGAGCTATAGGTGTGCATCACATGTACTATAAGCAAGATTAATAAGGTTTTTTCTCTCCCCCCCTCTCTCTCTCTCTCTCTCTCTCTCTAGGTGTGTATCACATGTAGTAAAGTCTGAAACCCTAGGCAAAGTCCGCTTAGCTAAATATTTAGGTTTGGTTTGTTGTTCCCCTTTTGCACGCTGCTGTAACTGTGGGGAGCCCTTTCGAACGCAGAAGGGTTTAGTGACGCAGCTCTATTTTTTCAGAGATCAGCCATGGCTGCTGCCGCCCCCGCCCTCGCCCCCGCCCCCGCCTCCGCCCTTTCCCCCGCCCAGCCGGAAGTGAAGCTCTTTGGCCGCTGGACATTCGAAGACGTCGAGGTAAGTTTCGCCCTAAAACTGGTCTGCTCTCGTGCTGCAAGCAGGCTTACGATGTCTTTTCTAGCTTATCAGTCTGTGCATATAGGGTTTCTCCGATTTCTGGGGTTTTTCTTCCGACCTTGTGTGTAGGCTTTTTGTTTCTGTTGGATCTTCTTGTGCCGGAGCTAGGCTGTGCATTTTTTATGGCTGTGTTCTAATCGTTTTAAAGGTAAGGTTTTGTTGATTGCTGTCTCTCTTGATTTGGGTGCCCTCCTCCATTGATGCCATATATTTTAGATAATGGGACCATCAATTCCCCTGGTCTTGGTTCTCTTTTATGTTTTCTGACGGGGATCTCCGCATTTCATAGAGGGTGCTTTTGCACTTTTCACCTTTGAATATTTCCTCACTTGTTGTTGATTTGTGATCCTGGCTATGGGATCATCTTAACAAGAAATAACTCATATTGCATGGGTTGATGTGAATTCCTGTAGCAACCACTTGCTATTTCTTAGAGTAGGCAGTGCCCAGACGTTTGCAATGTTTGGGGTCTTTTGATATGTCTGCTGCTTGTGCTCCTCATGTTGCTTCAGATCAATGACATTTCATTATCGGATTACATTGCTGTCTCTGTGGACAAGCATGCCACCTTTGTGCCACACACAGCGGGGCGATATTCTGTCAAGCGCTTCCGCAAAGCACAATGCCCCATTGTGGAAAGGTGAACACTTTTGATCAGATGATCTTTTTGTAAGGGTTAAGCCTTAGCTCCTGCTGATACCAGGCACTGTGACAGGTTGACCAACTCTCTCATGATGCATGGACGCAACAATGGTAAAAAGCTCATGGCAGTGCGGATTGTCAAGCATGCGATGGAGATCATCCATCTCTTGACAGATCTGAATCCAATTCAAGTGATTGTTGATGCTATTATCAACAGGTTTGTCTGTTTCTTCTCGATGAAAGTTATTGGCATTGTTATCAAACAGGTTTGTCTGTTTCTTCTCGATGAAAGTTATTGGCATTGTTATCAAACAGGTTTGTCTGTTTCTTCTTGAAGAAAGTCACGTGATTTAGTTGGTGCCTAAGTTATTATTTTCCAACTTCCTATGTGCACCAAATGTAGAAGTTATGCTAGAGGGATGTGTAAGGGGAAATGAATATGGGGTTGCTGCTGACATCATGTTTCACATGATTACTTCTTCCCTAACGTCTTATTTCACCTGAATGCCTTGGTACATGATTTGTTCTCCTCCGAATGCTTTGTCAGTTGAATATATTTTACCTGAATGCTTTGGTCCATGACATGTGATTTCACCTGAGTACTTTGTCCATAGACATTTCTCACCTGAATGCTTGGGTCCACGAGAGTGGATTTCACTTGAATACTCAGGCCCTTCACCTGAATGCTCTGGCCCATGACATGATCTTTCACCTGAACATGCTTCGACCCATGACATGTCATTTTTGCATGAATTCTTTGGCCCATGATTATTTAACATGAATGACTCAACACGCCATATGCTATGTCACATGTGCTTTTCATGACATGGTGTGTCACATGAACGCCTGAATTTTGCACATCATTCTCAGTGAAATGCCTATTGCGACTTGCATTATCTTGCGTGGTTCCTTATGCTTGACTTCAGTCTTGTATGTTTCTTTGTGCACTGATAATGAGTTCCTTCAGTGGCCCACGGGAGGATGCAACCCGTATCGGATCAGCTGGTGTCGTTAGGAGACAGGCTGTGGACATTTCTCCCTTGAGAAGAGTGAACCAGGCTATTTACCTTCTTACAACTGGGGCTCGTGAAAGTGCATTTAGAAACATCAAGACTATTGCAGAGTGTCTGGCTGATGAGCTGATAAATGCAGCTAAGGGTTCATCCAACAGGTATATAATACTCTTATCTTTATCTCAGCACATTGTCTCGTTCTCAAAATGTTCCTTAGCACATTGTTGTGTTCTCGAAATGTTTTTTACTGATATCTTTACACATTGTCTTGTCCTCGCCTTAATTGAGTTTAATCTTTCTGTCTTGCAGTTATGCTATAAAGAAAAAGGATGAGATTGAGCGCGTGGCAAAGGCGAACCGTTAAAGAGTGTGTTGTCTTTGCTGTCACTGCTATGGTCATTGAAATCACTCAATTTTGACTATTCTGTTTGAAGCCCTTTACTTATGTCGGGATGTTTTAGAAATGCACTAGTTGAAAGGTGTTATGCTATTAAGACTGTTGCTTTGAAGCAATAGTGGGTTGTTTGAGTTCTATGGTGCTAAGGTGTAAGTAGGTAACTTGTTTTTGTTGAAGGATAGATTATATTTGTTCAGCATTTTTCAAAGACACCTGATTTTGTGGTTTGCGTTTTTAGAAGTTCAGTTTATTGCTGTTGCTTTTACATGGTTGAAGGCTGGAACATGAAGGCCTGAAAGCGGTCAAATAGTGTGGCAAGAGGGATTTCTATCCATTGGGTGAAATTGTTTTTGAAGTTGTAATGCCAGGGCAAGAGTGGCTAGGATTTGTCTATTGCACTATTGTAAGGAAGATAAATCTTAAGAGATTCCCAAGGATGCCCCTGGGTAAGGTTAACATCAATCATGGCCAAGTAGTGTGTGGAGAGTCTTAATTTTTTTGGGTCATCTGCTATGTTTGTTTTGGTTCTTTGGAAGAGCTTCTTCTAAAAATTGTTAAGACTTGAAGAACGGTGAAAGTCTATCACCTTGTCGGTTTTATTTAGAACCATGTCTATTTGATAGTTGGGCATCGATGAAGTGAGTGGGGATGATGTCACGGCCTACAGTCTACACTGTGTATGATTGAGTTGATCATGAAGCTTTGTGAGTAAACTCTCTTGGAGTGAAGATATAAATACTGGCTCTGGATCAAAACAAGTTTTCTGCCCAGAATAACTTGATAGTTATGTTAATCAATTCTAAGAAAGTAAAGTTTCAGCTGTTCTGTTCAATTTCTCTGGGCTTGGCTTGTAGGGTGTAACTGATCTTGCTTGGTCTTTCACATGCATTTAACCATGACAGGTGTCTGCCTGCTGTCAGTGCATGGATTCATGCTGTTTAGCTGGCCTGTTGAGAGGCAAGGATAATTTTTTATACTGACTTCTTGAGTTGATTAGTTTCAATGCACGGGTGCATCATGCTTCTTAGCTGGCTTGTCGAGTTGGATATTGCACTGCACAGATAGAGGCACAGTAGTACAACCTCTAAAATCCTTTCTCTTATTCATCCTAAGGCAATCTCAGGACCTCCTCTTCTCCTTCAATCTTGGAGGTTCCGCTTTGAATTTCCTTCCAGGCTGTTTCCACTTGCCATTTGAATTTTCCCAAGGAAGTTTCATTGTCATCCCCTCCTAAAAGATTGAAAGGATTCAAATATAGAAAAGGGCTTGAGTTACCTTGAGACTTGCTACCCCGAACTTGCTTTGAGTCTTACTTACTCTTTGATTTGTCTAAAGCTAGATTTCCCCTTTGCTTTATCAACCACTTTAGTCCAACCTCCTTCCACTTGCCCCCCTCCCTCAAGTTCTAGAAATTCCTTCCCTTTCCCCTTATCATTCCCATAATTCTCCTTACCCCCCATTTTACTATCCTTGCTAGACTCTCCTTCCTAACCTTCCCTCACAATGAACTTTTGTATGCTTCACTCCTCTGCAATTTTTGGCTACACATCCAAAGCCGCCACACCTGAAGCGCCGAACTTACATCTTCCCAAGCTCACCGAATTCCACTTCCAAGGTTCTAGGGGTCTCAACTAAAGTATTCCATGTCATGCATATGCTATCCGACTAACGGCGACTATCCTCTTCCTTTTGGATATTGAGAACAGGGCCACTTTAGTCCAACCTCCTTCCACTTGCCCTCATCAAGTTCTAGAACTTCCTTCCCTGTCCCCTCATCATTCCCATAATTCCCATGAATAAAGTTCTTGCAAAAAGGTCTTTGCTAAACAGGACATTAAAAAAACCTTTGCCTAGATAAAATACATGAGAGACGACCTTCTAATTAAAGATATCCTCGTGTAACCATTTCCTCAGGTTTGCCTTATTCGGCGGTCTCCTACACATTGAGAAAAGACCAACCTTTCTCTTTACTAGCATAGAGGAAACTCTTGCACATACCTTACTCTGATCAATTGACCTATTTTGTGTTTTGACGTTTACCCACATCCTATTCAAGTGTAGTTTCTTTGCATCCAAGTGGCGACTTAGCCAAGGCTACACATCTAAGATCTCCACTCAAACAGGGCAGGCCAAGTCCTTGTTCACATCAAAAAGAGTATCAAAGGGCATCACATGTACCAGATTTTGCCCCATGAATAAAGGCGCTCTTTCAAAGAGATCGAAAACGGATTGACCTTTCGTAAACAGGACAAAACCTTTGCCAAGATAAAATACATGAGACCACCTTCTAATGAAAGATACTCTTGTAACCATTTTTTGAGGTCTGCCTTATTCAACGGTCTCCCAGGGTAAAACGAAATGGCACTACACATTGAGAAAAAACCAACCTTTCTCTTTGCCAGCTCAAAGGAAACTCTTGCACATACCTTACTCTGATGAACTGACCCAATCTGTGTTTGGGCGTTAAACCATGTTAATATCCAATCCGAGTGCAATTTCTTTGCATCCAAGCGTTGGCTCAGTTGAGGCAACATACCTAACCCAAACAGGGCAGCCTCTTGCAAGCTCTTATTCACGTTAAAAGAGGATCAAAGGGCACCACATGTACCAATTTTCGTCGTATGACTAAAGCCCTTGCAAAGAGATCAAAAATAGATTGACCTTTCATAAATAGGGAACCTTTGCCAAGATAAAGTACATGAGCAACCACCTTCTAATGAAAGATATCTGCTTGTAATCGTTTCCCTAGGTTTGCCTTATTTGGTGGTGCACCTTCTAATGAAAGATATCCGCCTGTGATCGTTTCCCTAGGTCTGACTTATTCGGCGGTCTCCCATAAATGGCACTACACATTCAGAAAGGGCCAACCTTTCTCTTTACCAGCTCAAAGGAGACTCATGCATAAACCTTCCTCTAATCAATTGACTTGCTTTGCGCCAAGGTGTTCAACCGTGCTGATATCCAATCCAAGTGCAGTTTCTTTACATCCCTCCCTCCGCCTTCAACCTCGCGAGAGTGCTCCATAACATGATCAGGCTCCCAATCCCCCCAATCATCGTCGCCCTCTTCAACTCCTCGAACCCAAGCATCTTCCATCCCTTAGACCACCCGTCTACATGTGCGAGAGAATTGGTGACCACCCACCAACTCACGAAAGTATGTAATACCATGTGCTATAATGACTTCCTAAGTAGTAATTCCACTTGAATTCAAAGCTTGGACCTACCCTTTCCCCACGAAGAGGATGGTAGGACTTCCATTTCGAACAATGAAAAGCAATAAAATTGATTGAGGAGCGAACCGATTACAATTTCTACACAACTTTGTATGGAGAGTCAACAACTCTGACGTATATGATGTGTATTGGTGATGTACAATGACTTGACAAGCCTTGCATAAAATCTTCTAATGAATCCCCTTCTTTTTTGCACCTATGTCAAAATTTTATAAATAAATTTTAGACACTTGCCTACTTCGAGATTATCTACAAGTCAAGTTCACCTACATCTTCATTGTGCATTGTCAGGTTTGATGATATCTCATTTTAGATTCTCCCTATGCAACATTAGGGTGCAATTCCTTTAGAGAGATCTAAGGCTAGCATCACAAATTTGTGGCTTCCTTAGATATACACCATGCTTCATTTTGACTCTATATTGTGATTCATTCTTACCACTCATATTCTTAGCATTTTCTCCTCTTGATTCTTCCTGATCCATCTCTTTCATTAGGTTGAAATTGATTCGAGATCAAAGTGATTTACTCGTTAAAGTAAACATGACAATTTTGTATACATGGGTGAATCTAGTACAAGGCCTTCCACCCTTTACACGTGCCAGTTCTCATTGTGATTCATCAATCTTCAATTGATTTTTGTGTCACCTCATCTCTTTTTTAAACTAGCCCTAGGCTCAAGATTCTCCTGTGTTTCACTATTTTTTACCACCCGTATGCGTTGCCACGGAGGAAGCACCTTGGAGAGGCTTTGAACCAAAAACCTCTTGGTCCTAGGCAATCATCTTCACCAATTGAACCATAAACTCATTGGTGTAGTTGCTTTTTTATCATGCTATTTTGAAAAGTACGGCCTATGCAAGAGGATCTCCGTGTCCTAAGAGATGGTAGCATTTAGTTGGATAGCCATGACCAACACTTGAATTGCTTACTTGCCGACACATTTTGGTACCAGCATGGGGAAGATAGAATGGGACTGTTAGGTCCCGCAATCACGAAGTTGACTACACAACATACAGAATCCTCTACCACTTTGAACCCAAAAGGTGATGGATAAGTATGAAAGGAACTAGCACCTTAGGCTCAAGGCTGTGATGGTATTCAGGCTAGGAGATGAGATTTACTTTTTTGAAGTGAGACCACAGTGGATGAAGCCCAAGAATGTAGCCTTGCAGACGATTCTCAATGCAAGGGACAAGTTCGACAGGGCATTCATACCCACCAGAGCCAACATCCCCGACCCCCAAGAGTACCCATGCTGAAGAACTAACCAAAGACAAAACACAACGGGGACATAATGAAGACCATAAGCAAAGCAACAACCCCGAACCCCAGAATGCACCACCATAATTCTAGTAGAAGCCCGACAGGAGGGGGTCACCAATCAGACCAGAGGAGAATTCACTTCAGTAGAGTTGTCACTGCATACTGGGCCTCAACTCTACTGCATACTGGGTCTGCAAGGGCACGATAGACCTATCTATACCCAAGGCCAAACGGTATTTCTCACGCTCTTCCTCCAGGCTTCTAAAAATCTCAGACTTATTGATTCCTTCCCCAATTGGGTAGAAGTGTAATCCAATACTTGCAGACAGCATAGTCAAGTAGGCTAGAAGAATCATGTTGACAATTAGCTAACTAAGCCCATGAGTTGTTTGGCAAGCATGAATGGAGAAATGAGGATCCATTATTGTACGCGGCGGTAGCATTGTCATCTGATACTGTCTTTGCAATCATGGAGAGAATAACCGATGGGGGTGTGATGATCAATTGTTTCAAAAAGTAGAGATATTAAACATACTTGGAACAGAAATGTGAGGAGTGACGATTAAAGTGCTTGTAGAATTTGAAGTGCACCTGTGCAGTGAAACTTCTAGACTCAAGAAGTCATAGTAAAAATGTGAGGAGTGATGATTAAATATGCTTACACAGAATCCTAACAATCTTCAATAGACAATGCATTTTTGTTAGCTTATAGTTTACTATTCTTTTGGCTAAGTTAATGTAGCACTTGCTCCATGAGTACATATCCATACTCATGCACTGGAGGACATTGGCACCAAAGCCTCATCATAGACAACTTTTCTGGTACATCTCTGGATGGGGGGGCCATGGTGGGTGAAAGCCTGGTCAATGGTACAACCCATCAATTGGAATTTTTCTTTAAATTGCAAACCTCTCCAAATGAAAACTAGAGTCTTCACAACACATTGATCTCTATTCCTTAGTGAAAATGTCTATATTAGCCTCATACGTCGCATAATTGTTTCATACATGACTAACAAGTGGCTACTTCAACAAGAAGTAACAGCTCAATAAGAGTCTCTTTGACTCATTTAATGTAATTCATGTTATATTTGCTTCATAGAGTACTTAATATACATAAAAGCATAAAAAACATAAGAGAAAAGCATGCAAGAATATGTCCTACTCAATAAGAATCCTGCAACAAAAAGGGACACCATCGAAGGCCAGATTCTTCAAATGATGAATGTCGCTTTCAATGAATTAGATGAGAAACTAAGAATCACAATCTCGTTTTGATGATTTTGTTTACATTCCTTTAGATCCTTCCTTCTCTTCTCCCCCATTATTAACATCTCATAGTTTCCAAACTAACAGAAATAACATGTAACTCTGCTTATGATTGCCAAAACCAAAGTGAGCAAAAAATATACCCACAAAAAATGCTCGCTAAATAAAAAAAATGCAATCACTAAATCAAAATCCACACCCTAGTTATTAGGAATGCTCGGTAAAATATAAAAAAATGCAATCACAAAAATATAAAAATACCATCACTAAATAAAAATCCACACCCCAGTTAGGAATGCTTGCTAATCACTAACCTTCTCATTTAATAACTAGCCTCTCTCATTCCTTCCGGAGGAACAAGGACCATTGAACGTCACTCAACATCAAAAGCCATCAACAAAGCTTGTCAATTCTCTCCACACAAAGGTCTTCAACGCGATCAACATGAGGACGCGATCGGCATGAGGCGCGATCGGCATTAGGAAGGGGAGAATGTTAACCCATTTCTGGGTTAACAAGAGCTACTTCCATTATCTTATATCAAGGAGTCAAGGTAGACACACCAAAAGGTCATACATTCAAGATATGAAGCCACAAAATCTACAACTTGGATGGGCACCCGTAATGGTCCGAATGGAATACTTATGGTGATTTCCGCTTCAAGAGCATGTGGTAGCAAGTTAGGATGAAGTCCCAAGTGATGTACTTCATGGATATATTATGAGAGTAGTCATTGTAATAGCAGTAGGTCTCTTATGAGCCTAAAGTGTCCGGTCGGCCCCACGGTTTAAGTGATTGTGAACACTTATGGCCATATATATAAGTGAAAATCTCTCATAATACAAAGAACTCTCCCATTGTGCAACAGTGAGTGTGGCTCTTGTTAATCCTCTTACTAATCTCTCTCTAATGCATGCTAGTGAGTGTGTGAGTGAGGTGAGGTGAGAGGAGGGATGGGTGTACGTAGTAGTGCAACACAGCGATATGACAACACACACGAGGGGCTACGCTGAAATTTCTACTCAAGGAGTGGTGGAGCTTGAAGACCTCAAGGGTTACAAGCTCGGCCATCAAAAAGATCCCCACAACAATTGCGGCGGCTAGGTAATCTTCTTGTTGGATGTGTTCCGAACGAGGGTTTAGGCGAGCCATAACAATAGCCTCCCTTGGACGTTAATATCATTATTATCATCTTGTTGGGACACTTAGTCCAAAACTATTGTATTATCTTTGTATTGGTCCCATACGTTATACAAGGCCTTCCTTGGAAGTTAATATCATCATCATCATCATCATCATCATCATCTCTCTCTCTCTCTCTCTCTCTCTCTCTCTCTCTCTCTCTCTCTCTCTCTCATGATTATAGAGTCAATATTGAGGATTTTTTCAAACCTAAACTAGAACCAAAAAAATGTTTTTTAAATGGGAGAATTCTCTCAAATAGTAGTTATTTTTCTAGCTAACTAGTAGGGATTTTTTGGTAATTCTTTTTCTTGGACTAAAAACGTGGCTTATGATCTCCCTGGTCTTTATGTTATATATTTGGTCTAATATGTCATTTTGGACTTCTGTAGATATTAATATGGTTTTCTTTATCACTTCTGAGCCATCTCTCTCTCTCTCTCTCTCTCTCTCTCACACACACACACACACACACACACACACACACACACAAACACACACTCTCTCTCTCTCTCTCTCTCTCTCTCTCTCTCTCTCTCTCTCTCTCATAGACACACACACACACACACACATTTGGGTCACCTTTCTTTCATAGATTGCAAAAGAGAAGCACTAGTGAACAAAAAGGAAAACTCATGAAAGTTTAAGTGCGGCACAATAGATTGCAAAAGAGAAGCACTAGTGAACAAAAAGGAAAACTCATGAAAGTTTAAGTGCGGCACAATACATAAAGAAGGCTAATGGGCTATTTTTTATTATGGAAAATCCCTCATCCTAGATTTTATAAACCAAAACCAACTATTTCTCAAGCAATACCTATGGAACTATGGTCAACACTACCTCACCAATAGCAAATACTTAATCTCGCAACGTAATTATTACATCTATTAAGCATAAAGAGGAACACTAGGGTGGTTGCAAGATGAGGTATCTAGTTTTGTTTAGGGGGCAGCCTAAAAACATATAGTTTTTTATAAAGAATGGCTAATCTGTCCTAGTTAGCCAAGAAATTTTACATCAAGGTCTTCTAATAAAGCATCACATGCAAATTTGGAAACCTAAAAGTATAATCCGATCAAATATTCAATAATTGCAAAGCCCCTTTTGTTTGGGTATAAAATGTGTGTGCAAGCCCTATCACGCGTTTGGACAAGTAGACTAAATGTGAGTAAATTGCCTATAACTTTTACATCATTGCTCATATGATGTTCTCACTTTGCATATCACAAATTCATATAACATAGAGATTAACTTGATTTATCAAGTATTTTGATGTATTTTTTATTTTTATATTATTTAAAAAGCATTAGAATTATAAAAAAATGTACTATTTTGTCCTCTCACAACATTTACCATTTAAAATGCTCAAGTTGTATGTATCTAGTGATTATTAGATTGGAAAATATTAGTAAAATATCGATCCAAGGCAAAATTACAAATCTAACTCTTGGAATTTTGTAGATGTAATTTGTAAAATTTGTTTTGACTATAAGAGGTCCATTCAATCAATTGTAATTTAATTCTAGAAAATTGAATATTGAATCTTTTAATCTAAAAACTCTAGAGATTACTATACTTGTTACCAATGTCATGAATTTATTTTTAAAAAATCACTTAATTTGAGTAGGAAAAAGTTCATTTTGAATCCTCCTAAGTGAGAATTCCCATATTGTGTCCACTCTTCGGCCCTTTTCAAGTCTAAAACCAATCCTAGTTAGGTTTGGAAATCTAGGCTTTGGTAGTAGAGATCATGCCATGTGTGAGCCTTAGGTGGGCACAAATCTTACATGTACATGCCACTTTATGTCCACATAAGAGAGAGAGAGAGAGAGAGAGAGAGAGAGAGAGATGCAACTCCTAATACTAACCTATAGACAATTGTTACATGGTCAAAGAATCAACTATTCTAGTATAATTTTCATTTAAATGAAGTTGAGACTTCAATGCATATGATAAGCCATGACAACATGATCTTCCCAGAAGTGTCAATGTCTAGCTTGCTGAATTGCCTGCACACTTCCAAACTGTCTTTCTCTTCAATCTTCCCCATCTATTTTAGTTTATACAACCACAAATCCGACTTGCTGTAAAGTAAAAATCTAAAAGCAACATTTATTAGTATATGTATAGTATAAAACATAAAATAAATAATTTTATAGATTATAAAATATACTCTTATACCAAAGGTGAACAATATTAAGAAAAAAAGTTATCCCCAAATGCTTGCAAAGTTTGCCATTAGATGATGTTTGGGTATTATGGAGAAGAGCAAGATTTTCCAAGGCCTCTTAAGCACTAGGAGACTTGAAAAATGCACACTCAGTACTACTTGACATATGAAACATCTTCCCAGATGCTTGCAAACTTTGGTCACCATCGGATGATGTTTGGGTATGATGCATGGGAAAGAGCGGGATTTTCCAAGGCCTCTCCAAGCACTAGGAGACTTCAAAAATACACATTGGGCACTATTGTCATATGACATTCTCGAATGGTGAGACCAAACTTTGCACGCATGTAGGGGGGAATGGTGACCAAACTTTGCAAAGCATTGTGGGGGGTTCCGGACCCCCACAATGCTTGAAAAGTTTGGTCACCATCGGACGATGTTTGTGTATGATAGCATGGGGAAGAGTAGGATTTTCCAAGGCCTCTCTAGCATTAGGAGACTTGAAAAATGCACACCAGGTGCTGCTGACATATCAAACATTGTCCAACGGTAACTTAACTTTGCAAAAGCATGTGGGGGAGCACCCCCCCACATGCTTGCAAAGTTTCATCACCAGTATACGATATTTGGGTATGATGGCATGGAGAAGAGTGGGATTTTTCAACACACAATACGATAGCAAAAAATTAATGAAAAATTTAGATAAACCATGAATATCAACTTAAACTCAATGATCCTCAATGAGGACATGAATATCAACTTAAATTCAACGATCCTCAATGAGGACATGACTCAAGAAATATAAACATAAAATAAGTACATCATAATGTGAGCTAATCGAGCTAGTCTATGTTTAGCCACTATCTCAATAGGTCGAAGTACAATGTAAGTGAGCTAACCCAGCTAGTCTAAGTTCAGTCACTGTCAATAAATCTAAGTACAACATAAGTGAGCTAACCCAGGTAGTCTGAGTTTAGTCACTATATTAATAAACGGGAACCTAATCAATATCATCATCTTTGACCGGTGGTCGACGTGCACGTCGAGGATGTTGTGCATGCATTGAGGAGGTTATGCTGGCTACGGGGGGTCATCGAATCTTTGTGGGTAGGTCTGCCTCAAAGGTAGGATCATGGGTTGGTGGTGGTAGTGTGTACGTGGAAGCTCACGAGTCTCATAAGCCGATACAGCCCACTCCCTCTCTCAACTATCTACGAGAAATCTCTATAAACCCAAAATCTATAATCAGTTATGGTCCATGCCTACCACTTTGCATGTGTAAGCTCCTTGACTAACTATAAGAATATGTTGCCCATGATGTGAAGCAACACTACTGACACCACTATCACCCAAGGTGCTAGTGGGACCACCCACATGCTCGTGCTGTGAGCCTACCCTCCTAAAGGATTTTGTGGTATCCATCAAACTTGTGTGCACTCTACTCAATCTCTAAAGGCAATCGGGCCCTTGAACTCTATCCTTGGCAGTGTCACCTCCTAAGAAGTCACTACCTGATGTAAAATCTAAAGGCCTGGCAGGTCCTAGCATCGATACACGAGTGAAGCCTGGGTAGAGGTCGTAATGCTGAGAGAACTCTGTATGTGGCTAGGTCGACTTTGAGCTCAGCAAGAGGGACATACTAAGAAATGTACTAGCTCCTGAGTGATGTAGGACAAATGGAAAACATGTCCACATCCAAGAGCATATTTGCCAGTCGCATCTATATCCTCGAGGCATAGAGCGCACCAAGCCTTGTGAACAAATGGTGGTGCATCTCAAGAGATAGGTTGCCGAACAACCTTTGTAATAGGCCATAAATATAAGGGTAGGTAAAGGAATATCATGTCAAAAGACTTACGACACTCTCGAATATGTAGGATCAACTGTTCTATTCTATGCTATGCTGCTATGCCTTAGGTCTAGCACTTTGTCTCTACCCTAGCTTGCTCAAAAAGTAAAGGATACAAAAATTTAATTAGTATCTCTAATTAGGTATAACTTAAGACATTTATAAGTTTATACCTTAATTTTAAATCTTTTAATTATAAGGATAGAGACCTGTCAATATCTCTCGCCCAACACGCCTCTGTAGTGGCTACCTCTACAGTTTACAGTGCTGCTCTACTCTGCTCTTGCCTCCAACAGCTCCTATGTGAGTCTCTGGCTCGCAAATGTGGGACCCTACATGACAGAATCAACCACCATTAATTTTAACAATATAGAAAAGTAGATATAAAGATGTAAACAAAAAAATAGATATCTATGGAAAACCTATAAAAGCAATGAATATGTAAAAATACCTCGACATTTGTTAACATCGATCTCGTGAAAAAATACACACATGTTGGATGCTCTCAATGGTACTACACACATGTTGGATGATCTCAGTGATACTACACACGTCCCCACTTAAGCACCTAGTGCCTCGACAATAGACAAAGGTACAAATGGTGGGTCTACAACAGCAACTACATGTAGGGTTGGTGGAGGCTTCCTCCCCTGGTCTTGGAGATGACCTCAACCATAGTACCATTGTCAGGCCAATGGGTGGTGTAGTTAACTTGCTCCCCCAAGACAAACTCTATGTATAATTGTTAGTGACATGGACTGTCACATCGAGATATGTGAGCCCTTCTGAGGCTGTTGATGTGGTGGTGGTTGGTATCTCAATTAAGATATTGGGCTATTGGCTTGAGAGACACATGTCAAGCTCTTAGTGATGTTCATATCATCTCAATCGAGATACCTCGCCTTGCGAGTTTTGTTTCTTACATCGATGTCCTGTTTTCCTTGAGAGTGAATGAAAGTGATTACCCTTACCTTGCATCCGCTCACTAGAACTTTATTTCACATGTTCTAGTTTGGTTTGAGTTTTCATTTTTCAATACTTCAATGAACTTTATGGCCTTCATGGTATGTGTATGGTCTCATGGGTCATTTTGGCCTCTTGCAAAACCTTCCACACGTGTGTGTAAATTTTGGCCTCTTGCAAAACCTTCCACACGTGTGTGTAAATTTTGGCCTCTTGTAAAACCTTCCACACATGTGTGTGTAAATTTTGTGTACGTGTGCACATATGTGTATGTATGTCATGTGCATGCGTGTGCATGTGTGCATGCGTACATATGTGTGTGCATGATTGCATGCATGCATACATGCGTGCGTGCATGCATACATTCATGCATGCACGTATGCACATGTGCATGCATTTGTTGATAGACATCACTTTTTGTAACACACGAGATGCGCCATAAAATTTTGTTGTTTCCTATTTCTCACCACCTACCACAATGATATCAATGGAGTGACGATATTTCTAGTTACTAAAGCCACTAGCATAGCCAACTTGGCTTTAGAGGTTGTTTTATTGACTTTGTGGTAAGTTCTCAAAGAAACCCTTGAGTATTAAGGCTAAAAATCTTTGGTTTTTACTAGAGGGTGCCATTAAGCTTGGTTGCTTTGGTATTTTCATTGGATTAGGTAGAGTTTAATTACATTTATTAAGGGCTTAAGGAAGCTATTGGTATTCGGTTTGTTTGTTTTGGTTTTAAAGGTTAAATATATGATGTCTTAAATGGTCAAGACACTTGTCAATTGGGAGGCTAGAGCGCAATCCTATGAATGTGTCCAAACCAAATGAGAAAAAATCTTATGAATGAGGAAAGGAAAATCTACCTAAGGTTCCTGTAAACAAGTTGGGACATTAATATGAAAGTGATGAAACTAATGCAATGTTGGCGATGATGGTACATAACAAATGGTACACAAAAACCGCGAAGTTAATGTAATACTTGGATAACAGTGTTGGGGTCAACATTGTCACTAAGCATTATTGGAAGATTTGGGGAGAAAATCCACCCATGAAGAAGACTATTTTGGTTGTGAAATTGGCTGATGAAACTATTGCTAAATAGCTCAGACTCTTGAGAGATTTGAAACTCAAAGCTTTTGGGTTGAGCTACCATACTAAATTTATAGTGAAAATTTTCATAGGCCAAATCCTATGATGTGATTTTTGGTTGACCCTACATGTAGGAAGCTAGATTGGGGCCTTGATTGGGAGAAAAAAGAATCAAACAGTAAAGGTAGACTTGTAGATTTAAAAGGTTCACCCAATGGCTCAGGGGTTCCTAGTAGCAAATAGAATGGTTAGGACTCCTTGGGTCAAGTGTGCCAAACTTGTCATCACACTTTAGAAGATGAACATTATGAGACAACATATGCACCATTACCTAGACCTGAGGATGTGGAGAGTTGGATGCATTTACTAGTAGTTACAACTCATGTACACCACTTTGTATGGTTGTATAGCTAAACTGTTTGACCAATATAAACTCTAATGCCTATAGAGGATTCATCACAATATCAAATGATGAAAGACCATCTTCACCCACCACGGAATGCAAAACTTGTAAGCATAAGCCAAGGTAAACCATTGCACCAACAAGTGTACTCTCATGTCTAATCTATGTTGGTGATAGATGTTGGCTACTCTATTGTTAGCTACGCTATGTTGAAGCTATTGATGCACATAAACATTATAGCTTCCAACATGTGAGAGAATTAAGGAAAATATCCATTTCTAAAGGATTAGTGATAATTAATAAGCACAAAAATTATCGCGACGCTTCTATAGCAAGTCATCTCCGGAGGATTGACAAGTCATCGTGACACTTCTACAACAAGTCATCTAGAGGATTGACAGACTTGTAGTTTCTATGATTTGGATGCTAAAGATGCAAAGAACAGGTGAGGGGTATTCGGAGGAACAAGGACACAACCAACAAGGTGACCCACATGCTCCCTATAATGATGCATGGGTTTCTTTCTCAATTAGACGCCTAGGAGTAAGCGACCCAAGGCACCCATGATCAATTACAAGGCCTTTCTAGCCTTTCTACCTGGTTGGAAAAGCTTTTACAAGTGTTGGGGATTTCTATTCGGGTTCCTCATGTTGTGACCTTGAAATGCAAGACCGACTCGAGAGCAAGCACTTAAATTTTTAAATGATGGAAATTATAATACACGTAAAGATGCTTGTTATTAAGTGTATGAACATTATGAGAGAACAACTATATTAATTGAAAGTGTTTGTTTGACATACTCCCCTTTCTAATGGTTACGACTCCCTTGTGATTGGTTGAAGTTTCATGAGGGAAGTGGGTAAGCTATCGCACTTGAAATGGGTAAGCTATCACACTTGAAGTGGGTAAGTTATCGCCCTTGAAATGGAGATAGCTAGCTACCCTTTAGAAGCGACGGGGTGTGGATGTTATTAGGAAGATAAAAAGAGGATATTAGAATACTTGTTCTTAAGTATCCATCTATACCACTTATGGTGTAGGCCTAAGAGATTATCCTCTTTAATTTGTAGCCGTTATTGTACTTGTGTTTTGTTATATTTGTTCTCCATCATTTTTCTTTTTATTTGCCTCTTGCAGCTCTTCTATTTGAGTATAGTATACACAATTATTATTAGCCTCAACCGTATTTTGCCACTACAAGGAAGGGTATGTTCTATTATTTAACCATTACAAGTATTTTGGACGTCATGAAACTTTAGTAACTAGCAACATGACAAGATGCAAACTTTTCAAACATGGAAACATCGTTTAAACTTAACAACTGCAAAGTAGCGGTTGTCGATCCTCAACACTTTGAAAATTTCATAAAAAAGTCGAGAGAGAGAGAGAGAGAGAGAGAGAGAGAGAGAGAGAGAGAGAGAGAGAGAGAGAGAGAGAGAGAGAGAGAGAGAGAGAGAGAGAGAGAGAGAGAGAGACTACGCACTGTGCTAAGTAGAAATTCTAAAAGTGTAGACTTGCCCTTTGCTCATAAAAGTGTAGACCTGCCCTTTGCTCATAAAAGGCACTTAACTACACACTTTACTAAGTAGAATTTTTTTTTGGAAATATATATTATATTAGGAACTTATCAACATTTATATACAAGACTCAAATACATCACTTCCTAAAGTCCAACCATTTCACTATTTAACAAGCTGCATATCAGATCCCACCTCTCATCCTCCCAAACAAAGGAGGATTGCTCCCAAGAAATATGATAGCCTAGATGCATACAAGCAGAAATCATAGCCTTTGTGGTGTAGCCTTTTGGGGATTGCTTCTCCATATACTCTCCTTTAGTCCATACTTTTACCGTTGGTCTTCTACCTAAACAGTTCTCAACAGGCAAGAAATGTATAAACTGGATGCTTCTCCTTCAAATACCACCTTTTGGACTTTGGCCCAAAATTAGGTAGTTTTGCCTTTAGCTCCAGACTTGTACAACCTGTCACATGATAGCATTTGTTAGGAAAGCCTAGTATGTACAAGAGTCTCCTTAGTTAGAAGTCAGATCATCAAATCCTAAACTGTAGGGCCTAAATCAGCTGCACCACAGCACCATCATTCATTTTATTAACATAATATATAGACCAACACTTATATACACATCTATACATCAATTCTATCACATCAACCCCTTGGCATGCCTCTTTTTGAAATATTATACTATTCCTAGATTTCCATATCTCCCAAAGACAACAATATCTAATAATACTAAACACCAAATCAGTAGCCCCGTCAACCCCATAGACAATCTTCCCAACACCAGTCCCCCCAATACCCTTGCATCCCTATACCACTTGAAACCCATTTCCCAATCTTTCCCTAGGCCCCTCTAATAGCTGGGCAGTCCTAAAAAGCATGTCTGCCATCCTCCAATGTTGATCTACATCTAGGAAAACCCTAGAGGTGAAGTTCCTCTATAATAGTTTCTACCCAATAGGCAAATCCCACATACACACCCTCCACAAGAAGATCTAAGCTTTCACATGAATACCCATTTCCCATATCATCTTCCATCTCTTCATCCAGATGCCAGAATCCCAGTTCACCCTCCAAATTTTATTATAGTACCACACATTCACTTCAATCCTGTGCTCAGCTCCTCACATAGAGTCTTGGTTACCTCTTTATCTAGTTTGACTCCAATCTTTCAGCTGTAAGTCTCATCAAATACAGTAGACACCCATCCCCTCTCCACTTCCACCAATACTTGTCTCACCAGTTGCAATTCCCCTAGAAGTGTAAACTCATCCTTCAGCTGTCCCAACTTCTTCCATCCTACTAGAGACCAATCCTAGTAGTCAGCCAATCTCCTTAGACCTTTATTATTCAGCTTCTTAGTTAGCCCGATGTCCAAAGAGGCTAAAGGAGGAGTAAATTTATGAGTCCACCATATCTCCAGACTAAACAAAGAGTTCCATGTGGCTCTGGTATAGCATCCCATTTCACCAACCCCAACCCTTCCTTCCAGTTAGATCTTCTAATCTCAAATCCCCCAACCAATCTTCCATTTAACAGTAGTTTAGACTAACCACCCATTGTGAGTATATACAGGTAGCCATCCTATTTCTAAACCCCAAACTTTCCAGACCCTCACCACAAATGACCAGTGAATCTTGTCATAGGCTTTCTCCAAATCAAGCTGCAGCACAATGCATTTTTGATCTTTTTTGGGCCACTTCTCTACCTAACATGGCAGCAAAGATGTTGTCATAAATAGATCTCCCTTTAATGAAGCCATACTGTTTTATGGATATAACCTCTTGTAAGACTGGAGTGATCCTTAAGGCAATAACCTTGGCCAATATTTTATATACCACAGTAAGTAAAGTAATGGGTCTCCAATGGTTAAATCTGTTACAAGCTACCTGCTTGGAGACTCCTTGGAGATTAGTTTCACCCACATCCTCTTTGAAATCCTTGTCCAAGCTCCCAATATCAAAGGCGCCCTTACATAGTCATGCATTGTGTCCTTGATAGAGGGCTAGAATGCAATGAAGAACTCTACGGATAACCCATCCCAACCAGGAAATTTCTCTTTCCCAAGCTTTTGAGAGCCAGCTAGCATTCATCCATTTCCACTTCCCTCTCCAACTATCTGGCCTTGTTAACTTCTACTCTTTTGTTGACCAGTCCTAGGAGTCTGTTCTCTGCTTGGAATCTTCTTTGAGAGTAGTCTTCCCTTTCAGACTCAATGTAGAGCCAAGAAATTCCACCCATTTCTTGGCCACCTGATCAATATCCCCTAGTTCCTGCCCATTCTCATCCCTAATCTACCCCACCACTCTCTATTTCCGTTTTCTTTAGCTAACTTAAAAAGGTACCTATAAGGTTTCTTCTTGTTACTGTAGGATTTCAATCTAATGTCTTTTTCTATCTCACTAGCCAATTTATCATCCTCTCTTTTTAGGAATGTCTGACATCTAATGTAGAAGCCAACCTCCTCCTTAGTCAGTTTCCCAATTTATCTTTTCTTCTTCAATAACTCCAATTGCTCACTCCATCTCCTACTTTCTTGCCTTTTCTCCTCAGCTTTTAATTTGCCCACTCTCCTAATGATACCTTGCATTTCATTAGCAAAGGATCTTCATGACCCCTCCCTACCCTTTTTCCTTCTCAATATGACAATGGCTTCTTTTGTAAAGGCAATAAATACATCACTTTGAGCAAGAGGTTATTCACCTTCAATTTCCTTGTAGGAAAATGATTATGTTTGTCCTCCTCCCAATCAGTCACATGCCATTTCCATTTCAAAGGCCTGTGAGTGATCAGATAGAGATGAGCATGGAGATCAATTTCCACCTTCAAAGTGTGGGGGATCCAATAGGCCTGTTGACTTTAAAAAACCCTATCAATTCTAGAAGAGGACCTAAAGTACTGAAGACTAAAGTATGTGTGGCCCGGTTCAAACCCCCAGCTACCCAAGTTCCATCCATCAGCCAACCGGAGCTTCCCCCTCATACTTTCCCATTTCCTTTTTTCTTGTCCCAATAGAATGCTATTCCCCCCACACCTATCCAGTTGTCTTTCCACCATATTGAAATCTCCTAGAAGGATACAAGGACACTAAATATCCAATTTGGCAATCCACTTCCACATTCCACCTCACTTTATAATCATGAGTCCCATAAATATTAACCACCCACATCCTCTCCCCATCTATTTGGACCTCAACTACCAAAATCCTACTATTCGGATAATTCTCTATAATGCACATATTTAAACTCTTTTTAACAATAGTTAATACCCCACTATAGCCTGAGCCCACCCCTCTATACAAAACGATCCAGCCCACAAATCTATCTTGCCTATAGCTCTTCTAGCCAAAAAGATTGTGCTCCTGAATAGCCATAATCCACAACCCCCATTCCTTGACTAGACCCCAAAAAGCAGCATTCTTCCTCTTATCTCTAAGCCCCTTCATAGTTTCTTGTGATATTCTACCATTTTTAGCTAGGCCCTTTGACTCCCTTGTGTTTGTCTTTTTTTTTCCCTTTTTTTTTTCCTTTTTTGGTTATCACTTACAAGCAACAGGTTCTTATGGTGGTTACTCTCCTTTTTGAGAGAACAGGTTCTTATGTGTGTTGCGTAGCTTTTGTACTCATGCTTCTCATCTAGAGGGATGAAAAGAGCATTGCGAGTTTGTCCTTGATGCACTCATAAGTGTCTGCTTGTAGACATTGGGATTGATTCTTGAATTTGGGGCTCAAGTGTTGTTGAAGCGATAGGTATAGCTTGTGATTGGTTGCTTGGGCCTCCATTCTTATCGAACTTTAGGTGTTCTTAAAATTGAAGTCGGTGGTGAGGCTTTCTTCATTGTGTTCGATCTTAGCATACATATGATGGGATTTCCATTATAATATCCTTGTTCTTGAAGCACGTGCACAGGCACCCATCTTTGATGAACATTATGAATTGGTGGCTGATGGTTTTGGTGCTGAGGTTTCTTTCTCTGTGCAGGCTTAGGTGACTTCTTGATGCGCTTGGGAATCCAAGGTTTGGTGTTACCTTGGTAGAACCCATGAGCTTGCAGTAAGCTTTTTGATACCCACACTCGTTGAGTTGCAGGAGTTATTTGAGAAACTTGCATAGGATTTTATGGAAAACGTTGCGGAGTACTTTTGTTCATCTTTGGTCCCATTGAGTTTTGCGTTGAGGAAGAGACTTTGATTGTCGAGGCACACCCAAATTGGATTGGCACCTTCGTAGTAGCCTTAAGCTACAAGTAGCTTAAGGCTACAAGTAGCTTTTTTTCCACCCACATTTTGATACCATTAAGATACCTTGATTTTGGTTGTCGTGGTGGAGGGTTCTTTTTGGATGAAGTGGAAGATTTATTATCCTCCTTCACATTGGTTGGCACTGAGGTTGCGGGTTTGAGACTCATGGGCATTACAATGAGGCTTGAGTCTCTTGTGGAGCGGTGGCTACTGATGTTGAGGCTTTTGAGCATGTTGCTTTCTCCCTTGGTGAGGTTGGTCGATGAGGAGTTGTCGAGGTTGAGGCTTTTCCTTTGTGTTCCTTTTTAGAGACAGATGGTTACGCTTGGGGGACTTCTTCAAGAATAGCTGTTGATTACAAGGATTTGGCATTGGACTTTGTTGGTGAGGATGGAGGTGAAGGGATAGATGCATTGTCGGAGTTGATCATTGATGTAGATGGTAGGTCTTTGACTAGAGAGGCTTTTGATGAGGAAGAGGCTTGTAGCTTTTTGTGCTTAGCATCATACAAATCCGTCAGTGTTAGAGCTACTTCCTTGCAGTATGGTATAGTCAACTTTGTGTCGTTGACCATCATGTGATGACCCTATCGCTAGCAAAGCACAATGGTGACCCAAGATCACATTTGCTTCCAACACATGCTCAACCAAAAAAAACTTGTAAGGGAATTAAATTCTATATACATTGCTTATTCAAAGTACCCCAAACATGGCATGTTCATGTCTTTTGTGAATGGAATTCTCTTTGGATGAGCTTTTAGTGTTGGTTGACCTTTAAAAAGTCCCATAACTCGAGAGTCATGAGATTGTGCTCTCATCGTGGATAAAGCTATGCTTGGATTGTGTTGATTTCATTGTAAAGTTCAAATCCAACCTTAACCCTTGGAATATTTTGAGTAAGATATGTTGGGATTTCTAGCTCCTCCAAGGTCTCCTCCTCCTAAGAGCAATTTCACAAATTATGCCTGCAAGAGTGTCCAAGGAGACTATTTGCTTGGGTTCGTCAATTGAAAACACCACTAGTTACATACCCAAGTTCCACCAAGGATGACATCATATTGAAGGGAATCTGGGGTTGCATGGAATTCAAATTCTACATTTTGTGACTGATTTTTTTAGTAGTATCGTTGAAGCAACCTCGTTGAAGCAACCTGGAACTTCAATGGTTTCTCCATTGGCACTGATCGTAAGATAATTTCCTTTAGGGATGATTGTAGGTTGGTCCAATGATACCCAAGTGTCTATTATCAACAAGGTTATAGCTTGCTCGAGGGCTAATCAATGCACGTTTGTGCTTAATCTTATTTCCCACAAGGAAATCTAACCATACCATTATAGAATCCTCAAGTGGAACCATGGAAGTTTTAAGTTTGTTTCAGCTTCAGTTCCTATTTTGATTTCATATTCCCATTCACTTTCATTCTCATCTTGGCTCTTAGTTTTTTCAAGAGTTTCCAATGTGTACAACGGCACTTTGGGTCCACTGACCACTTTAACTAAGGTCTATTTGGAAACTTGTGAATCCTTACAGTCCTATTCTATGTAGTGCTTGAGATCTTGGTACAACTCATGGTTAGCCTTTAAAGGTGTAAGGGCTGAAGCTATGCTAGCCTCACTCATGAGAGAAGAGCACTCCTCCAAATGAGGATTTGAGAGATTTCTTAAATTTCATAAGGGATTCATCAAATTCCTTCCATGCCTTTTCAATTGCATCATCCATGCAATCTTCCTCTGATGACTCTTCTTGGCTTGATAAGTTCATTTCTGTAGAGAGTACATCCTCCTCTTGAAAAAGCGATACTCCTCTTGTTTTTGTATTTTGGTTGCTTTTTTAGGTTTGACATTATGAGGTTCAATCACAACCAGTGATCCTGTTTGACCCTCAACAATGCTAAGCATGCTCTCTTGAGTTTGCTTTTTGTGTTCCTCATATGTCACGTGATCATGATTTTCAATTTGGGGTGGTTGGGCTAGTTCTAGTTTCTTGATTAGATTGTGAGGTGCACTGAGTGATGAGCCAAAACTTGTTTCGTCCTCACTAAGTGATGTACTAGAACTTGTTTCCTTTTTTGATTTTCCTTGGATCATCAGGTTTTCATTATGTTTGCCCATACGATGAGAACGAACTTTATTTTGAGCTTTTGTATCATGTGTCGTACATGTGGGTTTTGTGGTTTTAGGGGTAGCCTTTGAGGTGGATGCATTCGTATCGCTTATGGGTCTTTTGGGGTTAGGTCCTCCACATGCTTCTTTTTCTTGTCCTTTATTTTAACCTTGGTTTCAATAGTTTGTTGGCTCTTTTTTTTCTTGGGTTTAGAAAGTTTTGCATCCTCTTTTGGTTTCTGTTTGAAAACATGCTATTCTTCCCATTTCAAAGTGTTTCTTTTGCACTATTTCTCATGCCTTGGCTTGCAACAAGTGTGTAAACACATTTAAGGGTTCCGTGGACAATTGTTCATTTTGCACACTCAAGATGTTAAGAGTTGTATTTTGCGAGATAAATTGCATTAAAATCTTGGAATATGTGATCAATGCTACATCGTTCACATATGGGTTGCAAAGTGTCAGCAGTGACTATGGGCATGGAAGTATTCCAAACTATGCAGTCTACCACTTTGTGCGATCCAGGAGGACAATAGAAACACTGAAGTGTTTGCTTAACTGCTTTTCCTGAGCAATTTCTACCCTTTGGACTATTTCTGTTTGAGGCAAGGGCGATTGTAGTATTGATGTAATTATAGGTGAATTAGGACATTGAGATGTGTCGTGACCCAAAGCTTGCAGAATTGAAAGACAGGCTTAGGGTACGCACATTGGGATTGCGATAGTAGTGGTAGCAATGAACATAAGGCATTAGGTCCACCATTTTGAGAGGCATCAAGGATGTTTTGTCTTGAGGGAGCTCATCCACTCTTGGATATTTCAGTTCAGAGCTTTTAAGTAAGGTTGTGTAGAATTCAGGGAATGACGATTCTGAGATCAATTGTTCTTTAGCCTTTGCTTCACTTGGTTCAGATGAGGAACATCTCGTATCATGATCATCCTCCATCATGTTGTTATCTAAACATATTGCTTCTTTACAACATTGATCA
This sequence comes from Cibotium barometz, assembly GCF_041138505.1. NCBI lineage: Eukaryota > Viridiplantae > Streptophyta > Polypodiopsida > Cyatheales > Cibotiaceae > Cibotium > Cibotium barometz. The sequence continues at coordinate 35,061,029 of NC_141105.1, read as the reverse complement.
AATGTTTCCGGATCGGATATAATGATTAAGTTGTGTAAGCTGTTTTTCTTTATGCCCATTATAAAACATCTCTTCAATTGAGCATCGTTTAGTTTTTCTCATGGCTCACATTGTGACTCCAAGAATGGTTTCATTTTGTTTTTGCTCAATCAAATAAAACTAATAAAACAACACATTTAAGCCAAAAAATCATTCTTTTAAAAGATAAAAAAGAGAGTTATTTCTCACAAAATCACACACAAATCATCATCAAAATCACATTTTTTTCATGGTAAACCATTACTAAAAACAATGGTCAATGAGTAATGCGTAGATTAGAGAAATGCGACACAAAAAGCCAAGGGATGGCTCCTTGTTGTAAGCGGCATCAAAAATGTTATGGCTCGCCCAAACCCTCATCGAAACACATTCAACAAGAAGATTACCTGGCAAACCACAACTATCGTGGGGATCTTTTTGATGGCCGAGTTCGTAACCCTTGAGGTCTCCAAACTCCACCACTCCTTGGGTAGCAATTCGGCGTAGCCTCACACATGCATTGTCACACCGCCGTGTTGCACTACATGCACTCATCCCTCCTCTCACCTCACCTCACTTCACTCACACACACTCACTAGCATGCATTAGAGAGAGATTAGCAAAAGCCACACTCAATTGCACAATGGGAGAGTTCTTTGTATTATGAGAGATTTTTACTTATATACATGGCCATAAGTGTTCACACTCACTTAAATTGTGGCCTTTAGGCTCATAAGAGGCCTAATACTATTACAATAACTACTATCATAATATAAGAGGCCTAATGCTATTACAATGACTACTCTCATAATATAAGAGGCCTAATGCTATTACAATGTGGTCGGTAAGAGGCCTAATGCTATTACAATGACTACTCTCATAATATATACATGAAGTACATTACTTGGGAATTCATTCTAACTTGCTACCACATACTCTTGAAGCAGAAATTGCCATAAGTATTCCGTCAAACCATTATGGGCACCCGTCCAAGTTGTAGATTTGGACACCGTTGCTTCACATCTTGAATGTATGAACTTTTGGTGTGTCTATCTTGAATCCTTGATGTAAGATAATGGAAGTAGCTCTTGTTAACCCTAGAAATGGGTTAACAGCTATACATGATCTACGAGACCAATATAAAGATAGTACAATAATGGTTGTGGACTAAGAGTGAGCAAGAGCCATAAGACTTACAAAAAATATTCATAGATGAAGGAGGAGATAGTATCAAGTTTAGAGTGTGAAACTCTTGAATGGTAGCCCTTCCTTCACGAACGATCACCCATTTTCCCGATTTGCATGTTGCATGCATCTTCTCTATTTCGATTTCCTTTGGCTTGAGTTGTGCATGTGTGAGATCTTCAATTATCAATAGCTTTATGCCTTTGAGAGTACGGGTTTTCCCAAGGATTGTAACCATGTCTTCTTTGTCCTTGAAGGTGATAACTACTTTTACATGGAGGAAATGGATTTTACCTCCTACTTGATGGTGGGTATGGCATTGGCTACTTTGGTGACTGTCTCCATGAAGTCGAGTTAGTCAAAAAATGAAGAGAGAGAGAGAGAGAGAGAGAGAGAGAGAGCATTAGATATTTTGTTAGAGGATAAGGTGAGACAATGGTGGGATCAGAATGAGCAGATGAGGGACAACCAAATATCTCATTAGGAGAAATTTGGACTCTAAGTGGGCCCTTTAAGGATTGCTAATTTGCTAGAGATTCTCTCTCTCTCTGCAAAAATGGGGTCATGGTGAAATTTTTGCAAATCAAGTGGAGTTTAATCAACTCTAAAGTGAGCGGAGTTTGGACATTCGAAATCTACTCTTCGAGACCTTTCGAATGACATATAGTATGATGGGCAATTTCGCATATTCAAGAAGTCCCCAAATTTGGTGATATGACAATTTGGGGAATTCTTGAATATGCAAAATTGCCCATCATGCTATATATCATTGGAAAGGTCTCAAAGAGTAGATTTCGAATGTCTAAACTCCTCTCACTTTTGAGTTGATTTGTAAAATTTTTACCATGAGCCCATTTTTACAAAGAGAATGTGTAGCAATCCTTAAAGGGCCCAATTTGAGTACAAATTTCCTGTAAAATGAAAGAGCCACCATGCAACTAGTTAAGCTAGAGGTAGGTGGTGTGGAAGGAGTGATAAAAACTCACTTTCAACTACCTATTCTATGACAGAGCCAAAATTTACAAACGAACCTAACCTTTCTAACCTAGCCATAATGTAAAACACACACCATTACCTATGTAAACAAAATGCCGCATCATCACAAAGTTGACCACCTATCTCTCAACACATCACTTGGCATTGCTCCAAAACCAATAGTAAGGAAATGAGTAGGCTTGTTAGACCACTACACTGTCATCTCTCTTATTTCTGTATTAATTCTTATGTGAATATTATGTGTTTTGGGCCAACTTGGCAACAAATATTTTAGCTATGACACACATGAGTAAAATCTCTGGTTTGGAAACAAAGCATTCATGACTTGTGTACCAATGGTGTTTCCTTGATTGAATTTGGTATGTATCTTGCATATTGAATGTTCATGAGGGTGGGCTCCAACATTTTGAGATAAGCCCCTTACCTTGGACTAAGCAATTTTATTCCTAAGTGTAGCTTGAATATACTTCCATCATAGCCAATGTTTTTTTCTAGGTAGTTTGTGGTCCTTTAAAAGAGTTCAATTTGATTCCACTCATGATTATGCCACATGAGGGGCACATGAGCTCAAGAAGAAAGGATTTGCTATGAATGGTTATGCTAAGTCTTTTTTTAAAAGAAACAATTGTTATATATATATATATAATTCCAAAAACAACTTTACATGGATCCCAGTCCCAGTTACAAGTTCATCCACAAACTCTACAGTTCATCCACAAACTCTACATATCCATGTTAAGTAGACTACATATTAAAGCATGGACAAATTGAAGTAATTGCATGAAAACAAGTAGAGGCTTTTTTTTTTCAATATTAATTTGCGAGACATAGATAACAATTAGTGGTCTTAAAAAAAAAAAAAGGAATTGCGAGTCACGATTGCTTGTAGTAGGACAATGTCTAGAAAGAGTTGTTGGTGCAACGTTGAAAAGAAATCTGGATTTCTTGATTACTCAAAAGAGTGCCCATATTCCGGCAATAGACAATGTATATCTTTTGTAGACGGTGTAGTGTAATCTAATATATACTGTGTCGGCGACATTGTTGTCAGCTATTGTTGAGCGAGAGCTGCAAAACTACGACTTGTCTACAAGAAATTCTACGTGGAAAAGTTTTTGTTCTGGGAAATACCAAGTTGCAACATTTTAATGTGATTTTTACGGCGGAAAACTCGCAGGCGTGGGGATCCGTGTTCTTCATGGATGATGTTAAGTGTCTCGTCTTTTGGCGAGTGTGGGCTCAAGCTGTAGAGAGAGGTAGAGAGAGAGGGAGAGGCTACTAGCGACTCAACGAGTGTGGGCTCAAGCTGTAGAGAGAGGTAGAGAGAGAGAGGGAGAGGCTACTAGCGACTCAACGAGTGTGGGCTCAAGCTGTAGAGAGAGAGAGAGAGAGAGAGAGGGGCTGCTATAGCGCGTAGCGAGTGTGGGTTCAAGCTGTAGAGAGAGAGAGGGGGGGGATAGAGAGAGAGAGATTCGCATAGAGGACGGATTGGAAGGATGCGGTATAGATCTCTGGAACGACAAAAAAAAGAAAAGAAAGAGCAGCTAACCAATTAAGTGCGCGCGACTGATGCGATGCATGCATGATGCGATGAAGGTGAGTGGTTTGGCTGCACTTCTAAACGTGCAACGAAGAAAAGACCCAAAAAAAACAAGAATAAAGTTTTATGATAATAAATATATACACAGGCGGATGGTTTCGTTTCTGGAGCGCTAGGCCTTAGAGTTAGCGAAGTGCAAATAAATATCTCCAAACAAAAATCGCCAGAAAAAATCAAACGGTGCCGCTCCCTTTCAATATATAGCTAGCGTATAGAGACGGATAGGCCTTCGGTAAACCTTATAGTTTGCAGCCTTTCCAGGCTGTTTGAAATGGCCGCTTGATGCAGAATCGAGGGGTGGCCAGGACACGCGTCGTCTCCTCATTTAGTGGGAGGGGCTGGGCTCTGGTGTCTGTTTTGGCTTTTTTCAAAGCGTACTTGTTGAGAGTACTTGATCTGCAAAGAACGCGGCGAGCCATGACCCAGACCCATCATCATCTGCTTGTGCAACCTTTACGTGTCTTTTCTTTTCTACCCTTGATTGTGCGCATGCATCCCTCCAACCCCCCCCCCCCCCCCGCCTTTTAAATATTTTTAAACTATTTCTTTTTCCCGTTTTTTCCTACCCGCCCTCCATTTTTTTTCTCTTTGGGAAAGCATGCGCAGTTTCCAGTGGGCGTTGTGTACCAAAATATGCTACCCTACTAACTCGCTCTCTCCTCTTTTCTGTGATGGAATGCCAGTGGCCATTTTTTCTCTTGGACTTCAGAATGAAAAGTATGTTTCTATGATATTTTCTGCATTGTTAGATTCCTCGCACGCAAAAACTCCCGTATACAGCACACAATATTGGAGCCTGGAACAGAAAGCCCAACGGTGGCGTGAGCGTACTTGATCACGGTGGCACGAAGTACCATTAAAATCATTGTCGTGGCTTTAACGTCATGCCCTCTCTCTAAGAGGGGAGGTAATCTTGTCCATTTGAAATATTGAGGTAAGGTTCTTTAGTACCAATTACGGCGCGCTTTCTCTCTCTCTCTCTCTCTCTCTCTCACACACACACACCAACCGAGAGCTCTCTCTCTCACATACATGCACACATACTCTCTCTCTCTTTTTCTCTCTCTCTCTCTCTCACACATGCACACATGCTCTCTGTCTCTCTCTCTCTCTCTCACACACACACACTCTCTCTCTCACACACACCGAGAGAGTTTGTGTGAGAGAGTCTCTCTCTCTCTCTCTCAAAGGGTGTGTGTGTGCATGTGTCTTGTGAGAGAGAGTCTCTCTGTACTTCAAGAGAGAGAGTGTGAGAGAGAGTCTCTCCCTTTCTCTCTCTCAAAGGGTGTGTGTGCATGTGTCTATGTGTGTGTGTGTGTGTGAGAGAGAGAGAGAGAGAGAGAGAGAGAGAGAGAGTCCAATGGAAACAAGCCACCAATTTCAAACCTACCATTATGATATCTTGGATTTACCATAGAATTTTGAACTTTCTTTACATGAGAGAGAGAGAGAGAGAGAGAGAGAGAGAGAGAGAGAGAGAGATCACAATGGAAATAAGCCACACCAATTTCAAACCTACTATTATGGTATCTTGCATTGGCCACAAAGTTTTTAAACTTTCTTGACATAAGTGACTGTATAAGATGTTGACTACACTTTATAAAATGGAGTAGGTAAGTTTGATGTGTCTCAATTTCAAAAATTGGGTTATTTAAGCCCTATGTGATCAATTAGTAGGATTATTCAAGCTCTAATGTCGATGACATCTCAGCATACAATGTTACTTCAAGGCCAAAACAAGGAGTCTTTCTCAACTATACGTACCATGAGGGCAACAGGGCCACTCAACCTTCACCATCATGAGTTAAAAATCTAGAGTTTCAACTTTTGTCAAAGCTACCTTGTGTTATTCATTGCCTTCTGCTTGGGTGGAGACCGCCTTGATAAGGATATTACTAATGATATGAAATAGATGGTGAATTAACATGTCTATAATATTAACTTACCTATTCGTGTCTACAACTCCTCCATCATTTACATGACACGTTGCCAATGTCCCTAGAAGTGCATGCATTTATGCCCTTAATTGTCTATTTTCATTGCCTTAGCACTATGACCTTCTATTTTGATATTTTTCAATGCATACACATAATTTAAACAAGTCTTTGTGTCAATCCCTTTCAAGGGTTTTGCAAATTCACCTCAACAACCTTTATAGACACCAAAAGAAAACATGTAGTGAGAGAATTAATTATGAACTTTAATGTTCACTTATTAGGAAAAATTCAAAACCCAAACTTTATATCATTTGTAAACTTACATCAAGATTTGAAAATTAATGAAGGTAAAACTTATGTCTTTTCTTTACAATAATATAAACTCATGGTGGCTACACAAGTGTTTAAGGTAAACTTATATGAGTGCATATTATTTTAGTTACTTAGCTGGTAAGGTCACAACAAGAACAAAACACACACACACACACATCTTATCTACATGGGTTTCTAAGTCAAATCTTTTTTGGAACAAGCTTGATGTATGTTCTTCAATGGTCTTCCCAATTTGACCTAATGACTCACATTAAATTGTAACCTTTTTTACATGCTCCCTTCAAAGTGATTTGATATTTAATACATTTGTTGCTAGTTTCCCATCTACTTGTACATATTAAAATTCTCAATGATCTCCAACAAAACAACAAAAGAGTATACCTTCTGGAGAATCATTGTTACTTTTCATATATAAATATATACATATATATATGTATATATATTTAACATTTCAATTTTTAATTTATTTTTGCATGTGAAAAGATTTGAACGGGCCAGCCATGGATATACACTTCTTTTATAACAATATCTAAGAGGTTCTTTTACTTTTAACATTCAAACTTATGGTATGCCATTATAATATCATAGTTTGTGTGGGCTAAGTGGACAATATTTGAAAGCTCAAAATGAGGCATGGACAAAATGCACATGTAATATGCATAAAGTTACTACAGAACAATAGCAAGTGCTATGTTTATGCAATGGATGCTTTGTTGTTGTATTTAAATGCCATCAAAAGTTGAAACAACCTTATGCATGTTTGGGGTTAATGGTGGAGTTACTAAACATGAATTTGGCCCTAACTAGAGCTATGGAGCTCTTGTGTTCTTTCTCTATTGAAAATAATTACAATCATTAAAGAGTGTGATGGGGACTTAGTAGATGTTGCATCATGCGTTGTCATTTGCATAAAGAAAGAATTAAAGAGAAACATAGTGCATCTTTTAGCTTAATGGCTTCAATAGTGCTCTTGTAGATACAATGTTATCATTTCTAGGAAATAATAATGCTTGGAAATAATGTTGAACTTCATCAAAAGACTTAATTTGAGTATAGAAATAAAGCTTTACAACTTTTGGGAGGAAGTTTCCATGTAGTAGGAAGTTTAAGCCAAGCACTTAAGTACACAATGCTGTGCAAAAGGGATAGGAAAGGAATCTCGTGAGGTGTCTAGTATACAAGGTTAGATTTGTAGTTTGTTTGCTAGTGTAAGCAACGAGTGAGGCTTTCGAATGAAAAGACATCATTAGACATAGGTTTCTTAGGGCATTGAGGGATTTGGAGGTAGGGAGTGTAGACAAACTAAAGCTACAAAGTGATCAAAAGGTCACTTCAAAAGTTCTTAGGGGGGGACAAAAGGGAGAACACACTTCTAGCTTTCAAAACTTGATTTGAGTGTGAAGTATAGTAATGCCTTTGCCTTGGGTGTCCAAACTTGGTTGTTGTGAACTTGTATCTATCTCTAAACACACTTTGTGGGCCCATGAAAGAGCCATTATGGTGAACGGTGAGAGCCTACTTTGTGGTCATTTTGTTGTGGTGGCCACTTGAGTTAATATTAATGTTAAAGGTGCCATAAAGTTTCATTGAAAACGCTCCAAACTGGTCAAAGTCCAGTTCTTAAGGTGCTAGCTTTTGGCGTGCGGGTAAAACTCCAAAAAAAAAAAGAGCTCATTGATCAAAAGTCCAATGTGTTAATTTATGTATCCTTCAGGCTTTAGATAAAATTACACAAAAAAAAATGAAGTCCGTCACGCCCAAGTTCCAACAACTCGTTCGACTCTCGAGGGAGGTCACATAAGGTGGGTCCCAGTATGTAGGGTTGTGGGTATGGGTGCCATTGGGTGGGTTCCTCAGCAACCAATAGTAGAGAGGTGACGTGGAGGGGCAAGGGTGTATAAATGGAGGGACTTTGTTTGCCAAAAGGACAGCAAATTAAACGTTCACACCAACGTCTCTCTCCTTCTCCTTTCATAACAAAGCAAAGTTTAGTTTTTGGCTGTGGTTCTGCTTCTTCTCTACCACCCTGCTACTTTCTTTCTTTTATGCTCTATCGCCATAGCCAGAAGATCGCCATATTTCTGAGTTTTCTCTTCTTCTGCTTCATCGCCATAGCCAGAGCTTCACCTTCCCCTCTCCTTCCGCCACCTCCATGGCCACCTCCTCCAAGCAGCAGCTTCTTCGCCTTTACGGGAGATTCTACCTACCTGTGCTCTCGCTTGCTGTGCTCACCGGACTCACAGCTTCCCTGGCTCTTCCTGCAGCCCTACACGTTCTGATCCCAGCCATGGAGTCTGCTTTCCTCGTCTCTCTGCCCCAGCTGTGGAATGCCTTTCTAAGTTGGGTGACCCCGCCCTGTCTGTTTGTCCTTTTGAACGGCATTATCATGATCCTCACAGCGACCTCTGGCATTTTTACAAGCTCGGGATCCGGGGGGTCTGATTTGTACTCAAATCTGCTGGTGAAGATGGAGAATGTACAGAAACAGAGCGCTGTTTTGATGGCGGAGGCCTCTCCTGTGAGGCAAGCTAAGGAATCCAGGTGGGAAAACTCTAGGGTTTCCGAATGGGGGGTGTCCTCTGAGGCTTCCAGGGCAAAAAATTCTAGGAGTTCCCAATGGGGAAATTCTGGGGTTTCTGCTGCAAATGGTGAAGAAGAAGAGGAGAGTAACATCTTTGAAGAAGATGAAGAGCCGCCCGAGAAGACAATGGAGCTTAACAGGCTTGAAATTGACTGTCTAGAGAGTAACTATGGGCAGATTAAGGGTGGCTCTGAGCCTTCCAGCCCCCACTTTGCAACCCATCCTTTCAAGAACAGCATCAGAAGAAGGTCCTTCTCCATCGATTCTGCTTCTCTCATAGAAAGTGAATCTTCTGAGGACCTCAGTGATGAGGCCTTTAGGAAGAGAATTGAGGATTTCATCTCCAAGGTTAATGCCCAATTGAGAAGTGAAACCAACTAACCCTTTTAATCCTTTTTTTTTGGTCCTTAATTATGATGGGTGATGATAATATCACGCAAGTGCAAAGGCCTCCTCCAATGGCTCATAGGCTTGATTGAGTGGGGATGCGATGAGTGATCAAGCCTGCTTTGATCATAAGCAAAAGACTATAAAAAGTCTACATGTTGATAAATGGTGCAAGAAAGCATTGTCCATAGCTTTCTTGGGTTATGCTTGGAGTTATGATTAGGATAAGCATAGTACATAATGCAAGCAAGTTCATGTGATTAGAGATAGTGCTATAAGGTTAGTTGTATGGAGGAGTTCACCAAATTAAGGTAGCTAAACTCTATCTATGTTAGTGCTACCAAGGAGATTACTATCAAAAGCAGGATTAGTAGTGTAGAGGAGTGCAATGCAATCTACTATGATGGAGGAGAGTGTAAAGTGAGCTAATCTAAGATGTGTAAGGTTGTCTCAAGAAGAATGGCACTTTTTAAAGCCAACTTTAGTTTCATGTCATGTCATGTAATGCGGCATCATCCTCTCTCTAAAGATGTAAGGAAGGCCGTGAAGATCCTCTAAGATGTATGTGCCCAAGGTTTTGTTGATTAAAGCAGTAGAGTATATTGCAAAATCCTAGTGAAATTTATGCATCTGAGAAATATAAGTGGCAGTGGCACTTGTTTGAATTACGTTGCGTGCGAACGGTTTATTTTGTAACACGGCAAGGCATTCATTTGCGGAGTCCCCAACAACCTTTGCGTGCGTGGTTGTGTATTGAGAGTTTCAATGCGACGAGGAGCCGCAAAAGTTAGATTATTCCTTTGTGCAGCAGCAGGCTGCAGGGAGGGTCCCGCTCTGAGTTCTGCTGTGCCACGCTGCCAAGGACCGCGGCTTCACACAAGCTCCACGTGTCTAGCTTGAAACTCTCGGACAGCCGCTCCACACGTTGTATAGCTTGAAGCACTCTCTCTCTAGACTCTCATACTGCTCTTCAAGCTTGCTTCATCCAGATTTTGGCCTTGATTTGTCTTAACAATACTTAACATTAGTTGTTTCCTTAAAACAAGAAAGATGCTTTCTAGCAAACTACTAGCAGGCAAATAGACCAGAGTGTGTGCTAGCGTACATCTAAACATGGCAAGAGTTTTGGAAATTAAAAATACGAAACGTGGCTTATGAAGAAAGTATGTCATGAGTGGAATGATACTCCTTTTCATATTACATTTGATTTTTATACTCTTACACCCTTTTTCATATTGCATTTTGAAGGTCCTTGCCGATGGACTAAGTTTGCCAATGATTTTTATACATGTAGAAGTTTTTTCATATTCTATTTGAAGAGGTTATTTTTTTTTTGTTCAAGGTGTTTTTTCAAAGCAAAAGTAAAAAACGTAGATTTTTAGTTATGTCTTATGTCGAGGGTACATGCTGCACGAATTAGAGTTGGTCATTTGCTGTATTGTGCAAAATAATTTTCATGCCAAAAGTGGGGTTTCGCCATCTCTCTCCACTGTTCACACTCCCTTTGCACCCCACTATGCCCGCGTGACAATCCCATCCGCCTCCGCCATCTCTCTCCAACTGTTCACACTCCCTTTGCACCCCACTATGCCCGCGTGACAATCCCATCCGCCTCCGCGTCTCTCTCCTTGCTGTCTTCATAAGTCCCCTCCTTCTCTCTCTATTTTTGCTTCATTCTCCCTTCTCTCTCTTCCTAGCCCACATAACTCTCTTTGCACCTTGGCCTGCACAAAAAGAATAAAATCGGAAGATCAGAAAAATAAGATTAATCTTTCTCTAGCCTCCTCAAATTTATTTATTTTTTGCACCTAAAATTTTCGAATTTTCATCTTTCCCTTGCCCTGTTACTCTTTATTTTCTCTCTCTCTCTCTCTCTCTCTGTCTGTCTGTCTGTGTCTCTGTCTTTCTCCCAGTAAGTGGGAGAATCAGGAGGTAAGTGGGACAACATGCAGGGTAAATTGAAAGAGGTTGTGGACAAAATGGAGGCCAATGTAGTAAACACCAACACAGAGAATAAAGAGATGGGCAATTAGATCTGAGATGGGATGAAACTCATAGGGACCTACCTCTTGCTGATTCAAGAAGACCACATGGAGACACCTGCGACAGATGGAGACATCTTCTACACAGAAACACACCAGAGCCCGGAGAGAGGCCACATGTATCATGGTACTAGTGAGGGGGGACATAAACTGGTACAAGGATTGGGAGGGGTGGCAGTACTATTTAAAACACATCTACAACCCATAGTTACCATAGTCCAGAAGGATGAGGAGGCATACTTTATGTGCATATGATTAGTGAGGGGGGACATAAACTGGTACAAGGATTGGGAGAAGTGGCAGTACTATTTAAAACACATCTACAACCCATAGTTACCATAGTCCAGAAGGATGAGGAGGCATACTTTATGTGCGTATGATTACAAGTCAGTCACTCACGGAAACAAGATGCATCTACATTGTTGCTTCCCTTGGAGAAATCACAGTAGTCACAGCAGAAGGGAGGCCAATCACCATACGCAGCACTAAATGCAGACATTCAAGAGTTCTCTAGCCTAGGTGAGGTCCTCTTACTTGGAGACTTCAATGCTAGAACCGGGAGTGAGAATGTGCCGGTATTTGACTTTGAGCCCATCATGCAAGAGATGGATAAGAAGGACATTAGGCTTTAGAGAGCATCATCGGGTAGAGGTGCAATCACATCTTTTTGGGACATTAGGCTTTAGAGAGCATCATAGGATAGAGGTGCAATCACATCATCTTTTTGGGACATTAGGCTTTAGAGAGCATCGTAGGATAGAGGTGCAATCACATCTTTTTGGGAGACATTTCCTAGATTTGGGAGCTGCCCATGAACTCGTCATCTATAACGAGATGTCCTATTAGCCATCCTCGAGTGCACTCACATGCTTCCCACATCTAGAAAGTTGACTACTTGATGGGGTCTCTGGCTTTAAGCCTCACCGATACCCGATTTCACCATCCCACCTTGCCACTTAAAGCCGACCACACTTATCTTTCTTTCACCCTCAGCCGCACATCCTGCCCCCCACATCGTCCCACCCATCACACATTACACTCAGATTCACTTCCATCATTATTGTGATAACACATCTTTCACCACCTCTTGCAGATATGGACCCCTCCTTAGCACCCTTAGCCACCCTCACCTCTCAACTTACCACCATCATACACATGCACCGAAGTAGTTGCCTTCCCACATACTATAGTCTCCACCACCAACCCCCAACGGCACCATGCCTCAAAATTGCTAGTATGATGATAAATGTCGCACCACATGTGACCGTCTCAAATGTGAGCAATATTGGCCAAATCCAAGAGTGAACGCTCAACAGACTATAGATGGCATTGGATGAATTATACCAACTCTTCTTGAACAAGAACTATGAGGAAGCTTCGAGGATACTCAAGAAGCAACACTACCCCCATCCCCTTAAACATGGCACTCCTATGCACAATCCCTCCACCAGGTACCTAATTAACCTCTCCCCTCTCACATCCTCCATAGCCACACCTCACCACATCCACTTTCTTCACTTGTGATATGGTGATAAAAGCCATTCGCAAGCTCAAAAATGGGAGATCTCAGGATTATGAGGGACTCGTGGTTGAACACATTCTCATGCAAGAGACACTTAGCACCCCTCCTAGTTTATATGTTTAACCGAGCTCTTGTGGAAGGCTTTCCACCCACTTGGTCATCCCACGTTATCGCCCCTATCCATAAAGATGGAGACCCCATGGATCCCAATAATTACCAAACTATAATGATTGGTCACACATTCGCCAAACTCTATGGGTCAGTACTTGAGCCGAAGCTCAACACACTAGAGAGAGAGGGACATAGAGCACCTAGACATGCAGGATTTTGGAGGACCTTCTCCACTAAGTGGAGAGAGAGGGACACAGAGCACCTAGATATGCAAGATTTTGGAGGAGGATTACGGAGGACCTTCTCCACCCTAGACCACATCTTTACCCTCCATGCCATCATCGAGGAGGCCAGAGCCCTCAATCGATGGATTTTTTGTGATGCCTTTGTGGATTATTCCACAAAGCCTTTGATATAGTGCCTTGTGCTCATATTCTCTAGCACTTGCAGGATCTAGGGGTCTTGTTTGACATGCTTTGGTGCTGTATCGTCATCTTATATAATTCAAACTATATCAATCATTGGACGAGTGAGATTCCAAGGAGGATTACCAGATATCTTCAACACCATTGGGTGAAACAGGGGTGCCCATTATACCTCACCCTCTTTGGCCATTACATAGATGAGATCTCAAGCTTTATTGATAGGGCAAAATGAGGAGGAGCATCACTAGCAAGCATACTAGTCTCCATTTTACCATATGCTAATGATATTATTCTTATTGCAGATTCTTTGGATGCTCTCCAGAGGTACTTGGATGCTCTATAGGACTTCTGTATGCAATGAGACCACTTAATAACCTTGGGAAAACTAAGGCTATGGTATTTAATAAATACATCATACCCTGTTGCATATCCAAGATTAGGTTCACCTACATGGGCATTTTGGTGGAGATTTTTCAATCCTATGTGTACCCCTCAGGGTCACATTTTCTAGCCCACAATTTCTCCTTGCAGCACGCAGCAAAGGCTAGATTGACTAGCCCTAGCCCACATGGAGAGACAATGTTTCCAGGCCCATTTCTAGGAGCCGAGGACGTAGGGTTGATTTTTTAACACCCTAATCACCCCGACATTGATGTATGGAGCACCCTTCTAAGGATCATAACTTTTAGTACACAGTGCCCCAACTCATGATGCTCTCATGCATGATTGACAACAAATCATTGGTCTCACATGAGATTATTTAGGCCGAGTTTGATGCAGCTCCTATGATAGTGGAGACACTCTTCCACACAGTCATTTACATCCATCGCATTCGAGACATGCATCTCTCACAACTTATGAGGCTTGCTTTATAGTTATCCTAGTAGCCCTAGCAGCCTTGGGAACTCCCACCACTGTAGTGTAGTATAGATGCCCCCTTTCTTAGTCTCATGTGAGGACAAGAACTGGGTGATCCAATCTACTCGAACTTTACATTCAAGCCATATGAATTACATAGTTAAAGCCATTTCACATAAAGACATGGATCATTTCTTGGGGCTCACAAATGATGGCTTCATTCGGAGGTTGGGGTAGGACCTTGATATATACATGTCACCACACACCATGTGGCCTGTAGTCATGGCTCATCGATGATGGCTTCTTTTGGTGGCTTAGGTACCTTGATGTATGTCACTTGCCATGTAGATTGAAGTTGGCTAGCTATGGGGTCACCTCCTTTGGATAAAGATAGGGCGAGATGAGAGATAAGCGAGGATGACAGGATCTACAAATTATGCCAACGAGAGATTAAATCAGAGGAGCACTGCATTTTCCATTGCCTAGTATACTACGAGATTTGAGGAGATTTCATTGCCTTTTCAGAGAGGGATTTGTGCCTCTGGACATGATCAGAGACTATCCAGATTAGCGGTGCCTCAGACTCTTCCTCCTCTTCTTGAAATAATCAACCACATATTAATGCCTAGAGCCTTAGTGGTTAAAGGGCAAATATACCTAGTTGATCCAAAGGTCAAAGTCAAATGTAAAAGCCAAGATATTACCAAGAATTTGCACCAAATACAAGTGGTCTTGGCATCTCCTACAATCACTCAAAAGTAGGAATCATGGAGCAAAAAAGGTCAACCCATTGAGATAGAATTATGAGATAATTGTGAAGGAGAATATGGAATCGGATGACCTTATGGATGATGAATATAGTTGTATCTCTTGCCTATAAAATGGGACATCTAATGCAAAGCACTTAAGTGTGTGTTATCATCATCTTGCCTCCATTAATCCCATACTAATCACCCATTAACTATAGTATTTATCCAACGTGAAGTATCTTCAATTTGATCCTCCATAGCTTAATGTAGATTAGGGGTTCACTTCTCCTCCTCCCCATTTTCATCAATTGGTATTAGAGCTTAGGATCTTAGCAATTGTAGTGATTAGGTTTTCTCTATTTTCAAATCGGGTTTATTTCTTTCGAAGACGTCATAACAGAGGCGGTGGTTGGAATCTTTTGGAATGCCAACGATAGCACACATCAGAGCAAAGTAACAACTCATCAATTGAGAAAAAGAAGGCGACTTTGCTGAGTAGACTTGATCATCGTGGAAATAGCAGCATCCATAGCTAAGCCGCCCACTTGTAGCCCCTGGAGCATAACAAAACAATGAGCAAAATCACAAACAAGCACTTCAGCTTGGGCATTTTGGCAGTGACCACACAGGTGAAGAACATCCAATCGGTGCTTTGATAGAAGCCGCCACATGCCAGCCATTTTGAATTTTTTCTTTGTTTAAAGCTTACTAAGGTTTATACAAAATCACCTTTTGGCTTAAGAGGCTATTCACACGGAGAAGAAGGAAATTGTATTGTTTTCAACACAACGGGCATGCGCCCTCACACATCAAACCTTCATATTGTAATACTTATAGCATGCTCGCATCAAATGCATATGTTTCAAAGGTGCTATGTGCTCATTGAAGGAGATATGAAGGAAAACATTGCATTGGATGTTTGTGTTCATATTGTGAACAAGTTCTACATCAACAAAATCAACACCAACTCTAGCTCCATGATAAAGAAGAAGAAGGTGGCCTTGCCTGAGGCCAAATTTTTTGAAGAAGTCTCGACCAACTAGATCAACAAGGGCACGGACCTTCTCGTTGGCCACCCCGGTATTCTAAGCATAACTATTGCGTTGTAAGCATAACCGAATATCTATCTACATGGGAACCAGCATTGCTCATCATAATTGGGTAAGCCCAAAAGAGCACCAGCATAGTAAACCATAATTGGGTGTACCACCATTGCCATTGTAACTGGGTAAGACCACAAGAGCACCAACATCATAAGCATAAGTGGGTGTACCACCATTGCCATTGTAACTGGGTAAGACCACAAGAGCACCAGCATCATAAGCATAAGTGGGAATCCCTAGTAGGACCAACATTGCCATTATAATAGTAGCATTGCCATGAATATGTGTTTGAGGGGGGGTGTTGGAATAGTCAACCAAATATTAATTCCTAGAGTGTTAGGGGTTAAAGGCAAAATATACCTAGCGGATCCAAAGGTCAAAGTCAAATGTGAAAGCCAAGATATTACAAGGAATCTGCACCAAATACAAATGGGCTTGACATCTCCTACAATCACTCAAAAGTAGGAATCATGGTGCAAAAAAAGTCAACCACCGTTGAGCTAGAACCACGAGATGATTGTGGAGGAGAATATTCGGAATCGGTAATGACATCATGGCTAATGAACATAGCTTGTATCTCTTGCCTATAAAATGGCACATCTAATGCAAAGCACTTAAGTGTGTGTTATCATTATCTTGCCTCTATGTTGTCTCTCTTAATCCCATATTAATCACCCATTAACTATGCTTATTAATCCAACATGAAGTATCTTCAATTTGATCCTCCATAGGTTATGTAGATTAGGGGTTCACTTCTCCTCCTCCCCATTTTCATCACCTCCTTCATCTTCATCGACACAGAGAGTCACTCCTTCATCTTCATCGCGACATAGAGAGTCACTCAAAGAGAGTCCCGACCCCGATATTGCCAACACCCCCTCTAGTTGATCATCACTTGTTTCTTTTGACCACCATAGGAGGACATCCCATAGACAGTGGACCCACCTCCCATAGTGGAGCCAAGAGCCTTAGCTACACCATCCTCTACTAGGCTACACCCTAGAGTCATCCTGGATCGAGCCACTACACTCTTGTGAGCTTGCACCCCCAACCTCTCTAGGATCGCAACCCAACCTTATTGTGAAACATTAATTAGACATGTAAGTTTACAAAACACACATATTACTGAACATCATGATGCCAATAATCAGGATTCTGAACATAGAAACAACATTATACTCAAGATTGTATATATCATGATGAATATCATATTATAACCTATCTATTTAGCACTTAGCACCATACATGTAACTTCTTGAATTGAGGAACAAAGTGTCACATCTTGATTGGCATGTTCTTATTCCTAAGCTACCCCTAAAACCACTAAGATAAGCTATAAGCGAATAATAAACTAAGGGTTATTTTCTAAGCTAACAATGAGTTTCTCAAGTTCTATCCCTTTTTTCTTGATTTTTGATGGTGCAAGATCCTTATAATCTGAATTAGGTGCCACATCTAAAATTTTTCATTGATTTATGTTCTCTATTTTTGATGGCGATTTCCACTTAGTAATTATAGATGTGGGTGGTCGATTGTGGTCCCTATCATCGTGCAAGTGTCTTGTTCCTTTTATTCTACAGTTTAACTATGGGATGGTGACCGATTGATACTTCATGTTCATGTTTTGGTTCAGGTTCGTCCCTAAACATCTTGATTATGTATTTATATTCATTCCAAACTCAAAATGCTAAAAACTAAAATAGCAAATAGAATCAATAAGGTCTCTTCTTTTAAAGGACTTTCCATTTCTTGCCTTATGTGCTTCTTTGATCTTTTGGAGTTTTATCCCCTTTTTGCTTTGATTTTGTGTTGATGCAAGTTCCTCTACGATCTAGAACAAGGTGCCACACATAAAGTTTTATATTGCTTAAGGATTACCAATCTTTATCCTCTAGAGTCAATGGTAATGTCCATTACAAATGTGGCCGGTGCTTATGGTAGCTTCGTCCCATGTGATAGTTGGTGTTGCTTTACTTTTGTTGATGCAAGATCCTCTCTATGTTCCACATTTGAAGTTTTAGATTGCATAAGGATTATCAATCTTTATCCTCTATTTTCAATGGTAATTTCCCCTTAGTTGCTACAAATGGGGGTAAATGAGGGTGGTGCTTATGGTAGATTTATCCCATGTGGTGATGGTTGGAGTAGTCTCTCATGCCTTGTGTAATAAGCAACACCCCCCCTCCCAATTTTTTTTTAAAAAAATTAATGCTACGGTATCATTACATTATACTCTTGGTCATCTATATTCTAAAGTAGGGAGCCACTTATATTACATAAATATTGCCAATTTGTATATCTATTGTTGATGGTGATATTTATCCCATTTATCTGTTAGAGTAGTCTCTCAAGCCTTGTGCAATAAGCAACACCCCCCAAAAAAAACTTTAATGTTAGAGTATCATATATCATACTCTTGATCCTCTATAATCTAAATTAGTGAGCCACATTTATAGTCTTATATTACACACATATTGCCAATTTATATATATATATATTGTTGATGGTGATATTTGATTATTATTATTCAAAGTTATTCCTTCTAGAGAAAAACTATTTGTACAAGATAGTAGTTTTTTTGTTAAAAAATATGTTCTTGAGTTTTCCTTTGAAAATGTCTTGAATAAAGTTTTTGTCGTCACTGTTTGAATACACTATACAAAAAACTTATATATGTATAAAAATCATTAGCATGCACATTTTATCAACTCATTACATAGTTTTTTTTTACATATTTCTAAATTTTCTAGGTGGTACATGATTGATTTTCAAAACTCTTGTCATGTTTAGATGCATGCTAGCCAAGCACACTCTATTCTCATGGTTTTTTAAGTTTATTTCCCTTCTTGTTTCTTTTTTAAAAAATGACAATTTTTCTTGTTTTATGGACTAGTGTTAGTCACAAAAATTAGGAGACATTATCACGAGGTTTCATTTTGATACTCAAATAGTTCATTAAGGTTTCACCTTTACAATTTGGGCATAAATTTAAGGTGTCATGTGAAGTTAAATAACACCTCTTGAAGAGTCATCAAACCTAAAGGTGTTTATACATATGTAACATGTTTCAATGGGCTCTCATCATAAAAAAAATTAGGTAAGCAGGGAGATAGAGACTTCCCATCTACAAGTGGCGAGGGATGTTTCCCAAGAATTTTGAGATTCGCCAAGAATCTAACTAGGTTTTATGTAGCACTTAATGTGTAAAGGCTCTAAGCCCAATGTATGATTTGTGTGTGTGTGTGTGTGTGTGTGTGTGTGTGTGTGCATGCGTGCATGTGCACACATGGCATCATACACACACATGCTTGCATGTATGCATATGCATGCATGCATGCGTATGTTCGTGCATGTGTGTGTGTGCGCGTGCCTGCACACGCGCACATGTGTATGTGTGTGTGTGTGTGTGTGTGTGTGAGAGAGAGAGAGAGAGAGAGAGAGAGAGAGAGAGAGAGAGAGAGATTCAACAATAATTGCTCCTAATCTTTAATTAAAATGTTTTAAAAAATCCTTTTAGGAAATACTCTCAACACAAGATAGTAGCTTGAAAACAAAAATCCTATGTTTTTGCTTTAAAACACTTTCATGTTTTTTTATTGAAAAAAAGAGGACTCTGCAAATACAATATGGAAAGCTTCTCTATGTATAAGAATTATTGTGGCATCATGTACCTTCCATCAACTCATGACATAAATGTTTTTTTGGGGACCAATAGTAAATATATATATTATTTTAAATTAGTCTTTACATCCAGACTCATGACATAATTTTTAACACATATTATCATCATAAGCCACATTTAGTATCTTTAAATTTTTTACATGATATAAGATTTATTTTCAGAACTTTTGCCATGTTTAGATACATGTTGATCGAACACACTATACTCTCATGGTTTTTTGAGTTTATTTTCCTTCTAGTTTCTTCAAATATTCTTTTCTTATTTTATGGAATACTAAGCACAAATCAAGAGACATTATCACTAGATTTCATTCTAATACTCAAATAATTCATAGAGGTTTCACCTTTGCAACCAAGACCAAAATTTAAGGTTTCATGTGAAGTTAAAAATGCCTCTTGAAGAGTCTTTGAACTTAAGGGAGTTTACAGATGTGCAACAAGTTGAGTGGTCTCTTCCTGTAAATTTTGAAGGTAGAGACTCTACCCATCCACAAGTGGTGGAGGTCTTTGAAAAATTTTAGGATTTTGCAAAGAATTCAACCAGTTTTTTGGGTGGGTACTTTTGGCTAGGTGCTTGTTGTGTAAAGGCCCTAAGCTCTGTGTGTGTGTGTGTGTGTGTGTGTGTGAGAGAGAGAGAGAGAGAGAGAGAACACAAGATAATAATTAGAAAACAAAATATATGTTTTAAGTTTTTCGTTGAAAAAACTTTTTAAATTAATTTTTTTTATAAGCACGTTTCAAAGGAAAACAAAATATAAGATAGTAATTGGAAAACAAAATCTATGTTTTAAAGTTTTTCTTTTAAAAAAACTTTTCAAAATTTTTTTTATAAGCACGTTTCAAATATAATATAAAAACACTTCTATATTGGTAAGTCCACTGGCACTCGTGATATAATTTTTGACATACTTCTCCTCTTAAGCCATGTTTAACATTTTTTAAAATTTCAGGTGGTACATGATTTATTTTCAAAACCCTTTCCATGTTTAGAATCATGCTAACAAGCACACTCTACTCTCATGGTTTTCGAGTGTATTTACCTTTTCATTTCCTTAAAGGGGACTTGAGCTAGTTTTCTTGTTTTATAGATAGTATTAAAATCACAAAGTAGAAGACATTATCGCTAGGTTCAAAAGAGTAACCAATTGAAGGGGGTTTTCACATATGCAATGGTGGGTTCTCCATCAAAAATTAGGGTTGCAGGGGAGGGGAGGGGATGTAGACTCCTCATCCTTGAGTTAGGGAGGTCTCTTAAGAATTTTGGGATTCTATGTGAAGGAATCCAACAAGTTTTTTAGGTGGTGCTTGTTGTGTAAATACCCTAAGCATAATTTGAGAGAGAGAGAGAGAGAGAGAGAGAGAGAGAGAGAGAGAGAGAGAGAGAGAGAGAGAGAGAGTAAAAATAAATTATTTTATTTTGAAAGAACTAAAGGGTCTATAAGACCAAAAAATGTACATTGATGTCCATGGAATCTCATCATTATGGAAAAAAAGAAAAGAAAAACACAACAACAACAAAATGTGTACAATGACCAGAGACGAAGGGATATATATCCAAACTTGATTTAAAGCATCAATCTTTCAATACATGAGATTGTCTTAAAATCAATTTAATAAGTCACTCTTATGGTATTGGGAGCTTCACATCCAAGATATCCAGCGTAGGAGAGATAAATAGAGTCAAGACAGGCTTGCTAGATCCATTGGGTGCTGGAAAGTGACCCTATGTCTCTTAAAAGTCTCCTAAATTTGGAGTTGGTGTGGGGGGGTGGGGGGGCTTGATATTTAATCTATAAGTTCTAAGTTTTGTGTTAGTTTATCTACCAACACTTTCGCGCTCTTGCTGAGATTGATCACTCTACTAACATGCTCTGGTTGTTTATGTTTTGAGAATCATCTCTGGTTGTTGATGTTTTGAGAATCATGCAATTGCTTACATGGATTTGGCTTGGATGGATGCTCTCCCCTTGCCAGTCAAGCTACAAGTAGTTTAAAAAGAAAATCAGAACGAGAAGATTTGTATTATTTAGAAAACATAAGACTCCAATGCAACCAAAATTTTTTCAGAGAAGCTTAACTCTTTTAAAGGTAATTTTGTATGGAGTTTTTCACCTCATCAGATCCAAGATGAATTGAGCTAGCTTAGCATCTTCTTTTGCAAGCTTATTTCCAACTTCTGTCCACTCTTGTTCCTGTCTTGCCCGATCCACTCTAATGCTCCAGATCTTCTCGTATTCTTCACATGCTTCATTAATAGCCAACGCTTCCTCCACCTCAATCCTAGATTGCTGATCTTGGCACACAATGTTGTCTGCTTTTAAAATCATCCTCATCTGCACATACATAGCATGCTTCAGGCCTGGGCATTTGAGAAAATATGCATTATGAAATACCGAATAATTGCACATAATCCAAATACACCAAATATATTCTACCCTAATTGTATTCCATAACTTAGATGAGAAGCCAGTAAAGTCCCCAAGTAAGATTTGCTTCCATGTCAACTAAGTTTTCTTGAAAGGGGAAAGACATTGATAAATAAACTCTAAGAGACTTTCATTAAATTTGTAGGGGATAAAGAGGTGGGGTATTGTCTCCTCTTCTTGTGTGCATCTGGGGCACAATCCATCTCCAATTCTGATTTTTTTGGCTCTAGAGTATGTCCATAATCCTTTATGCATGATGACCCATAGCAATATAGACTTCTTGGGGGGGAATTATAGAAGACCATATTTTAGAGAATCTGAATTCCCATTGTTTCCTATCCCACAGCAGGTTCCATTTGGCATTCAACCTAATGTGCACCAGCATACCATTAAAGGGCAAGGGAGGGATGGGTAGAAGAGTACTGGAATGAGACTAGTAGAAGGCATCTAATGTAAAGGCACTCTTGCATTCGATGAGTTTGGCCTTGTCTGGGTTCCACTTGGATAGTCTGGACTGGAGGAAAAGCATATCATCTCTATTGAGTCTAAACATCTGCATTGACCGTTCAGGTACATTCCATTTTTGTGTAGTGAAGCCCCATACATCTCCCCAGCATTGTATCCCTTTCTTTGATAATTTATGAGCTGTCTTCAGATTGTGCACATCTACACAATCGTCCAGGCAAAGTGAGAACCAAATGGAGTCTACATGGAAAATACATGTCGCTTTCCTGTTAACCTTAGACAGACATATTGATTCTCTGACTTTGTTCCATGCAACCCACAAACTTTTGACCAGATCAGAGCCAGTAGGTTTGATTTGAATGTGGCTAAAGAACAAAGGTAGAAGTGGGAGGTTTTTCTATTGAGGCCTAAAAGACAATCTATGTCCACTCAGATTTCTATGTATTACGACAGCCCAATTTGAATCAGGCTAGTACAGGCTTCTTATAATCCATTTGGCAGCCAATCTATTAGCTAGGTCCTCCACATTTGGAACACCCAACCCCCCCTTCTGTTTGGGTGTTGAGTGCAGTATGTCCAAGAAACCTTTGGAATTTTATATACATCAGCATCTCTCGCCCATAGGAAATTTTTGCATAATGTCTGAAGCCCTTTGATATTACTTTGAGAAGGTTTCCAGGATGAGAAGAAGTATATGGTTGTGGGAATTAGCAGATGTTTGAGCACCACAGATCTTCCTACTAGAGGAATCCTTTCCATCTGTCAAACTTCACCTTAACCTTTTCCATTACCCACTGCCATCTCTCTTTCATGGTCACTCCGAATCCCATCAGTATACCTAACAGTCTGAAAAACTTTCCCCTCTTTGATAACTTGACAGCCCTACTCAATTATCCACTGAATGTCGAGAGGAGTATGGGGAGAATGAGTGGAAGAACAGAAATGAGAAAGCATTAGGACTCATTGCACTCAGTTTAAATGATGAAATCATTCACCACATCACAGGGATACAACGGACTAAAGGTGCATGGGATGAACTCAATAAATTATTTGGCACTCAAGCAAAAAATTCAAGGATAAAACTGCTAATGCAATTCTACAAACTTGACATGAAGGAAAGTGAAGCCTCTAACCACACACTTGAACAAATACAAAAGCATTAAGCAACAACTAGCAGCCATTGGTAAGAAGGTAGAGGATGATGAGGCACTAGCAGTGCTTCTGAAGAGTGTGGACAAAGGAGAATATGAAAACATTGTGGCAACCTTAAAAAATGTACCACAATTGAAGCTACATGAGATAGAAGGAGCTCTACTAGAGCAAGAGACCAAGGTCAAAGAGAAGAAAGGGTTGGATCTTACAACTGGAGAGAGCATTCTACACCCAAGGGGGATTCTCACGAGGATGAGGACGAGGAAGAGGCAGGGGAGGAGGAAGGACCTTCACTTGCCCCACAACTGTGGGAAGCCAGGACATATGGCTAGAGAGACTACTACAGCAAACCCAATGAAGAAGGATAGACATCAGCAAACTTCATGGAGACTCCTAATAAGGACGAGGATTTTGGACATCTTTTCTAAGAGAGAAAGAGAGAGAAACCCCACAACCCAATGTAACCTACCCAACAAAGTAAAACCACCTCTGAGCCACCGAAGATGTAGGCCATGTAGTAGATGTATGTGTGAGCACTTTAGTCAAGGTCACGGGCACTTGTAGTAGCCTTGGACACATAGAGAGAGTGTCAAGGACTATGAGTTAGGGACTTGAGGCACTGGTCGTGGTGGGCTACCAAGTAAGAGGGAAACTTGGTATAGGGTCCAGGTGTGCTAGAATTATTCACTTGAGGGGAGGTGTTGAAATATGCAAGTGAATGGGTGTGTGCGGGAACAAGCCCTTAGCAAGAGGCTGTAAAAGAGAGTCTGTAATTGAGTGGGTAGCAGTGAAAAGGTGAGAGGTATCTATTGATAAGAGAATCAAGGGTAGCATGAGTGAATATAGGGGTTTGGAAAGATTCTAGGAAAAGGTGAGAGGTATCTATTGATGAGAGAATCAAGGGTAGCATGAGTGAATATAGGGGTTTGGAAAGATTCCAGGAAAAAGTACCCCCCAGGGGAGGTGGCACAAATCAAGGAGAAATTAGTGGGATTAGATGCTTGGCATCTTGTGGATGTAAACCCTATAAATTGAGGCATTGGCCTGATGAGCATTTGTCGATTTTTGAGTACCCATACCTACATTATTGTATTAGATTAATTTCTCACTAATCTCATCTTAATTCCATGCTAATGATGTTGATTCTTGCATTTGATCCACTATAGCTCATCACTTTGCTTGCATTTTATCACAAACCTTGAAGAGGAGGAAAACTAGATGCATCTATTGGCCACAATGGACACCACATGCCCTAAAACCATGGGAACTCAATTCTATGACAAAGATATAAAAGACATTGTTCTTGTCAGAAATTTATTTGATGTACTCTCAAAACAAAAAGGGGATGAACCAAGAAAAGCCATGAAGAAAAAACTCCTAGGAAATGAGAATCATACTACTCAGAGGCTTTAGTGCAGGCTTTAAGCCAAGTACAATGATGAAGAGGAAGAGAAGCTGTCAGAAGAACACCAGACACTCAAAGAATTCCTTGAAAACAAAGAAGCTTCTTTGAGGAAGCTTAAAAAACTAATGCATCTCAAAACAAGAGACCTGCCTATCCTCAAGGATGAAGAGAAATATTTGCATTATGTCAGAAGAGCCTTGAGAGCTACTTAGTGGTCCTATTCCAACTAGAGGGATCTAATAAAGATCAAGGAATTGGGATCGACAATCCAAAGTGATGGCAATGCAAATTTTGGAATCATTGAATGGATTTAGATCGACGATTTGAAACTTAGCACGTATAGTTTTTCCTTTTTCTTTCTTTCAGGTTTCTTGAGCTTTGGTTGAGTGCTAGTGCAAGGGTCTCAACAAAATTAAGGTGCCTAATGCACACCTACTAGGGATGCAATTGAATGCATGAAACATTTGGTGTAAAAACACTTAGTGGGAGTGCATGGGCTTGTCGATGAGATGAGGTTTTACTTTGGAGATTTCATCATAGTGGAAGAAAGAATTTTATCATGAAAATTTTAGGCGATGGGTTGTACATTACGCCAAAAGCAGAGAAAGGTTTCCCTTCCATCCTCTCGCTAGGAATTTACCTAAGAGGCTCTTGGAGTCAAGGTTTTACTTAAATGTAGTATGTGATTAGTGTGTGAGTGGGACTTCTTTCTTCACTCCATTCAACCCTTACACCTACCACATCCCATATGCCTAACTTGACTTGAGAGCTATGGTTGTCTCTCTAGATTGTGAAATAGCTTGTGAATAACATATTGTGTTGTGCTTAGGATTTACATTTGGGCACTTTTTGGCCTTTTGTAACCCGACTCTTGACTCTTATGCCCTTGGCATGTTTCAGTCTCCTCTGGCAACTTGACGTTTCAATGGGTTATCCTTTGGTCTTTTCTTTTGCTCTGTGTTGCAATTGGGTAAGCAATGACTTCATTTTTCTTATGATTCAACATGTAGGTGACATCATCCTCTTTAGAAACAAGGTTTCTACGCCCACATAAGGATTAAATACTTAAGGGTCTTGGAGCCATTCTGAGGTGAGGTTTGCTCAATAGACACTTTTGTTTGGGTGTAAGGAATCTCCTTCATGCTAGAGGTTAAGGGGAGGTCCTAAATTTGTCTTTGGAGTTGTTCCCTCTCGTCCTCGATTACCATTGCCTTATCTTTTTTGTTCCTTTTAGGTGCTTTGGCTTGGCAAGTTTGTGTATAACTTTGAGCATAATGATGTTTTTTGATACAACCTAGCTCCCGAGCTTTGTTCTTTTTGTGTTGGCTTTATCTTTAGCACCCAAATTAAGCTTTGTCCTTGATAATATCCTTGGGTCTTGAGGGAGTGTTCTGTACTTATCATCCTTGTGTGGCTAGATCATTTTTCAATTTGGTGTTTCTCCTAGTAGAGCTGGAATAACTGAGACTTTTGATACCCATACTTGTCAAAGTTTGCCCTTAAGTATTGGTGGTGAAGTGAAGACAACAGGAATTGTTATGTCCTTGGTTGTTTTTATGTTTCGTCTATAGTTCCTCCTTGGTTTTGGCTTGGCCTCACTTCCTTATGTGTGACTTTTGGGTTGTTGGCCCCTACTTGTGATGGAATTGGCAAGGGTTGTGGTGGTGGTGGTTGTTTTGATGAGACTTGGAGTTTGTGGATGATCAAACTTGCCAGCTCGATCGAACCAACTTGTAATAAAGTGAGAAATTTTTGGATCTCAAAGGAGAATTGGCTTGGTTCTCCTTCTTCAAGAAGAACATTTATGGTTCTGTGCTCAAATTTCATGGTTTCATTCCTTGTCCTCCTCCGATCAATGCTTGGTTCTCCTTCTACCAGAAGAACATTTATGGTTCTTTGATCGAATTTGATGGTTGCATTCCTTGTCCTCCTCTAGTCAATGCTACGATCATGTTTGGAAATCTACCCTCTTCCAAGGATGATTTCTTCTACCATAGTTCCTGTAGTCATGTGACAAAGAAAATACCTTCTCGGGATAATAGTATAGTGGAATTTACGATTTATAACACCTTTACATTCATTGTATAGTCTCAAAACTTTACACTAAGGCCTTTGTAGACTTAAGGATTGGTTTGCAAAAACGAGATCCATAGGACATTAAATTTTTCCTCCTTCTATATCCAATAGAGCAAGTTTGGTTATACCCATTTTGGTTATGGGACAATCCAATAAAAACCTTGCAGGTTGTACATCTTATGCTTCATCATCATTGTCTACTATAGCCATGTGGACATGAAAAATTCCTCTCCACTGTTTAGCTTTTTCCTCGTGAACCTTGTCTTCGTGTCAAGCTCGTTCCTTTCTTTCTACTTCCTTCTCTTTTGTTTCCTTAGCCCGGTACATGATGGCTTTTACTTGTTCATAGAAGAGAGGTTTGTAGAATTCTCTAATTTTACCCCCATTGAGGAATCCTTCCGTTTGGGCTCCATCCATGTTTCTAAGCGAACTGCTCCTGCCAAAGTCATTTCATGATCCTGAAAGGACCCATTCCTCTAAGCATGAGTTTTTGTTTGTTTTTCTTGAGGTTATAAAGAAGGACCAAGTCCCCAACCTCAAACCTCTTGGTTTCGATGTTCAAATCAAACCATCTTTTCCTTCTCTTCTTTTTAGCATAGATATGCCCACCAACAAGTGTAACCTGGCCTCATATAGTTTTTCAAGTTCAATAAGTCATTCAACTAGTCCATGCCATTTATTTGGATACCCTCAAGGTTAGGATCATGAATTCCACAGGGAGAATTACATCTAGTTTGAAGACCAAATTATAATACGTGGCAGCTCTCCACTCAAGATTCTTGAAATATGGCCAACTCTTGCTTGTGTTGACCCACTGAGACAATAAAACCAAACTCGAGAAGAAGTAACAACCACCTTGTGATCTATCCCATGGTGTGCATGCTTTGTTCACTAGATATACTAAGGCTTAATGATGGTTGACATAAAATACAAACTTGTTTGCCAAAAGGTAATGGTGAAACTTCGACAAACCCTCTCTCTCAATGGTCATATATTCTTTTCTGACTCATTTAATTGTCTACTAGCAGAGTATCTTTTCTCTTGGTTAAGTTCATATACATCCCATGGCATAAGCCGGTGTCAATGTGCATATGGAAGATATTATCCCAACTTAGTTCTCTCAGAATTGGAGCTAAGATGAGAGCCTTCGCTTATGAAATGCTTCCTCACATTCATTGGTCCATATGAAGGAGACCAGTAGAGCATATAGAGGTCTAGCAATTTCTGACTACACATGAATATAAATCTTCTATAATACCCCATGTATCCCATAAACCTTTTGACAACCTTTGGGATTTTCGGTCTCTCAAGTTTTATAATAACTTGGATCTTCCCTTCTCATTTTTGGACACCACATGTCTTAGGATTCTACCATTCATAACCATGAATTTACACTTTAGCACATCCTATAGTACCAACGTCTCTCAAACACTTGCCGACAGATGAGTGATACACTCTCTTCTCAACTTTGAGTTCACATAGAGGTTATCTGTGAAGATCTCCAATAATTTCTTTAGGAAACCTTTTTATGCAGCAAACATCAGTCTTGTTGAAATGTAGCTAGTTTGTAAGTCAAAAAATGGTATTACTTTGTATGCGAATGATTTGTTAGTTGAAGGTGGTTTTATGTTGGTCATTTGGATCTATGGATACCTAATTGTATCCTAAAAATCCATCTAAGAAGCTGTAAGCTTATTTTTATGCCACTCTTTCAAGCACATGTTTAGTATAAGGCAATGGGTAATGATCCCTTACCATGGCAACATTTACCTTTCTCAAGTTCACACATATGTGAATCTTGCCATTCGTTTTTGGTACTATGACCACAAGTGATACCCAATCATGTGCTTAATATCACATATGAAACCTACTAAAATAAGTCTATCGATTTCTTCCTTGATGGTCTTGGAATAGGTTTCATTGCACGTGAAAGGCTTCTATTTAGCTGGCCTTGCACTATCCCACTAGTGGAATCACTTTAAAACCATCAAGACCTTTAGATTGAATCAAGTATTTTTTGGATCGCCTCAATCCAGGACCACCAACATCCAGACCATTCACATGTTGAGATCGTCCAAGTTTGGATAACTAACCCAACCCAATTGCCACATGGACTATCCGACTTGGAAGTCTATATGATCTTGACTTAGTGGCTATATAGAGACTCTGCCAAAATCGACTTCAGTCCTTACAATCTCTCAGACATAGCATTGGTGCAATCTCCAAAACTTGTAATCGCTAGTTTACATGACTTCTAGTCAACAATTCGCATCAAGCAAAGGCTTAATCGTAAAAAGGTATTTGCAATATGGGCACTTTTCTTAAAGATTTTTTGCATTGGCATACCTCCCTCAAATAATGTACTTAGAGAGTGTGTCAAGACACTTTGGGGTTTTTGTAGGTTCTTTTCTCTCTACTAACTTGAAAAGGGGTAAGCCCCACAGAGAAGACTATTGAAATTAGGGTAGAAGGGCTGTAGGGCCAAGGCAAGTTTCCTTTTGTAGAGATTGTAGGATTAAAAAGGCCATTGTAGTAAGAGTATTGTAAGAGTGCAAGGTGTAGTAAGATGACTGCCCACACAAGCAGCATAGTCGGGTCCCAGAGGACGACAAGGAAGCAAGCAGTGGCACCAAAATAGGCAGTTCCTTTGTACATCCCTTACCAAGTCAGAGTAGCAAGGTGGGCTACTTCCAAGTCGAAGAGCTAAAATGAGTAAATGGCTATATGCTCAAGTTCCATGTCAAAGATAGGCACACATATAAGGCTTATTATGCCATGGTGCCATCTTATTAATGCCAGCCAGTTGAGGTGCTTCCAAGCCATAGCCTCCTACGCCCACACAACAAGGGCCATTCATGTAGACTTAGTCTAGGGCTAGGGAGGGCAAAGGGTCATTTTGATATACTGACCATGGAGGTAGTGCAAATTCCCTTAGGTTGCCAAGAGTGAACCATGACAAGATCAAGTACACAACGCCACAAAGGCAAAAAGGACATCACTTTTTGGCCCAAAAAAACTAACAAAGCCTCATTGGACAGATTACCCTACTTAGTCACACCAGCCAAGGCCATCTGCACGTATTTCTCCTTCTATTATAAGACAAACAGATTTACAAAACATGGACATAGGAGTGCTTGTCAAACTTCACAGAGAGAAGAGCAAGATGTGGAGGCAATAGTGCAGAATTTAACACAATTAGTGTATAGAGAGCTCAAGAAATTGCTAACTTTAGGAAGGCACAGTACCCTGGGAGGAGCACTTTTGTTAACCTGAATCATTTATTCGGGACTAGAAGCACTCCAACAACTACCTACACCCATGGGGAAAGAGCTACAGAAGACAAAACCTTAACACAAGCCCCACAAGGTAGAAAGAAGATAGAATCTATGCTACAAAAAATCCCAAGGTCAAAGAGGAGGCACAAGCTACAACATAAAACGCTATAGAATCCAAGGTCAAAAGAAAAAGATAAATCTTAAGGGAATTGATTTAGTAATGACCTCAAAGTCCGATAAAAAACCCCTTCCCTCGTGGCCATAGCCACAAGAAAAGGGTAAGGGCAAAGACCTTGAAGCACCATGTGTCAGCACAGCCTATGCAACTACCACACAACAAGGTGTGCAAGAGAGCATCGTGCAAGGAACAAGTGAGTTTGAGAGGATGCATGCAATACCACACCTCATGGGACCATTGTCCCCAAATGCCAAACAAATTGCCGAGTGGACAGAAAATGATGTAAGTGCCAGTCGAGCTACTGTTGAAAGCCATAGCTTAACTGCCACAACTGAACATCCAAGTGGATGTATTGTGTTGATCTAACATTTTGCGGCTAAACTTTCCTAGATCCACACAATATACGTATAGAAGACACCAAAGAATGCATGACAATAAATCCCAATTTTACAAGAATAATTGTGATTAAGAGAGGCCCAGATCCATGAGACTCTAAAGTCTAAAGACGCATCTAGCAACCATAAGGAAGATGGAAAGAACACACTCAAAGCCTAGTCTGCAGCATGAAATAGAGCCTGACAGGGTCACAACATTGCTCATAGCCCTAACCAGACAATCTTGAACAAAAAAGACAAAGCCATTGGCACATTACATAGAAGGAGAAAAAGGCATCCCTTGCTTTTTAGGAACCACCACCACAGCCCCAAGAAGGAAGTAAGTCATAAGGAGGAGGTGAGGTCCTACCCAAAACAAATTAGAGAACCACATCATAGTGAATGTGTGACCCTCTGCCTGATAAGTTTATTCTTTGAAGCGGAAGAGATATTGCCAGAGGAGATTCCCAAAAACCTCTTGTACCTACCATCAATCCACAATTATGATGAAGCCATTTATAGGCTTGCAAGGAATCTCCCTCGAGAGAGCCAATCCATGGTATCCACAGGTTCAAGGTCTCACTCATATAACTCTACCTCGCGCACCCTTTTAAGCAATGGCTTTATAACAAGTCCATCAGAAGAGTATAATAGATATAGGAGGCCAACTGACAACAAAGCATTTAATAGTGCAGAGATGAAGTACCACCCCAAGAGGTGGCTCCACTACCTTTGCAATCCAGACTGTTAGGCCACATACTTTGTCGCACGAGTTAATCAATGAATTAATCCAATATACGTGCCATTGTGCAAGAGCTTGAGGTGGAAGGAGCATGAGGCCAAAAATAAGATTAATGTTCTCCTCCTCAACTTCCCTTAATTTGAATCTCTTCCATTTGGCATGATCTCGGTAGAAGATTGGATATGCGGGTTGATAGCACAATTTATTCCTCGACACCATCCGCATCTTCTTACAAGATTTCAAGGATGAAAAGGGCCCTATGCAATGGCATAAATACGATGAATGACATGCGCAAGGCCTCGCCGTCGACATCAACTCAAGCCCACACTTCACCAAATCTATGGGTTATTCGTGCACATCCAATTTTTAGAAGCATTTAAGATACACACCTTCGAAGAGATGTTCTTCTACACGAGAGGTGCATGCACCAGCATTGAAGGCACCACACTGACACTCCAACGGGAAAAGCTTTAATGCTACAGTAGAAGGAAACGAGGAGGGAGGTGACGATCCTTCTCAAGTGCAAAATCGACAACCTGGAATTAGTAAGAAACTTTCTATCTCATTACTTGAAAATCTGGTGAATGAGTGGAACATTTCTTACCAAGCTAGAGCAATAGTGGGGGACTATGTTTTGGACCAAGACCTCCTCTAGAGATCCTACACACTTGGATTAAAAACAATTGGACCATGAGGGGATGGAAGGTTGAAAAGACCTGATTTTTACCAAATAACTACTATTGTTTTCTATTTAAAACATAGCAAATGGACTTAAATGTTCTTGGGGCAGGCTAGTGGATGATCATAAATTCCCCACTGTCTGTGTTTAGATGGTCCCCGAACTTTTCTCCCTTGGGTCCTAAACCCTCTCTGGTGCCAATTTGGGTGGAGCTCCCCAACCTGCCTCTTCATTATGCCCGCTGTTTAAACTCATAGTGAACCCTCTTGGTAGACTGCGAAGGACTAAACCCACAGATGATCTCAATCCTCGTTTGGCACCGACAAGCCCTTATAGAGTTGGACATCAACCAATAATTGCCAACTAGCTTGATAATTTCAACTGGGATTGGCTATTCCATTGACCAACCATTAGTCTATAAGAATATTCCTAACACATGCTTCCACTGCGGAGCTAAGGACCACTTCATAAGAAACTGTCCTATCGAGTTCCCCCCACCTCCTCCTAGATAAGAGGAATAGAAGAGTCCCATAAAGATTGACAACCAGGGCTTTCAAACAGTGGGTAGGAGAAGTAAACCCATCAACAAAAGCCGACTTCCAAAAGGTAACCCAAGGTAAAATAGAACAATCATTTTACCCCCCTTGATGGATATTGCCGAACCTTCCCAACCAAGAGAGGAGAGCTCTAAAGAAGAGGAATATGTGCCTAGCTCACAGGTTGAAGCCAGACAAGATGGATTCAAAGGGGACATGGATGACATGGAATTTTAGGAAAACTTTTAGGAAGATTAATTTCTCCCTTCACAAGCAGAAGAGGAGATTCTCCCCGTTTGGTGAACTTAGGCTCCTCAAAAAGGAGACATTCACAGGTGGGGGGGATGCATTCCCCAGCTCCAAATGAGAAAACCCCTAAGTCCAATGGGAAACCACCATAAAAAACTACTAGAACCTGATGTTAGACAACTTTATAGCTCTGTCCTTTAACACAAAAGGCCTAACTCATGATATAAGACCACGTATTATTAAAGATTGGTTGTGGTAAATAGGTCTAAAACCCTCATTTATTTTCCTCCAAGAAATCAAAGTGAATGGAGATGCATTGCAGAGAAATCTATGCATGGTATCAAAGAATCACAAATGGTTTGTCACTTTGGGAAGTGGGGGAACAACCCTCGGAATTGATGTAACGCTGGCTTCTTGCATAAAGGGCGTTCAAGTTGATCCTCTCCATAGATGCATTGTTGTTCATGTTGACATGGGTGAGGATGTATTTACAGTGGTATCTCTATATGCTTCGGGTCCTGCAGGATCCAGACTTGGGCTATGAACATCTCTCTTATAAATATTAATTCTCCAATTATTATGCTTGGATACTTTAACATGGTGGAGTTGCATCTTGACAGATACAGACAGCTAGGATAAACAATCAAAGGTCAGAAAAAGAAACGATGGGAGGAATGCAAGATCTTTCATGCACTACAGGATATGGCCACTTCACATGACTTTACTTGGAGCAATGGGAGGATTGACATGTTGGCTAGGAAGGCAAGGTTGGATAGGTGCTACATTCTGATTTTCTCAGTTAGAAATTTATGAGCTCCACTATGCAAGTTATGAAGAACATTGTTCTCTCAGATCATTATCCAATCCTACTAACCCTCAAAGATTCCTGCTGCTCTGCGAGAAAATCAAATTAGAGTGGTTTCATAATGACCCCAAGTTATTCAAGATGCCATCAAGTTCAAGAAGAGATTACAAAAATATGGGAAGAATCCTTCTCTTCTTTTCGAGCTCCTGCCCCGCCAGAGCTTGGTCTAGAGTAGTTAGAGACACTCAAAACTTCTTAGTATCAATCAAAAAAGAAGTTACTAAAGTACGAGCTCAAAGAAGGAACATGAAATATAATAGACTTAAGGATTTAGAAAGCAGAGTGCCCTCATCTTAAGAGGATTTGAGCAGTGAAATCAATAATCTCAAAGCTGACCTTAGAAGGGAGGAAGAAATACAATGTCAACATCTCAAACTCTTTATAAGAGAACAGTGGGCAGGCAAGGTTGACAAGCCACCAAAAGAGATATTCACAATCCTCAAAAATAAATTTGACAAAGAATATATCCCTTTTTTTTAAAACCCTCAAGGCCTTCTTGTAGTTTCTATTGAGGAGAATATGACCATTGCTAGAGAGCACTTCTCAAACATTTTCAGCATCCCTATAGTTTGGAATGAGGAGAAAGACATAGCATGTAAGACCATTTTAGCATGCAGGCAGAAAATGGTCCCTAAATCTTTAGCTACAGCTCTTGAAGTTGATGTATCAGAGGGGGAACTTGCAAATGCCATAGATTGCTTGCAGAACAGTAAAAGTCTTGGATAGATGGTCTACCAGTAGAATTCTTCAAGCAATTTAAAGAACTGATGATCACTGCCTCTCCTGCTAGTGTGAAAAGAAAGTCTAGACCATGGTGCTCTACCAATTTCTCTAAATGAAGGTTTAATCAAACTGATTCACAAAAGGGGTCCCAAAGATGCTCTATCTAATTGGAGACCTATCTCCATGCTTCCTACAACATATAAAATTTATGCTAAAGTGCTGGCAAGGAGACTGAGTGACAATCTTAAACAGTGGATAAGAGAAGAACAAAAAGGATTCATAAAGGGCAGATACATCCTTGATGCTATCATTGCCCTGTGGGAAGGAGTGGAACATGCCCAAGAAACTAACCAGGACTTTGTCTTCTTTTAATCACTGATTAGTGAAATAATCTCTTGTTTTGTGTGCAAAAAACAGAGTGTGCGGGGAGGCCAAATCTGGTGCCTTAGAGTTAAAATTAGCTTAGATCCTTTCAAGAGCATCAATAGCAGTTAGTCTTGTAGAGGATCAACCAAGAAACAAAAGATTTGACCAAACATTGAATGCTTAATCTCTGTTTTACCAAAGTCACTTTTGCATATTTGACGCAGAGCTTGATGCTACTTCTCCTTGAGGAATTTCACAAATTTGAGATCACCAGCATCATGTAGATCACCCTTGAAAACCCCTGGGGCTAAGAGTAATTAGACTAATTCCATTGGTGTAAGTGCAGATCTAAGTTTTCCTTCAGAAATGGAGCGTCGGTAAAATCGCGATTTTCTGCATACCTGCACAACGGTTTGACGTTTTGATTCGATGGGCTGATGCTTGGGGGTTGTGGCTAGCTATGGCTAAAAGATCTTGAGCCAATTTTGAGGCTGGAGGGAGAGGGAGCTCCTCCACCAGCTGGGGGTACAGAGAATGGTTGAAAAAGAGGCTAAAAAAGTGATTCTCCTAATTATGATTAATAGAGTGATTAGCAAGATAATTAGGCTTAGAAATTGGATGAATCCTAAGCTTGGCTCTGATACCATGATAAAATGCAAGCAAAGTGATGAGCTATGGTGGATCAAATGCAAGAATCAACATCATTAGCATGTAATTAAGATGATGATTAAGATGAGATTAGTAAGCAATTATCTAATACAATAATGTAGGCATGGGTACTCAAAAACCAGCAAATACTCATTAGGCAAATGCCTCAATTCATAGAGTTTACATCCACAAGATGCCAAGCATCTAATCCCACTAATTTCTCCTTGATTTGTGCCACCTCCCCTACATCTGCTGGGGGCACCTTTTCCTAGAATCTTTCAACACCCCTGTATTCACTCACGCTACCCTTGATTCTCTCATCAGTAGATACCTCTCACCTTTTCACTGCTACCCACTCAATTACAGGCTCTCTTTTACAACCTCTTGCTAAGGGCTTGTTCCCGCAGACACCCATTCACTTGCATATTTCAACAGTTTGGCACTGAAGCAATAGATGTTTCCTCATCATGCTCACACCTTTTACAACTATGCTCATTCACATGACATAAATTTAAGCTCTCGGAGCATGCTCTTGTATCACACCCTATGTCATTTAATAGGTGTCCTGATCAAATCTTTGTAGGAATGGTTCTTTAGGTTCACCTTGATGGTACTATCCGCTTGGTGGAGGTATATATCATGTCTTCCCTAGTCATGGATTACATCATTTGGCATAGAAAAGGGTGTACAATCACATTGTAATTGATGTAGGCCTTCCAAATTCAATAATAGCAAACGTGCACTCATAGTCTAGGCCGTACAACATTACTTCCACTTCTTTGAGGATTCCTATAGGTGTTCCTAAATTCCATCGACTAATTTGAGGACAATTTTTGCAATACATCATTGCTTTTTTTTTCCTTCTTGTAGAACATATCAATACATCGTTGATTTTCCCATCCCTTGTTCTAGAGTATCTTAATACATCACTGCTCTTTTCGTCCCTTGTTTTAGAACATCTCAATACATGACTACTTTTTCCATCCCTCTCATTGAGAAAGAAGTGGATAGGGCTCCTTGATCTTGCAATTTCTTAGCTTAGGCCCTTGTCACAATCTTCAAAGGGACTTTCTTTTCATCTTCT
This sequence comes from Cibotium barometz, assembly GCF_041138505.1. Taxonomy (NCBI): domain Eukaryota; kingdom Viridiplantae; phylum Streptophyta; class Polypodiopsida; order Cyatheales; family Cibotiaceae; genus Cibotium; species Cibotium barometz. The sequence goes on along the minus strand of NC_141105.1, from coordinate 35,024,258 downwards.
GAAGAAGACATTGGACAAGACAGTTGAAAAGAGCATGGTTCAAGCTACACATAAGCTATGAGATGAAGAGAAACAAGGGCTATGGTGGATAGAAGGTGGAAAATGGCATTGCTAGAGGATAAGATTAGTGCAAATAGAGATAATTAAAATATGAATCAAGGGTAATCACCAAATCATGATTTTTCATTAAGAGGATGAGTTTGATACATCCGTTTATGGCTCTCGTAGAGCTCTCATCCACATGCTCCATGCACCCTTGTGCTATCCTTGTGTTCATAAATGCCCACATGCTTTGTGCACCCTTTCACTTTTCATGTGCCTACTTTTTGACCATTGACTCCCTTTTGCATCACATGCCCAAATAACCTTAGCCTTCATCCATCCCTATTTCATATCATTCTAGGCTTCATCTACCTTGCTCCCACATACATGTGCCCCATATATGACATGACGGGCACCATATTTCAACATAGACTTGGCACCCAAATGAGTCTCATCCCAAGAAGGTAATCTGACATACATAGACATGAAATCCCCCCCCCCCTAATGGAGACTTATACATACATCACTTAGCCTACATCATCGGTGGCTAGAGGTGATTACATCAACATGACATAACATAATGGACATGAACATAGACATCATCATATACACATACATATCGGCACATCTTCACCAAGGGTTTCCCAATCTCAAGGTTGATATCAACATAAGACATGACATGAATCATCATCACACCTAGAAAAGGTGTTCTTGTGAAGCATCCTCATGAGTTTCTTCCACCATCAAGTTGCTTTGTTACTTCTCCTTTGACCAACAATTCTTCTCAAGGTGGCCTAACTTGCCACATGCATCACATACAAGCTTGGGCTTGTTTCAATGATGACATTGGGCCATTACATGCCGATCCTTCCACAATGATTACATTTAATATTGGATTTATTAAAGAATGTAGTCCCCCTGCTATTTGTTGAGCTTTGTTGTGGACCTTTTAGTTTCTTATCTTCTTCAAAAAAAGAGGATTCAACACTTTCAAGAGTAAGGTTTGGAATGAAAACTCTTGACGCATGCTCTTGATTAAGACCGTAATTGCATCTTTCTCATCCCCACGGGTGTCTTGATACCCTACAAGTTGCACTGTAATTCTCTTTCTTACCTACATGTTCCATAAATGAGTCTTTGAACTCCATATCAAGCCCATACAACTGTATTTTCATATTTATTTCTGAATTTTTTGCCTTGGCTCCAAATACCTTCTCTAGCTCATCTGAGGCTTCCTTGGTATGCTTGCTGATATGATGAATGATGTTATCCCCAAGGCTTAACCCAATGATGGCCATGGCTTTTCTATCCTTTTTTTAATCCATGCTTTGACTTCATCATCACTCCCTTGATCAAGCTCATCTCCATTTACTACCCCCAATGTTCCTTTTACATGAGTAGATACATGACCTTTGTTTACCATGTATGGAATCCTTCACCCTTGAATTTATCCACTAATATTTGAGTCAATGAGGAAGTTCTTACCGAGATTTTAATTGAATCTCAGTAGTGTCTAATCCTCTTACAATGATTTGAACAAATTTAGCTCAGATTTGGGTGCTAAATAAGATTAAGATCACTAAACACTCACTAATATCATGGAGAGACCATAGGTAACTTTGAGTGATTAGGATAGTTGTAATCCAAGTTAACCACAATGCTTTGAGAAAATGAAATAGCAATGAGTGAAGATGATCTTGAACTACTGGTACTTTAAATAAACCAATTTTTTATCAAGGATTAGTGAGCATAAGAAAACCTTAATAGGAGCTGCAAGCTTAGATCTCAAATTATACTCAACCATTTGCTAAACCAACTTCACCAGCATGTTTGTGGCTGCCGAAAACCCCGGGAGCCAAGTGGAGTTGGCCCAATTCAATGTGATCTTGCTGGCATTACAATTTCCCCCAAAATAAATAGCAGTGGGTGCAGCAAAGATTGCGTGCATTTCTTGACAAGTTGGTTCAATTCCTCTGGTATGCACACTCGCCTTAGGTCCTCTAGACTCTCCTTGATGCACTTTCCCAATGGTGGAGAGAGTAGGCAATGGCAAGCCCTCCACCACACAGGGTGGTTCTCTACCACATATTTGTTTTGGATAAGGTACACTAATTAGTCACTAATAGGGTTCAAACTTGCTAATTATGATAGCATGGAGTGGTAATGAGATGAAAGGAATGGCATTGGCTCTGATACCAAGTTGAAAAGAGCATGGTTCAAGCTACACATGAGCTATGAGATGAAGAGAAACAAGGGCTATGGTGGATAGAAGGTGGAAAATGGCATTTCTAGAGCATAAGATTAGTACAAATAGAGATAATTAAAATATGAATCAAGGGTAATCACCAAATCATGATTTTTCATTAAGAAGATGATTTTGATACATCCATTTATAGCTCTCATAGAGCTCTATGCACCCTTGTGATATCCATTTATAGCTCTCATAGAGCTCTCATCGACATGCTCTATGCACCCTTGTGATATCCTTGTGTTCATAAATGCCCACATGCTTTGTGCACCCGTGCACTTTCCATGTGCCTACTTTTTGATCATTTACTCCCTTTTACATTCATCCATTCACATGCCCGAATAACCTTACCCTTCATCATTCCTATTCCATATCATTCTAGACTTCATCTACCTTTCTCCCATATACATGTGCCCCATACATGACAATCAATGATGGGCACCATATTTCAACAAAGACACACTGACTATTCCCAAGGCGACGATGCACTCATTGGGGGATTTAGATTTGTTGGGGCTTAAGAGGGCAATCATCTTGTTGATCAAATGATCTCAATGCCACACTTTGGACACCACCTATTGGGTTTATAGTTGCTTCTAGGTTAGCTCGTATTGGACAATCAACCACTCTATGAGGGCCCTGGCATCTAAAGCAAGCTAAGAGAGTTTTCTTTGGTATGTTGATATCTCTTAGTTAGTAAGCTCCTAATGTTATTTACATTAAGGTGGGCAGCTGATGCATTGGCGGACTTCCAACCGTTGAGTTTGGATATTCGACATAGAAGTCATGTGTGTTATGAGGTTCATCAATAATTGGCTCAATCTTGACTAGCCTTGTAGGAGTTATTCTTGGTGGGGGGGCTAGTTGAGGAGGTAACACTGGAGGTGAAATATCCATGTCCCTATAAGGATTCCTAAAATGACAATTTGGTGGGGGGGGCTAGTTGAGGAGGTAACACTGGAGGTGAAATATCCATGTCCCTATAAGGATTCCTAAAATGACAATTTGGTTCCTACACTTGCGTAAGCTACATTTGCACCACTGGGAGGTGGTACTGGCAAAGCCAATGGTTGTGGGGGTGTAAGCAATGCTAGCATTTCAGTCATTCTCATCATTCAATGTGCATGGTAACAATTGGTATATTTATTTTTTGTATCTTTTACAATACCCACACCATTGTTTTGCTCTTGCTCTGAAGATTTTGCACCCTTTTAGAGAGGGAGAATGTGTTTTATCACTTTCAGATTTACAGGCATGCTTAATGGGAAAGGTTTAAGCAATAACTTTTTGGGGAAAGACAAACATTATTGTGTACATTCTTAATAGGAGTGTCACAAAAGTGGTAAATAGGAGGGCATCTCATCATGCCTACTGTAGTAAGCCTTTTTTAATTGCACATTTCAATTTTTTTGGTTGTGGTTCTTTTATGTGTGTTTGAGACTTGAAGGAAACTAAATAGGACCCAAAATTTTGTAAGTACATCTTCATGGGTTACAATGCGGAGTCCAAGGGTTACTAACTCTGCAACAAAGGTTGTGAAGAGACGTAATGTGGTATTCTTGAAGCAACATGGGATAAATGTGGAGCTTCCTTCGCTTCATCAAATAGTTCCACATTACAACTGTTAGCAGCAAAACAACGACTTCTAACTCTAATACAACTGTTAGCAGCAAAACAACGACTTCTAACTCTAAAACAAGCTATCTACACCCTTTCCACAAGAGGTGAAATTTGAGAATAAAGACAACAAGCTTGCAAAACCACAAAAACAAATTTATTCCCAAGTATATCAAGCAACTCTTTGACAAGGTGGAACCACCTTCCAACAATTAACTCATGCAATATTTGCTAGTGAAAGAGAATAAGCAAGCAACGAAGGCATCAAGTAAACCTTTTTAATTATGCACTCATGAGAGAGATGAAGAAGGTATAAGAGCTCACAACTCTTTAAGAGAATGCAAATTGGATGGCAACCATGCAATCTCCATCATGAAGAACCACACTTGGGCCTCTCAAAAGCAAGGTCAACGGCACCAAGTGGTCTATAAAGTCAAGTATCTCTCTCATATATCTTTGACAGCACACGAATCCATGCCAATCGAACATCCACCTTCTAGGAGACTTTAATTCCCATAACCAAATTGACAACAATTCAAAATGTACTTGCTTTGGTAGCACATGAGAGGTGGCTAGTGATGCAAATAAATGTAAAGTTTGCTTTCCCTAATGAGAATATCAAGAAGGATATGTACATTGAGCTTTCTCTAAGATTTATGGTCCCCACTTTAGAAAACAAATTTTAGGGACCGAGCAAAGCGTTAGATATGCTGAATGAAGCATGCCCCTCAACCATGATATCACCAGATTGTTGACACTTTTTCCCAAAAGTCTCTTAAATGCAAGTTTATATATTTTCTCTTAGTCGGGCAAGTAGAATATCATGGTCATATATGTGGACAACCTCATCTTGGCAGAGATAACCACGAAGAAAAATCCTTAGATATGTAAGGTTTTGGATAAAGATCTTAAAGTGACATACCTTGGGTTCATGCATTTCATTTGGAAACTAAAAGTCAAATAGCATCATCATCTCTCAACAAAAGTATACTCAAATCATTTAGGACATACAACATCGCTAAGTAAAAGGCAGTTGGCACCTCAATGGAGGTTAATAAAGCTATATATCGAAAAGACACTGCTTCACTAGTTAATGAGCTTAATGAGTTATAAAATTAAACTAGCTTAATCTTACCTTATTGTGTGACACACAACTTAGCATCAGCTTTGTAGTTGGTATGTTGAGAAGGTTTTGCAATTGGCATATCGAGAAGGTTTTAAATAAGCCCCAAGAGAACCATTGGAAGGCATGAAGTGTCAAAATACATCAAAGATACAATGAAGCATAATATCACCTACACTTTGGACAAGACCTTGACCAAGCAATTCAAACATCACCAATTAATGATAGATAATTGGTTCTCTATTGTTTCAAGGTGTATTGTGGATCAATAACAAAAACCTACCATAGCTCCCTCATCTACAAAGATTGATAGCCTACTTTGGTTCATGTGAGGTATAACAATGCAAAGAATTTTGGGAGACATTAAAGCAACACAAAGTTGCATTGCAACCAAAGCTAAATGATGATTGTGACGATTGTGTTCTATGCTCACACGAAGCACATTGAGATCTAGTATTGCTTTGTGCATAAACTCATCAAGAAGAGTAAGGTTGAACATGGTCTTCCTCTCAATGAGGAAGATTTGTGTGGAAACCTTCACAAATGCTCTTGTAAACAATGTTTTGCAACCACATCTTTATCAACTCCACATTGGGCCAAAGAGGTAATTCACCTACAATTAGCCATTGAGAGGGAGTGCCCCATTTCAATGCTCCACCCTCTACTTTTAACTACATGGGTACCGACCAGTTTTATTTTGTGAGGCCCTTTTTTAAACAAGTTACCATGACTGATTAACCAGCTCAAATACCCAACAAGACTTTAATTAACACCAAATGGGAACCCATCAAGGTTAGGGAAGACCCCTAGAGACTTAGATACGTTTTATACACTACCAAACAAGCTTCGTGCCAAGTGCACTCACTCTCATATCTGATAGTGGTAAGGACTGAAGGAGATCTTTCTGGGATGCATCATCCAAAGGTCTATGCAAGTCAAAAGCTGCACTAAATCTACAGGTCTCATAATACAATATCACCTCAATTCAATAGCATGGTCAACTAGATCAAGTTTAACAACCACCATGGCCAACCTAAGCATAAACTACCCTTAGGATCTTGTATATAAACCAACGATGCAACTCCTCATTCAACATTCACTCATCTACCTTCACTTCTATCCTCTGCATAATGACCATGTCATCAGCATTTGTTTGTACATTTGAAGGTTCTTTCTATGGAACACACGACTAGGAAGCAATAGCCATCTAGGAGCAATAGCCAGTAGCCAGCTATTGTAATCATCGTTTTCCACATTAATTCAGTTTTTTACTCTACTCATATGCAAGTTGTGATTAGTTTTGTTCATGAAAGATCCTCATGTGTGCGCACACGCACCACAATTTGTAGTTTCTTGCAAAAAGTAAGGTCAACTTGGTCTTTGACTTTAAGAAGAGTTTAGCATTCATGAGTTTACACTCCTTCAACCAAGAGCTTATGATCTATATGCTCACAAACTGTATTTGTTGATATATCAACTCTGTTATGTCAGTGCATGAAAACAATAAAGAGGGTAGGAAGAAAAAAATCCAACGATCTAGTTTCGGATGTAAAATCCACCAATTACTATCTGGGCACCTTAAAACAAATATACTAGAGTTTGAACACCTTAAAACCAAACACACTATTACTAAACCTTTAATAAGCTTCAATAGTCCACCATTGGGGTACACTATTGGATGACATTAATCAAATAACCCTCAAACCTTGCAGATAGTTTTAGTTTTCTTATAAAAAAAGACCATAACATCCACAAAACAAGTAGGAGTCAGGCCTCCAAAAACGTGCAAAAACTGCCTAATTTCCAATGCAGCACTTGCATGTTCTTGCCCAGCTCATCTATCTCATCACCACGACAAGCATGAGGCACAAAAATCAGTATTTCCTTAAAAAGCAATACTAATTTCTACAAAAATTAGCATCTCCTTAAAAGGAATACTAATTTCTGTTCAAATTTATTTCACTTTCTACCTTGCAAAATGTTACAGCTGAAACTCGAGAATGTGCAGGTTCTAGACAAACATTCCTGCAGGTCATGGCCTTCAACACCACCGATTGCCTGCTTTCATACAATATCCCAGTATACTCTCCTAGCTTGCTGAAACTGACTGAAAGTTGTATATGCTGATGTATGCTTCCGATAATAAATACTCAGTCAGTCTTGTGTGCCCCATTCATGAATTCGGAAACACCTGTTGCAAGTCAAAGTAAACTTAGAACAGCAGGCTGTAGCAAGACAAAGGAAACTCAGGAAAGCAGGCCGTACTCTCACAAACAGGCAAGCTTCAAAACCACTCTGATGCTGAGATAAAGGGGTAAACAAAGTGGACCCATACTCTCAATACCAATATCGAATGATACGGATGGATTCCAGATTTCAAAGTCACAATATTTTTCCATACGTTTTAAGATACCGTCATTTTTTTAACGATATCTTAGATATCATAACACAGTATCCATATGCGAATGATGGCAAGACAAAATATATATAAGCTGGCTCCATGCTATTATACCACAAACCAATCATGAATACAAGTGATTCCATTCCTCAAAAGGGCTAAGTTACAAGTAACTATTTAGCCAAGTGCTGGTATGTATTGAAAATGTAAGTTGCATTGCATTGCATTCAAAGCTATCTTGCAGTCATCTTTCTTTATCTCTTATCTCTCTCAGTATAAGTTAAGTGCAGGATTAGTCATATTAGGATTGGATTACTACGATCAACTCCCTCATGTCACAATTTACCTGAAGAAGCTCCACTGTATTGCTTTTGTCGCGGACTCTGTGCGATCTTCGAGGGCTATTCAAACAGATCGTGGAGCCTCGTGCTCCTGCGAGGGCTCTACTCCAGCTGCGGGCTCAACCTCCTGTACTGACTGTGGTTGACCAACTGGAACAAAGGTCTAGGAATCATCATCAGACTCCTCTGGATCTCCAAGACGTGGCGGCTCCTCGACAGTGGATACTGGAACATGCTCATCAAAGACCACATCCCGGCTGACAACAATCTCATTCCTCTCTGGATCATACAATTTGTATCCCTTGGAAAGAGAATTATACCCCACAAATATAAGCTTACGGGATTTGGAGTCAAGCTTCCCCCTCTGCTTCTTCGGAATATATACATACGCATCGCTCCCAAAAACACAGAAGTGGGAGACATCAAGTTTCCTGCCAAAGTATGCCTCAAACGGAGTCATATTAGGTACTGAAGTCGTTGGAGACCGGTTGAGGGTATGGACAGCCGTTGCCACACGCTCTCCCCAAAGTGAACAAGGAAGATCACGATGCTCCAACATGGTCCTCGCGTTGCTTGTGCATTTTTGAGAGCAAGAAAGCAAGAAGACTAGCTTCTTCTCTACCAAGTGTAGAGAACCATTATTCAAGAGAGAAGGCTATCATGTGAAGACGGAGGTGCTACTCAAGAAGAGGCTTTGAAGAGTTGAAGAAGAGCTTGCTGATTTTCTTCATCAAAGGACTTCACTCTTGTGAGCCTCCTTGCCACAAGAGAACCGGTTGTGTGACCCATTGGTAGGCCATTGGGGTGACACACAGACGGGTGAGTTTCTCCAACACTTGTGTGTGTGTGGTAGGCCACCACATACAAACTAGGAGATTCCAAAGGCTTTGTTTTCTATCTTGTTTCATGGCGGTACCATGCTGATTCAAATCAGCCCATACACTTGTAAAATTCTGGAGGAATAATCCATATTCCTATGAAGGGGCCCGGCCGTTCCGGGTCTATGCTGTGTCGTCTCTCTCTCTCTCTCTCAATTATTCTTCCATCTATGTGGCTCAAGTATTGTTGGCTGAAAATTCACAAGTTTTATTTCAATTTCAGCCATGGTTAAAAGTGGATTAATGTGATTTAGCAGTGATAAGCTTGTTACGCAACCTCAGCGAGTTTCAGTGGTATCAGAGCGGTGTTATCTTCCCTACCTTGTTGGTGATTGAAGACAATCCTTGGGAACAAGCCTTTTGCTGCTAAAGAAGATGTCAACCCACAGAGAGAGATCAAGATCGTTGGCTCATCCTAGTGCAACAATGGAAGTCTCTTCTTCAAAAAGAAGAGGTGGTGGTGCTGACAAGGAAACAAGGCAAAGTGGTGATTCTCCACGAACTTAAAGATCCTTTGGCCAAAATGAAGAAATACGGTGTAACTCTCATGCCTATGGTGAGGAGGCGCTCCATCGCCGAATCAAAGAAATGGAGGACCTGCTAACCGATGCAAAGAAGGCCATCAACCATTCCAAGGTATCTCATTTTGAAGATTATGTGAAGAAATCAGATTTAGGTGATCCTATGCTGTTTGCTAAGGAATACCTCTATGAGAAGGGAATCATTGGTTCCGATCCATCTGGGCAAGCTGTTTTCTTGGAGCCCTACATCATAGCTTCCTCTAATATATCACCAATAGAGCCACCCATGATGGTGAAAAAGGCAGCTGTTCAAGATACCAAGGAGAAAGAGAAGAAAGAGACTTGCAAGCTGGGAGATCGAAGTGTGAAACTGCCATACTTTGATGGGAAGGACCGTGACATCTCAAAGATCTTAGCCTTCATCCGGGAGTTTGATTTGGCTTTCAAGAACCGGAACTTCTCAGACGAATCTAAACTCCATCAGGTAGCTATACATCTTAAAGAAGTTGCTAGTGATTGGTATCTAAGACTTGTTACCAGGAATCTCAATCCAAAAAATTAGATGTTTAGAACTCAGTTTTTGCCCACTGACTTCAAGAAGAAGGTGTGCATAGAATGGGATAAGTTGGATCAACAAGGAGATAATGTATAAACGTACATTAATCGGTTTTGGGAGGTCTACCTCAAAGCTGCTCAATACATTGACATCAGTGATAGTGAAGTGATCCGCAAGTTTGAGGGAGGTTTGAATTCTCTCTTACATCCTCTCATGCATATTTCACGCACAAATACTCTAAAGGATTGCATGGAGTCTGCATTGAATGCAGAATCTCATGACATGAAGTGGATGATAAAGAGGAAGGAGTCTTCTTCGGAGGAGCCACACTTAAAGAAGACAAAGAACCAAGAGAAGCCAGAAAAGAAGCCCTATGTAACCTCCAAATCATCCAATTCCAAAGATCAAACCAAAAAGCCTAAACCAATCTTCAAGAAGCTGTCAAAGGAGGAGCTAGAGCAACACATCAAAGAAGGAAAATGCTTCTAGTGTGGACAAAAAGGGCACATGGCCTGGGAATGCAAAAAGAAGAATGTTGAGAAGAGGACCGAAGAAGAAACATCAAAACCTAAGGTTGGTACCATAGCTGATGTGCAAGTTCCAGAAGCCAGCCACGACACCAAAGAAAGACAGCCATGGAAGGTATTTGGTAAGTTGAGAAATCAGTCTGTGGTAGTTATGATTGACTCTGGGTCTACTCATAACTTCATCTCTAAAGAGGTGGCCACATCCATTGGCCTAATGGAGGAAGACAAAGGTATACCCACTATTGCTAACACACTTTTTGGTCAACAAGCACAAGTTGTCCCTGTGAAGGATCCTTTGAGGATTCACATCGGAAACTACTAGGATCATGTGGATTTTCTCATAGGCCCTATTCAAGGGTGTGATGTAATGCTAGGAATGCCTTGGATGCACAAGGTCAAAGTTGTACCTGTAGGCATATGCTCACTTATGGTAGTGCTGTGTGAACAGGGCTTAACCAAGGGCACTTTTTCCCATGTGGTTTTTCCCCTTGGACATCAAGTGTGAAAGGACACATATAATATTTTGTAGTTCTATATTATATGGATGTGGCACACATGCAAGGGTGGACTTGCATTTTGTGGATACCACACTTTTGGCTCTCTCTCTCTCTCTCTCATTTTCTGTGTGTGAGCTTCTCTACCCTGCACCTAACCCTAATGTGCAGGTTTGTGTGTGTGAGTGTGTGAGTCCAACACCCAACATTTGGTATCAGAGCTGGGAGCTTGCCCTGGAGCAGTGCTTGTGTGAATCTGCAAAAAAAAAAACTGTGAAATTCCGTCGACGCTATGTTTTTCCGTCGACTGCGAATTTCCGTCGACGCTGTGTTTTTCCGTCGACGTCCGTGGCTTCCGTCCGCCAGTTCCGTCCAGTTGCTCCACCGTCCGGCCGCCAAATAGGGGCGGCACTAGTGGGGAGCCCACCACCTCCGCCCAGCCTCCCGGGCGGCACCTCCTCTACAGCCGGCGCCGACCAGCTCCGTCACCCTTCCGGCCACCTTGACCGTCAGTGCTCCAGCCGTCGACCACGTCCGGCCTTTCCGACCAGCGTCGTCCCCACCGTCAACGTTTCTACTCCGGCCGCCATCCGTCCTCCACCGTCTATGCTCCGACTCGGCCGTCAATCGTCGACTCCGAGACCCGCGCTGGCAAGCCCGCCGGCGCACCCTGTCCGACTCCAGCGCCGGGAGCCTGCGTCTGAAGCGCTTCGCCGCCAGCGCATCGCCCAACATTTGACTGTTTGCGCCAGCGCTTCTGCTACGCAGGGGGCCAGCGGCATCCGACACGCCCGCCTGTCCCTCAACACCTGCCATTCGCCTCTACGCGTTTCACCTTCGCTTCCACCTGGCTGCTGCCCGTCGACAGCAGAGTCTACCTGCCGACAGCTCCTCGACACTCTCTTCACATCTCCATCCGGCTACAGATACCCGCCTGCAGCTCGTTGAGTCTCCACCTGCACCGACTCCCAGGTCTCTTCTCGACTGTACTTCCGTGCTTCAACTTCCCTGGCTGTGCATCATTGCTGCCCAGGTACCTTTGTTTCAACAAAAAAAAAAACCAAGGAAGATTTGAAAGATTGCAGGTGGTGGATTCAGGCAAATTGGGGGATTTCTCAATTTCTAGACAAATTGAAAAAATTGGGCATTTTGCTTTGCCTGCAATTTGGGGGTTTTCAAAATTGAGGTCAAAATCAGCAAATTGAACCTCTCTCATTTGCAGAAATTTGGGGGTTTTCAAAATTGAGGTCAAAATTAGCAAATTGAACCTCTTACATTTGCAAAAATTTGGGGCTTTTTTGAAAATTGGCCAATTAGATGCACATTGAAGCGATTGGAGTGCATAAAAATTGGGGATTTTCTGATTGGAGCATGTAATTGGGCATTACAGCTGCGATTTGTCGCGTATGTATACACATTGAGTGTAATTGGACAATTTGGTGCAGGTTTACACTTGCTTTGGTTTGCAGGCATACATTTGCACAGGACATTTGGTTGCCTGGCAGTGCATATTGGTGCTTGGTTTGCTTGCAGTTATACTTTGTTGACATGGCACAGAATGCTACAGATGTATTTGGTGTGCTCACCCAGGAGGACAAGCTGGATGGATCTAACTACTCCCTCTGGAGTTTTATGATCCATAATTTGCTGGTAGCCAAAGGGCTTTGGGGCATCGTGTGTGGTGATGACACACGCCCACATACCATTCAGCCAGCCATGCCTCAAAGGGGAGGTGCTCAAAGAGCTCCTGATGTAGATCCTGCTCCCACACAAGAGCAGAAGAGATGGGACTCTAGAGATGCACAGGCCATGTCATTGATAGCCCTTTCAGTGAAAAGGACTATTATTCCGCACATTCGTTCATGCAAGACATCGAAGCTTGCATGGGACACATTGGAAGCAATGTATCAGGTACGCAACGAGGCAAGAGTTGCCTACTTGAAGAGGCAATTGGATCTTCTTTCTATGGATGAGGGTGACTCCATGGTGGCAGATCATCTCACCAAAGTGAAAGATTTGCAGGAACAATTGCTCAACATTGATGAGGTTATCCCAGACAGACAGATGGTCACCAACACTCTTCATTCTTTACCGCCTTCCTACTTGGGCTTTCACACCTCTCTCAACCTCTCGATGAGAGGAGGTGGTGATCCCATCACTTTTGAAGAGCTCGTGGGTTTACTCTTGCAGGAAGAGCAAACAAGAGCAAACATATCGAGCAACCGTGGTGGAGAAAAGGCATTTACAACCAAGGATAAGGGTAAAGCAAAGAGCTTTAGGCATGGGGGACAACAGTCTAGCAAGGCTGGTCATGGACAGCCCTCTTCTAGTGGTGAAAAGTCTGACAAAGGGGATGCAAACAAGCCCAAAAAGAAGGGCAAATGTCACTACTGCCATAAGCTTGGACACTACATCAGTGAATGTAGGAAAAGGATTGCAAAAGAGAAAAAGAAAGAAGCAGGCAATGCAGTAGCAGACTCTTCGGATGACAAAGCACAGCAATCAGCTAATGTAATCCAGGAAGAGTACACTTTTTTGGTCACATGCACTAGTGACACACCAAGTGCTTCAGACACTGATATGTCTTGCATTGCATCTGACAGACAGAATGCATCATGGTATTTTGATAGTGGTGCTTCGAGCCACATCACTTCATGCAAAGATGTATTTCAGCACTTGGTATATGCTTCAAATGGCCGCACTGTATCATGTGCAGATCATACCACATATCCAGTAAAGGGATTTGGTAATGTCGTACTTATTGCAGCCAATGGTGCCAATATATGTATGAAAAATGTATTGTATGTTCCAGGAATAAAGAAAAATCTGCTCTCCGTCCCAGCCATAAACGACCAAGGTTTAAAGGTTGAATTTGAAGACGGGAAGTGTTTGGTAAAAGACCCATCAAAGGGTTATGAAATAGTCACTTCTGGAACACGATACAAAGGCTTGTATAAGCTGGACAGCTATGACAAGCGCACTTATGATGCAAATACAGTGGCTGCCCACACTCCTGCTATGCATGATGCAGAGCTATGGCATGCTCGTTTTGGGCATGTAAATTTTCAGAGTTTGATGCTTTTGCAGAAGCATCATATGGTTGATAATATGCCGCCTCTTGAGTCTCCGCCAAGACATGTATGTGAGGGGTGTATTTTGGGAAAGATGCAACGGAAACCATTCCCCGAAGATGGAGCTGTTAGAGCTGAAAGTAAATTACAGCTCATACATAGTGATGTATGTGGTCCAATGCGGACACCATCCATAGGGGGGCATCTTTACTTTGTCACATTCATTGATGACTACTCCAGGTTTGCTTGGGCTTACCCTTTGAAAGCAAAAGAAGATGTGTTTACATGCTTTCGACACTTTGTCGCAATGGCTGAAAATATGTGTGCATGTAAAGTCCAAACACTTCGCTCAAATAGAGGTGGAGAATACATGTCAAATGCATTCAAGGATTATATGCTTCAAAAGGGCATCAAACACCAATGTACTGTGCCTTATACACCGCAGCAGAATGGTGTAGCTGAAAGGAAAAATAGATCTCTCATGGAGATGGCAAGATGCATGGTGAAAGCACAAAAGTTGCCTCACAAATTTTGGATGGAAGCTATAATGTGTGCAACTCATGTGTTGAACAGGTGTCCAACAAAAGCTTTGAAAACCATAACACCATTTGAGGCTTGGTATAGCCGAAAGCCAACAGTGGATTATATGCGTACATTTGGGTGTTTGGCATATGCACATGTGCCAGAACAACTCTGAACAAAGCTTGATGACAAAGCAATTAAATGCATTTTTGTGGGCTACAGCAATGAAAGCAAAGGATACCGTCTTTATAATCCAACTACACGAAGGATTTTTGTGAGTAGAGATGTGGTATTTGCTGAAAATTCAGAACAGCCCATGGTCAGCTTGTATAAAAGCAATGATACAGGCTTACAGGACATGTTTGATGGACTTTTACCCATTGCAATTAGGGGGGATTCAGATCAGCCAGCCCCTACACAAGAAAATCCACATGTAGAACATGTGGAACAGCCAGCCATTCAGCCCCCTTCTGTGGAAGAAGTGGAAGATCTTGTCAGGGAAGAGCAAACAGCCATAGACACAGCCAAGTCAGTGCCAAGATGGTTGCTGAAAACTTTGCAAGAAAGCAAACTTGCAGCTCCACTCACAGGTAGAACAAGGGCTAGTTCCAGCCATGCTTTGAATGTACATCGTGGGGAGTCTGCATTCGCAATGGGTGGTCTCTTTGATTCAGAAGAGCCTTCTTCTTATGAAGAAGCACATGAGAATGAGCATTGGTTGCAAGCTATGCAAGCTGAAATTTCTTCTATCATGAAGAATAATACATGGGATCTTGTGGAATTGCCTAAAGGCAAGCATGTAATTGCCACAAAGTGGGTGTACAAAGTCAAAAGAAAGTCTGATGGTACTATTGACAGGTACAAAGCAAGACTTGTGGCTAAAGGCTAGTCCCAGAAAAAGGGAATAGATTATGAAGAGACTTTTGCTCCTACTTCGAGAATGACCACAATAAGATCTGTGATTGCATTGGCTGCCCATAAAGGATGGAAAGTGCATCAATTGGATATCAAAACTGCATTCTTAAATGGGGATTTACAGGAGGAAGTATATGTAAATGAGCCCATTGGTTTTGTAGTTCCTGGTGAGGAACATAAAGTATGCAGGTTGCACAAAGCATTGTATGGGTTAAAGCAAGCTCCAAGAGCTTGGTATGATAAGATACATGCTCATCTAACCAGCCAAGGTTATGAGAATAGTCCAGCTGAAAGCACATTATATGTGAAGAAAACCAATGCCGATATTCTCATAGTCATCTTGTATGTAGATGACATGCTCATTACAGGTACAAGCAAAGCACAAATTTCAGATTTCAAAGCTGATTTGAAAGCTGAATTTGATATGTCAGATTTGGGGCCTTTACACTACTATCTCGAGATACAGTTTATGCATACAGATGATGGCATTGTTATGCAACAAACTAAGTACATAAAAAGTTTGCTAAAAAGGTTTCACATGGATGAATGTAAGCCCATTTCTACTCCGGTAGAACCAGGTGTACGGCTTACTATGCATGATATTGGAGAGCCTTTTGAGGCCGGCATTTACAGCCAGGCAGTGGGATGCCTCATTTACTTGTGTAACACGAGGCCAGACATATCTTTTGGGGTGTCTTTGTTGAGCAAATTCATGCACAACCCAGGCACAAAGCATTGGCAAGTAGTCAAACGCATTTTTCGATATCTTAAGGGTACCCTGAATCTTGGCTTGTTCTATCCCGGGGGGGGCAGCTTGCAGCTTTATGCATACAGTGATTCAGATTGGGCTGGTGATTATGATACCAAGCAATCCACCAGTGGGAATTGTTTTTTTCTTGGCAGCTCATGCATATCTTGGTTGAGTAAAAAGCAACCCACTGTTGCTACATCTACTTGTGAGGCTGAGTACAGGGCAGTCTTTACAGCTACAGTAGATTGTGTATGGTTGAGGAGACTATTGGCTGATCTTCATGAGTGTCAGCAGACACCCACCACCATTCTCACTGATAGCCAGAGTGCTATGGCCGTGGCACGAAATCCAGTATTTCATGCACGTACCAAGCACATAGAGATTCATTATCACTATGTCAGAGAGAGGCTACATGCAGGGGAGATCAGTTTATCTTATTGTCCTACACAGGATAATGTTGCAGATCTATTCACAAAGGCTTTACCTCGAGAAAAGTTTGAAGCTTTCCGCAAAGCTTTGGGCTTACTCTCATACAGAGAGTGATCTGCTTCCTTGTACACGTTCACACTTCCACTACAGGGGGGATTTGTAGGCATATGCTCACTTATGGTAGTGCTGTGTGAACAGGGCTTAACCAAGGGCACTTTTTCCCATGTGGTTTTTCCCCTTGGACATCAAGTGTGAAAGGACACATAATATATTTTGTAGTTCTATATTATATGGATGTGGCACACATGCAAGGGTGGACTTGCATTTTGTGGATACCACACTTTTGGCTCTCTCTCTCTCTCTCTCTCATTTTTTGTGTGTGAGCTTCTCTACCCTGCACCTAACCCTAATGTGCAGGTTTGTGTGTGTGAGTGTGTGAGTCCAACACCCAACAATACCTGTGTACGCCCAGATGAAGATAAAATCAAGATTACTCATAAAGGAAAGAATATTGCATTAGAAGGAGGAGTTCGGGGAAACTCCATTCCTCTTGTTGGTCATGTACAGATTACGAAAGCAATGAAAAGTTCCATTTGCAGTTATTTGGTTTTTGCACAAGAAAGTAAATCTGAAAATGATGTAAATGTTGAGCATATGAATTTTGTGCAACAATTCAAAGATTGTTTCAGTGAGTCTCTTCCAGGTGAACTCCCACCTGAAAGACTTGAAGACCTGTCAAATCCCCACCGGATCTCCTCGTGATCGTTCTTGGTACGAGACTCGAAACATGCAAACAAACGAATAAACAACAACGGGATGCAGGCTTGACTCACCTCCCAACCATGACAGCCATGGGCAAGTCCACAGTCTTGGCTGTCCCCACCGAGCCATGAGCTAAGCTAACTAGGTTGACGTACCGGCCAATCTCCTCCTCGCGACGTCCCATACCGCCACGAAGCTACCCTTGCGGGCCTCGAGACTGCTGCCAGCCTTGGCTGCGTAAAGCAGGTGCACGTCTGCACTAGATCCAGGCTCCAAGACCATAGAGCTCTCACAAACTTGCGAGACTCTCTATATCTCAATAACTAACCTTGGCCACCCTTTTATAGGCTCTTGGCCAGTCATCGGGCGTCCACACTTGGGTGCCGTCCGTCTATACTTGGGTGCCCGCCCATTAGTTTATCCCTAACTCAGCTCGCCAATCTGTGAGGATTATGTTGTTAATCCTGCATATTGTGTACTAATTACTACTTAAGTAATTAACTTGGAACAAGAACCTTCAGGAGAACACTTGAGACAAGATTGAATTGACTTGTGTTATTAAACTGAGTACAATAGGTCTCTTATATAGGAGATGAAGAGACACATTTGAAGAGGCATGTCCTTTGACGAAAGGACATGACCTTAGACGAAAGGGTACAACTTTAGGCTAAGGGATGTGTCTATTTGATGTAGAGGCACAACCATTCATCAAGGGATACAACCATTCGTTGAAGGGATGTGGCTATTCGATGAAGAGGTACATCCTTTGGCGAAGAGTCGCAACCAGTCGAGGGTAGGGGTTCCCTTTGGCTGGTTACTCTTTGCATCTGCAACAGGAATCAGCAATGAAGAGAGAATCTGATACATAAACACGTCACAATCGTGACATTCCCTCCCATTTAAAATAAAACCCATGTGTCAAATGATAGACATCCGTTTGTCAAAGAACTCCTGAAGAAGGTTGGGGTACTGCTGCATTTCTTCATCTGTTTGCCAAGTGGAATCAGACTCATCCAAGTCCATCCACTTCACAAGAAATTCTGTAGTCAACTTTCTTCTTGTTTCCTTCTGTCTTACGTCAAGTATTACTTCTAGAACAAGGATAATATGGTCATCTTCAATTTCTGGTACATATGAAGATAAGTCTGGAACAGGCGAATCTCCTTGAACATACTGTTTGAGCCAAGAAATGTGAAAAGTCGGATGAATCTTTCCCCATGACGGTGGAAGTTCCAACTTGTAACTGACAACTGAATTTTTCTTAAGAATCTTGAAAGGCCCATAGAAGCGAGGTCATAACTTTGGAAAAACTGACTTCACTCTTTTGTAGCGGTGAGGTGCCACATATAACAAGACCAAATCTCCTTCTTGAAATTCTGCATGTCGACGATGCTTGTTGGCCTGTTTTTGATATTTTTGTTGCACATGGACCAATTTATCTCGAACTTGTACAAGCACATCTTGCATCTCCTGAACCAACTGATCTGCCAACGCCACTTTGTGTTGTAAAACAAAGTTTGTAGGCACAAGAGGAGTATGCCCATATGCTGCTTGAAATGGAGTTAATCCAATTACTGAATGGTGGGAATTATTATAAGCAAATTCCACGAGTGGTAAATAATCTTCCCATGATGCCAGACGGAATTGAATGTAATGTCGAATCATTTCTTCCAAAATCTGATTGACTCTTTCGGTCTGTCCATCTGTTTGAGGATGATAGGCTGAACTGAATAACAAATTTGTGCCAAGAGATTTGAACAAAGACGTCCAAAAATGTCCAGTGAACTTTGGATCTCTGTCAGAGATGATGGTCTTTGGCAAACCATGCAATTTGAAGACATGTTGCACGAACAATGACGCCACGTCTGGGGCTGAAGCAGCTTTCTTGCAAGGGATGAAATGTGCCATTTTGGAAAATCGATCAACCACCACAAGAATCTGAGCATTGCCTTTGGATGAACGAGGCAAGGTGGTGATAAAATCCATACTGATACTTTCCCATCTCTCATTGGGAACTGGCAACGGTTGAAGTAACCCTTGAGGAAGTTGTCGAGAGGCTTTCATTGTTTGACATGAATGACAGGCTTTGACAAATTTGATAACATCTTGCTGCATCTGAGGCCAGAAGTATGTAGCAGACAAAAGCCGATATGTCTTGTTGATACTAGGGTGAGCAGCATAAGGGACTTCATGATGTTCTTGAATAAGAATCTTCCGCAATGAAGTATTGTGAGGTACACAAATGCGATCAGAGAAGAACAGCAACTCATCCATGATAATATAGGCTGCAAACATGTTCATTTCTGCAGGACTGGGATTAGAAGATTTGAGAGCACGGAACGCATCTCCAAAATCTCTATCCGACAAATATTCATTTTTGAAACAAGCAGGGATTTCCATTTGCACATCTGTGATGGCAAAATTAATGGCTCGAGGCATGCGACTTAAGGCATCTGCAACCACATTCTAAAGACCAGGAACATACTGAATAATCATGTGGAAATTAGCCAAGAATTCAACCCATCTGCCTTGTCAAGAGTTCATAACAGGCTGAGTGAAAATGTACGTCAGAGATTGATGATCTGTACGTACAACGGAATCTGCTCCAAGAAGATAATGTCTCCATGTTCGATAAGCATGCACGATTGCCAAAAACTCCTTATCATACACAGGATACCTGCTTTGAATGGCTGAAAACTTTCTGCTGTCAAAAGCAATGACACGATCATTCTGCATCAAAACTCCACCAGAAGCACGATCTGAGGCATCTGTCATTACATCAAAGGGCTGGGTGGGATCTGCAATGGCCAAGACCGGGGTTGTCGTCAAGGCATGCTTGAGATCATTGAAGGATTGCTCAGCTTCCGAAGACCACTGAAGTTTGTCCAGCTTTTGTCAGTTCTGTCAAAGAGGCAGCAATCTCCGAAAATCTATGCACCTTGTTGTGATAAAAGTTAGCAAGTCCCAAGAAGGATCGAACATCTGAAATGGTGAGAGGCAAAGGCCAATCCACAATCGCCTGAATCTTCTTAGGATCTACTGCAATCCCATTAGCAGAAATGATGTGTCCAAGATATTCCACATGGTTTTTGAAAAATTCACTCTTCTTTTTGTTGATGTACAGCACATTGTTGCGTAGTACTTCAAAGACTATCTGTAAATGCTCCTTGTGATCGACCATAGATCGGCTAAAAACCAGAATATCATCAAGGTAAACGATCACGAACTTGTCCAAGTATGGCCCAAAAATTTCATTCGTCAGGGTCATGAAAGTGGCCGGGGCATTGGTTAACCCAAAAAGTATGACCAAGAATTCATAATGGCCATATTTTGTCCGAAAGGCTGTCTTGTATTCATCACCATTACGGATACGAATTTGATGATAGCCGGACCTTAAATCAATCTTGGAAAACACCTTAGCACCAAGCAGTTGGTCAAACAATTCATCGATGCGAGGTAAAGGAAATTTGTTCTTGATTGTCAGCTTGTTGAGAGCACGGTAATCAATGCAAAGCCGCATTGATCCATCCTTCTTCTTGACAAGTAAAACCGGGGCTCCGAAGGGACTTTTGCTGGGACTGATGTGACCTTTGTCCAGCAACTCCTGTAATTGCTTTTGTATCTCCTGAGATTCAGAGTAAGAAACACGGTATGGAGCTCGGGTTGGAGGAGGTTGACCTGGGATAAGATCAATCGGGTGATCCACAGGACGACAAGGAGGCAATGTCGTCGGAAGATCATTCGGAAACAAATTCTGAAAAGGCCTGAAGAAGGGTTGCTCCAAGTAAGCAGTAGTTGATGACGAGGCTTGAGATTGCTCACTGGTTTCTGCTTCAATCTCCCGTAACATGACCAAGGATGTTGTACTGTCACGTTTGCGAACGAGACGTTTGACTTGCAGGGCAGAAACAACGGTGATGGGTTTGGCACTGAAAAGACCATGAAGTTTCAGCTCTCGACCATCATGATATAATTGGATTGAATGGGAACGAAAGCTGATCACCGGATCATATCGATACAGCCAAGATTGTCCCAATATCATGTCATAATGTGACAACAGCATCACTGAAAAATTAAGGTGATCTTGGTAATCTTAAGGAAGGAACCATCAGCAAGCTCGACTTGAAAAGCATCCACAAAATGTCGGGTCTGTAGGCGAAGCTTGTGAACCAATGAAGTGCCCACAAAATTAGTGGAACA
Source organism: Cibotium barometz (assembly GCF_041138505.1). NCBI lineage: Eukaryota > Viridiplantae > Streptophyta > Polypodiopsida > Cyatheales > Cibotiaceae > Cibotium > Cibotium barometz. The sequence continues at coordinate 35,002,863 of NC_141105.1, read as the reverse complement.
GCCACTGTCCACCAGCACATTGATGGGATGGTCGCCAATGAAGCCAAGAAGACTAAGGACCTGTTTGGAAAGATTCACCGGAACAGGGTTGGTACTTTGGCCATTAAGCATCAGGGTACTGACAAACTCCGAAACGCGAACAGAACAAGCCATCTATTTGTTCTTGTCTTTCACAGGAGGCGGGTCATGCATTCTTGCATGGGGATTTGCAAGAAGAGGTGTATATGTTGCAGCCACCTGGTTATGAGGATGTGAGTCACCCCGAGCATGTTGCAGCCACCTAGTTATGAGGATATAAAGAATGCATTCTTGCATGGGGATTTGCAAGAAGAGGTGTATATGTTGCAGCCACCTGGTTATGAGGATGTAAAGAATGCATTCTTGCATGGGGATTTGCAAGAAATCTGAAAAATTAAAATTCACATGGAGGACTGTTAAGATGGAAAAATTCAGTTTGATGGACCATTATGGGGCAGTTGATGAAGAGATTTGCTGTCCTGAAGAGGTTTCTCACTTGAAGTTGCGCCGATCATTGTTGCGACGGTCCTGTCGAGACCGATCTCGGTTTCTGCTGCTGCAAGAGGATTCGGTCTGAGAGGATCCTGCGGAAGTTTGCCGGGAAAAGCGCGGCCGGAAGGACTGTTGTCCAGAATATGGTCACCAAGAGTTGGGTTGTCCAGAATTAGGACGCTGGGGTTGGCTAGTCCCATTGAATCGATTCCGCTGAGAGGAACGGGCGCCAGAGGAAAAGTTCCTCGGAGGACGCCGGTAATCACTAATGCGCTGGACATACGAGATTGCTTCATCCAGGGTGGCAAGATTATACTTATGGACTTCGTCTTGGATTGTGGGTTCAAGCCCGTCAATGAAGCTGTGAAGCTGATCAGAGGGGCTGAGTGTCTCTATCTCCAGAGCCAGTTTTTGAAACTCTGAGATGTACGCGGCCACGGAGCTAGTTTGACTCAGGCGGCGAAGAGAAGACCTGGCATGAAAATTCGCATTTGCAAGCTCAAAAGCCTTGCGAAGAGCACGCCGGAATTTATCCCACGTTGGAGTAGACTTGCCATCTGCAATCCTGCGTCGCCACCAAAGGAAGGCGGTATCCTTCAAGAGGGTACTGGCCAATGCCACCTTTTTGTTCTCGGGCAATTCGGTATTTGAGAAATAAACCTCCATTTTGTAGAGCCAGTGATCGATTAACCGCTTATCGCGGCGGCCATTATAGGGCTCAGGTAACTTGATGTCCATCTTTCGTGTTTGTGTTGTGGTCATTAATTTATATAAAAGTTTAAGTTCAACATTGTCTACCTCGGCAGTCGGATCGGGAGGAGTGAAGGGATCGTCCTGCTGGCCCACCGAGGATGATGATGATGATGACTGTGGAGAATGCGAACATTACGCTCGCTGTGACTTCCTGGATCCCTCGCGCTGATGTCGGTGCCGCGGCTGCATGTCTTCCATTTGGGATCTCATTGATGCCATTCCGTCGAAAAAGGCCTTTTGCAAGTCCTCCATCTGTTGTTGGAGAGTAGTCATCTGCAAGGCCTCCATCTGAGGATCGGCGGGTGGCACGTTGTCGTGCGAAGTCGACATCTGGAGCACTCAGAGAGAGTACTGTAGTGAAGCAGGAAAGGTCCACCCGAAATGTAGAATGGAAGGAACAGCTGCTGGAGAGGCAGTAATAGGATCCTCGTACGCGAAGTCGGGGTCTTCCACTTCGTCGGGATCGTCCTCCGAAGTTACTGCATCGGCTTCCGCCAAAGAACTGGGCACCGGAGATAATGGAGTATAGTCGGGGACGAAGATCTCACAGTAAAATGTCACAGGAGGGCGCGTGGAGGAGATATTGCGTAAGCCATCCACACTGCACTCTGGAAGAAAGTGTGCCAAGTGCGGGTACCGTGATAGAAAATACTCGAAATGAGTAAGATGCAGTGGCTCGCAGGTGAGGAAAATAGTCCAAATCGCCCAAGTGTCGGGTTTGGTCACATGCGGGCTGCTGACATGAATGCGGTACACCTGAGAGGCCGGAGATGCTGGGATAGGAGAGGCCGAAAGACTTGGAATCCACCCAACATCGGCAGGTAGTGGCATTGATTCCGGAGTGAGGGCACGAGGAGGGTTGTGTTCGGGAAGAACAGCCTTGGGGATCTCGTCGATGTAACTCAGGTAAGAGATGTGCATGTCGGGTTCCTCCGGAAAGTTGTCCATGAAGCATGCACGTAGAGGGTGAGAGCACACAGAGTATGTGGTGTGGGCAAAGCCAGGAAAACCCACGAACAGCCAGGAAGAAGGGCGCCTATTCGCTGGAGAGAAGGAGGCGAGTAAGAACTAGGCGGCATCCTAACAACCGGGGGGGGAGGGGGGTGGTGGTTTCCGAGTCGCCCACGGTGGCTGTTCACACCAACAAATCCCAAACGGACGCCCAGCGCACGCCCAGAGGGTTACGCACGCCGGTTGGGTTTGTTTGGGTTTTTTTTTTAAAAGATCCACGTGGCAATGCACGTATTAATGTTGTGTATTGTTTTTTTGTTGTTTTTGAAGGTTGACGCTTCGCCGACTGGAAGGATGCGCCGCTTCGAAGGCTGGATCACGTCGCCGGCTGGAGGGTGCGCCTCTTCGAACAGTGTGCCACCAGCAGTCGCTGCATATATTAAGGAGGCTCACAAGCGGCAGCCACTCTCAGCAAACAAGAGCGCACGTTGGCAGCAACCAAAGCGAAGTGAGGGGGGGCTCCATATTCAGCAGCGAAAGGGGCAGTTCCTGCCATGTTGCGAACGCCGAACACCACCGGTCAGCAGGGAGGGAGGGTATTCCGGAAATACAGCAGGGGATCCCTCTCTGCTATACACACAATACGTGTATATGGGTGTGAGACCTTGTGTGCTTGTTTACATTACTTTGAGCAAGGATTCACGCCAAGTCCACCATCGCTCTGCTTCTTCCATACAACACTGAGAGGAGAGGAGAGGTGGATGAGGGAGTACCGCGGAGAGGGTGAGGACTTCACAACCCACGGGTAGGAAAAAATTTGCTCTGATACCACTGTGAGGATTATGTTGTTAATCCTGCATATTGTGTACTACTTAAGTAATTAACTTGGAACAAGAACCTTCAGGAGAACACTTGAGACAAGATTGAATTGACTTGTGTTATTAAACTGAGTACAATAGGTCTCTTATATAGGAGATGAAGAGACACATTTGAAGAGGCATGTCCTTTGACGAAAGGACATGACCTTAGACGAAAGGGTACAACTTTAGGCTAAGGGATGTGTCTATTCGATGTAGAGGCACAACCATTCATCAAGGGATACAACCATTCGTTGAAGGGATGTGGCTATTCGATGAAGAGGTACATCCTTTGGCGAAGAGTCGCAACCAGTCGAGGATAGGGGTTCCCTTTGGCTGGTTACTCTTTGCATCTGCAACAGGAATCAGCAATGAAGAGAGAATCTGATACATAAACACGTCACAATCGTGACACAATCAGCCTGCCTAGCTCCAAGCTTCCCCAAACCTCGAAGCTAGTCTTGCGTGCGTGTAGCACACGGTAGATACACACTGTGCACATGACATACTCCCCTCCCTCTAAGAGCTCACTCCTGAGCTCACTAAAAAGCCAGGGTAATCTCTCTGAAGAGTAGTCAATGTCTCCCATGTAGCGTCCTCCTCAACATGATCTTTAACTGAACCAATCCTTCGTGTAATACGAAATGGTCCACAGTATCTAGGGGATAATTTCGGAGATCGACCTATCCGTAAAGTCTCGGAATCTTTCGGAACTCGCAAATACACCATCGTTCCTTCAGAGAACTCTCTGGTCTATTAGAATAAAATCTGTCTCGGTCTTGAGCACTTCTAATAGATTCCTTTGCAACTTGTAACATTTCCTGCATATCTTGCAAAAAAAATACGTGCTGCATCATGCTGAAGTCCTGAGAATCCAACTGTAACAGGTGATCTAGGTTGAAAACCATACATAAGCATGAAAGGACTAAAACATGTACTTGTATGCTTAGTACTGTTATATGCAAATTCTATCATAGGAAGATAATCCTCCCATGAACTCTGTCTTTTGGATACATATGCTCGAAGTATATCCTCCAAAATCTGATTCACTCTTTCAGTCTGGCCATCAGATTGAGAATGATCAGAGGAACTCAAATTCAAAGTTGTTTCCAACTTCTCAAAAACAAGTTTCCAAAAATCACTCATAAACTTAGAGTCCCTATCACTGACTATGTCATGCGGTAACCCATACAGTCTAAACAATTGCTCGATAAACTGCCATGCTAATTGCGTAGCTGTAATCGTCTTCCGGGTCGATAAAAATCTAGCCATTTTTGTCAAGCAATCTACCACAACCCAAATAGAATCGTGACCTTGATGTGTTCTTGGCAATCCGGTAATAAAATCCATGGAAATACTTTCCCATTTATTACCTGGGATTTGCAAAGGATGCAACAACCCAGCTTGTCTAAAGCGTTCAGCTTTATTTGCCTGACAAATTTGACACTTGAGAACATAATCTTCTACATACCCTTTCATCTTTGGCCAATAAAAAGTGTGTTTCACTAACGATAGCGTCCTGTGTACCCCAGAGTGTCCAGCAGAAGGGGCGTCATGACACTCCTTAAGAATCTTGGACCTAATGTCCCGGATCTGTGGTACACAAATTTTGTCATTACAGAATAGTAAACCATTCCAAATCATCCACTGGCCTCCTGCAGCCTGAATGGTAGACTGCTCGGTCATTGAGTCTTGGTCAATCAATGAGCTCCCGTCCTGGATCTTCTACCAAAATGGGCTCTACGTCAATGAGAAGAAGTCAGAATTTTATTTGTTCCAAGTTCATTACCTTGGATATATAATTAGTGCAGAAGGCATTTGACTTGATCCAGCTAAGGTGGCCGAGATTGTTAATTGGAAAGTACCTCAAATAGCTTATGACATCAAATCCTTTGTGGGTATATGCCAGGCATACTCCACCCACATAGACAAGTTTTCTGACCTCTCGGTGGATCTCACCGATCTGCTAAAGGGTGTCAAGACAAGAAGGCAACAGATTCGATGACTCCACGAGCGTTGGAGGCATTCAAGAACCTCAAGGTGGCTTTATCAAAAGCGCCTTGTTTAGCACTTGTCTCGTGGGACGAGCCATTTCAGGTGATCACCGATGCGAGCAACATCGCAATTGGCGATGTATTACAACAGAATGGTCATCCAGTAGCTTACATGTCTCGTAAGTTACTGCCTGCAAAGAAGAATTACTCAGTCTACGATCGTGAACTCCTTGCAATTATACAAGCCTTGAAACATTGGAAACATTTTCTTTATGGCCGTGACTTTGAGGTTCGCACTGACCATCAGGCATTACGCTAGATTCAGACAATGCCTAGTGGACAGTGGAGTGACCGACAAACACCACTGAAGCCAGATATTCCAGCAATTTGGTGGTATGATTGAGTACCTTCCAAGAAAGGCCAATCCACTGGCTGATGCTTTGAGCAAAAAGGGACAAGTGACTTTTATTCAGACCACTAGACTCGACCTTGTTGGTACGGGACTTGACAACATGAAGCACACGTACGCGGATTCCGAGGAATTCGGTACACAGTGGGAACAGACATTGGATGCCACAGGACCATGCCACTTTTTGATATGCAATGGTTGGCTTTTCTACAAAGGCCGACTATGTGTCATGAAGTAGTTTAGGGCAGCTCTTCTCCATGACGCCCATTACGCCATTACTAGTGGTCATGGGGGCATGAATTCGACTTTGGAGAAATTGGAACGACAAAATTATTGGCCAAAGATGAGGCGAGATGTGTTTTCATATGTACAACATTGTGATATTTGTCAAAAGGTGAAAGCTCCTCGTGGAAAGAAGATAGGGTTGTTACCACACTTGCATAGAAACGCGTTTCGTACAAGTTCGAAACGTTCAAAACGTTTCGTCCTATACGAAACGCGTTTTTTTTCATCATGCATATTTTAAAAACCTACGCATCGAATCGTTTCGTACGGCGCACTTTCGTTCGCGTTTCCTAGTGGTGGCCGCCTGTACATTTTCGCCAATTTATGTGCCAGCCTGCCATCACTTGTGTCAGCCCGCCTGCTCCTTGGTGTCCTTAGGCCTTGTGGAGGTCTTCCAAAGGGGTAATGTCATGTTTTGCTTTATGTTGGTTTTCTCTGCACAACTCACAAAGCAGCACACTTTTTTCTCTTCCATCAATATTTATGGCATATCTTTCACGGTCCACCCTTGCTCTATTGAGGCCTAACTTCTAAGGCTATCTACCTTCTCTTCCCCTTGCTCTATTGTTGGCCAAGATGACAGTTAAAATCATGAATCATATAATAAGATTAGTTTATGTTCTGTGTCGCACTTGCAGGGCCAACAATCTGCATTTATCCCCGCCTTGTAGGATGCCTCGAACAGGTGATTCTCTTTGGAACAATGTCACCTTCGAGTCTAGATATGGTGGCTCAGGGCTCCGGAAAGTGAAAATGCAACTTTTGTGCTGATAAGCACCATGGCAGTGTCACCAGGCTGAAGGCACATTTGTCACAAACAAAGGGTTTTGGCTCCAGGCCATGTAAGCATGTGCCATAAGAAATCTATGATAGCCTAAAGGCTTGGAAGGCCATGCAGCTAGGTATCCCCCTTGAGGATGAGCTAGTTCAGGGCCTTGTGAGAGGAACTGGAATACATGGGCTCTTTTTCACACGAAAAAGAGAAATAGACTCTCCACAACACAATTGGAGAGGCTTGTCTTTTGTCATTGCAATCTCCGATTGCTAGAACAAAAGGGTCATCCCATTGAGCCTCGCCAAGTGAATCCAGATAAGATTGATATCATGAAGTGCAAGGAGATTCCCGACATTCTTGAAGAGGAGAGAGACATCTATTCTATGCTCTATGAGGAGATCATGGCTTCGGCTCGCACTACACAATCTTCTCGAGAGGCTAGTACTAGTGATGCACTTGCACCTCTAGAGGATGAGGCATTTGAGGACTCGGCTACCGGCAGTGACCTTGAGAGTGAGGCTGGAGGCAGAAGATGCAGATGAGGATGAGCATGAGGATGCAGATAGTAGCTAGCAACTGCCAGCATCATTTTATTTGGACATGTTATTTAGTTTGAAATTTGGACATGTTATTTATTTTGATCTTGGATTTTGAGTCATGACTCATCACCCACGTGGTGATCCTTTTGATTTCTGTTTAGTCATCAGTGATCACCCACGTGATTTGTGATATCATCATATCTTACATGTATTTTGCTTTTATTGAAATGAATTCAATGTGGTCTCTAATAAGTTATGTCAACAGTTTTTTCTTTTGTATATTTCAAGTTAAAAATATACATGCTTTTTCTATTTTGTATGAAACCTTTTTGTCCCCGTTTCTTACCTTTTATGAAACGTTTCAAAACGTATGAAACCCGTTTCATACCTGCCGTTTCAGAAACGCCTGGCAACACTGGTTGTTACAGCCCTTGCCAATTCTTGAGGAACCTATCCAAGATGTTTCGATGGACTTTGTCACGAATCTACCTCCCAGTCCGGGTAAGCGTAATACTCAGTGCTTAACTATAGTTGATAGATTTAGCAAATTTGTTATGCTTATTTCAATGTGACCGCCGAGGATGTTGCCCAGTTGTTCATTCGGCATCGATACCCGATTGGCAGAATTCCTAGGACCATAGTGTCAAACCGAGATGCCAAGTTTACCAGTCATTTTTGGAGGGCATTGTTTGATAACTTCGATACTAAATTGAATTTTTCCAGTGCATTTCACCCACAGATGGATGGCCAGACAGAGATCGTACCAGTTGGCTTTTGATGTGCTGAAGTATTATGTCCACAATCAGCAAGGTAAGTGGGAATCATATTTGCCTTTAGTTCAAGCTGTTTTGAATGATTCTTTTTCTTCAGCTATTGGCACGACTCCATATAAGGCAGCGACCATTCCAGTCCCTATTAACCAGAACCTTGTCTTCAGTACCTGAGGCAAACAGATTGACGAAGTCTTACCAAGAGATTTTGGAGTCAGTAAAGGACAGGTTGGCTAAACGCGCAAGAGGCCTACACTCAACAAGCCGACGGGATATGAAGTTTTCGAAAGGGAATTGGGTTTATCTTCAGATTATGAAGCAAAGGTTGAAGCAGGTGGGCAAGCGATGCCCAAAGTTGTCTTTCAGGAGCTTTGGACCTTTTCCCATCTAGAGAAAGATTAATGAGGTTTCAATGAAGTTGAAGCTACCTCCAAGTTGCACTATGCACAATGTGTTCCACGTCAATTGGTTAAAGCCATATGCAGGTCCGATCCCTTCAGAAGTTAAAGACGAGGCGGAACTAGATATTATTGATGAAGCTAAAGTTATGGTTCTAGAACAGATCCTTTTGCACCGTTTCAAGCATGGCTCAGGCCGAAGACAAAGACAGTTCCTCACGAAGTTTCAGGACCGAGGGACAAAGGAAGCGGTATGGCTTGACAAAGAGTTTTCCGACGACTATCCGGCATTATTGACGGATTATTTGGAGGCTATGCAGCTTCCGTCAAGTTAAGCAAAAGGGGATGTCACGTGCATCCCGCACTTGGATGCCACGTAGACATATCTGTACAGAAGGTGCAAGACTTGGGGTGGAAAATTGGTCCCATGTGAACCCAGTCCGGGACGAGTCAGCCAGGGTCCCACTCCAGTCGTCTAAGGTCAGGTGTGCATTGTCCTACACATGCGTCCAAGGTCAGGTATACATTGTCCTGCACATGAAACAGTGCCAGTCCGCGCTATGAGTCTCCCTCTGGAATGATGTCAGTGATTCTATGTATCTGGTATGATACTGGATGCCAGACCACTGTGTAGACAGTTAGGGTTTGCATATAGGAAAGGGGCCGGTCCATAGGGCTACCCCAAGGACAGATATGGGCATGGGGGAGGTGCAAAACCACCCCCATAGGGGCCAGGAAGGCCTTGGCTGTGCCCACCAGCCATGGGATGGCCATGGAAGGCCTGTAGGACAGCCCTAGGGCTCCTGGACAGGCAGCCGACAGGGTACACAGCCCTAGAGGACTGTAGGCCAGGTGTGGGGCAGCCCACACAGGCTGCCCAGCAGCCAAAATGTGAAGCGCCTAATGGCCAGCAGCTCATTTAGATGATGCGCTGATTTCATAGCATTTAATGCTGTTTATTCTGGTCGTGAGGTAATTTTCAGACGGCCGACTGGCTTTAATCCAGCCGACCAGCATCCTTGAAGGGTATAAATACCCATTGCATGTTTCAGTCCATTCATCTCATCATTCACCAAGTGCTGAAGCTGAACAAAGGGCTAGGACAGCCAAGGACAAGCTAACGCAGAAGGGGTGAAGGATTGAAGGTCAAGGGCAGAGATCTATCTCAGCCAAGAAGGTTCAGGTTCAGACTTTTATTTCAGTTTTGCATCATTCTAATAAAAGCAAATACACCATTCGTGGTGGGGGCCCTACAGAGGTTATTCGGGACCCAATATTGTGTCCTCTTCTCCCTCTATTTTTCTACACATCTTTATTCAGTTTTCTGCGTTGATTTCGTCGTGACAAGTGTGCTGTTTTTCTGAGCATTGAAGTTACCGATCTCCCCCGAAGCTTCCGCATGTTACAACTTAAGAAGTAACCTTAAAGGCTAAGGTTTTAACCTTACTATTGAAGGAAGACAACTTTGTGAGGCGGCAACATTGGTAGGCTCAGCGGCATAGCGTTAGCAGTGGTGGTTGCAAATGGGCGGCTCTTGTACCGTTGGCGGTGCCAAAAAAGTCAGGACAGCTACGCTTAGGCGGTGCCAAAGTAGTGGGAACAGCTACCCTATGGCGGACAAGCAAGGAAGCCAATGAAGACCCAGGTGGCAGCAAGGGTTTTAGACGATGCAGAAAGGCAACGATGGATGGCAAAGGCAGGTATGTGCTGTATGAGCCTAAAGGTTCGTGAGGAGGAGCAGCAGCAGCTCGAGAAGCACGAAGGGTATACGGTCAGCAACACAGAGAGCCGAGATCTAATACCAAATGTGGTGATTAGGGTTTCTAGGGTTGGAGCATAGCTAGGCTATAGTAGGTCAAAAGGATGGTGCGTGCGTAGAGAGAGAGAGAGAGAGAGAGAGAGAGAGAGAGAGAGAGAATCTTGCACGACTCTATTATGATTTGATTGATAGCGGCTCACTATATAGCCAAAAGTACAATGTTGATGACATCACTGATTACTTCACACAAATACCCTAGATTCTCCATCTTAGGGTGTGTTCACAATGCACACATACACTCATAAAGAGTGTCCACATGGCACACACTCATACACACGGACACACAAACAATGGTACAAACGTACAAGAGGCTCCGAATACCCAACACAGTGCACACAAACGGTTTTATTCCATGACTTTCCTTACAAGCTCATATTTCCAACCTTGGTGTATTGATCAATGATTATTCTTAGTTTCAAATCCCAACCTTGGTTTAAAAGCTAGATGAGGGTAAGTAGGTTTCGTATGCTTTTGGACAGTTTTTTGAGAATAAAACGCAAGGCAGCATTCTCTAAAACCTGTTTTTCAAGAATTGCATGGTCTAAGCTACCAATTTCTTAATGCATGAACAAAAGTTTATCTTTTATTTATCTGCCAATTATATTTATATACTTATCTCTGATGAATCAAGGGAAGTCTTTGCATGGTAGAGGGGATGCTACCGTGAAAGAGGTCTTCTTTGAGCCTTGAGAGTTTGTGCCGATTGATACTAGGGTGATTAGCTCCTCTACTCCACAATCACCTTGCAGGGCTGAGATGGGCTGATTTAAATGGCAAAGTATACTGTAGTGCAGTATTTGAGATGCCATGTACCAATTACAATCTTGACGAGACATCACGATGATGAAGCGTTGCAGGCCTCTTTGAAGCAATTCCTTTGCAGGACAAGAGAGTGCACGGCATCTAACTAGGAAGTGTACGGAAGTGCGTGTGTGGTGTCAAAAAATGTACGGTGTTGGAAAACGGTTAGGGAGATAGGAAGGCAGATCTCAGAGAGACAGAAGTTTTCTTTTGTTCGTTTTTAGGAGAAAAAGGGGGTGGTGGGAGAGCGCACCTTGTTTGATGGCCTGGGGGTCGTAGTTCTTCTGCCAGATGTCGTGGGCGGTGGCGGAGAGCTTCCAGTAGAGAGGGCGGCCCAGGTAAAACAACACGATGAAGACGGCCACGAGTATGAAGAGCCGCAGCGCCCACCTGGCTGCTGGAGCTGCCATCGCTGATACTGCGCGCACAAAGAGCAAATTTATCTTTACCTAGCCAGACAAGCAGCTCTTTGGCCGACCTTTCGCGTTAAAGATCTAGCCTCTAAGTGCCAAATGCTTACATCCGGCAGATCTATGGACCTTAATGTGTGGAAAAGCACTCCACATTTTGGTTTTAAATTTTCTTTTTCTTTTTTTAAGTTTGGCTGGAATTAGATAGAAGAACACACACCCTACATGCCCCTTGTAGAGGGGGGCTCGAACCCATGGCCTCGCGGACTCTCGAGAACCATCCAGTAACTCGCAGTCAGATTTTGGGAGGTTTTAGTTATAAATACCTTCAACCTTATTCAAAATCAATCAAAAATAATCTCTAGATTTCAAGAGATCAAGATTTTTCACCATTTGGCAAAAAAGTTTTTTTTCAAACACAAATTAAAGAGGTGTCGAGTGCCTGCTTAACTATGAGGAGAGAAAAGAAAGGAACAACATTTGTCCAAGAACCAAATACTAATCCTAAGGGAACAAAGGAAAAAAAAAGCCACGTGGCCTCTTTTTCGTCTTTTTTTAATTGAATTTAATATGTAGGAATAATGGTAGTGATGTAGATTATGAGGTGGGAAATAAAGGAATATCCTCAATATGTGAAGGAAGAAGCATGGATTCCTCTTACTTCCCACCCCGACTTCAACTAGAATGAGTGCATAATTGTCATTGGGAACTTACCTGTCATCCAAGTCGAGCCGTGCTTCGAAGTGATGCTTACATTTGGTTGCTCACTTTCCTCATTCGTTCGCCTAGTAGTGTGTCACTCATTATGGTTGTCATGTCGCAAGATCTCCCCCATCTCTCACAAATAAGCAAGAAAGTAGGAGGCACAAAACACAGCAAGAGCTCTCTCTCTCTCTCTCTCTCTCTCTCTCTCTCTCTCTCTCTCTCTCTCTCTCTCTCTCTCTCTAGTCCCACCGTTGGTCGTATATGCCCTCATGTTGCATTCTACCAATGTTAATACCTCTCTCTCTCTCTCTCTCTCTCTCTCTCTCTCTCTCCAAGAGTCACTTCTATTATGTGTGAGAATGTATTGTTGTGATTACATAGTGCTTCAGAGAGTTAGAGAGATGGAGGAGAGAGTGAGTGTGTGTGTGTGTGTGTGTGTGAAGAGAGAGAGAGAGAGAGGGAGAGGCAATGGAGAGAGATTATTGCATAACACAATGATGATTGAATTATATACATAAGATTTCCACCATGTACGATGCACAATCTTTTGTCCCTTAATAAGGGGTGGTTCACACCTAATGTGTTCACACCAAAAGACCTAAATAACATTCCACACCTAATATGTTCACACCAAAAGACCTAAATAACCTTCCACACCACTAAGACTCTGACTATTCTAGCACTCACCCTCTGAGCGAAGATGGTGAGACCCGAAGCCAAAAGAAGCAACCAACCTCCAACTCCATCACACCACTCTATAGAGAGATGACCTAGCCATGCATACCTCCTATGCCATGTGCTATTCCCTCAATCAACTTATGACCGAAGAAGCTGGCATTATTGCTTAGTTACCCCCCGATGACTCCTAACTAGGATAAGAATACATTTTTACCTTTTATAGTATCAAGGCTTTACAAAGACATTAAAAATAATAAAATTTTAGGGGACAACTCAGGCAAAGAACCCATGACTACAAAATATTCAGATTTCGGGAGACATTTCAGGTAGAGAACACTTTACTCAAATAAAAAAAGCACTAGAGGAAGAAGAGTCTCCCTTGATGTCAATGAAGATCCTTTTGCGTTGTCGTTTCCAAGCCAATGTGCTAATGTGACTTGGAGCTCGTGCATTTTTTTCAAGGAAGATACTATCGATGAAGCCCATGATCTTGAAGAACATCTCAAAGTTATAACAATGGGTGTTGTAATGCCATGGAGCACATACGTAGTGTTGAAGGTCCCACAAGTCATGCACGTGAAGGTGTTCGATGAAGACCATGAGAATTGTTTCATGAAAGAAGCATAAGATGTGGCCCATGTGGTTGTCTAAGCAACATTAGTTGAAGCACTTGTTTATGTAACTTGTGCTTCCTCTTTGAAGGAAGCAAACTATTGAAAGATCTTTTAATCTATTAAAGTTCTTACCAAAGAATCATTATATACATGATGATGATGTAGATGGTTGTGTTTTGCTAATTGGCCACTATAGATGCAAAATGCTATACAAGTCCCCCTCTTGCTTACGTTAATAACCTTCACTTGCTTGCATTAGTTGCTTCACATTGCAGCCAAATGTAGGCATGGTAGGTAGTAAATCAAGGGAAAACATAGCTCATGTAGCAAATTTAAAAAAAATCAGCATATATATAGCAAAAAATACACTTATGTATGGCAAGTAGAGGTGGGCAAATGTACAAGTGAAAACGTAGCCATGTGTAGTGCTTTATGGCAAGTAAAAGAGGCATAGAAAATGTAAAAACCCTAAAAATGTGGAAAGCCTTAAAAAATACAAAAACCCTAAAAACCTAAAAAGCCTTTAAAATGCAAAAAAAAAAAAACTTAAAAACCCTAAAAACACAGAGGTAGATAAGCATGGTGACATGGAGAAAATGGGTTAGCCAGGCATGAGTATGGTGGGATGGAAAACACATGCGAGAGGTGGATAGGGTGGCTTTGATACCATGTTGTGATTACATAATGCTTCTTTGAGTGAGAGAGAGAGAGAGAGAGAGAGAGAGAGAGAGAGAGAGAGAGAGAGAGGGAGCGAGAGAGAGAGAGAGAGAGAGAGAGAGAGAGAGAGAGAGGGAGAGAGAGAGGGAGAGAGAGAGGGAGAGGGAGCACAATGGAGAGTGATTACACATCATAATGATGAATGAATTATATGCATAAGACTTCCATCATGCACAATGCTTTTATAAGAGGGAGGGAGCATAATTGAGAGAGAGGGAGGGAGCATAATGGAAAGAGAGAGAGAGAGAGAGAGAGAGAGAGAGAGAGAGAGAGAGAGAGAGGAGGAGGAGGGGAGGGGGGGAGGGGGGAGGGGGGAGGGAAGGAGCACAATGGAGAGATTGCACAACACATTGATAAATGAATTATATGCATAAGACTTCCACCATGTGTAATGCTTTTATAGGCACTAGGGCCCTATCTTTTATCCCTCAATAAGAGGTGGTTCACACCTAATGTGTTCACACCAAAAGACCTCAACCTTTCACACCATTGAGACTCTGACTATTCCAACATGTATGCACATACAATACAAAAGTCACTTATATACTAAGCCATGGAATTCACACTTGGACGAAAATCCCATAAAAGACCTTAAGAAGACCAAGGCTTTATGACATTAGCATTTTTACATGGACTCAAGAATAAGGATTCTTAGTTAAGCATTTCTAATGTGCCAACAAAATATAATCATGGCATATATATATGTGCTTGACAAAAATTAGATATGTTAACTCAAAAAGGTGATAACATGGTAGATTGACAAAATGTGTTTGTTGGATGAGGGAGTAGATGCTCTGCACACACACACACACGCACACACACGGTCGCACAGTCGTATCAAGCTCAAAGAGCGAGAGAGACAAGATGTGATAGCTCGAAGGTGATTGTTAAGGCATAGCTATCATGTGTGAAATTTGCTTCCTTGGCATTGTTGATGGTAGTTTCAGCAAGACCTTGCTGCTGCTTCTTTTTCTCACTCTCTATCCAATTTCGACATTCCTCAATTACAAGACTAGGTTTCCAATAATTGCTACATCTCTTTTAACTAGTGTTTCTTGACGTTGTACATAATAGATTAATGCTCAAACTGAAGTATATTTGACACAAACAATATCTGCATGTGACTCAGAGCACCTTAAATGTGTGATCAATGCATGTGCAAACTCACCAAACTAGCAATCTGTAGGTCAGAATCTACAGGCAAAATTGGCGGACGTTGAATTTACAGGTCAAAATTTGCTAATGTGGAATCAATATGTCAGAAGCTCACATGGAATCAATAGGTTAGAAGTTGACGTGGTATGAGCAGGTTGAAAGCTGATGGAGTGTTGAATACGGAAAGCGAAACGTTGAATGGCTGACCAGGCAAAGCTAATGGACACAGAAGTCCGATGCCAAAAGTTGAAAGCCAAAGGTTGAATGGTTGACTAAGTAAAATCGACCGATGCAAAAGTTCGATGTCGAAAGCTGAAAGCCAAATGTTGAGTGGCTTATTGGGCAAAACCAATGGATGCAGCTGAATGGCTGACTAGGCAAAACCGACAGATGCAAAAGTGATGGTGGATGCAGTTGAATGGCTGACCAGGAAAAACTGACAAACATAAAAGTCCAATGCTGAAAGTTGAATGAGTAGCCATTAAAACCATCCGAAATCTATGGACACAAAAGTCCGATGCCGAAAGCTTCTTACTTGAGCTAAGTGTAATGTGAGGGAATGCCCAGAATGTAAATGAATGACACCGGTGTAGGCAAAAACCCTAAAACTGTGTAAAGTGCAAAATGTGAGAGCGTACCTAGGATGTACGATGGCAACAACTAATGACACCAACAATGTACAAAAGAAGGTAAAAATCCCAGATCTGCTATTATTGGGATCATGAAGGAATTCCAATTTCAATTTTCCAAGAAGAGCTTCATCCTCAAGGCACAGATATCGATTTCACAACATGTGGAGCTTCTGTACAATGCTTTCATTGTCAAGGACTGCACAAATTTACACAATGTTATATAATAATGTGATCTAACAAGTATCAACCTCCAACTTGCAATAAGCATGGTGTGGATAGTTTATTTAGGATTGTCCTACGAGGGCACCCACATTGAGTGCCCCACTGCCATCAATATTCACAACATACAAAAAGGAACATTTATAATTTCTTTGCTTGCACTTATAAGGTTGTAAGTAAAGCATGCAAGAACTACTATTAAGCTCAATGGGGATACGCTAAAACTAATGAGATGGAGAAGAGTGAAGAAAGTGGGGAAAAGAGATGATACGAGTCCTTGTCCAAAGTGGCCTTAAGGACGACACAACTACCAATCCTTCAACTACTCCTTCAGAGAAAGATCCAGTGTTGGAACATACTAAGTAGACTATGGTCAACAAGCCCAAATTGGTGATAATAAAAACCGAGACCAACCTAAAACTCTAAAGGAGCAAGAGATTATCCTAACCCTAAACAAGAAATGGGTTATTTGGAAGAAGCCACCAAGTTAGTATGAGAGTGCTAGGAGAAAAGCTAAGCTAAAGGCTAGGAAGGGCAACTTGTAAAATCTTTGGACAGTCCAAGTCAAATTCTATAACTTATTACAAAAGATTAAGCTAAAGAGGTTTGGAACCAAACTTAGTGTTTAGAATCTTTAATGAAGGATGACATGAACCTCCGAGAGAGGCAATCATACCTCAATCACCAGGTCAATAATCTAATTGATCATAAACAAAATGTGAGAACATATTACTATATTAACATCATTTCTATCTTCAAAAATAAGAATGTTGGTAGGTCGTAATTTGAGTCTTTTGCCATATCTCAAATATTGGGTGGATGGGGAAACTTACGAGTAGAAAATAAAGTTTTTGTAAAACAATTGCCTATGTAAGAACCAATTGTCATCGAGAAACTTAAAGGATATAAATTGGACAACATACAATATTCTTGGTGGGAAGTTTTTTGTGGTGATTATTATGGAAAAATGCACAAATGCAAACAAATGGTGGGAAGCCATAGCAATCTTGGATGATGGAAAAAATGCACAAATGCAAACAAATGGTGGGAAGCCATAGTAAACATTATCAGATGTTTACAAATGGTGGGAAGCCATAGCAATCTTGGATGATAGTGTTGGTGTGACAAAGCATTGCTGGGAGAAATAGAGCTGACCTCATAGTCAAAATGGCATATGGTACTATTAATAGACTGATGGGAATCCTTCATGATTTGAAAATCAAGATTTTCTCTTTCACTTATTTTCACTCTTATATGAAGTTAAACTTCCTAAAGAAACCAAACTCTTATGACATAATTTTAGGTCGACCATTTATGTATGAATCCACAATTATACATGATTGTTTTTGGATTGTATGTATCTAAGAAAGGATAGCTTGATATTGAAGGCTAGTTTGAAAACTAAACATAATGAGAGTACTAAGTACTTTTGTGAATGTGATGAGTGCTAAAATGGATTATGATACCAATTGCTCTTATATCACACTAGTTCCTTTGATAGTGACTCTCCTAATTCCTCATTAGATACTTTATCAAAGTTCAAATGTTGGATGAAGCATGGTATTGATCCAAGAGAGACAATCTTACAAGGAGCGTAGTGACAGATGCTTAATGGTTGCATTTTGTTGAAGTAATTGAGGTCCACAATGGATTCATGGACTAGGGAGATGAACTCCAAAGGTTCATGCACCCAGAAACACTAGTGACAAAAACTATAAACCTTAATACAAGATCAATCAAGAGAGAGAAGATGCCACACCAAAGCATTGGTTCAAGTGGAGAAGGAAGCCAAAAAAAAATCTAAGCAAAAATGAGATCAAACAGGAACTTGACTTGAGATTAGGTCTGGATCATTTCAAATCCTATAATATTAATGAGATAAATTTGTTTAACTGAAGGCTTAATGTGCTAAGGAAGGTCAAGAAGGTATGCCCTATGATGGCCTAATAGTAGTCAAGGAAGTAGATATTGCAGAACCTAGGAGAGGACCTATTATGGCCCAATAGTAGTTAAGGAATGCCCTATGATGGCCCAATAGTAGTCAAGGAAGTAGATATTGCAGAACCTAGGAGAGGACCTATTATGGCCCAATAGTAGTTAAGGTATGCCCTATGATGGCCCAATAGTAGTCAAGGAAGTAGATATTGAGTAGATATTATAGAACCTAGGATAGGACCTTAAACCAAATTTTATTGCAAAGGATGTGACTCTAGAAGAGAAAAAAGATTTATTTGATCTCTTGAAAGAACTCAAGGATTGTTTTGCTTGGAAGTATACTAATATGAAAGGAGTACCTCTTGGAATATGAAAGAATTCAAGGAAGTATACTAATATGAAAGGAATACCTCTTAAAAGTATACTAATATTAAAGGAGTACCTCTTAAAAGTATACTAATATTAAAGGAGTACCTCTTAAAAGTATACTGATATGAAGGGAGTACCTCTTGGAAGTATACTGTTATGAAAGGAGTACCTCTTGAGGTGGTGGCACCATACCTTAATTGATATCTTGAAAGAATTTAAGGATTGTTTTGTTTGGAAGTATGCTTATATGAAAGGACTACCTCTTGAGGTGTTGTAACATACCATTCTTATCTCATGACCTATAAAACAATGTCCTTACCAGAGATGAACACAATATTCAAGGAGGGAATCTTGAAACTTGAATGGAGCATACCAATTGGGTATCACCTACTGTTGTTGTGCCTAGAAAGAATGGAAAATTGAAGGACATATCTGTCGACGCAAACTTTTGGACTTCCAAACAGAGTTACAAGAACTATTCAAAAGAGAAAGGACATCTACAGAGGCTTGTGGGAGAACAAGTTGAAGTCAATCTAGCTTCCGAGGGCACAATCTATAGTAGGGAGGGGGACATGTTATCACCTGTTTGGGTTAACACAATTTTTCAATCTACAAAGTAAGGGGGACATGCTATCACCTTTTTGGGTTAACACTATTAGCCTTTGTCCTCTGGGAAGTCCTGGTGTGAACAGTCTTATACATGAGCACTTTTTACCCTATGCTGGTGGTGGCAGGGGTTTTTTCCCCTGTTAACTCACTCTAATGTGTTAGGCACATCATCCCTAGGACTATAAGTACCTTGTACTCCATTCATTTTGTATGATTGTATCGAGTACTTCTAGCTATCACGTCTCGTCTCTCTCGCTCTCTGATCTCGATACGATTGTGTGTGACTGTGTGTCTATGTGTGTGTGCAGAGCATCTAGTCCCTCCTCCAACATTGGTATCAAAGCCTAGTTTTAGAGCTTGGTTTTAGAGCCAATAGCTCCATGCCATCATTCTCTAAAGTGGCGAAGCACGTGGTACAATGGTATCATTACTTTATGCCACCGTACATCTTGGGTAAGCTCTCGCACTTCTTGGCAAATAATCTTGGGTTTCATCCACATATGGTGGTTTTGGCTCCACCAGTTCAACCTCATAACCTAATTTTTATACAAATTCATCAATCAAAACTTGATTGACCATAGTAGTTCTTCATAATGGAGGTTGTGATGCTGTGGTTGATTGCGTGATGGATTTGGTAGAGCAAGTGGTGCTCTTTTAGGGAAAGGCATTGAATACTCTAGGTTAACGACATGAATTGGTATCATGGTTACCATTGCATACAATGGCACATAATATAAGACTAGCCTTTGCCTTAATTGAGGACATCCAATACTTGTATGGTTTTGGTGGATTGCACACCACACTAGATCTTTACAAGGATACGTATGAGCATGTCTTGCATTTCCACAAGTATCTATAATTTTAAGTTTTTGTCCCAGTTTTTCCAATGCTACAGTGAGCTCATTAACTGACATCTAACCAAGATGTTGCTCTTTGATTATTGGATGAGTAGCTTGGGTTGCTTGTAAAATAACTAAAGGAATTTTTTAGTTTGAATTTCTTCTAGCTTTATCCTTCATGTTACCATCTAATGGACTAATGACTAGATGACTTGAAGCATCCAATGTTTGTAATCCACTATCAACAATCATATGATCATGAAGACCAAGATTGTGTAATCCAATAAGAAATCATGAAGACCAATAAGAAACCATGATGATAATTGGTTATCGCTCATTCATTCTCTTTCTTTACATCTTTGATTCAAATGTTTCATGCAATCTATAGATTCACATGCACTTTCATTCTCATTTTGAGAAATATTACTTAATTTAATATCTGAGAGGTTAGATCCTTAAAGGTTGAAGAAAAGTAGTAGACTTTCTATCAAGATTAGAAAATAAAGAACCAAATTAATTAGGAGCACTAGACCATACGATGGATGTAGCTTAAGATGCACAAAATAAACGAGTCCCAATGCTTCCCTTTTAGTACTGTTGCAGTTTTCCTCTACTTTGGATAACATTATGGCATAATGCACTAGTATGTACCCTCCTTCCTCTGACTACTACAGTAGGACACTCCCAATTACTATGTCTAATGCATCCACAAAAAAGACTGGGGGAGATCATCACTGGTGGTGAGCTAAGCATCTTCTTGAGCCAAACAAGATCTGTTATATTTATTTGACTATGCATATGGATGTATCTTTTCTTCTAGTAAGTGTGCACAACGATGACGGATAGTAGGCCGTATGAGTCAAGTACCTCAAGAATCATACATGCCATTTGACTTTCCCTAGGAACCTGTCTAGTCCCTTTAGATTTGATGGTGATGACATAGTTTCTTATCACCCAACATTGGAGACAATGTGTTCGAGTATCATTTTTTATGTCGCTGCACACTTGGCTAGATTGAGCTTAAGTCATGTGTCCATGAATATTTACAAACATAACTTGAGGTGATGTAAATGCTTTTGACCAAACATGCTGAAGTCATAGAAGCTAAAAGCAATCACACTGAAGCTAAAAGCACTGAAAAAACAAAGCCAACTAGCCATCATCTATCTAATCCAGGTAGATGGAATCAAACAAAGACTGACGCAAGGATTGACAAAAGTAAGGATAGCGTTCAATCCTTTTGGAACGAAAAACCAAGTGATTTCTTGCATGCCAAATTGTCCAAAAAGCCCAATATCTAGTCTAAATTAGAAAGGGCTGAGCATGATCCAATGTAGAAGGCCACCTGCTAAAGAGCCATAAAAATCTAGAGAAGGAATACCCTGGAAATGTGAGTTGAAGAAAATGAGAAATTTAGCAAAGGAAACTTTTGGTCTGTGGACAAGACCAAAGAGGATGCATCATTGTTTCCTTTATACATTTGTTAGAAAGTAGCATGGGCATTTTTTAGGGAAAAAGTAGTTACGTTTGAGGTAAACACATCCCATTATGTGATAAGGGCCATCTTTCCCTATCCTCTAACTTGGTTGTATCCATTGAATCTATGTAAGAATGAATACATCTCATGGCTAGCTACCTCATCCAGCTATGAATCCATGAAAGGCAAGGGAAGGGATCTAAAATGGTAGCTATATTCAGCCTCCTATAATCAACACATACTCTAATCTTGAGATCCTTCTCGGGCTTCTTCAAAACAATCACAATTGGAGAAATCAAGGTTGTCTTTTCTATGGGGTAAATGAATCCAACCTCCTTCGGTAGTTTGGATTCATTCTATACCTTTAATGCCTTATTGGCAGTACATTCTCCTTGAGGTTGATCCAATGCTAATAAAAACTAGGATCAATGTGTTCCATGTTAGTATATCTTCATGCAAATGTAAAGACATCTTTACATTCTATCACTAGGCTTACTAGTTGTTCTTTGAATTTTTGATCTACTTTTGCATTGATTTTGACATTCTTAAGGTCTTCCTTAAGACATAGATTAGCATCCACCATTTTATCTTCTTACTAAATTCATGTTGAACTTTTCTTCTAGCTTTTTGTTTTCAATCCAATTCTTCAGCTCTTCTAGGGAAGTCTATTCTACTTCTTACTTTCTTTATATATAAAAAATTGGGCCTATTTGCATGACCTATTGAGTCTATGCTTACTTTTTTAGCCCCTTTAACTTTGTTGTGTAGGTCCACTATCGTGTATTACATAGGGTTCTTCTCCACATACACCATGAACAATGACACAATGTCTAGATTCTCTTTGAGGATCCTCTACTCTTCATCATCTTCCACACCATTCATTAGATTTTCCCTTCCATATTATGAAGTGTTTGGATTGTGATTTTAATTGCCATGCCTTCCTTGACTGACATTTTAGCTTCTTCTTACCTCTTTTGATGGTTATTTTGTTTTTCTCCTAGTTCTAGTTGATATTTCCATGTCACACCAACCATGGCCTTTCGAGTAGGATCGGATATGCTCCATGTACTGATTCCATGCGTATCACGAGGAATGTTTTAGGGAAATTCCATCTTGCAACAATCATCATTTTTTTGTTTCTCACTATGCCCAACGACCTATTATTTGATCTGCCATGCAGATATATTAAATGGAGTTGGTATCCATACATGTATTCACAAATGTTTAGTTGTGTTTTCGAGCATTGTGTTCACTCTAAAACTTCTATCCAAAAGTTATTTGGGTATTACATTACCTCGGATGTTCACTATCAATTGTGGAGCTGCATTGTCCACTTTCGGTATCCTTTCTACTATGGTATTCTAGAAATCCACTATTGGCTCTTTGGTTGGAGTCTCAAAGGTATCCTCTAGTAGTTTTAATACCTTAAATGCTAGCTTGTTCTTCCTATAATTTGGTACCAAGGTCAATAGTTGATCTAATGTGATATTTAGTTCCACGTTCTTCAAATCATCCCATACATCATACTCATCCTTCCTTCCTTTTATTTTTGAGATTATGTTATGTCTAACTTACTAGTCTTCTTCGTGTCATCTTGTCCTCACCTACTCCTAGGATCTCTAACCCATCCTCTCGGTTGTTTGTGTGTTGTGTTTGTTATAGACCTAATTCACACTCCTTTTATTTTCCTTATGGGATGTTGCATCTGTCTTAATTATGTTAAATTTGGTTTGCTTGATAAGTACATAATTTGATGGTCAACATGGAACATAAACTTATGTCCTCGCACAACTAACAATCCATCAACTTAGAAGGTAATTGGTAATATGACATACTAACATTTTTAATGATAGAAACAAATGTGAATGGCATGAATATAGATTTTAAAAAAAACTTTCACCAAGAAGCACTATACAGTGGTAGTAGACCAACTCTATAAAATGGGGTAAGACTAACAACTTTACACACGTGTCTTGGATTGTGAACAGCAAGCCGTGCTGACAGAAGCACATCAGGCCATCAATGGGGAGGACATTTTGGAGGAGAAATCACACGCCATAATATACTCTAGCCAGGCTTTGGTGACCCACAATACTAAAAGATGCATGGCGATCCTTAAAACAATGTGATGTTCTATAAAATGGGGGTAGACTAGCAACTCAGTAGGTGTGTCTTGGATTATGAGCAGCAAGGCATGCTTATAGAAGGACATTAGGGCATCAATGGGGAGGTCATTTTGAAGAGAAATCATAGGCCACAAGATATTGTAGGCCATGTTTTGTTGGCCTACAAAATATGCATGACAATTCTCAAAATAGTGTGATGTATATCAGATGCTAGGTCTCACCCGAGTGCAATAGATAGAATGCATCACAATATTGATTCCACCACTTGAACCATTCAAAAAAGTGGGGATTGGGTTGATGTAAATATAAAGTATAAAATATTTCATAAAGGTGACTAGGTGTTAGGGTTTAAATCAAGAATAGGTTTGTATCTAGCAAAACTGAAACTCAAGTGGATAGGCCCTTTTACACATGGCATCTTGACTATTATTAAATTTTTGTTTTGTAATTTCTTAGTTGCTTGATGTTATTTTTGTTATTTTCTTCCTTTATTTTTAACCTCAATGTGTAGGGGGTTACATATGTGCACATGTGCACGTTGAAATCCCCAACTTAATTATTACACATGGCATCTTAACTATTATTAAAATTTTGTTTTGTAATTTCTTAATTTCTTAGTTATGAAATTTTCAAACGAAAAAATCTCTTCTCTCACAAGAAATATACATCAAAGATTTAATTTATCAGCTACACTAGAAAAAGGAAAGAGGATTCTTAAACTCTAGCTCATTCTCCTTGTAGAGGTGGTATGGTTCTCTTTTTCTAGTTTCTTTACTCTCTGTTTTATAGCTGTAAAAAATATTTTCTTTACTCTCTGTTTTATAGCTGTAAAAAATATTTTCTTTTAGCTAATGCTTCTGTAGCCTTTGTTTTTTCTTTCTTTTTGACCATTTGCACCTGCTTCTCCGAGTTGCTAGCAGAGGGGTTTAGTCTTTCTCCTCCTATAGCTTGGCCTTCTTGGATTTGTGTGTTACAATATTTTGAGTCCATTCAAATAAGTATTTGCTAGTAGAGGGGTTTGGAGGGGGCTACTACATCTTCTACACCCGAGGAGTTGAGGGATGAGCTTCTAATAGATTTTGTTTCTTTTGTCTCTTAGATTCCTCCTCATGTTCCTCCAAGCTATAATGTGTGCTCTATTCTAGGCTTTCAAGTTGTGGAAATTGCCTTTAGATGGCCGTCCATAGAGTGTCCTCCTAAGAAAGCTATCTTTGGTCTTGAATCACCATGTTTTTTTGATATTATCATTGTCCAGTTTACCTTCTACTCCATCTTTGCTGCCTAGCAAGTTGTCCAGTTTACCTTCTACCTTATCTTTACTACCTAGCAAGTTGTAATTAGATTTACTCATGTGGAGATAGACACACCATGTGAACCTTTCTCTTTACTACCTAGCAAGTTGTAATTAGATTTACTTATGTGGAGATAGACACACCATGTCCAAGTAGAACCGCATATGCTTCTGGTGAACCTTTCTCTCTACTATCGAGATAAGGTATTCCTTGTCAACTTTCTTTAGGTCTAAGGAGATGTTTCTTTTGATGCATCTATATTAGTTATGCCTTCTGATAGGAGATGGAGAGCCTTTGTCGTTGTCTCCCCTATGACAAGCACTACCTTCTTCCCAACTGTATGCACCTTATTGGTCTTGGCCAACTCCACCATTGTTCTTTTGCTTCCAATTTATTTTATGAGTTTATCCAATGCAGTCAAGAAAAGTCGATTAAACCACTTCTTTCTAGCCATGGCTGATTGTTTGGGTGGTTGGGGTCCAGTAGGGAGTTTGATGAGTCAAACTTAATAAGATTTATTATCACCGTGTTAACAGCTACAAAAGAGGATGAAATTATTTACACAAGAATGTGAGAGCAAGAGTGTAGGCAAAGTGAGTGAGTGTGTAAAGGAAAAGTTTAAAATAAATTGTTACCTTGCATGGCTACCTTATGCATCAATTTTGTTTTTAGTTGCTTGTTTCATGTGACATGTAATTTGTTATCTTCCCCAATATGCATGTGGAGTGGGTAAGAACTTTTGCAAGGGGGTCGAAGCCCATGTATCCACATGTGCACATATGTAACCCCCTACATATGGAGGTTAAAAATAAAGGAAGAAAATAATAAAAATAAAATCAAGTAAAATTTCTAGAATAAATAAAATATTTTTTAGAGGAATTAATTAATGAGAAATATCTAAAAATATGCATAAGGGTATGTTTGCATTACCCTTGCGAGTGTGCACATTTAATTAAATGCAAGGGTGAATGGGTAAAAGATTAAAGTCTAAGGTTAAAGGTGAGTGCAAATACCTTAGGGTTATTTTTTAAAAGGAAAATAGTAATTAACGTGGAGATTAAGAAAGTGAACTAATATAAGAATCTAGTTGTGCATGGATGTGTTAGTTAACTAGATGTATGGGTGGATGATGTGAGTGGTTGTGTGCATGAGAAAATCAATGAATTCATGAAAGATTAAAGATGAGTTGTCTAAAAATATGGTGGGCTACCAGCTTGAGATGACTAATGGTGCATGAGAGGCATGTAGCCAATTATTTTCAAGTATGAAATAACCCCCCCTTCATGAAGAATCCATGAAATTTTCTTGAAAATTAGGAGAGTATGCATTGCTCAAATTTTAGTGCAATATTTGTTAGATTACTCCTAGGTTACATTATCAAGGGCTAGAGTAGTTAGTTGAGGTGTAAGAGGTGGGGATTTGGAGTTTATACATCCTTAGAAAGAGCATAAAACACTCATGGAGTTTTGAAGGAGTAAGAGGCCAATTCTTTTGTACAATGGCCACACAGAGTACCCTTAAGCTCAATTTGCAAGGTATAATATTCAATTGCTGATAAATTATAATTTCCTTACAATAGTAATTTATCAGTTTTAGTAGTTTTAATCAGAGACCTCTAAGGTCTGGCCTATATTCATTTAATGCTTAGACCTTTTCAAAACCTTAAAAATTTGTGAAACCCTTTGTAATATCTTGTACCTTGGCAAAATAGATGTTGGATAGTCTACTCCCAAAATGATAGGATAATTTATCAATTTATCAAATTATGGGAGAGTCCTTAAGCCAAATGCATTTTTAGGGTGAGGAAATTGGGGTAATTACTCTAAATTGAGATGAACCCAAGTCTATATTAGCTTTTAGGTTAAATAGAACAATTATAATTTATTTGTGAATTTAGGGTTAAAGATGGTTAGGATACCTTACAATTTAAGAAGTAGGTCTTCCTTTTGAACCCTTATTCTTAGATGAGATTATAGGTTATAATAATTCCAAACATAGCCTCTAACCTAATCTTAATCACTGGGTATGAGATAAGCTTAAGCACATATGTGCATTTATATGCACATATGTGCTCATAATATAATGTAATTATTCTTAAAGATAGTTATGGATATCTTATAAGTTGAGAAGTAGATATTTCTTTTGAACCCTTTTTCGTAGATGAGATTATAGCTTAGAAGAATTCTAAACTTAGCCTCAAACTTATTGTTAATCACCGTGTATGAGATAAGGTTAAGCCTTGACATAAAGTTTTTTTGCTTCTAAATTATATAAGTTAAATACATAATAATGTAGATGAAGTTATACTTTAGCTGAATCCCTTAGAAATCCTTAAAAATTATTGGTAAAATAATGGGTCAAATTTACATAGACTCTCCAATAAATATGAATCCAACCCTAGAGAAAGACTAGTTAATTGTAGAGAAAGAGTAGTTAATTGTAGAGAGAGAATGCCACTACTAGTGGGGTTTTTTTCCATAGAGATTAGAATTATGAAAGAAACTAAGGATATAAGTGTCATTAAGGGTCTAAATTTAGAAAAGTATTAATGAAAGGAAAGGCCCCAATGAAATCCTAGAAAGAAGTAGCATCAATCTAGAGAGAGATAAGGGAAAAGCTAGAGAGAAGTAATCAGATATCAACTAGAGGCTTAGTAAACTAAGGCTAAGAAAGGTCTAAACTTAGAATAGTAGCTTGAATAAATCAAATCAAGGAAGAATTAGAGTTTAAATCAAGATTTGATACAGGCTTAAACCATACATGAGATGATTTAAGAAAAAGTACTTGATTTAAAACATGAATAAAACATATCTTAAATTTAGATGGATCTTTTATAATGCTAAGAGTAACCTTATAGAAAAGAGAAGAACATACCTTAGAGAAAAAGGAACCTTGAAATTGACTTACCTTGGAAAAACTACTTAAAGTAATAAGTTTTAATCAAAGAATTATGCTATGACCAAAACCTTAACACAAGTCTAGGTGAATGACTTAAAGTTTAGTTCTAACCCCAAAAAGGATGCGTGAAATTGTGTTTTCATATTCTATAAAGCTTTCGCCTTAAAGGAAAGTCCTTTAGTCTAAAAATGAAGAGTATGTGTCCTTTAAAAACCTAGTATGATTGGTCTAACTAAAGGAGCTTGGAAATTAAGAAATCAAATGATCAAATATTCTATAAAGCTTTGATCTTAAAGGAAAGTGCTTTATTCTAAAAGTGAAGAGTATGTGTCCTTTAGAAACCTGGTATTATTGGTCTAACTAAAGGATAAGCTTCAAAATTAAGAAATCAAAGGATTGAATAAGTTAACCTTTAGAGACCTTCAAACTTAATGAAAAATAGAGTCAAAAGGTATGGAAATATTATTCAAAGGCTTGGAGAGAGTTTGATTTGATTGGGAAAACGTGTTCAAAGACTCGATGGAGGACCGAGATTATCACATTGGACCTTGCGATGGTTTACCCCATTTCATGATGCATGGTTGCTTGATTATATTTGATATTTGTTTGGATACTGTTTGTTGAAATTATATTCTTAGTGGAGTTTGTGAAGGTACCTCCTCACAAGTTGATGTGATGCATGTAGATGTCATATGAGTGGTGAGTCTTGTCATAAACATGATCGCCTAGTGTGAGGACAGAGGCAACTCTGAAGTGTAACATGATAAGTAAGTATGGGTTGGATGTACGGGTTCATCATAATAAGACTTTTGTGCGAAAATAACATAGAGTTTTCATGCCTTGGGAAGGATATGGCCATTAGAAGAAGCTTCTATCGATTTGGGATGTGAGACTTATGGATTCCTCATTGGATGGTAGCACAAGTTGAAGTGTTTGGGCTCAATGGTGCATATCTTCTTGGTTCGAGGAGATATTTTGGATATATGTGATATTATATTACTTGCTAGTTGGATAATATTTTAGAGTTTTTGTATGAACTTAGTATGAATAGTACTTGGTGTATAAGAGTTTTTAATTTCAATGTCAAAAGATTTTTATGTCGTGGAGTGTGTGTATGAACTGTCTCTCATTGCTTCAGCTGGGTGTGTGAGTAATGAATTAGGAATATCAATTATATGTGTGTGAGCAATGAATTAGGAATATCAATTATGGGTGTGTGAGTTCACGTTGGCTCCATAGGGCTAGTGGAAGGGGATTGGATGGGCTCTAGGCTGTGCCTATGGATCTAGTTAAAGTAGAAAATAAAAGCACCATTGGGAATTGGGTGGCAGGGTGGACCCAAATAAAGGGCTTCTTTTAAAATGAAACTAAATTTCTCTTTGAAACAACTCAAAAAAATAAGAATAAAAAGAAAAATTAGACTCTAGGAAATGATGAAGTCAATCCAAAGGAATAGAGGAAAATTAGACTCTAGGAAATGATGAAGTCAATCCAAAGGAATAGAGGCTGTTTGCTTCATAATCGAGGAGTAAGACATTGGAGAGTGTTGTATGCATTATACAAAGCCCCACCAATCATATCTTACTTATGAGAAACATGAAAGGGACCTCATAGAAGGATTCATACCCATTTCCTAGTGTAAGGTTTTTTTTGGCAGATATGGGACATATGCTACTAGATAGCCGAACACTAGGTTGGTGTGCATGGTACCCCCTGGTGGGACTCTCTATCCGATACATGTGTACATTATTACCATGCTTGGGAATATGTATTGTATAATATATAAGGGGCAGGTATCCTCATAGGATGGCTAGCTATCTCTATAAGGGAGGAAGCTTTGGCACTGTCATGATGTCGTTGCCCTTGATAACTAATTGTGCATTGTGTTTACATATGCTCTTTGAGGTCTTCTTATTTTGGACCTCTGGTTTTGGTTTATTAGCATTTTTAGGGGCTATTATAGCTTTTGGGGCTATTATAGCTTTTGGGGCTCACATCTTTGGCTATTTAGTTGCTTATTTTGAAGTTAAAGCCCGAGCTTTTTGCTTATTGGGATCCTTGGATGTTCCTTTAGTTGCCGCCCTCATCTTGGATTGGAGCCTTATAATTGCATTAAGGGGGGACCGTGTGAATGAGTCCTCCTTTTATGATTAATAGGTTAGGGCTCCTTGACGTGGAGGCAAATGCTTTGCTATTAGGGGTGATTGTCACTTTGGGATAATCCTTGTGGGCATGGTCAAATTCGCACTTATAGCATATGCCTCATTAAGGAAATATGTCAAATTTGGGAATGAGATTCAAAGTGCTAGGAGCACTTGGGGGATTTGGTGCAAGGTCTTTATGAGGGGGAAATTTGTAAATATGTTATAGGTCTTTGCATCAAGAACATTGCATTGGTATCCTACGTACCATATTGTTGAGGTCTCTTGCTCTTTGTTGCACCATGGCCTCGAACATAGAGGTATATATGGGTGAACTCTCGTGGATAGAATGAGCTAAGATTTGAGATGTGGACTCCTTATACCATCCTCTAAGTAGACCTAAGAGGAATTAGAGAGATTCAAGTGTAGGTGAGAAATTAAAATTAGGCAGCCTGAAAGCGTAATCAGTGAAACCCTCAAGTGTGCGTGGATGCCTTGACGAGTAGGTGCTGAAGCTAGAAGGGCTTGGCCAATGGTGTTAAGGATGAGGAGAACGGAGCTCTATAACTTTGAGCCACTAGTGAAGGATAAGGTGAGATTAGTGAGCTAATTAAGTATTATTAGTGCTAAAAATGCATACTTTAGTGTGCTAAGAACTAAGAGTATGTTCCAACTTGCACAATGATGCTATGGAATGGCTCAAGAATGAGGGATATCACTATCAAGAGCTTAAGAATTAAATGAGAGTGAAGAGGATAGATGTGGTTAGTATTATTGATAAGTGATTAATGCTAATAACAAAGATGAACTAAGCTAAAATTGAGAGGCTCATGAGGAGAGGTGAGGCTCTGATACTATGTTAGAAAACATGAGTACGCACGCTATGGCTATGGAAGCTATGAGTGTTAAGGCTTACCCTAACCCTCTTTAAAACACATCCAAAAAGAGATTACTTGCCTGGTGAGCCACAACTGTCGTGTGGATCTTTCCAATGGCCGACCTCATAACCCTTGAGGTCTCCAAGCTCTACAACTCCTTGAGAAGCAATTCCACCGTGCCTCCTGCGAGCGTAGTCACATCGCTGCGTTGCACTAAGGGTGCTCGTCCCTCCTCTCATCTCACTTCACTCACTCACACTCATTAGCATGCATTAGGGGAGAGAGATTAGCAAGAGGATTAGCAAGAGCAAGACTCAATTGTACAATGGGAGAGTATATTGTATTATGAGAGAAATTCACTTATATACATGGCCATAAGTGTTCACACTCACTTAAAATGTGGCCGGCTGGGCACTTTAGGCTCATAAGAGGCCTAATGCTATTACAATGACTACTCTGATAATATATCCATGAAGTACATCACTTAGGACTGCATCCTTACTTGCTACCAAACGCTCTTGAAGTGGGAATCGCCATAAATACTTCGTTACACTATCACGGGTGTTTGTAGCTTTGGACACCATTGCTTCATATCTTGAATGTATGACCTTTTGGTGTATCTATCGTGACTCCTTGGCGGTAGATCTTGTTAACCCTAGAATTGGGTTAACATCCCCCCCTTCCTGATGGCGATCGCATTGAAAACCTTTGTGTGGGGAGAATGGGCAAGCTTTTTAGATCGCTTTGATGTTGATTGACACTCAATGGTCTTTGTTCCTCCAGAAGGAATAAGAAAAGCTTGTTAGTGAATGAAAATGTTAGTGATTTACTAGGAATTCCTAATGGGGTGGGGTTTTTTTTGTGAATGATTGCATATTTGTGTGAGCATGGTTTTTTTTTGGGTGCTTTTTGCTCACTTTGTTTTTAGAAATCATAAGCAATGTTACATGTGATTTGTGTTAGTGGGGATGCTAAGAGATGTTAATAATGGCAGAGAAGAGAGGGAAGGATCCGGAGCAACGTAGACTTAACCATCAGAACGAGATGGTGATTCTCAGTCCCTCATTTGATTCATTGAAGCGACATTCATCATTTGAAGAAATTGGCCTTCGATGATGTCCCTTTGTGTGGTAGGATTCTTGTCAAATGTTATTGAGTAGGACCTGTTGTTGCTTTCTTCTGACCATGTGCTTTTTATGTTTTTATGTATATTTAAGTGCTTT
Source organism: Cibotium barometz (assembly GCF_041138505.1). Classification (NCBI taxonomy): domain Eukaryota; kingdom Viridiplantae; phylum Streptophyta; class Polypodiopsida; order Cyatheales; family Cibotiaceae; genus Cibotium; species Cibotium barometz. Next base: position 34,971,085 of record NC_141105.1, on the reverse strand, counting down.
TATGAAGCAGATATACATGAAGTACAAGAATTGAGTCATATAGACTCTTATTGAACTGCTCTGTGTTAAAGTAGCCACTTGTTCATGAGGATTGAAAGAATTACGTCGACTTGCGAGGCTGGTATAGATATCTTTATGAAGGATTGAAGATCATTGATTTGTGAAGATGGTAGCATTGTTTGGAGAGGTTTGTAATTTGAAGGGAAATTCCAAGTGATGGGTTGTACCATTGACCAGGCTTTTGCCCAACATGCCCCCCCCCATCCAGGGATGTACTTGGAAGTTGTCGATGGTGAGGATTTGGTGCAAATGTGCTCCACTACATGAGTATGGATATGTACTCATGGAGCAACTACTACATTAATTAAGCCAAAAGAATAGTAAGCAATAAGCTTAACAAATATATAATGGCTATTGAAGATCGTTTGGAAAGTATTAATGTGTGATATGGCTTAATCCGTGATGAGGCTTAAATCGTGAAAGTGCAGGTTCTTAAGCCGTGAGACTGTAATTCGTGAGAAATTTGAACTTGTGTGATTGTAGGTTTTTTTGGCCGCCGTGAAGGGTTATTCCATGAGCTGGCCTAATCCCATGAGAGTTAACCCCGTGAAATGATGTTTCCGTGAAAGTGCAGGCCATGAACTGGAATTCCGTGAAGTGCAGTTCCATGAGATGGAATTCCATGAAGTTACAGGTTTTGACCTCGATGGTTTTTTGATTTTAATTGATTTTATGGGACAACTAGGTCTTGACTTGTGAGCAACAGGTTCTTGTGCACTTATTTCTCACATCCAGAGGGGTGACAAGAGCATTGTTATTTTGTTCTTGATGCGCTCATAAGTCTCCATTGTAGACGTGGGTATTGATTCTTGAATTTGTTGCTCAAATGTTGTCGAGGCAAGATTGTTGATTGTTTGCTTGAACACACAAGCTCTTGTGTTGGTGCTGAATGCACGAGAGTGGTTGAGTGATTTGCTTATTGTTGTTGGGCCTCCATTCTTGTCGAGCTTTAGGTGAAGCTGTTGGGGTTGAAGTTGGTGGTGAGGTTTTCTTCACATTGTTTGATTTTGGAAACCATATGATAGAATTACCATCATAGTATCCTTGTTGTTGAAGCACATGCACAGGCACCCATCTTTGATGAACATTATAAACTGGTGGCCGATGTGCTTGGTGCTGAGGCTTCCTTCTTTGTGTAAGCTTAGGGGATTTTGTGATGCGATTGGGTACCTAAGCTTTGGTATTTCTTTGGTAGTACCCTTGTGTCTGTAGAGTAGTGTTTTTGGTACCCATACTTGTTGACTTGGTGGAGTTCTTTGAGGAACTCGTATAGGCTTTTGTGGATGGTGTTGTGGAGTACTTTTCTTCTTTCTTAGCCCCTGAGTGTTGCATTGAGGAAGAGGCTTTGATTGTAAAGGCACCCAAATTTGATTGGCACCTTCATAGTAGCCTTGAGCTACAAGTAGTTGCTTCTCCACCCACATCTTGATACTATTAAGATACCTTGATTGTGGCTGTCATGGTGGAGTTTTCTTTTGGGTTGATGTGGAAGGTTTGGGGCCCTCCTTGACTTTGGTTGGTGCGCTGAGGCTGCAGGTTTGAGACTCATGGGCATTGTTGACGATGATGAGGCTAGAGTCTCTTGTGGAGTGGCTATGTCGATGATGAGGCCTTTGAGCATGTGGTTGTCTCCTTTGGTGAGGTTTGTTGATGAAGATTCATAGGCTCTGGGGTCTTCCCTTTGAGTTCCTTATTAGAGATAGATGGTTGGTGGGCTATGGGAACTTCTTCAGGAATAGCCGTTGATTGCAAATTTTTGGCATCAAACTTCATAGGTGAGGATGGGGTTGAAGGAGTAGATGCTCTAAAGGAGTTAGTTGTTGATGTAGATGGTAGGTCATTGTGTAGAGGGGATTTTGTGGAAGAGGCTTGTATTCTTTTACGTTCCGCATCATAGATATTAAAGTTGGATCCTCTTCCTTGCAATATGGTATTGTCGACTTTTTGTTGTTGACCATCATGATGACTCTATGGCGCTAGCAAAGCACAGTGGTGCTTGCAAGGGCAACAATAGTCCATTTATGCCGCCCCAAGATCAAATCTGCTTCCAACACATAACCACAAAAAACTTGCAAGTGAGGGGGTTAGTTTCAATATACATCGTATGTTCAAAGTACCCCAAACATGGCATGTTCAAGTCTTGTGCAAAGGTAATCCTTTCAGGATGTGCTGTGAATGTTGGTTGACCTAACAAATCCCATAGCTCGAGGATCATGAGATTGTGTTCTCGTGTTGGATAAAGCTGTGCTTGAGCTGTGGTGATTTTATTTGAAATTTCCAATCCAACCAAAATCCTAGGGATCTTTTCAATAAGATATGTTGGAAGTTCCAGTTCCTGCAAGTCTCTTCCTCTCGTAAATAGCAATTGTACATTGCTTGTAGGAGTGTTCAAGGTGGCTGTTTGCATGGATTCATCTATTGAATACAATGATTCACCTATCTAAGTTCCACCAAGGATGACATCATACTCAAGGGAATCTAGGGTAACATGGAATGTAAATTCCATATCGCCATCGCGATTGTTTGAGTAGTGTATCTGAAGTAACCTGGAACTTCAATGTTTTGTCCATTGGCTCCTCTTGCAAGACTATTGTTTGTAGGGATGAGTTTAGGTTGTCCCAATGACACCCAAGTGTCTATTGTCACGATGTTATGACTAGCTCGAGGGCTAATCAATGTGTGTTTGCACTTAACATCATTGCTTGTAGGAAAATCCAACCATACCATGATAGAATCTTCCAAAGGAACCATGGATGTTTTAGTTTTTGTTTTGGCTTCAGATCTCATTTCTATTTCATACTTCCATTCACTTTCATCCTCATTTTGGCTCTCAACTTTTTCAAGAGTACCCAGTGTGTACACTGGCACACTTGGCCCTTTGACAATTATTAATGAGGTCTATTTAGAAACTTGCGAATCCTCACAATCCTGTTCTATGGAGTTCTTTATGTCTTGGTATAACTCAGGTTGAGCCCTTAAAGGTGCAAGTGCTGATGTGATGCTGGGTTCACATCATGAGAGAAGAGCATTCCTCCAAATGAGGTTTTGAGAGACTATTTTAATCTTGTAAGGGAATTATCAAATTCCTCACGTGCTTTCTCAAGTGTATAGTTCATGCAATCTATCTCAAATGACTCTTCTATAGAGAGTATGTCTTCCTCTTGTTGAAAGGGGAAGCGATACTTCTCTGGGCTTTGTATTTTGGTTGCTATTTTAGGATTGGCATTATGAGGCTCAATCACAACCAGTGAACCTGTAAGACATTCAACCAAGCTAAGCATGCTCTCTTGAGATTGCTTTTTGTGTTCCACATATGTCATGTGATCATTATTATCCATTTGGGGTGGTTGGGTGTGTTCTAGTTTCTTGATTGGTCTATGTGGTGTACTAAGTGAAGAGTAAGAACTTGTTTCATCCTCACTTAGTGACGTACTAGTACTTGTTTCATTTTCTAACTTTCTTTGGTTTGTTAGTTTTTTATTATGTTTACCCATGTGACGAGATCGAATTTTCTTTTGGGCGTTTATATCCTGTGTCACACATATGGGTTTTTTTGGTTTGTGTGGTGGTGTTTGAGGTGGATTCTTTTGCATCATGTATAACTTTTGGCTCTTTTGGGATTATGTCCTCTATACGCTCCTTTTCCCTGCCCTTTAATTCAACCTTGGTTTTGATAGTTTGTTGTTCCTTGTTTTTCTTGGTTTTAGAAGGTTTTGTTTTAAAACATGTTCTTCTACCCATGTTGAGGTATTGTCTTTCACGTTCCCTTTGACTGTTTCTTGTGCCAAGGCTTGTAAATGTGTAAGCACATTTACAAGGGTATCGTGGACAAGGCTTGTAAATGTGCCAAGGCTTGTAAATGTGTAAGCACATTCAAGGGTATCGTGGACAATTGCCCGTTTTGTACACTAAAGATATTAAGAGTTGTATTTTGTGAGATAAGTTGCATGGAATCAACTCGTCTTAGACAATCTTGGAACATGTGATCAATGCCACATTGTTCACACATGGGTCATAGTAAGGTGTCAGTGACTATGGGCATATAAATATTCCAAACTGTGCAGTCTACCACCTTGTGAGGTCCACGTCAATAGAAACACTGAAGTGTTCGATTAATTGCTTCCTGAGCAGTTTCTACCCTTTGGACTATTTCTATTTGGTGCACGGGAGATGGAGGTTTTGAGTCAATTGTGGATGAAGCAGGACACCTTTTAGTATCATAGTCAAAGGTTTTACAATATATGCAGTATAGAAGAAGAGGTGCCTTGTATGCACAATGGGAATTGGGATGGTTATAGTGATTGCACTCAAAACAAGGCATTTCATTCCTCACTTGTAGAGACATTAAGGATGTCTGGTTTTGAAGGTTCTCATCCTCTCTTAGAGATGTCAATTGGAAGGTTTTAAGCAAGGCTACATAGAATTCAGGGAATGTCAATTTTGAGATTGATCTTTCTTTTGCCATTGCTTCACTTGGTTTAGATGAGGAACACCTCATAGCATGATCATCTTCCAGCATGTTGTCATCTAAACGTATTGCTTCTTTACAACATTGATCGAATGTTTCCAGATTGGATGCAATGATCAAGTTGTGTAAGCTGTTATTCTTCAAGCCCGTCATGAAACATCTCTTCAATTGAGAATCATTAAGTTTTTCCCATGACTCACATCGTGAGTCCAAGAGTTTTATCCGAAGGATAAAATCTCTAATGGATTCATTTGGTTGATGCTCAATTGAATAGAGTTATGTTGCTGCACTCCACCGATCACCTTGTCTGGAAAAGCCATGCATAAAGGCTGATTTCAAGGTTTTGAAGTTGGTCTTGATCACATAGGCATCAATGTGATGAACCATCGACTAGCTTTTCCCTCTTATCGGTTCACATCGTGAACCGGACTTCACGAAAAAGTTAAATTCGATTTTTTTTTTGGGGTTGGTGAGGGCATGAACCCTTAGGCCGTGAAGTTGTAGAAAAACGGTTCACGCCATGAACCAGACTTCACGAAAATATTAAATTTGATTTATTTTTTTTTGCGCAGTTCCCAAGGACGTGAATCCTTAGGCCGTGAAGTTGTAGAAAATGGTTCACGCTGTGAACTGGACTTCACGGAACTATTAAATTCGATAAAAAATTTTTTGTGTGCGGTTCCTGAGGACGTAAACCCTTAGGCCGTGAAGTTGCAAAAATGGGTCACCTTGTGAATCTATTAAATTTGAATTATTTTTTTTATGTGCGGTTCCCGAGGGTGTGAAGTCACAGAAAATTCCAAAAAGGTAAGTGGGAATAAAAAAAGTCAACCTTTTAATGACACCCCTTACACCCTTCATAAATGATCCCCAAAATGGACAATTTGATAATTCATGAGCATCTACTCATTGAATGCTCATTAGCCTTAATAAGTTATGTAAAAAAGTGATTAAAAATTAATCCAATATTAATCCTTTCGCTAATCTTTTTCTCTTTTACACTAATCAAGGAATCTAATTAACCACTAATCTCTCATTAATTCACACAATTTAGCACATCATTGGATAGAGCAAGGGAATGCTAATATTTGTGCATCAAAAATTGTGTAAATCAATCTAAAATAGAGGATTGATTAGACTCTTAATTATGGTCTCCTCTTTTAAGGCAAAATTAAGCAGAGAGTCAAATTTCTCCAATTAATAAAAAAATTGATGTAATTAGGTGTCTTCATACATCTAGATGCTCTCAAAACACTCAAAAACACCAATTTTGACTACTCATATGATCAATTTAGACCCTAATGAACACATTTTTAAAATTTTTTACCTCTTGAACAAGATTAATCACCCTTAATGATAAAAACCAGTCCATTAAGAGAAATGAGTCAAATTCAAGGTTTTTTTAATTGTTTTAAGAAATCTTTTGAGAGATTAAGCTACTCCTAATGCTTGCTAACACTCTAATGCAAATAATTTCAGTAACAAACACACAATAGAACTAAAATTAATGATCTTAGTTCTATGTTTAACACTAAAGAGAGCTGACATTCACTAAAAATTGCATTCTATTGCATTGTTTGATGCAATGGGATGCAAACTAAGCCTAATACAAACTATGTGCAAGCCCTAAGAACATGAAAAACCACAATAACAACAAAAACAACAAATTAAGCTAAAAATTAAGCAAAAAGCATTCTTTTCAAAAACAAAAAAGAGAGCTATTCTTTAACACTAAAGAGAGCTGACATTCACTAAAAATTGCATTCTATTGCAATTGTTTGATGCAATGGATGCAAACTAAGCCTAATACAAACTATGTGTAAGCCCTAAGAACATGAAAAACCACGATAACAACAAAAACAACAAATTAAGCTAAAAATTAAGCAAAAGGCATTCTTTTCAAAAACAAAAAAGAGAGCTATCCTACACCAAAAGAGAGCTATTCTACACCAAATCTCACACAAATCACCTTTAAATCCACATCTTTTTCATGGGAAACCATTAATCAAGATAATGGGCAATGGGTAATGCATAGATTAGAGGAAAAACGATGAAAAAGGCCAAGGGATGGCTCCCCGGCGCAGCGGTGCCAAAAATGTTAAGGCTTACCCTAACCCTCTTTGAAACACATCCAAAAAGAGATTACGTGGTGAGCCGCAACTATCGTGAGGATATTTCCAATGGCCGAGCTCGTAACCCTTGTTGAAATATACAAGGGAATGGGTGTGTGCAGGAATAAGCCCTTAGTAAGAGGCTGTAAAAGATAATCTGTAAATGAGTGAGAAGCAGTGAAAAGGTGAGAGGTATCTACTAGGAGAGAATAAAGGGTAGCATGAGAAGTTCTAGAGGGTGTGTGGGGATATTCTGGGAAAAGTGAAGAGGTGGAGAGAATCAAGCAAAAGAGGTGGAGTGAATCAAGGAGAGATCAGTGGGATGATCTTGTGGATGCAAACTCTATAAATTGAGGCATTGGCCTAATGAGTATTTGCTGGTTTTGAGTATCCATGCCTACATTAAGTTATCAGTCACTAATCTCGTTTTAATCATCATCTAATCTCTTTGTTAATGATGTTGATTCTTTCATTTGATCCACCATAGCTCATCACCTTGCTTGCATTTTAACATGGTATCAGAGCCTAGCTTAGGATCCATTCAATTTATGAGCTTATTATGTTACTAATCACCCTATTAATTAGGATTAGAAGATAATCAATTATTTAGTCAATTGCATCCTCAGCTGGTGGTGGAGGAGCTCCCTCTCCCTCCAGCCTAAACAATAGGCTTCAAGCTTCTAGCCACATCTAGCTACACTCCCCATGCATCAGCCAGTCGCATCAAATCGCCAAACCGCCATCGAGAGCTGCAAAAATTCGCGAAATCGCTAGTGCTAATTTTTTGAAGAAATTTGCAGATCTACTCCTCCTCCATAGAAGCAATTGGTCTAATTCCTCTTGGCCCCAGGGGTTTTCAAGGGTGCTCTACATGCTGGTGATGTCAGATTTGTGAAATTTCTCAAGGACAAGTGGCATCAAGCTCTGCATTAAATCTGCAAAAGTAACTTTGGTAAAATAGAGATTAAGCATTCAATGTTAGGTCAAATCTTTTGTTTCTTGGCTTGATCCTCTTGCTATTGATGGCTTTGAAAGCAGTTGAGCTCATTTGAACGTTGAGCTCATTTGAACTCTAAGGTCCCAGATTTGGTCTCCCCGCACACTGTTTTTTGCACACAAAACAAGGGATTATTTTACTAATCAATGATTAATCAACACTAATCATTGTATTTTGGTACAATTGAGGGTTCAAATTTACCATTGGGTATCTGATACAGATCCCTTGTAAGGTTCCCCCCTTCTAAAATAGGAGAAATACTTAAGATAGTCCACTAAGTCTTAACTTGGAGAAAATTTCCTATTTATCGACACCTTGACCATGAAGAGATTCAAGGATACGATTCATAGGTAAGACCTAGTCTTATCCCGCAAGCAGGGGAAGCGTGATCTTCTAGAAATCAAATCACCCATAGGGTAATTGATCATAAATTGGGCAACTACTAGACTTGATATCTAGAGGCAACACTTTTTTCCTCATCCATGCAAGGCACAGCCGCGCTGACCTAGTCTTCTAGAATAGAGTTGCCCAAGAACCTATTTATCTAGCGTAGGACTTTCACTTAATCTGTTGGAAAGCTACCTGACTAATCGGGTCCACCCGTCCGTAGGATGGTGCCATCGGGGCATTCCATCCTCCCACTTTCCACCCTACTCACACGTCAATTTGTTTTCTAATTAATCCTACCACACTGTTTGACATAAATAAACACGTTTCTTAATTAAGGCCCTTTTAAAACAGCCTTTTTACATAATACAATTATGCCAAAGATAAGATATATATATAAAAAGTTTATACATGAAATCAATTCCATACAAGCCAAACCGGCTCTCTTATACTTTTCCTTTATACTGCCGATGATCTAGAATTCGGCCTTCCAGCCTCTACATGCTGGGCAAAACCCTATGGGACCATACACCTCATCGTTGGCCCGCTGGCGACAGGACTCAAGCCGGCCTGTCGCCCTCTCAAGCTCCATTGCTCGATCCTCCTGCCCCTCAGAGGGATGTCTGCACACTAGGGTGGGCTTATACACCGCACTAGCCTGGGCCCTCAGAACTAGGCAGCATCATAATCTCTCGCCTCAATGGTAAACCTTATTCTCCCAATGGTATGAGGGATACCTTGGGCCATTCCCGGGCTTTGCTAGGACACCGCCCGGCTACACAAGCATAGAATGGAGTTAGCGTTGAAGCCAGGAAAAAAACTTGCACTCTTTAAAGATAATATTTTCAATGCAATTTATTGAATACAGCATCACACAATTCGTAACTTTATACAATTTTATGTCATTATTTTAAAAGGAAAAGATACACATTTATTAGCACTAATATAAAAAAAACTCTTCTTTAAAATATAACCAAGCTAACTTGGCCACCATTTCCTTGAGGAGCTTGAAAAGGGAGGGTTGGAGCCGCATCGGGAGCATCTTCCCTAATCTCGTTGCTACGCGCTCCTCTCGAGGCAATATTCTGACATTTCCAGGATGGGGCCATCTTGGACGCCGTCTTGTAGGACTCACTGTTGCAGTCGAAACGCTTTAGTCGGCGGCCGGATCTCAATTCGGAGATCGTTTGCTCACCGTATGAGCAAAAGACTATAGCGCATGAACCCTTTCTTAAGGCAAAAACCTCTTATTAAAGTCTACGCAAATGGGGGGGATTGTGAGATGTCCTTAAGACAAAAACATTTTGCTAAAGGGGAGAAGGGCTGAGGGCTACTGTAAGTCTCTTCACACTAGGGGGGTGGGGGGGAGAAGAGGTAAGGACACTGCCTTCTGGCAAGAGGGGGATGGAGAAAAATTGCCTTATTTGAAAAGAGGCAAATGAGGGGGTGTGAGAGGGGTGGCTGCAAGGGGCGGCTGTACTACATCAAGTACACTGCACAGGGACAGATGACAGTACGGACGGCGGCACAACAGGGCATACGCTGTGCAAAAATGTGTGTTACTTGTGGAACACCCCGAGGGTTTATATAGCTGAGGGGTACGGATACGGGCACTATGCAAAGCAAGGACGAAAGGACAGTGTACCATCAAAGGCTATGGATCAGTGGCCTGCATGGGTCTAGGGGAAAGGTACGGTGTCGGTTATCAGGGAAAGGAGTGGTACGCACCTTATCTGGTCTGGGATAGCATGGGTGTCCACGTAGTGGTACGTGTGGACCATACAGTGGGCGATCGTCCTGTGGTTCTTGTGCGGCCATCGTACGGGCGCCCTGGTAAGTGTGTACGGTCTAAATTTTGGGGTGAGGTCCCCAAATTTGGGACGTCCACCTCGATTTACGTGCCGGACTGCCCCAGGGGGCGATTTTTTTTTTGTCTGGGAGGTTCTCCTGGTCGTTGGAGTTCAGACCGTTCGTCAATTGGACGCTCGGTCGTGCATTTATTAAGGTTTAAAGGTCGTCGCTTTTTAACTAAAATGATTGAAATTTGCGTATAAGCTTGATCCGATGTCCGTTTTGGATGCTGTAAAATCCTATATTAGGGTAAAATCGCGCGCAGATTCTAAATTTGGGCTCAAAATTTGAAGATTCTAAGTAGAAATGACTCAAATAATAAAATCATTGATTTTTATACCATAAAAAGTCATAAATTTATCTATTACATGGACATTTCTTTATTAGTGGAGATGGGTTTGTTACATCCTTTCCCTCTTAAAGAAATCGAGATGTACTCATGAATTGGGGATAATCCTTTAAGAGTGTAGCTTCATCTTCCCAAGTTGCATCCTCTTCAACTGTACTAGATGTTCTACAAGAGTTCTATTTCGGAGTTGCCTTTCCCTAGAATCTATGATGCTACTGGGCTGTAATTCAATGACTCCTTGAATAGGGAATACAACTTGTTCATCATCAAGAATATGATCGAGACTGGGTACATATGGTTTTAAACTTACATGAAATACATTGTGGACTTTGATATGGGCTGGGAGTTGGAGTTTATAGGCACCTTTACCTAGACACTTGATAACTATATAGGGACCACAATACCTAGGATTGAGTTTCTTATATTTCCCAAGTGATAGAGAACTTCGTTTGGGTCGCACTCGTAGAAGAACTCTGTCTCCTTTCTTGAAGATCCTTTCCGACCTCTTGGTATCAGCATAATGCTTTTGTCGATCTTGGGCAGCTTTAATATCCTTTTGGATTGCCTTGGTTTGTTCCTCCATCTCTTCGAGCATTTTCCTGGATGCCTCAACTCTTATGGTGGTTGGATCAGAGAAATTTAGAGGAGACAAGCATTCTTGCCCATAGAGTGCTTTGAATGGTGACATTCCTATGCTCTGCTGATAAGATGCATTGTAGGCAAATTCTACTAGAGGAAGCTATTGAATCCTTCTTGGTTCCCGTCCACAATATGCTCTGAGAATGTCTTCAATTACTTGATTGACTCTCTCAGTCTGGCCATCGGTTTCTGGATGATAAGCTATGCTAAAGCAAAGTTGAGTTCCCAGGGCTTGAAATAAGGATTGCCAGAACTTTGAAGTGAAGTTAGAATCCCGATCACTTACTATCCTTTTTGGGAGACCATGAAGTTTGAGGATGTCCTTGATGAATATTCGAGCAACATCAGAAGCTTTGAAGGTCTTCTTTGCTAGTATAAGGTGAGCTACTTTGGTAAGTAAGTCCACTACTACCAGAATGGAGTCATATTCTCCTTGAACAGTGGGGAGACTTGTGACAAAATCCATACTAATACACTCCCACTTCATTTGGGGAATATCCAAGAGTTGAAGTTTCCCAGGGATCTTGACCCTTTCAGCTTTGATCCTTTGGCATGAGACATTGCTTCAAGTAGCGAAGGACATCATTTTTCAAGCCTTCCTAATGAAAGCTCCTTCTTACGGCATTTAATGTTTTTGCATAGCGCCTGCAGAGCAGGACTATCATGAGCTTCATGGAGGATTAGTTTCTTTAAAGCAAGGGATACATAGCCTGTGTGATTGAAGTAGAGGCTTCCTTCATGAGTGGAGTATCCCTTGATTAGATTCTTCTCTTTCTCGGAATTTCCCCCTTCTTCTATTAACTTCATCATCCTTTGATAATTTGGATCATGAGATGAGACTTCTTCCACTTTGACTAGTATGGGATTATTTGGCATTGAAATTGCACTCAAGAAAGATTTGCGGCTAAGTGCATCTGCTACCACATTCTCTTTCCCAAGGCGGAATTTGATGTCAAAGTCATACTCTTGTAGAATCTCAATCCATCTCCTTTGCCGCATGTTGAGGTTAGGCTGGGTGAAGATCCACTTTAGACTTTTGTGGTCAGTTATACAAGTTGGAATTTGCCCCCCAAGAGATAATGTCTCCATAATTTGAGGCAATGAACAACTGCTAAGAACTCCAAATCATGGGTGGCATAATTTGCTTCATATTGCTTCAGCTTGCAGGAAGTATAAGCGACTGGTCTTCCTTCTTGGCCTAAGACACCATCAAGTGCTAGACTATTAGCATCAGTAACCACTTCAAAGTTGCTCCTTAAGTTCAATGGCTTCAGGAAGGGACATTTTATAGGGCGTTTTTGAGATGGGTTGAGCTCCGGGGATCACCTCGATTTCATAATTGACTTCTTGAGGAGGCGGTAGCCTTGTAAGCTCGTCAGGAAAGATGTCAGAGAATTCTTGGAGCCAAGAGGGTTCTGTCTCTATACTAGGTTCAATGGCTTTGTTGAGCTTGACTAAGAAAACTTGCTGACCCTTACGTGTTCCCTTGAGAAGATGTTTTGCCTTGACTACCCTAGATTTAGGTTTTCCTGTTATCCCCTGAACAGATATTACTTGGCCATGCTCATTTTCAAAAGTGATACTCCCCTGGTTACAATGAATGCTAGCTTTGTTTGCAATTAACCAATCCAGCACCAGGGATTCCGTCATAAATTCCTAATGGCAAGACTCTAAAGTGGCCATGAGTTTGCTCATTACCTAGCTCAAAATCAAGGTTTCCTATAGAGTGGCGAGATACTACTTCTTTCCCACTGGCTAACTCTACAGTCATTCTTCTAGTTGTTTTTTGACTCAAGTTTAATTTTTGCAAACACCCAGGAGAAAGAAATGAATGGGTACTACCACAATCAATCAAAAGCGAAAATGGCTTATCGTGATGAGTGGTTGGGGTTTAGATTACACCAAATTGTTTATTCGAACCTTGGTGTTCTACTATCGCATGGACGGTGGCGTGCTCTTCTTCAGCCATTTCCAAGGTCGGTTCTTCACTTATAATACAGGCGGTCCTAGCAACTGCTCCTCCGCGGCCTCTACCATGCCCACCGCCTCTTGCACCTTGGCGTTCTACTATCGCATGGACGATGGCGTGCTCTTCTTCAGCCATTTCCAAGGTCGGTTCTTCACTTATAATACAGGCGGTCCTAGCAACTGCTCCTCCGCGGCCTCTGCCATGCCCACCGCCTCTTGCACCTTGGTGGATAGGGGTTCCACGGCCTTGATTTCCTCTGCTACCTTGGGGAAATGATGTTGCCATCTTGGGATAGTTGGCTCTAAAGTGTCCCGGCTCATTGCACTCAAAACACAAAGGGCCTTCTTTGGAAGAAGCAACATACGAGCAGGGGACAAAAGAGTTGCCTTTGCCGCCCACTGTTGTAGTAGGGGAAATTCTGTTGGGGTTTCTTGTAGGGTTGATCTTTAGGATTTGCCTCAGGGTAAGATCTCTTTTGATGCTTAGGTTTGTCAGTCCTCATTTCTTTCACAAGGGGCTTTGCTCGTATGAGAGCATCCTGTAATGTGTTTGGCCTCATTGCTTCAAGGTGGGAATCTAAGGGTTCATTTAACCCTTGGCAGAAACGAGCCACTTGCTGGGAAGTAGTCATAGCTGGGGCATACTTTTGAAGAGTGATAAATTTGGAATAGTAGTCCTCAAGAGTTAAGCTGCACTGCCTAAGACTAAAAAACTCATTCATCTTTATGGATTCATGGGATGGGGGAAGATATCTTCCCTTCACTGCCTGCTTGATGTCTTCCCACATTTGAGAATGCTCGATGACTTCCTTGTCATGGCACCACTGTTTCCACCAGAGTTTAGCATCTCCAATGAGGCGAAACCGTGCAAGCATAGACTGATTTGCTACTCCAGTACCGGCGGCAGAGAAATAATCGTCCATCGCCTCAATCTAGACTTCAGCATCCTTCTCAAACTTTGAACCTTCTCCTTTAAAGGAGGGAGGTTGCATTTGCTTGAGCAGGAGCTTCTTCTCCTGGGTATCAGTGTAAAGCGCATTGGAAAGTGGAGGGTGATCATTCTGGCCATCATTGTAAAAACAATTTTAAGATTACAAGATTCATATTTGCACAACGCTTATTTTTGGAGAGTAAAACATTGAAATCATTTTATTTTCAAATATTTGCAAGGACGAGTTTTATTACAAAGATCTGAGACTAATATAATTAGTCTTATTTGCCATCAAGGGAAATTCCTAAGCTTGACTATGACATAAGGGTAGAGCGGTCCACATAGGTGAAATATGGGAATTCCACTGTAGTTTCTAAGACTCTAAAAACTAATGGTAAGGGTGGTAGACTTTGGATTGGGGTAGGTCCCAACACAGCTACTCTATCAGGTAAGATCTGCATCACTTGGTCATACCAAAACTAGCAAAGTTCAGATGACCAAAACGAGCATGCCATGGTGTTAACCTATGACGGACATTGAGACGTACTATGTTTTACGTCATTAATTTAAATATTTTGAGTCATGGGCCGGGCTTGTCGGCACCATATGTGGATAAAGGGATTGGGTGATCGCCGATGAGAGGCGCACCTTGAATATCAGCAGGGTAAGGGTTAGGATTGGCCGGCCATGTATGGACGCCCATGTGTGAACGGCCAAGTCACCTATAAGAGCCAAATGTAACCCTAAAACTCTCATTCTCATGTGTGGAATACAAGAGTGCTCTTGCCTTATCCTCTTGGTTTCCTTCTCCTGCGTGTGTGCGAGAGAGAGAGAGAGAGAGAGAGAGAGAGAGAGAGAGAGAGAGAGAGAGAGAGAGAGAGAGTGAGAGCGATTGAGCACTGTGTAGTGACACGGCGGCGGGCGAGGTGGTAGAGCGGCGACGGCGGCTCCTCCTTCACTACTGCGACATGGGAATCCTTCACGGCGGCGGTTAGAGCGGTGAGTGACACACCCTTGCATTCTGTTTGAGCTTGCTTTCCTGGTTGTATGCTTGCAGCCATTCGTGGCTTGCATACGGTGTTCGGCAAGTCCCCAGCTACGACTTGTGCGACAAAAGCGCACATTTTTGGCGCCGCTGCTGGGGAAATGCCCTACACCAAGCTCCAGTTTGCAGCTCGGGCTACTGCGTGAAGTGAAATTTACACTGTAGGAAAGGCGACTGTGTGTTTGTTGTTGAGGTGTTTCTGTGTTTTGAAATCTGTTTCTGCAATTTGTCTTCTGCAATTATGTTTCTTTTGTTATTTTTCCGCTCCGCGTGTGTTCTATTCTCTGGTTTTCTGCGTGTGAGGGGGGATTTCTGAATCCCCAGGCCTGCGTTGTGTGCGAACTGCGCCGCGGCAAAGTCTGAACCCTAGAAAACTTATCCCAAACAAAAAAAAATTAAAAAAATAAAAAAATTTAAAAATTATTTTTTTAAAAGAAAAAAACCAAACGTGTGAAGAGGAAAGATTTTTTATTTGGAGAAAAAATTTTGAAAAGAAAAACTCCCAATTGACTCCGGCCTCGGTCTCGATCTTTTGATATATATATATAGGAGAGTGAGCCTCCATAGCTTTCTTTCAAGTGAAAGCTTATGGGAAGTTGAGCCCTATATGTAGCCCACTCCCCAAGGAGTGAAGTGAGCATGTGGGATAAAGCCTTCACCCTTTCCTCCACAAGCAAATAGGCCTGCACCCCTTCCCCCCCATAAGAAAGCAGACTGTTTTGAGGACTACAAGAGCTCTGGATAGGCGAACACGGTGCTGTAAAGCACACTAGGACCCTTTGAACGATATGCTCGTTTTGAGCTATTACACGCCCTAGTCCAGGTTCGACCATAAGTAAGGGGGCCAAAAACGGGTTAAAAACAAGTAAAAACGGGGTGCGAAACACCTAAGAAACCACTTGTATGGGCTTCAAAGGTAGTCACCAACGCCCGTAGGGTACCCACGTCACATGCATCTATGCTCTGGTCGGGTGCTAGAGTCTGAGCCACTAGAAAGCGTTTCAGTTTACGCAGGCTCACACCATCCCTCCACGTTAGCATCTTGGCCTTCCGCTGGAACCCAAGGAAGTGCAACCCAAGATCCACGAATAGCGGCTAGTGACTCGTCCTCTGACTCAGAAGCCATGGAAGGGCACCCTACCAAGAACCCTGAGGAGGAGACAAGCCAAAACATGCCAGTTTGGGCCCCACAACTCGGATCTAGCATGTTTAGTCGTCTAATAGAGACCTTTAGTAGAGCTACACGCTCTGAACATGCGACAAGCGAAGTAAATGAAGAAGGAGGGGTCGTAGATTTGCCATTCACATCTTATGTAGACCCTACCCTCCCAAAGAGTGTCCATGTGGATATTCTACCCACTTCTTTTAATGAGGGCCCTACTGAGCTGCCACCTTCCTATGCTCTTCCTAAAGTAGAGGTTCTTAGAAGCCAATCCATAAGAAGTGACATTGCGTCCACTTCAAGAGAACCGTTTGGCACACCAAGTCTGGATGGGATATTTCTCAATGAAAATTGGAAATATGATCTACACACAGAGACTCTAACTGACCTATACACGGGCTACACATACCATGTAGGTTGGTTAGAAGTCCTACGATCTACATCTAGCGCCACTAATCTAGAGGAGCAACAACAAATGATATGTGAGGTTATTCATAGAATTATCCAAATTGAGAGGCAAAATAGGGGAGTGAACTTAGGTTCCACTGGCCTTATGAGATTTTTGGATACAGGCAAGGCCAAACAACCAACCCTATCACAATTGGAGACTCCCTCGGTGAGTCCCATAGACCCTTCATATGTTGTTTCGCCTAGAGTCTCAATGCAGGTTGAGCCCACGAGCAGTAACTTTAGCTTTCCAACCTTGGCTCAACTTTCCATTAAGGAATCCACAATGTCTACCCCAATGATGAGCATAACGGAAAGTGCACCTGTTATCGCTTTAGTTAGTACGACGTCACTACCTAGTGGAACGGTACATACAACAGTGCGTGCCAGTGCCTATTGACCATATGTACCTATCGCTACTCATGCTCATGTAGCTCCTACGCCTCTTATTATGCCAATGGCGTATGCTCCACGACCGCCTTATCACAACCCTTATCCAAGAGGAGCTAGGCCTAGTCACATATCATATCCTACGTCATTTGCCAACATACCCAGACCAATGCCAACATTCGCTTAAGTACTAGGCAATCTTTAGATTGATGGCCATACTTACCACATGCATTGCAATTCCCATTGAATTTGACTCTGAATGTGGGACATTCACTCGTGCTATGTGGTCCTAAGCAAACCGAACACCATTGTTGCTCTCTTCTTGGATACATATGGCTATTTTGAGGAGCTCGATTACCCCTAAAGTATTCTTGGAGAGCCTTAGTAAGGTCGGTCACCGACATTTTGGATATCTTGGGCTCCTTGGCAATAGGTTTTACTGTCATTGGCTCGTGCCCAGATACTTGCGAACTAACGGATTTTGTTTCCGAAGACACCTTTTTACCTGCAATCATCAAGTTGTCTTCTAACTGGATTGCATTGGCCGTGACTGCTTCCCACGTTGTAAGACCTCTGATGACTAAGCCATTGTATATGTCCTCATGGCGCAATCCTTGGATGAATCTATCAAGCAGTTGGTTATTATTGAAGCGCTCATCGGGAGTGCAGCGAGAATTTAGATACTTCAATCGACTTATAAAGTCTCTCTCACTGACTCCCCTTCCTCGCGTTCAGCTTTTTGGAGTTGAGATGCTACTCCCCAAAGCACGCCCTCACGTATGTTTTCTTTCAAGAACAATCTCTTGAGAGTGGGGTAGTGAGTGCGCTCTTCAACCCTTAAGGTTCGAAACCAATCTCCGGCCTTCCCACT
This sequence comes from Cibotium barometz, assembly GCF_041138505.1. Classification (NCBI taxonomy): domain Eukaryota; kingdom Viridiplantae; phylum Streptophyta; class Polypodiopsida; order Cyatheales; family Cibotiaceae; genus Cibotium; species Cibotium barometz. Next base: position 34,953,409 of record NC_141105.1, on the reverse strand, counting down.
CAAGGTTAAGCCTAAGGCTTTACACTTATGCAGCTCATTGTGCTCTTCCAAGGAATCACACACATGTTCAAAGACTTCAATGTGCTTCCTAACATCCTCATTACCACTGAAGTTTTGAGTGAGCTTAGCCACTTGTACTGCCTTGCTTCTAGGTTCTCTCTCAGGCATGCCCCGCATGTTTTCCGCAATGGATCGTCCGATCGTCTGAGCAAATGCTGCGAGATCACCTAGGTGAGCAGGCATAATTGGTGGGGGCACTTCTGGGATAGCCTGGCTGATATGAGTTGGCACCACTAGCCTGGTCAAACACACCTCAAGTACCCGCGCTAATGCCTGCACAACCTGTCGAGCAACCGTCACAGCATATAGTTCCAAGGAACCCGAATGTAGTCCAGTCTGTGCCGTTACTACCGCCAGTGCTAGGACCACAACCTCCATATCCAAGGATTACCCCAATAAACCAGATGGGTTGTGAGTCACATAGTGCGTGTGGGGATTATGAAGAGGAGATAGACCCCACTGTTTCATATGGGATTGATACGTTTGAAATGATTCCCTAGTACTACATGGAGGATCATTTCGGGCAAGTCAAGCCTGTATATCAAGCGGCTGCTCTCGCCACAAGAGGGTAAAACCTTAATACCTTGGCGAGGAGACCACCTCTTCAATGCTACGATTGGGGTGGACCGCATCGTGTAGCGGAGTGCCCTAATAGGCTACAGAAGATCGTTACTCAGATGCAACCAAATCAAGGGAGCACATCGGGAATGCCGGTACTTATATGTAATCGTTGTGGCATAGATCATTTGATTGCTCAATGTCCACATAATCCTAATGCACCCAAGATTATGCCATTGAATTTGGTTGAGGTCACCAACCAGGCACGAGGAACCACACCCGTTATACCCGCGAATGTAGTTACACGGTCAATGCTTCAAAATCAAAACTACATTCTTGAAGAGAGGGATACTGCATCAATTGCTCGAGCAAAGAAAAAGAAAACGCGGCGGAAGAGATCGCTTAATGCCACGAGCTCCAAGCCTAGTTCAAAGACTAACATAGGGACAGGAGATGACCCCGTGTATATGAATGATCCTGAAGATGATTATGATTCAATAGAAACCATGGGGACCAAAGCCACTACCTTAAGGGAGGAACCCACTCGGGAGCTCAACGAAGGGGAATCAAGCGAGTACATAAATAAGGGGAAACAGAAGGAAACTCCCTCGGCCCCACAACCAAGTCAGTTAATGCCCTTGCGACCACCCAAACTGACTGAGACTCCCAAAGACAAGCCACGTGGGCCAAAAACCCTCAAGAAAAAGATTGGAACTTAACCAAACCCAGTTGAGGAGATTGAACAAGTGCAACACTTAAGGGGTTTGGTGGAAGAAACACAAAGAGAACTGGAGCCAAACCCGAGAAAAATTAAAATTCCAGACACAGTGTTTCCTACGCCAGTTCAGCCTCACAGGAACCATAAACCGTTAGCTATACCTAGTATCATTCGAGAAGAAAGTGAGGATAGGACATCAGGAAGTGGGCAAACACCCTTCTTGCTGGAAAGAATGTTTAGTGAAGGAATGCCTGACCCCATCGACCGAAGAGGAAGTGATTCCATCTTCACCAGTCCTAGTCAAGGGGTGATGTCTCGAAAAGTACCGTTGAATGTGTCTAAGCTAATGGATTTCATGTCCTCTGAAATCAGAACCACGATCATATCCAAATTATACGGAGATCCTGAGCTATTCTTAGCTCTTCGGGCATTTCTCAATGGAGAACTAAAGGCGGGGCTACCACAATTTGCAAATATGGATAGACCCGACATGCTTCAAGATGAGGAGGAACATTGGGATCTACAACCCAACCTAGATGAAAACTCGGTCGTGGAAATACGTGTTAACAAGTTGGGACAGTACTTTGAAGGTGACGAATCTAATGCGACCCTCCCCATTACTACCAAGGGATTAACTCTAAAGGGAATCCTTGATGGTGGTGCTGGAGTGAGCATTGTGACTAAAAACTGTTGGGAATCTATGGGAAGACCTCACCTTGAAGTCACAAACATAGTGGTTAAGATGGCAAATAGAACTATTGCTAAACCTATTGGAATGTTAAGGGACCTTAAGATCAAGATTCTGGGATACAAGGTAAGACATACCTTCATTGTAATGGATTTCTCCAAGCATCCTATGTCATATCAAATGATCTTAGGACGTCCTTTCATGAGGGAAGCACAAATGGTGCATGATTGGTCGAAAAACCATGTCTACCTACAATTCCAGGACTCTGTCATTCGAGTTGATCTTGAGAATGGTCGTGCACATCCTTTAGGAAGCAAGGTTATCATTGATAATCGATCGGATACCACTATTCACTCCGCCCCATTAAGGTATTGCTATACATGCAAAAAAGAGACTGATGATGGGAAAGATTCTCCTTATATGGATGTCCTACCGGGTATGACTGAGTTGGATAACGTGGATTGGGTACAATTAGCGGCAACCATAGACACATGGGGAAATAGACGCACAAGTTGGGTAACACCTGCTGAGGGGCAAGATATGCCACCGTTAGTGCCAATAAACATGATAGGTGTTATGCACTTGACTCCTGATGGCAAGAAAGTGGCAAACTCAACTAACAGTAGTGAAGACTCTGACCAATGTAACTCTGAGTATGAATCTCAAGAACAAATGGACTCTGAGCCTGATGGGGGGGATGAATCAAATATTCACCCAAATGGGGAAGCAATGTGCTCAATGCCTAGGATGGTGACCTCCTGCAGTTCATCCGAAAGTGAGGGGCACACAAGTGAAGATCGACCAAGTGAGTCCGAATCTGATAGAAACAAAAATCAAAAACTTGGTAAGAAGAAAACGAGACATAAGCGCCAACGCTATCGAGCTAATGTACAAACTACAATAAACAAAGAGAGATCCACTGCAGAATGGCTTAGTTATGTAGGAGCCATTGATGCTCATCGGAAGATAGCGGATAATTGGGGACAATACCTCCAAAGTGTCATGAGGAGTATTCCGCAACCTCACGACGTCGCCCAATTAGAAATCCAAGAGAAACCAAAACTAAGTCGTACTGCAAGAAGGCGACAAAACCAAGAGTTATCTAAGCAACAAAAGGAGGCGGAATTGAAAGAAAAAAGCCTTGCACAACAAGAACCAGTAGACTTACACCTCGCACCTGAGCATTTCAAATCATTCACCCACAGGGGAACGTAAAGTGGTCTACACAAAAGCCCAACGAACGCCTACCAATGGGAGTAGCGGTGTCTACGATGGCCCTGCGGTAGTTAAGGAGATAGACTTAGCAGATCCGAGTGAGGAGTCTAAACCAGTTTTTATTGCTCAAGACCTCACCCAGTCAGAGGAAGCTGCACTTAAGAAGCTTCTTAAAGAATTCAAGGACATATTTGCTTGGACATATCATGATATGAAGGGTGTTCCACCCTCGGTGGTGCAACACACGATTCCAATGATTAGCACTGCTAAACCAGTCAGCAACGTCCCTACCCAATGAATCCTAAGTACGCAAAGATTGTACAAGAGGAAATTGAAAAGCTTGTAAAATGTGGATTCATATACCCTATTGAGCACTCAGAATGGGTTTCTCCGATAGTCATCATACCAAAGAAGAATGGGAAACTCAGAGTGTGCGTTGATCTCAAAAAGGTTAATGCAGCCACCAGAAGGGATCATTACCCCTTGCCATATTCTGAACATGTGCTTGAAAGAGTGGCAGGCAAGGAGGCATATAGCTTTTTAGATGGGCACTCGGGTTACAATCAGATCATAATTGCAGTCGAGGACCAAGCTAAAATAGCATTTATCATCACGGAGTTTGGAGTGTTTGCCTTTCGCGTCATGGCTTGTGGCTTGACCAATGCACCTGCAACATTCCAACGATTGATAAACACGGCCTTTAAGGAATATCTAAGGGACTTCTGTGAAGCTTTCTTAGATGATCTTTGTGTCCATTTCTCTTGGGACGAGCACTTGATGTGTTTACGAAAAATATTTGAAAGGTGTAGATTATATCGCATCTCATTGAATCCTTTCAAATGTCAATTCTGGGTTAAACACGGAGTTATCTTAGGGCATATAGTGTCCAAAAACGGGATTTCCACTGACGAGAGTAAAATCAAGGTCATTCTGGAATTGCCCCCACCCACCAACTATAAGGGAGTCCAACGCTTTATGGGCCACATTGGTTATTATCGAAGGTTTATTCTATTCTTCGCCGAGATAGCTCGACCATTGTATAAGCTTCTCATCGAGTTTATTTGGACCGAAGAATGTGACCGTGCTTATGAGCTATTAAAGAAGGCCTTAGCGAGTGCTCCAATCTTGCGAATGCCTAACTGGGATTTAATCTTCCATGTGCATATTGATGCATCAAACTTTGCTATTGGGTGTGTGTTAACTCAACCTGGAGAACACAAACTAGACTACCCCATTAGCTTTGCCAGTCGCCAGTTGAACGATGCTGAGATGAACTACACCACTACGGAGCGAGAAGGGTTGGTAATGATATATGTAGTAAGGAAATTTCGTTATTACCTCCTTGCCCCACCAAGTTTGTTTTCTATGTGGATCATCAAGCATTGTTGTATTTGGTAAACAAACCATGCTCCAAAGGAAGAATCACACGATGGCTATTGATTCTTCTTGAGTTTGATTTCACTGTTGTTGTGAGACCTAGCAAAAAACATGTTATGGCTGATCATTTGTCTCGCATACCTAATGGTGAGGCTCCTACGGGGGTTGATGATGACTTACTTGACACTTCCCTGTTCATGGTGGAGACAATGCCTGAATGGAGTGAGAAGATTGTTAACTTTTTGGTTAATGTCTTTCCACCCAAGGAGCTTCGTAAAGATCTAGCTCGAAAGCTGATCAAAGAATGCGAACCCTATTGCTTGATAGCCGGAACTCTTTATAAAAGAGGAAAGGATGAAGTTCTTAAGCGTTGTGCCCGAGAGGATGAGTATCTATACATTTTGCAAGAGGCACATATGGGCGTAGCCGGTGGTCACTTCTCAGGAGACTTAACTGCGCGAAAGATCTTACAATCAGGGTATTGGTGGCCCACTATGTTCCAAGATGCATCACTCTTTGTGAAGGGTTGCGATGAATGCCAACATTACAAGAAACCCCAGCGGAAAGATAAGATGCCCCTACATCCGATCAAAGTAAACCAACCATTTGAAAAGTGGGGTTTAGACTTCGTAGGTCCAATTAGCCCAGCGGCCCGAAACACACAATCTCGCTATATTATTGTGGCCACTGACTATATGACCAAATGGGCTGAAGCGAAAGCGACACGTAAGGCAGATGCAAGGACAACAGCCAAGTTCCTCTTTGAAAATATAATCACATGCTTCGGTTGTCCTTTTGAACTTGTGAGCGACAATGGTACGCATTTTATAAATGAAGTGATTAAGGAGCTCACAACAAATTTCATGATATCCCATCATAAATCTACTCCTTACTATCCGCAAGCGAATGGCCAAGCCGAGAGTACCAACAAGACCTTAATCTCTATTTTCACAAAGACAGTTGAAGCTCATCGCACGGATTGGGATCTAAAGCTTACAATAGCTTTATGGGCCTATCGTACTGCGTACAAAGTGGCTATTAATTGCACACCATTCAAAATGGTATATGGCCAAGAAGCGGTCATGCCATGGGAATTTGTCATTCCTAGTCTTCGTGTTGCTACTCAAGAGGGTTGGGATGGTAATCCATTAGTAGAGCGTCTATATATCCTTGAGCAACTAAACGAAGAAAGATAATTGGCTGTGTACAATGCCCTTGTGGAGAAGGATAGAAGGAAAAAATGGTTTGATCGCCACCTAAAGGACAAGGACATCAAGGTTGGGGATAAAGTCCTGATGTATGGAGTGCGAAACGAAAAAAAGAAGCTCAAATATGCTGGTAAGGGACCATATAGAGTATGTGAAATTACCCTGCAAGGTACCATCAGAGTGGAGACTCTCGACGGAGTTGAAACCATTGGATTCCTTAATGGGAGTAAATTCAAAAGATACTATGACCCCCTAAGCCAAGAGGAGTTATATGCAATCCATCAAAAGAAGGCAGCTAAAGAACAAGCTGAGCTTAAGAAAATACAAGCGAGAGTTGAAGCCAAAGAACGTCAACAGCGTGCTAGGCGCCAACGAGAAGCCAACTTGGGAATTACGCAAGCATTTTTCGAGGAGGCAGACGAGGATTCACTGGAATCTGACCCGCCTCTAAGATACCCAATTGAGTTACAGAGTCCTTACGGGGGAGGTGCTGTATAATGCATTATTGGATACAGGAGCTCAACACAATTTGCTATCATATGGCGTGTGGTGTCAACTTGGAAAACCACCTTTATCCAAGAGTGCTATCCAAGTTCAAGGAATCAACAAGAAGAAAACCCCTGTCTTAGGAATTCTGCACACTCCGGTTGCTTATGACAAGGGGACCATAATTCAAAGCTTTTTGGTTATGCCTACTGGTACCATGGAAGGGACTGTAAACTTAGGGCGCAAGTGGATGATGGCCACCAAGTGCAATATCGATTGGGCAACCAGACGAGTCACAACGCAAGAACCAACACTAGGTCTTGCCGCTCAAAATCCTGCACCTAAGTCATCCACTCAAATATTAGATAATGAAAAATCACAAAGTCCAATGGCAAAACCATCTTTGATTATTTGCCACCCCTCTAACGCTTCAACGCCAAGAGTGGAAACATGCAGGGTGGTCTCTAAAGCTCCGCTTACTATGCCAAAGAGTACATACAAATGGGTCCCAAAAGCTTCGTTAACAGCTACTTCCCCTGCTCAATCTCGTTCAGACAAGAAGCCTCGTAGGAAGAAAACAGCTACCCACCCGAGAAAGGGCAATGTAACATCACGATGGATCCCTAAAAAATTATTAGTAGCCCAAGGGTACTATGAGGGGAATGACCAGATTTGGGTCCCTAAACATAAGCTGAATCCCTTTACATCACCTGTAAAACCTTACAAACCAATTGTTGCCACCCCAACGACAATTCAAGATCGTGGTAAGGGAAAGGTAACAGAGTGCTCCGCACCACTTCTTCCAGAGTTAGTTTGGATTCCCAAATGATATCGATCATTACCACCTAGCTCAAGAAGGGGGGAGCCACATGAAGCTTCTAGCTCCTCATGCCAGGCACACGCTGATATAGAAGTTTCTACATGCTCTACACCTACTCTTGTCAACACCCAACAAGAGACCAATGAGTCTATGTCTCCCTTTGTAAAAGTATCGTCGGAAACCATTTCCTCCATTCGTCAATGGGAGCATACACTAACATCTCTGCAATTGGATGTGGCCACAAGGGTCATAAAAAGCTATCTGTCCACATCACAACCTATGACCCGCTGGACAAATTGGTTCCAAGAGGCTGCACAAGGGGAAAACTTGGGCGGGACTATGGAGAAGTGGATCGAAGCAATGGAAGAGTACTTCGATGTCACCGGGTATAATGAGCATAGCAAAATGGCTCTTGCAAGGCTGAAGATAGTAGAAACAGCCAGAGTAGCATGGAGAAAGCACTGCAAGATAAACCGTGTGGATCGAAACACTCAGACATGGATGATCTCAAAATTTACCTAAGGAAGAGATTCTGTCCTCTTGGCTTTTTGGAAACAAAGATGAACGAATTCTTAGAGTTAACCCAGGGGAGCAAAACTATTGAAGTATATCACTAAGCGTTTGCTCTCCTCCTCAAATACTCGCCTCACTGGTGGATGAAGAATAGCTGATGGTGGCTAGGTTCATTCGGGGACTGAACGAACCTTTGAATATCCTAGTGAAGAATGCCAAGCCAGTTTCCATGGCCAAAGCAGTGTGCTTGTATTCACCAAATCCATCGACATGAAAAACTTCACCATTGTTTTGCCGTTGTACAATATCTGGTATCTTTGTTAAGTTAAAAAAATCTTAAGTACTTCATGGTTCTCCTTTGGTACCTCACATGTAGCAAGCCACCATATTTCATTCTCTGATTGCACATTGAAATATTTTGGATGTTTTGAATTGATGCTGGGATCCAATGCCCTATTCATTAGTGTCAAGCTAACACGTTTAAGCTTTTGGCCCTTAAAGACTTCACTCTCATCAAGCTTTAAAACAAATTGAAGCTTACCTTTGCACTCTTCAATAGACATGTTGCAAAACTTTACCATTGCTGCTTGTAGCTTGCTTACATTCAATACAAAGTTATTGTCTACATGCAATTTGAAGGGCACTTCCTTTGATCCCAGACTTAAGCATCTGTGTATGTTCCAAATGCATTGGCTCACCAATTGTGTCTAAGACTTTTGCATTAATATCTTTTCATGCCTGCTTTACATGGAATGGTTTAGGGATGAGCACCACCCGTCTCTTGTTAAGAATAGCCTTAAACCGTGCATCCAATTGCTTATAGATCATAGCATAGGATTCAGAGCTAATCCCTACCTTGTCACATATGTCTTAAGCATCTGTAGCTATGAAGGTATTGCTTACCTCCTTCAAGCGTACTCTTGCAACACCATCACCAATGGTTTTGAATTTGGGGTTTTCCAATGCATACTTCACCATATCTTTTCTTAAGACCTTTGCAATTGCATCATCACCCTCTTTACTTGGGTTGGAAAACATATTCTTCATGTTTGCACATTGTGCATAGACCCGCCAATTATATTGCCCACTCCCTCTGGTCAACTCATGAAGTGGTTTGAGCAACCTCACACGCTCATGTGCTTGTTTGGTTTTCAATGAGGGTCCAACAACAACAGTCTTTGAAAGCATTGCTGCCATCTTTTTGTTGTCCTTCTCCAAACCCTACATTTTGCAATGCAGTTCTGCATTGTCCGCATTTTCCATAACATGCATTGCATCTTGTAGACTCTGATTCTCTCTCTCTCTCTCTCCTTTTCACTTTAGTGATTTTGTGAGCTCCTTAATCCTTTCATCCATGCCCATCATGGTGCACTAAACAGATGTGTAAACAGATGAGAAAGCATTGCCAGCCTCCTAGTGTATCCCAATAACCCTGCATTATCTTCACACACATACTTAATGAAAGATTGAAGCCCACTGAATTGTGGAGTTAGGTAATTGGATCGAGTGGATAAATACACCCCTCAACCCAAAGATCGACATGTTTTTTCCCTGCATTTCTTTCTTGTTGCATTATCTCTGGTTTCTTTTTACTTGTTGCCGGTGTGCTCGGCCTCCAATTAGAAGTGAATGTCTCTCTTCTTGTTCCAGCCTACATCCTAAAATTTGGACAAAACACAGCTATTAACCAAAAATTAGCTCTGGACAAAATATAACTATTAAAAAAAAAGTAGCTTTTATACATTTGTACAACTCTAAAATTTAACCGGAAATAACATTATTGAACACAACTTTAACTAGATATAACTTCAATATAATATAGAACTAAATCATAACTTGTAATCAAAATAACACACTTGTTTCACCCAAATAGCACAGAAATAACATCATAAATGAGAAATAACATTATTGAACGTAACATATAGAATATATCCTAAAACTAAATCATAACTATTAATCAACAATTATATTTCACACACTTGTTTCACTTAGAAAATCACTAATAAACAATCTAAATAACACAGAAATAGCATCCTTAAACTTAAATATTATCTTCTATTTTACACATGACTAAATCACATTCAGAACAATAAGATGGTCAAAATAGAAAAGAAAACAAAATAACTCAAACAATATTAAACCATAACAAAACAACATAACAGATAACAAGATGGATATACCTCCATTGCTCTCTTGTTCTTTGATTCTTTTACTCTCTTGTTTCCAAAACTAAATCAATACTATTAATCAACAATTATATTTCACACACTTGTTGCACTCAAAAAATTAGTAATAAACAATCCAAATAGCATAGAAATAACATCATTAAACTCAACTATTATCTTCTATTTCACACATGACTAAATCACATTTAGAACACTAAGATGGTCGAAATAGAAAAGAAAACAAAATAACTCAGACAATATTAAACCATAACAAAATAACATAACAGATAACAAGATGTGGACATACCTCCATTGCTCTCTTGTTCTTTGATTCTTTTACTCTCTTGTTTCCAAAACTAAATTAATACTATTAATCAACAATTATATTTCACACACTTGTTGCACTCAGAAAATCAGTAAATAAACAATCCAAATAGCACATAAATAACATCATTAAACTCAACTATTATCTTCTATTTCACACATGACTAAATGTGACTATTTCACACATAACTAAATCACATTTAGAACAATAAGATGGTCAAAATAGAAAAGAAAACATAATAACTCAGACAAAATTAAACCATAACAAAACAACATAACAGATAACAAGATGGACATACCTCAATTGCTCTCTTGTTCTTTGATTCTTTTGCAGAGATTAATGAACAGAAAGATGATTGAAGGGGAAGATGAATATGTGGTTCCAACTAAATGGCACCAAATCATCAACCTACCCTTCAATTTCTTAATTACAGAAGAGAAGAAACCCCATGATTGAGAAGATCTAAACTCATTAATGTGGTTTAGGAGGGAAAGAAAGCTCTTAAGCATAGCTACTAAAGAAAACAAACACAGATTTGAATTTTCTCTGTACAAAGGAGGGAAAGTGAAAAACCTAAAGCAATATCTCATCTAAGAAATCTAAAATCGCCTTAAACTGAAAACCCTACTTTTCTTATTCTAAAAAATCTAGAAAAGCTTGTAAATGAAGAAAAAAATTCATAAACCCCTATATACTTAATGAAAAATAATGAAAATTAACAGTCACATTCTTAGAGCATAGAGGTAGGTGTGGGTAAAAAGAAATTCAAAAATGTGATGTCTACATCAAGTTATTCTGTTTTTTAACTTCTCCCATTTTGAAATACGTAAATGCAATCTATTTGGAAGGACATATGAAATGATCTTAGGATGCCCGTTCACGAGAGAGGAAAATATGGTACATGATTGGTCTAAGAACCATGTCTACCTCCAATTCGATGATTCCATCATTAGGGTTGATCTTGTGACTGGCCGCGTACATTCTATGTGTAGTGGAGAACTTTTTGAAAATCATTTAGACACCACTGCTTATTCAGCCCCGTTACAACACTATTATATTTGGGTGAAAGCAAGAATTTTTGTTAAAAAAATAAGTGTCCGTGAACAAGGGTGATTGAGGTCACATAAAGCATTGGCATTTTTAGAGCCTTAGAGCCAAAATTGATTTTTTAAATGAAAGTTAAAGCTTCAATTTTAAATAAACCGTTGGGACATGGTCATACACTCCCCCACCTCTCTTTGCTACTATAACTGTCTTACAGACTCCTTCTCTGTGTGTGTGTGTGTGTGTGTGTGTGTGTGTGTGTGTGTGTGTCTCTGTCTCTGTCTCTCTCTCTCTCTCAGCAGGGGGATGTGCTTGGCATGCATATTTCCTTGTATTTTCACACATGGACCGGGCATGCCCCACCAGTTTTGCAGGCTCTGGGGAGAACACCTAGGACACCCAAAATACCAACAAAGTACAGGCCTTGGGAATGGGAGATGTATCTAGTATGAGAACCAAGAACCCAAAACTTGGTCATGGCACATTGAATGAAAGTCAGTTGGGGCTTGAGCATCTGGAGGAAGAGGTGGAATCTGATCTGGAATGCACTGATCCCACTGAGAGCCAGAGAGAGGAAGAGATAGGAAGGGGGGAGGAAGGAACATAGAGCAGCCTAGGAAAGATAGCTAACATGTGGCACCAAAATGTTTTTTTACATTTCCATTAAATACATTACATGAGTTTTTCAAGAATAAGAGTGTTTTTATAAGGTTTCATTTTAGTATGTAATGATTAATGCTTGAAAAATTCAATGCAATCATGACCCTTGTTGCCCTTTCTATTTGCATGTAATTCACCCATATCCTTCCTATTTAAGGTCTTGAAATTAATGAAATGATGACCCTCCTTGCCCTTTCTATTTGCATGTATTCACCCATATCCTTTCTATCTAAGGTCACAATTGTCTGTAAAAAGCCTTAAAGGGCTCATTCTATGAGTAGAGGAAGGGAGAGAGAGGAGGAGGAGAGGGAGGAGAGGGAGGAGGTGGGGTGGGGTGGGGTGGAGTGGGGTGGAGTGGGGGACTAACTACCTTAGAGAGGAGGAGGAGAGGGAGGAGAGGGAGGAGGAGAGGGAGGAGGTGGGGTGGGGTGGGGTGGGGGACTAACTACCTTAGAATTTTCATTAAGACCTAAATTTTGGAGTTTTAATTGATTTTTGAGCCTAAGATGGGTTGCATTACACCATATATAAGTTTGTGAAGCAATGCATATCCAAAAACTTTGGAAAGCAATGAGAAATTGGCTAATTAAAGCCTTTGATCCAAATATAGTCCAAACAGCTTTGCATTACAACTATAATTTAGCCTATGAATTCTTATGAAATTGAAAAGCTTAGAGGTAACCAATGTGATCCCAAAAAATCCCAATTTTCCTTCACTATGTACCTGATGATATGAAAAAAGGAAACCTTTGATTTTCACCATCCATGTGTTCTGAATAACTGACACAAGATTAGGTTGAATCTCTCCTAGATGAGTGTGGCCCATTGTACTATTTTTTTTTTCTGGAAAAAAGATCCTTCTATTAGTTAATGAGAAAACGCCATAAGGCTACAAAGCTCACCTCGCAAGGAGGGATAAAAAACACAGTGAACACCTGAGCTCCACCCCCGTGGTGGCTGGCCGCTCTCTGGGGGGGGGCTACCTAGTAGTACATGTGGGAGGTGAGAAAAGCCAAACTGGAGGCCTGTAGTGCCAAGTGACATCCTCGCCCCTCGCGGTGAGGAAAGGGCCAGGCTGCCAAGTGCGGAGGAAAGCCTTGCAGCGCCCTCTCATGCGATCCGAGTCGCCCTGGAGTTTCCCCCAGCGTCCTCTCAAGGAGTGAATGATGTCCACCCAGAGGGCCTGTATGACCTCCGCTGGTGGAGTCGCCTGGCGGTCAATGGCCTCCCTGCATCGGGCTCTCCAAATGTGCCAAGCCGTCATGCTGCTGATCATCTCCCATCTGTGCCCGACCCCCTCCTGAGGGGCTGCCGAAGAGAAGTCTGGCGTCGGAACCACCGCCATCGCCCTGTCAGAGACCTGGATGGTCGCACTGTCAGGGACGTCCTCATATCCAAGGGCCGGGCCGCTGTCCGTGGCCCAAGCCACCGCACCCCACGTCACCAGCATCTCACCTGGTGAGCCTGCAAAAACCATCCTGAGAGCGCGCTGCCAGACCTGCTGTGCCTATGGGGCAATCCCATAAGTAGTGCCGCTGCGACTCCTGTGCATGGCCGCACCGAGGACAGGACGCTGGGTGACTGCCGAAAGCTAGCCAAGCCCCCACAGCCAGTCCTCTATGCGCTGTGAGCCAGAGAAACAGTGTCACCTTCTGGGGCCGGAAGCTGGCCCACCAAAGGCGCTGCCAGAAGTCCCTAAGAAAGGCAGGGGAGATCCCCTGTCGCCGCCAATGCTCGGCCGCCGCCGGGGTGCTCGCTATCCTGTGTCTCTGAATCCGCCGCCCCAGCCTCGCTGTGTACTGAAAAAAGGGGATGCCTGGGCTGGTAGGGGCCAAGTAGGGATCTCGCCAAAACCACTCACCTGGATCCCACTGAAGGCGAATAAGAGGCCTGCTGTCCCAAGCCCATAATCTCCAAGAACAGTCCTCCCCTATCGAGGCCGGTGAGGGGTCTACATGCCACTGTCTCTGATGAAAGCCGACCACCTGCACCCTCTGAAGAATACATCCCTGGAGCCCATCCAAATCTAGTCGTGTCCTCTGAAGCTGGCCACCCTCTCCCACCTCGAAAGTGAGTGGGGCGACTCTCTCCGCTGTGCCGCAGACCGCTAGAAGGATCTCATGCCGAGTAAAGACACCCATCCACTGTGGAGGTGGAGGGTCCTGTACTGGGGTCCGCCACTCCCGGGGGATGGCCGCCTCAATTTCCTGTCTCATCAACTCTCTGCCCCTCATCCCACTGAGTCTCCTCTCCTGAGCCTCTAGAGGCAGCTCTGCTGAAAACCTATCCAGTCGTCTAGGGACTGGGCTGGGCCAGAGCTCAGCAGGCCCCACGACACGTGAGACCGCGATCCAACCATATGGCCACTGGGGAGACGAATCAAGGGGTTCCAAATCAAAGGCTGCCTCAGGCGCTCCTCATCGGTGCCCGGGGGAGTCTGGAAGAGTGACGGCCTCAGATGCACCCAGGCCCTCAGAAGGCTAGCTTTCTGCAAAACGCTCCTCGAAGCTAAGGCCTACTCCTCTGGATCGCTGCTCTGTAAAGATCCACCTGATGCTGGGGGTCCAGGGGCCGCTAAGAGAAGGGGTGTGGCTGAGCATCCTGGAAACAAGAAACTCCTTCCACGGCTCAGTGCCTGGCAGGAGGCCACGAACTACCAACTTGCCAAGCAATGCTCGGCTTTGGCAAATAGGATCAACAATGCCCAGGCCGCCTCTCTCCCTCGGCGGCTGAGTGATCACCGCCCATGCCACCTTGGCCCTGGCGGGCCGCCCGTCGCCACCGGACCAAAGAAAGTTCATGATGAGGCCCAGCAAGAAGTGATGTACCACATAGTAGCAAGCAGAACCTGGTTGGCCACAACTACTCGGCCAGCCAGAGATAAACGAGCGGTACTCCAATACAGAAGCTTCTTCCGAATGCTCAGAAGAAGGGGGGCTATCTGCTGCTCCGGAGATATGTCAATGCCCACATAGCATCCCAAATAATGCACTGTAGTGTCGGGGGGCAGCCACTGAAAACCGTCAACTGGCCTCCAAGTCGGGGGGGGCATAGAGCTGACCCACAACCCACATGACTTGTGCCAGTTGATCAAAGCGCCCGAAGCTCTGCAAAACTTGTCCATGGCTAAGGCGAAGCGACGGAGGTTCTCCTCACCTCCCTGAAGATAGACAGCAGTGTCATCCGCAAACTCCGAGTCTAGGAGCTCCTCCGAGGTGCGGATGGGAAGCTGGAGGCCCCGCATACCTGTATCCTGTGCCGTCAAAAAAGTGCTCATGGCCTCCGCCACAAAAAGAAAAAGAAAGGGCACCAAGGGGCACCCCTGCCGCACCGAGCGCAAGAGCTGGAACCTCTCTCCGCGCACGCCCTGTATCAGCACCTGGCTATGAGCCGATGTGTAGAGTGCAGAGACCCCACGGATCCACTGAGGGGGGAAGCCCATCCTCTCCATAGTGCCTTCCAAGAAGGCCCAGTCCACCCGATCATATGCCTTCTCGAAGTCGAGAAGGAGCACTGCCAGATCCTCCTGTCGAAATCTAGCCAGAGCCGTAGCCTCCCAGAAAGAGAAAATGTTATCCAGAATGCTCCTATCCTGGATGAAGCCTGTCTGCGTGGAGTGGATGATGTCCGGAAGGTGAGGCTGAAGCCGCCTGTGCTGATCGCCTTAGCTAGGACCTTGTAGGCCGTGCCTAGCAAGGTGATCGGTCTCCACTGTCTAATCTCCAGTCTGTCTCCTCCCTCTTTGGGGATCAACTGGATCAACCCCTCTGCCATGCTGTCCGGCATGACTCCTGACTCCATAATCTCCTGGAATGCCAATCTGAAGCCCCTATGTAAGAGGCCCCAGTACCTCTGGAAGAAAGCCACCGAAAGACCGTCCTCTCCTGGGCATTTGCCCCGAGGTAATGCCTGAAGAGCCTCCTCCAGTTCCGTATCCGAGAAGGGGGAGAGAAGGGAGTGCTGCAAATGGGCCGGCACAACCGGTCTCGTGAAGCTCCAGACTGCCTCCCGAGCCTCTCTCACCCTGTCATCTGTTGGCTCAACAGAGAGAAGATCCCTGTAAAAATCTGTGGCTATAGCCCGAACCCTGGGGGGATCCACCACAACCTGGCCATCAGCCTGCCGAAGACGCCTGAGACCCTCTCGTCTGAAGCAAGGCCCTGTCGCCTCAAAGAAATCTCGAGTCACTCTGTCTCCAGCCTGTGTCCAAAAAGAAGCCCGAGCATGGAATCGGAACTCCACCCTCCTCTCCTCGATGGATCTGATCTCAGTGCGAGCTGACTCCATCTGCTCTGAGATCCAAGGGCTCGTAGGATCCCTCTCCTGGAGTCTCTGGAGGGACGCTAGACTCCTCCGTAGGCTCCTCTCCTGCTCTCTAAAGGCCTCCAGCCAGTCCAAGGCAGCCTGTCTGAGCATCTGGCTGATCTCCTGCAAGCCACTGGCAAGATCGCTGGCTGCCGATCCTCTCCTGAACTGCAGCTCCTGCCAGACCTGCTCAGCTCCTCTATGAGACAATCTGGAATCCGGATGCTCTGGCCCTGCTCCCCTCTCGTGGGGTCCTCGATCTGGAGAAGCACTGGAAAGTGGTCTGAAAATGAGGAGCCTGCAAGTATGCCCACTGTGCCACCTCTATCACAGGCCCACTCATCAATGTAAAACCTGTCGATGCGGGAAAGGTTAACTCCTATGGCCCGTCTATCCGAGCGCGAGAAAGATAGACTCCCCTGCAACCTGCCAAACTCCGGGAGAGTCCACGGATCCTGGCCTCTCACCTGTAGCACTAGTTCCTCCCAGGCAGCGAGCTCCGGCCCATGAATGGTCTCCTGGCTGCCCCCCATCCTGTCCTCTGCATCCTCCAGCATGTTGCAATCCCCTCCGAGGCACCAGTGGTCTGCCAAGGGGAGGGACTGCCTAATGGTGCTCCAGAACTCGGCTCTCCCGGTCGCCCCATTAGGGGCGTAGAAGTTGAGGAAGCCAATGCGGTCTTCCCCAACCCGAAGGATGATCCACTGCGCACGACCTTGGACCAGATTCCCAGAGTCCACAACCTCGGATAGAAGCTGCTCGCTGACTGAGATGCATACTCCACCCTGGTTCCCCTGGGAGCCATATGCCGGTGACCAAAAAGTGTGACTCCTGCCTGGCAAGATCTTCCCGCAGGTGCGGGTACACCCGACAGAAAGGTGGCGCTCCTGGATGAAAAGGATATCTATGGGTCCTCCAACGAGAGCCCTCTGGATCTCCTGGCGAAGTCTGCCCCGACCAATGTAGCAGCGATGTCCACCGAGACCCTGGATGTTCCATGAGAGGATCCTCATGGATGAGCTATGGCAAGTGAAGCAGCCTCCACTGGCTCACCCCTCTCAGCCGGCCCGGATGATCTGCCCTCCACTCTGTGAGTCTTGGGCGCCGGCTTGGAGGGAGAATAATCACTGTCTGTCTGGGTGCGGAGTCTCTCCAAAAAGAGGGTGACCTGTCTCTGTGTCCAGCCCCACTCCGCCTTCGCCCTGTCCAGGGCATAGGCGTGAGACCAATCCTCTGCATATATGTATCTAAAGGTAGGCTGCACCCTCGGGGCGGCATGGAGGAGAATCAGAAGCACCGCCTCAACTGAGGTGTGGACCGGGTCTGCCCGCCAGTCTCCTATACCAAACAAGCTCATGCGGGCTGAGTGTAATCGGGTCTGCAATAGGTCCGTGAGCCCCAAGTCACTGAAGTGGTGAGAAAACTCCAGTATCTGATCACGCAAAACTTCCTCTACAGAGTTGCAATCCCATGCTGTGTCTGGGGCAACACTGAGAGGAAAGGAGAAAGCCACCATGCTGCTCACCACTGAGAACGAGAGGGATGGCACACCACGCAAACTCGCAACGCGCGACCAGTGCCTCGAATGGGCCAGCATCCAGCTGGAGGCACCTGAAAAAACCGTAATCCACTGGTAGCCCCATCACTCGCGGGGGCCCCCCAGGCTGGAGAGAACTCTGTGTGGTGGGCGAAGCAAGGATCGCCATCTCCACCGGCCCGGAGTGGCGGTGGAACAGCCGCTGGACTGAGCTCTAGCCTACCTGGCTGCGCTACCCCGGGGCAGTGGGTGGTCTGGCGAAGTATCCTGGAGAGGCCGAGGGAGGGATGGGGGCTCGCGGCGAGGAGGGGGGAGAGCGAGGAGAGGATGGAGAGGCATCTGCCAGAGGATAGGAGTCAGGGGGGCCGCCCCGGCGGGGGGAGGCGGGAGGGGGGGGCGGGAGGGGGGGCTGGGGGGGAGAGGGGGGGTGGAAGGAGTGCTCTCCGGGTGAGGGGAAGGGGAGCCGGGGGTCGAAGAGTGCGGCCCGGGATCCTCAGGAATCTGCTCCAAGGAGGGGGCGGGGCCCCCCCGCGGGGGGAGGCGGGAGCGGGGTCTCCACGTGGGAGGCTCCACCAGCGGCCTCAACGGGCACTGAGTCTGAATCCTCGTCCATCGGGGTGGGACCTGCTGGCCGCCTATCCCTGACTGGAGCATAAGTGCGGGTAGGTGCCTGTACGCCAACCGGAGTCGCCTGTCCGCCAGCCTGTGCTGCCTACTGGCGTCTGCGACGGTCCCTGCGGGCCGGGCGTTTCCGCCGGCGAACCTCCTGCCATCCGCCAACCTCCTGGGTCTGCGCGGCATCCTCCGCCGGGGCCTGCTCGTCAGATGATGGCGCCTGCTGTGGCGAGCCAGGGATGTCCGGTCTCTGAGGTGGATGGCCACCCCTCGGGTCTCCTGCAGGGGGTCCAGAGGCGGCATAGCGTGAAGGATGAACCCCCTTGCAGGGACAGGCGCGTGCGAGATGGCCCATCTCCCGACATGTGTAACACTGGCAGGGGAGGCCCGAATACTCCACGCGCTGTATCAGATGTCCTCCAGAAAGACAAGGGAGAAGGATCGTCTTCGGGAGGGACTCCGGTGACGGAACCACAACTCGAATGACCGGGAGTCCTGCTGCCCGAGCAATCACTGAAGCCGCTGTCTGAGGCGTCTCCACCACCTGCCCGAACGCCTTGCCAATGGATGACAAGAGGGGCAAGTACTCCCTACGGAGTCCAGGAAAGCAGATAGGGGAAACCTGTCGCGCCTGCTAGCGGGTCAGAAGCGGGGTCGAAACCATGAGTCCATCGCGCCAGGAACGCCCGGGATGAGCGGAGGGCAATGGGGCTCCGAGCCAGCACCATCTGAGCTGCCTGTGGGGACTCGAAATCCACCTGGTAGTAGCCACGTCCCAAAAAATCTACGCTGACAATCTTGGCGGGCACGCCAACAAGGCTGCCTTGCAGAAGGTCGCGAAGCTCTCTCCGCATCGGACGGCTACCCACTATCTTGCAGACCAAGGAGGAGGCCTCAAGAGCGAAAACTGTGGAAACAAACAACTGAAGATCTTCAGCTGTGAACTCCAGACGGAGACCGGAATCGGCAGGGTTAGTCGGAGCGGCTTCCATGGAGTCCTCCAGAGGGAAAAGGCCAGAAATCGGGGTCACCAACGGGAGGGACACAGCCCTGCGAGGAAAAAAGAGAGGCGGAGGGCTACAGGGGGGAGGGGGGGAAGCTGAGGCGGGGAGGAGCTAGCGGTGGGCGGAGGGGCGAGACGGAAGGGAGGAGAGGGAGAGGGCGGAGGGGAAGAGATGCGCAGCGGAGGAGAAGGCGGAGGGGGGAGAGGTGGCGGGGGAGAGAAGAGAGGCGGGGGAGAAGGAGGCAAAGGGGTTAGAGAGGCGGTGGAAGAGATGACGGGGGAAGGAAGCAAGCGGCGGGGGGAATGGCGGGGAAGGCAGAGAGGAAGGTGGCGAAGGAAGAGAAGGCGGGGGGAAAGAAGGCGGGGGAGGAAACGAGGAGGGAGGCGGGGGAGCGAAGGCGGGGGAGCGAAGGCGGGGGAGAGATGGCGAAGAGGGGCGCAATGAAGGAGGCGGGGGAGAGGACGGAGGAGAAAGAGGTGGACTGGCAGGGGGGAGAGGGGGGCGCGATGGCGAGAAGCAGCGGGGGGGAGAGGCGGAGCTCGCAGGCGAGGTCATCAGTCGTGTTATATGTTCACTTCACAATGGTCCCCTAATTATGGCCCATTGTACTACTCATCCATATTCATATGTATTAGGGCTTTCTGTTAAAAAAGATAAGTCCAACAAAAGCTCAAGTTCTTTTGAGTTTTTGAGCATAAAAGCTCTTACAAAAATATAGCAACCTATAAATATAAAGTCTTGGGCCTCCCAAAAGTACAAAATACTAATTGGTATGTACAAAGGTTTGAGGGCTTAACCTTACTAAAATATTAATGCCAAAATATGAAACCATAATAGGTGTTCCCATGTCTTCCAAAATATCTCATACACATGTTCCACCCACCATCACTTAATCATCACCTACATCTAAAATAATACTAGTTCAGTACACGTAGTCGATTAAACACATTAATCCTAACTATATCAGACCAATGCACATAGCTAATTAAACACATTAATCTTAGTAAATAATATAAATAAACGGTGCATCCTAAAATAAAATATCCCAAAATAAAATAATGGGCATCCACATAGAGGTTATAATTAACCTTTCCTCTTAGTCGAGTTATAATTGACCTCAATTGCCATGGATGGTATGAGTGGATGACATTTTCGTAAGAATGGAAAGACTTTTTAGTTATTAATTTATCATCTTCAATAGGATGATTCTTGAAAGTCACAAGATACTTAACATAAGTGTTACCTCCGTGTGTAGTGGTGGTCTCATGGTTAATGATAGACTCAGGGACAAGATGTTCTTCTTCATCTACTAATTCAGGACGTTGTTCTATTTATAGAATGAGAAGGTAGAGGTCCTTTAAAAGGTCTCAAAAGACTAGTGTGAAAATAATGATGAATATGCTAATTGGGGAGTAGCTCTAACTTAAATTCATTATTATTTATTTGGCAATAATCTTAAAAGGTCCATTAAATGTAGGAGGAGCTAACTTAAATACAGGATTGGTCTCTATGGACTTAAGTCTCCTTTCTTAATAATAGGTTTAATCATACCTGGATGATCGAAAATATTTTCATGTTTGGAATTACCCTCTTGCTCGAGAGAGAGAGAGAGAGAGAAGTCATCATCCTCATGGTTGAATTGTGTAGAAAAAGATGTCGAAGAAGCCCAAAATATGAAGATCGTTAGATAAATTGCCTATGAAACCCCTTGATATTAATCCCAAAAATCAACCTAGGGTAAAGCCTTTGAAAATATCCTCTTGATTGTAATCCTTGATGTTTAATTTTGAAGAAGCAAGCCTTTTAAAACTTTGAGGGAATAAAGTTTTGTATGGTTGTTATAAATATTTATAGCTTTTTAAAAGCTTTGAAAAATGTTGAAGCTTGTGGGTGTGTGCGCTTGTTGGTGTGGGCATGAAAAGAGAGAGTGTTAAGAGATTGTAAGCTTTACAATATAAAGCTTGTAAGTTTTTAATAATAACAAAGATTTTAAAGATTTAAAGTAAAGATTGCTACCCAGCCATCGCATAACAAAGAAAGGGAAAAAGGCAACGATAGCCCGCGAAGAGAGAGAAGGGGAGAAGGCAACGATGTTTTGTGAGGAGAGAGAAAAGAAGGCATTAGCAACCTAGTGTAAAAGAAAGAGAGAGAAGAATTTGCAGGCAGTGTTTTGCAGGCAGTGTGTGTGGAGAAAGAAGGAGAGATGGAAAAAAATATTTTTTGAAAAATTCCTTAAGGATTAAGGAAATCTTTCCACACAGTCCAATATAAATTCCTTGAAAATTTCTTTGAGGATTAAGGAAATCTTTCTACACAATCCAATATAAATTTCTTGGATTGTAAAGCTATTGAAATTATGAGATTAAGAGAACCATCCTCAAGCTTTGCTCAATCTATCCATAAGCTTGGATCTTGGAGAGGTTGAGGGAGCAAAAATTAATTGTGAAGTGGAAAGGTTGATTTTGTTGAAATATGGTGCCCATCATGTCATTTTTGGGGCACATGTATGTGGGAGTAAGGTAGATGGAGCCTAGGATGATGTGAAACTGGAAGGGATGCAAGCTAAGGTTATTAGGGGATGTGAATGGATAAATGTAAAAGGGAGTCAATGGTCAAAAAGTAGGCACATGGAAGGTGCAAGGATGCACAAATCATGTGGGCATTTATGGACACATGGATGGCATAGGGGATAATAAATTTGTGAGCTTCTAATTTAGAGCTTTTTGCAAGAAATTTAGAGCTTTTTTAATTTGGGGCTCAAATTTACATTTCTTACCTATACGATGCGTTTATCCCCCACATAAACAACCATTAAATTTGAGTAAATGGATATTATTGAGAGATAACTTACTTACCATGCCTTTGGAAGCTACATCCAAGGCACATTTTTGAAGGGCAAAATAAACAACCATTCATATAGAGCTTTGTATGTGACCACACAGAGGTTGAGCATTTCCACATTGACTACTATGAGACACAGTGCCTTGCAAGACATCCTAGGATACTTTATCCCATAAAAATTTTTATTTTTTACTATGGAGGTTGAGCAAAAAAAAACATTTACTTTGGAAACCATAGATAACTCAAAACGATCAATATCTTACTCCACAAAATAAGGAGCCCAAAATATGTGTCTCTAGTTGCAATAGGCTTCTTAAAAAACAACACATAGAAACATAGAGATAAAGGTAAGAGCGGTTTGCCCCGCATGCCTACTCATCATCTGAAAAGATGCAGGGGAGAAGAGAGCTTGAGCTCTCGCAAGCACACACATACTCACACAAACCCTAGAAGAGAGCACACAAGGTGAGAGGCTAAAAATTCTTCTTCTTCACACAACAAAGGAGGTCTACAAAGAAGATAAAGTGACTAACACACATAATAGAGTATATACAAGCGGTCCATAATGTGAACACGCTAAGAGGACTAGGTAGATGTGGACTAGTCGGTGTAGTCCAGCTATAGAATCTCTGGCAAAGATATGTCGGTGCCAGCTACCAAACCCACTAGTGATATAAATGTCGAACAGTCATGCAGGCCGCCTCGTGAGTGTCAGCGCCGCAAAGACATGTCGGTGCCAGCTACCAAACCCACTAGTGATATAAATGTCGAACAGTCATGGAGGCCGCCTCGTGAGTGTCAGCTCATGTTGAGCTTGACATCTCAACTCTAGCTCATGAACTCCAAGCATTATAATTTCAAGGTCTTAGATTTACTCATATATACTGCCAATAAAGAGCTGCAATTATACCCTCGGTATATATGGGTAGTCACGGTCCTTGGAATTATAAGGTAAATACCATCATGTCTAGGCCGCCTCAAGCAAGTGAGAGATTCCATACAATTGCGGTACTTCCATCTGAAGACCCAATTACAAATTTATGAATCTTCATTCTAAATATCAATTTGTATGAATTTCATCACACAATTACAACCTTTTACTGCTACATAAATTTTTGACATTTTTGGCTTCTCGGTGGATCCACTTTAGCCAATTCGCTCTGATACCAGCTAAAAGATCCCGCCCCCTCCCCGCGCAACAAATTTGGGGGTGCTAGCAGCGAAAGTAGCACTTCTTGCGCGGGGTAGAGCCTCTCACTCAGGGCCTCGCCCACGGATATCCAGACAAGAGACTAATCCCTCAGTTCTTCCAAAATCGAACCCGAAAAAACTTCCCTTGCCCAGAAAGCACGGGTGATTCCTCCAGGATATTTTTACTCTAACGTAGTTAAGAGCCTTATCTAACCAAACTGATCCAACAGAACCTGTAAGTCACTTGGTCAGATCAAGGAAGAAACTTGCACTTGGATCATAGAGCCCAACGCTTTTTTCCTCATCGTTACGAGAGGCACAGCCGTTGATTCTTTTCCATAGAACAAGACTATCCGGGATTTACTTCATCTATCGTACCATAACAGAATTGAGTCTCATTTTAGGGATCTATCAGTCCAGCCTAACCCCATCCAGTCCCATGGGTTAGCCAACTTCCCAACCATTGTAGTGATGGGATCCAATTAGAAATTTGGTTAGGTTTTGTCCTGGGTACCAGGGAAAAGAGTTCCCAGGTCTCCTAGCCGGATCTTCATGCAAACTTCAAGCTAGTCACACCACTTACACACCCAATATGAAATTGCCTTTTTCATAGATTCAGGTGTCTTCTAAACAATCTTTTAATGAAACCATAGTGTCACTGATCATAATCCTCTAAAATATCCAGTTGAATTCTAATTTCCAATCATTCCTTCATCAGTGTACCTATGGCATCATTGGCAACCAAAATGCTCACCACCTATCCACTCAAGGGCCTTTTCAATAGTTCCTAGCTCATAGTACCTGGAAATATATTCACTTATTAAAATCCAGATAGACTCTCTGTTGAAGATCAGCAAGATCAACCAACAGATCCATATAAAAGAGCCATGGACTCATCCGTTTTGAGGACCAAAAAGGTCAATCAACCAGATCCATTTCTGATTCAAAAAATAACTCTTACTCCTTGTTCCAATACCTTTCTCGACGCATGCGTGGGTATCTTCGGCGACATAAAGCCCAAGCATCGTATAGTCAGCATCCTCTAGGATTCTTCGAAGGTCACCTAGCGCTTCACTTTTCTCTTTTCTTTAATAAAAATATCCATTAATTTATTATGCCAAGAATTTCACTTTTACTATTTAAATGATTTAATTCCAAATGTCATGGGAATTCCTCTTTTATCATTTAAATATTTCTCATAAAATAAATTTATCTAAAATAAAATATCCATTAATTCCAATATGCTAAGAATTTCACTTTTACTATTTAAATGATTGAATTCCAAATGTCATAGAAATTCCTCTTTTATTATTTAAATATTTCTCATGCATAAAATAAATTTATATAAAATTTCTCTTTGAATTTAAATAAAAAATCCATTATTTCCAATATGCTAACAATTCCACTTTTACTATTTAAATGATTGAATTCCAAATGTCATGGGAATTCCTCTTTTATCATTTAAATATTTCTCATGCATAAAATAAATTTATCTTAAATTTATCTTTGAATTTAAATAAAATATCCATTAATTCCAATATGCTAAGAATTCCACTCTTCCTATTTAAACGATTGAATTCCAAATGTCATGGGAATCTCTCTTTTTTCATTTAAATAAAATTACCATAATTTTTATTTTCTTAACTATTTAATTATACATAAACCTTAAAAATTAGTTTTCCATTGAATGTGATGAAAATCATTCTTTTAGCCTAGGATATTCAAACCTAGAATATGGTAGGAAGACCTCTTTTCACGTTATGCATAAGAATGAATTATGTATCAATTTCTTGAAAATTTTGCCATAGCTGCGCTGCTATTACTGACAGTTTTTAATATTTTTGAAAAGAATAAGACTTAGTAATGTAATTATGATAGTATAACTATCTTTTAACCTTAAATCCAGTTCATGGATTTAACTCATAAGATTATCATAATTTACTAGCATATAAGTATAAAAAACCATTTTCTTAACCTCTAGCTTCACAAGCATAGAGCTTGATTTGTGAATTGAGAATTTCTCCATGAGAAGCATCAATTGAATAGAGAATTGGTCCATAGGAATGACCATTCTTTGGGGGAGAGAGAGAGATAAACATAAAAAGCATCCTAATTAAGCATAAATGTAAACTTTTCTTAATTATTCATTATAACTCTTAAGAAAAACTTGATTTACATTATAACCACTTAATTAAAAACTTCTCAAGCTTGAGAGGGGTTGAGAAGTGAGAAACATTGAGAATAGTAGAGAAAAACCATAAAATTACACTTTACCTCTTATTTTTGCTTGCTTCCCTATCATAGAAGAAGCCCCCAACCAATCAATTGGTTAGTGTGTTGAAAGGAAAGCTCCAAGGATTTTTGAAGAGAGAGAGAGGCTCCACTCTCTCCAAAAGTAGAGGATTTTTAAGAGATAATAAAAAATATCATTATTTTAATGTAATACTGGCATGGTATAGTTCACAGATTTTTTCTACAAAGGACTAAGGATCTATTTATAGGTGAGGAAGTCCTCTAACCAAGTCCAACTAGGTTCTAGAATTTTTCAGGTTTAGTTTGGCTAAATTTGGACAAGATTTGGACCTAGTTTGGCTCCCTTTTGATTTGGTTTGTTGATCCAAGAGAGAGGAGAGATAAAAATATCACAATTTTTTTGAGTTAAAAACTCCACCACATGTGTGAAATAGGCGCCTCCTTGAAGTCCCCCCTTTTCCTTACCTTGGTGTCAAAAATGTTTCATTATACCAAAATATCTCATTTTTTTAGTAATATCTCATAGTTTTTAACTAATAAACCTTGTACTCAGTCAACTCATTATACCAAAATATCTCATTTTTTTAGTAATATCTCATAGTTTTTAACCAATAAACCTTGTAGTTAGTCAACTCTTCATCTTATGTGGGCATTTACTCATTTTTGGGTATTTTCTTCTATTCATTGGATTTATCTCCTCCTCACACTTGGATTGATCCTATTGGTCCATAAGAACCTTAATTGGACCATAATCTAAAAATTTCTAAAAATCTAAACTCTAGACCCTTAGGCTAAGGTCCTTTATACACATTTTCAATTAATTCCAATTTCACATTGGAAAGTTCTTTTTGAATTTCTATTTCAGGGGAAACCATTTTAGACACTAGGAGGATTTTTATATCCAAAAATATCTCAATTTTGGATTACCTCCCTCTAGACATTTTCTCTCTCCAGGCGAAAACAAGATCTTTCTTCTATTTTAGAGAGGGGAATAATTACAAGATCAAAAGGGGAGGTTCTTACTTTATTACACCTCAAAAGATGGAGGAAGGAATCTTACATCCTATCCCACTTAAAAAACGCGAGATATCCTCGTCTCGCAGAAGAGCTGGAGGACGACTCTTTCCCTTAAGATCCAACTGATTCTGGGGTTCCTTATAGTCTGGTCAACCCAAGAGAATCCTGGGATAAAGATCCCTTCATATAGAACTCATTATCAGATAACAATTCATTCAGAACATATCATTCATATCCTTAACACAATAATGGTCCATTAGACCGAAAATTCCATCTGAACATTCTTCCATGGAAATTTCAGTTATGCAGGTTTTTAATTTGTCATCCCTTAACTTGATCCACTGGGTCAAGTGTTAACAGTAGCAATCTGTCCAACACAATCCACTAATCTCATAGGGACTTGCTGAAGTCACAATCATCATTCCAGTTATTATCATCATCACTGGGATTCGTCCCATTCATCCGCATTGTGGCTTTGTCAACTAGAATTCAGGAATCATTATCTTTCAATCAGAATCCAAATCAACTCATCAATTCTCAACCAAAATTCTAAAATCATATCAACCAGCATTCAAATTCATCATCTGGATGGCATTTTTGCTTATAATTTCAAGGTCTTAGATTTACTCGTATATACTGCCAGTAAAGAGCTGCAGTTATACCCTCGGTATATATGGGTAGTCACAGTCCTTGGAATTATAAGGTAAATACCATCATGTCTAGGCCGCCTCAAGCAAGTGAGGGATTCCATACAATTGCGGTACTTCCATCTGAAGACCCAATTACAAATTTATGAATCTTCATTCTAAATATCAATTTGTATGAATTTCATCACACAATTACAACCTTTCACTGCTACTTCAAAAAAATTTGACATTTTTGGCTTCTCGGTTGATCCACTTTAGCCAATTTGCTCTGATACCAGCTGAAAGATCCCTGCCCCCTCCGTGCAACAAATTCGGGGGTGCTAGCAGCGGAAGTAGCACTTCTTGCACGGGGTAGAGCCTCTCAGTTCGGGCCTCGCCCACGGATATCCAGACAAGAGACTAATCCCTCGATTCTTCCAAAACCGAACCCGAAAAAACTTCCCTCGCCCAGAAAGCACGGGCGATTCCTCCAGGATATTTTTACTCTAACGTAGTCAAGAGCCTTATCTAACCAAACTGATCCAACAGAACCTGTAAGTCACTTGGTCAGATCAAGGAAGAAACTTGCACTTGGATCATAGAGCCCAATGCTTTTTTCCTCATCGAGAGGCACAGCCGTTGATTCTTTTCCATAGAACAAGACTATCCGGGATTTACTTCATCTAAAGTACCATAACAGAATTGAGTCTCATTTTAGGGATCCATAAGTCTAGCCTAACCCCATCAGTCCCATGGGTTAGCCAACCGCCCAACCACTGTAGTGATGGGATCCAATTAGGAATTTGGTTAGGTTTTGTCTTGGGTACTAGGGAAAAGAGTTCCCAGGCCCCCTATCCAGATCTTCATGCAAACTTCAAGCTAGTCACACCACTTACACACCCAATATGAAATTACCTTTTTCACAGATTCAGGTGTCTTTAAAACAATCTTTTAATGAAACCATAGTGTCATTGATCATAATCCTCTAAAATATCCGATTGAATTCTAATTTCCAATCATTCCTTCATCGGTGTACCTATGGCATCATTGGCAACCAGAATGCTCACCACCTATCCACTCAAGGGCCTTTTCAATAGTTCCTAGCTCATAGTACCCAAAAATATATTCACTTATTGAAATCCAGATGGACTCTCTGTTGAAGATCAGCAAGATCAACCAACACATCGATATAAAAGAGCCATGGACTCATTCGTTGAGGACCAGCAAGGTCAATCAACCAAATCCATTCCTGAATTCAGAAAACAACTCTTACTCCTTGTTCCAATATCTTCCTCGACGCATGTGTGGGTATCTTCGGCAACCCAGAGGCCAAGCACCGTATAGTCAGCACCCTCTAGGATCCTTTGCAGGTCACCTAGCGCTTCACTCATAGGCCGCTTCCTTGGTCCCTCATCCACCGTACCGGAAGCTCACCATTTGAATCGAACCAAGGCTAGTCAAGACCTTGGCCGACCGTGCTACGCGAGATGTCCTCCGTTGACTCTCTGTCAGCTATTGCAACTTTATTACTTAGGTCTCCACGACCTCATTCACAAGATGGTCAAAATGCTTCCCCAGCATTCTTGACATAAAACAGTCATTTAAAAACAGGTCATAAATATAGTTTCTATAACGAACTCTCGTCTTTCCACATTGTTCCACATCAATCTGCATTACCTAATCCAAGTCCAATCATATGTATTCCCATCGTCCTTCATCCATTCTCATCTAATCACATCATTTTCCATCTCATCACATCTTTCCACATTTATACTCATCACATCTTTCCACATTTATACTCATCACATCTCATCCACTTGCATCTACCCATATCCACATCTCATCACATCACATTCATTCAAATCTCATCCATTCATATCTACCCCGATCCACATCTTTCCACATTTTCCATCTCATCACATCTTTCCACATTTATACTCATCACATCTCATCCACTTGCATCTACCCATATCCACATCTCATCACATCACATTCATTCAAATCTCATCCATTCATATCTACCCCGATCCACATCTCATCACATTCATTCACATCTCATCCATTCATATCTACCCCGATCCACATCACATCACATCCATTTCACCTCACATCTCATTCATTCTCATCCCATCACATCTCATCCATTCACATCACATCTCATTCATTCACATCTACCCCGATTCACATCACATCACATCCATTCACATCACATATCATCCATTCACATCTATCCCAATTTACATCATATCACATCACATTTCATTCATTCATATCTATCCCGATTCACGTCACATCACATATCATCCATTCACATCTATCTCAATTTACATCATATCACATCACATCCATTTCACAGCACATCTCACCCATTCACACTTATCCCGACTCACATCACATCACATCCATTCACATTCATCACATTCATTGTAACCCCATTCCATCACATACATTCTATCCACATTACATCACTTCCACATCTATCCACATCATATCTCATTTATTCCATCCACATTACATCACATTTACATCATATTTACACCACATCTATCCATACATTCACATCTATCACTTCACATCCACATATATTCACATCACATCACATTTCATCCACATCTCTTTACATCACATCACATCTCATTCACATTCACATCACATTCACATCCACATCTCTTTACATTACATCACATCTCTTCCACATCCACATCTCTTTACATTACATCACATCTTGTCCTCATCCACAACACATTCACATCCACATCCACATTCACATCCACATCTCTTTTCAGCACATCACATCTCATCCACATCCACATCCACATCCACATCCACATCTCTTTTCAGCACATCACATCTCATCCACATCCACATCACTTTCACATCCACATCCCTTTACATTACATTCTTTCACATACACATCCACATCCATTTACATCACATTCTTTCACATACACATCCACATCCATTTACTTCCCATCTCTTCCTTTTCAAATATCCTCTCATCTCAGCATTCACATCCACATCCATTTACTTCACATCTCATCCACATTCATTTTCATCACACCACATCCTATCACATCCCATTTATATCTTATCACATCTATTCACATCCTATCGCATCTCATTTACATCTTATCACATCTATTCACATCCCATTTACAACTTATCGCATCCCATTTACATCTTATCGCATCCCATTTACATCTTATCACGTCTATTCTCATTTAATAGCTTTTTCTATTTCGATATCGATAATGGGACTTTTTCTAAATTTCTGCCAATTGCTTGGCCTCGATAAAGGTTCTTTTTCTCGACGAATATTTCCATATTCTTTCTTAATTTCTCAAATGAATTATATTAAATATTTCTTTTTTGAATAAAAGAATTCATGGGATTTACAAAAATCATTCTACCCATATTTTCACTTTTGATAAATATTCATAAACTGAATTATACTAAAAATTTCTCTTTTTTCCATTTAATTTCTTGGATCTCAAATATCATGGGAATTCCTCTTTTTACATTTAATTGCTTCAATTCTAAATGTCATGGGAATTCCTCTTTTATCATCAAATAAATTTACCTAAAATTTCTCTTTTCTTTAATAAAAATATCCATTAATTCAATATGCCAAGAATTTTACTTTTACTATTTGAATGATTGAATTTCAAATGTCATGGAAATTTCTCTTTTATCATTTAAATATTTCTCATAAAATTAATTTATCTAAAATAAAATATCCATTAATTTCAATATGCTAATTATTCCACTTTTACTATTTAAATGATTGAATTTCAAATGTCATGGAAATTTCTTTTTTATCATTTAAATATTTCTCATGCATAAAATAAATTTATATAAAATTCTTCTTTAAATTTAAATAAAATATCAATTAATTTCAATATGCTACAAATTTTACTTTTTTATTTAAATGATTGAATTCTAAATGTCATGGGAATTCCTCTTTTATCATTTAAATATTTCTCATGCATAAAATAAATTTACCTAAAATTGCTCTTTGAATTTAAATAAAATATCCATTAATTCCAATATGATAAGAATTCCACTCTTGCTATTTAAATGATTGAATTCCAAATGTCATGGAAATTTCTCTTTTTTTATTTAAATAAAATTACCATAATTTCTCTTTTCTTAATTATTTAATTATACATAAATCTTAAAAATCAGTTTTGCATTGAGTGTGATGAAAATCATTCTTTTAGTCTAGGATATTCAAACCTAGAATATGGTAGGAAGTCCTCTTTTCACGTTATGCATAAGAATGAATTATGTATCAATTTCTTGAAAATTTTGCCATAGCTCCGTTGCTATTACTGATAATTTTTAATATTTTTGATAAGAATAAGACTTAGTAATGTAATTATGATAGTATAACTATCTTTTAACCTTAAATCTAATTCATGGATTTAACTCATAAGATTACCATAATTTACTAGCATATAAGTATAAAAAACCATTTTCTTAAGCTCTAGCTTCACAAGCTTGGAGGTTGATTTGTGAATTGAGAATTTCTCAATGAGAAGCATCAATTGAATAGAGAATTGGTCATAGAAATGACCATTCTTTGGGGGAGAGAGAGATAAACATAAAAAGCATCCTAATTAAGCATAAATGTAAACCTTTCTTAATTAAGCATAAACATAAAAAGCATGTTAATTAAGCATAAATGTAAACCTTTCTTAATTATTCATATTATAACTCTTAAGAAAAGCTTGATTTGCATTATAACCATTTAATTAAAAACTTCTCAAGATTGAAATTTGAGAGGAGTTGAGAAGTGAGGAACATTGAGAATAGTAAAGAAAAACCATAAAATTACACTTTACCTCTTATTTTTGCTTGCTTCTCTATCATAGAAGAAGCCCCCAACCAATCAATTGGTTAGTGTGTTGAAAGGAAAGCTCCAAGGATGGTTGAAGAGAGAGAGAGAGGCTCCACTCTCTCCAAAAGTAGAGGATTTTTAAGGGATAATAAAAAATATCATTATTTTAATGTAATACTAGCATGGTATAGTTCACAGATTTTTTCTACAAAGTACTAAGGATCTATTTATAGGTGAGGGAGGCCTCTAACCAAGTCCAACTAGCTTCTAGAATTTTCCAGGTTCAGTTTGGCTGAATTTGGATAAGATTTGGACCTAGTTTGGCTCCCTTTTGATTTGCTTTGATCTAGGAGAGAGGAGAGATAAAAATATCACAATTTTTTTGAGTTAAAAACTCCACCACATGTGTGAAATAGGCGCCTCCTTGAAGTCCCCCCTTTTCCTTACCAAGGTGTCAAAAATGTATCATTACACCAAAATATCTCATTTTTAACTAATAAACCTTGTACTCAGTCAACTCTTCATCTTATGTGGACATTTACTCATTTTTGGGTATTTTCTTTTATTCATTGGATTTATCTCCTCCCCACACTTGGATTGATCCTATTGGCCCATAGGAACCTTTAATTGGACCATAATCTAGAAATTTCTGAAAATCTAGACCCTTAGGCTAAGATCCTTTATACACATTTTCAATTAGTTCCAATTGCACATTGGAAAGTTCTTTTTGAATTTCTATTTCACGGGGGAAACCATTCTAGACACTAGGAGGATTTTTATATCCAAAAATATCTCAATTTTGGATTACCTCCCTCTAGACATTTTCTCTCTCCAAGCCAAAACATGATCTTTCTTCTATTTTAGACAGGGGAATAATTACAAGATCAGAAGGGGAGGTGCTTACTCCTTTACACCTCAAAAGCTGGAGGGAGGAATCTTACATCCTATCCCACTTAAAAAACGCGAGATATCCTCATCTCGCAGCTAGAGGACAACTCTTTTCCTTAAGATACAATTGATTCTGGGGTTCCTTATAGTTTAGTCAACCCAACAGAATCTTGGGATAAAGATCCCTTCATATAGAACTCATTATCAGATAACAATTCATTCAGAACATATCATTCATATCCTTTACACAATAATGGTCCATTAGACCGAAAATTCCATCTGAATATTCCTCCATGGGAATTTCAGTTATGCAGGTTTCTAATTTGTCATCCCTTAACTTGATCCACTGGGTAAAGTGTTAACAGTAGCAATCTGTCAGCACAATCCACTGATCTCATAGGGATTTGCTGAAGTCACAATCATCATTCCAGTTATTATTATCATCACTGGGATTCGTTCCATTCATCCTCATTGTGGCTTTGTTAAACTTATCTTCTTTCAACTAGAATTTAGGCATCATTATCTTTTAATCAGAATCCAAATCAACTCATCAATTCTCAACCAGAATTCTAAAATCATATCAACTAGCATTCAAATTCATCATCTGGATGGCATTTTTGCTTATAATTTCAAGGTCTTAGATTTACTCGTATATATTGCCAGTAAAGAGCTACAGTTATACCCTCGGTATATTTGGGTAGTATCGGTCCTTGGAATTATAAGGTAAATACCATCATGTCTAGGCCTCAAGCAAGTGAGGGATTCCATACAATTGCGGTACTTCCATCTGAAGACCCAATTACAAATTTATAAATCTTCATTCTAAATATCAATTTGTATGAATTTCATCACACAATTACAACCTTTTACTGCTACTTCATAAATTTTTGACATTTCTCACTTCTCGGTTGATCCACTTCAACCAATTCGCTCTGATACCAGAGCTGAAAGATCCCTGCTCCCTCCGTGCAATAAATTCAGGGATGCTAGCAGTGGAAGTAGCACTTCTTGTGCGGGGCAGAGCCTCTCACTTGGGGCCTCACCCACGGATATCCAGACAAGAGACTAATCCCTCGGTTCTTCCAAAACCGACGAACCCGAAAAAAATTCCCTCACCCAGAAAGCACGAGCGATTCCTCCTGGATATTTTTACTCTAATGTAGTTAAGATCCTTATCTAACCAAACTAATCCGACCAAACCTAGAAGTCACTTGGTCAGATTAAGGAAGAAACTTGCACTTGGATCATAGAGCCCAATGCTTTTTTCCTCATCGAGAGGCACAACCGTTGATTCTTTTCCATAGAACAAGACTATCCGGGATTTACTTCATCTATCGTACAATAATAGAATTGAGTCTCATTTTAGGGATCCATCAGTCCAGCCTAACCCCATCCAGTCCCACGGGTTGGCCAACTGCCCAACCACTGTAGTGATGGGATCCAATTAAGAATTTGGTTAGGTTTTGTCCTAGGTACCAAGGAAAAGAGTTCTCAAACCCCCTAGCCGGATCTTCATGCAAACTTCAAGCTAGTCACACCACTTACACACCCAATATGAAATTGCCTTTTTCACAGATTCAGGTGTCTTTAAAACAATCTTTTAATGAAACCATGATGTCACTGATCATAATCCTCTAAAATATCCGGTTAAATTCTAATTTCAAATCATTCCTTCATCGGTGTACCTATGGCACCATTGGCAACCAGAATGCTCAAGGGCCTTTTCAATAGTTCCTAGCTCATAGTACCCGGAAATATATACACTTATTAAAATCCAGATGGACTCTCCGTTGAAGATCAGCAAGGTCAACCAACAGATCCATATAAAAGAGCCATGGACTCATCCATTGAGGACTAGCAAGGTCAATCAACCAGATCCATTCTCGAATTCAGAAAACAACTCTTGCTCCTTGTTCCAATATCTTCCTCGACGCACACGTGGGTATCTTCGGTGACCCAGAGCCCAAGCACCATATGGTCAACACCCTCTAGGATCCTTTGCAGGTCACCTCGCGCTTCACTCATAGGCTGCTTCCTTGATCCCTCATTCACCGTACCGGAAGCTCACCATTTAAATCGAACCGGAAGCTCACCATTTAAATCGAACCAAGGCTGGTCAAGACCTTGGCCGACCGTACTATAGCGAGACGTCCTCCGTTGACTCTCCGTCAGCTGTTGCAACTTTATCACTTAGGTCTCCACGACCTCATTCACAAGACGGTCAAAATGCTTCCCTAGCATTCTTGTCATTTAAAAACAGGTCATAAATACAGTTTCTATAACGAACTCTCGTCCTTCCACACATTGTTCCACATCAATCCACATTACTTAATCCAAGTCCAATCATATGTATTCCCATCGTCCTTTCATTCTCATCCAATCACATCATTTTCCATCTCATCACATCCGATTCCACATTTATACTCATCACATCTCATCCACTCGCATCTACCCCGATCCACATCACATCTCATCCACTCGCATCTACCCCGATCCACATCACATCACATCCATTTCACCTCACATCTCATTCATTCACATCCCATCACATCTTATCCATTCACATCACATCTCATTCATTCACATCTACCCCGATTCACATCACATCATATCACATCCATTCACATCACATATCATCCATTCACATCTATCCCAATTTACATCATATCACATCGCATCTTATTCATTCACATCTATCCCGATTCACATCACATCACATATCATCCATTCTTATCTATCTCAATTTACATCATATCACATCACATCCATTTCACATCACATCTCACCCATTCACACTTATCTCGATTCACATCACATCACATCCATTCATATTCATCACATTCATTGTATCCCCATTCCATCACATACATTCTATCCACATTACATCACGTCCACATCTATCCACATCATATCTCATTCATTCCATCCACATTACATCACATCTACATCATATCTCATTCATACACATCTCATCTCATTCATCCACATCCATCCAATCATTCACATACATGACTATCCACATCTATCCATACATTCACATCTATCACTTCACATCCACATATATTCACATCACATCACATTTCATCCACATCTCTTTACATCACATCACATCTCATCCACATTCACATCACATTCACATCCACATCTCTTTACATTACATCACATCTCTTCCACATCCACATCTCTTTACATTACATCACATCTTGTCCTCATCCTCATCCACATCACATTCACATCTCTTTTCAGCACATCACATCTCATCCACATCCATATCACTTTCACATCCACATCCACATCTCTTTACATTACATCACATCTTGTTCTCATCCACATCCACATCACATTTAGATCCACATCTCTTTTCAGCACATCACATCTCATCCACATCCATATCACTTTCACATCCACATCCCTTTACATTACATTCTTTCACATACACATCCACATCCGTTTACATTACATTATTTCACATACACATCCACATCCATTTACTTCACATTCTTTCACATACACATCCACATCCATTTACTTCCCATCTCTCCCTTTTCACATATTCTCTCATCTCATCATTCACATCCACATCCATTTACTTCACATCTCATCCACATTCATTTTCATCACACCACATCCTATCACATCCCATTCATATCTTTTCATATACATTCACATCCTATCGCATCCCATTTACATCTATTCACATACCATT
The DNA here is from genome assembly GCF_041138505.1 of Cibotium barometz. Taxonomy (NCBI): domain Eukaryota; kingdom Viridiplantae; phylum Streptophyta; class Polypodiopsida; order Cyatheales; family Cibotiaceae; genus Cibotium; species Cibotium barometz. The sequence continues at coordinate 34,916,749 of NC_141105.1, read as the reverse complement.
TACATCTTATCGCATCCCATTTACATCTTATTACATCTATTCACATCCTATCACATCCCATTTACATCTTATCCCATTCCATTTACATCTTATCACATGTACTCTCATTTAATAGCTTTTTCTACTTCAATATCGATAATGGGACTTTTTCTAAATTTTTGCCAATTGCTTGGCCTAGATAAAGGTTCTTTTTCTTGATGAATATTTCCATATTCTTTCTTAATTTCTCAAACAAATTATATTCAATATTCCTCTTTTGAATAAAAGAATTCATGGGATTTCCAAAAATCAATTCTACCCATATTTTCACTTTTGATAAATATTCATAAATTGAATTATACTAAAAATTTCTCTTTTTTCCATTTAATTTCTTGGATCTCAAATATCATGGGAATTCCTCTTTTTACATTTAATTGCTTGAATTCTAAATGTCATGGGAATTCCTCTTTTATCATCAAATAAATTTATCTAAAATTTCTCTTTTCTTTAATAAAAATATCCATTAATTCAATATGCCAAGAATTTCACTTTTACTATTTAAATGATTGAATTCCAAGTGTCATGGGAATTTCTCTTTTATCATTTAAATATTTCTCATAAAATAAATTTATCTAAAATAAAATATCCATTAATTCCAATATGCTAAGAATTTCACTTTTACTATTTAAATGATTTAATTCCAAATGTCATGGAAATTTTTCTTTTATCATTTAAATATTTCTCATGCATAAAATAAATTTATCTAAAATTTCTCTTTGAATTTAAATAAAATATCCATTAATTCTAATATGCTAAGAATTTTACTTTTACTATTTAAATGATTGAATTCCAAATGTCATGGATATTCTCCTTTTATCATTTAAATATTTTTCATGCATAAAATAAATTTATCTAAAATTTCTCTTTGAATTTAAATAAAATATCAATTAATTTCAATATGCTAAGAATTTCTCTCTTCCTATTTAAATGATTGAATTTTAAATGTCATGGAAATTCCTCTTTTATCATTTAAATAAAATTACCATAATTTCACTTTTCTTAATTATTTAATTATACATAAACCTTAAAAATTAGTTTTCCATTGAATGTGATGAAAATAATTCTTTTAGCCTAGGATATTCAAACCTAGAATATGGTAGGAAGTTCTCTTTTCACGTTATGCATCAGAATGAATTATGTATCAATTCCTTAAAAATTTTGCCATAGCTGTGCTGCTATTACTGATAATTTTTAATATTTTTGAAAAGAATAAGACTTAGTAATGTAATTATGATAGTATAACTATCTTTTAACCGTAAATCCAATTCATGGATTTAACTCATAAGATTACCATAATTTACTAGCATATAAGTATAAAAAACCATTTTCTTAACCTCTAGCTAGGAATGACCATTCTTTGGGGGAGAGAGAGATAAACATAAAAAGCATCCTAATTAAGCATAAATGTAAACTTTTCTTAATTATTCATTATAACTCATAAAAAAAGCTTGATTTGCATTATAACCACTTAATTAAAAACTTCTCAAGCTTGAGAGGGGTTGAGAAGTGAGAAACATTGAGAATAGTAAAGAAAAACCATAAAATTACACTTTACCTCTTATTTTTGCTTGCTTCTCTATCATAGAAGAAGCCCCCCCAACCAATCAATTAGTTAGTGTGTTGAAAGGAAAGCTCCAAGGATGGTTGAAGAGAGAGAGAGGCTCCACTCTCTCCAAAAGTAGAGGATTTTTAAGGGATAATAAAAAATATCATTATTTTAATGTAATACTGGCATGGTATAGTTCACAGATTTTTTTTTACAAAGGATTAAGGATCTATTTATAGGTGAGGGAGGCCTCTAACCAAGTCCAACTAGGTTCTAGAATTTTCCAGGTTCAGTTTGGCTGAATTTGGACAAGATTTGGACCTAGTTTAGCTCCCTTTTGATTTGCTTTAATCTAGGAGAGAGGAGAGATAAAAATATCACAATTTTTTTGAGTTAAAAACTCTACCACATGTGTGAAATAGGCGCCTCCTTGAAGTCCTCCCTTTTCCTTACCAAGGTGTCAAAAATGTATCATTATACCAAAATATCTCATTTTTTTAGTAATATTTCATAGTTTTTAACTAATAAACCTTGTACTCAGTCAACTCTTCATCTTATGTGGGCATTTACTCATTTTTGGGTATTTTATTTTATTCATTGGATTTATCTCATCCCCACACTTGGATTGATCCTATTGGCCCATCGGAACCTTAATTGGACTATACTCCAAAAATTTCTGAAAATCTAGACCCTTAGGCTAAGGTCCTTTATACACATTTTCAATTAATTCCAATTGCACATTGGAAAGTTCTTTTTGAATTTCTATTTCAGGGGAAACCATTTTAGATACTAGGAGCATTTTTATATCCAAAAATATCTCAATTTTAGATTACCTCCCTCTAGATATTTTCTCTCTCCAAGCCAAAACAAGATCTTTCTTCTATTTTAGAGAGGGAAATAATTACAAGATCAAAAGGGGAGGCTCTTACTCCTTTACACCTCAAAAGCTGGAGGGAGGAATCTTACATCCTACCCCACTTAAAAAACGCGAGATATCCTCATCTCGCATTTGGAGGACAACTCTTTCCCTTAAGATCCAACTGATTCTGGGGTTCCTGGTCAACCCAACAAAATCCTGGGATAAAGATCCCTTCATATAGAACTCATTATCAGATAACAATTCATTCAGAACATATCATTCATATCCTTAACACACTAGACCGAAAATTCCATCTGAACATTCCTCCATGGGAATTTCAATTATGCAGGTTTTTAATTTGTCATCCCTTAACTTGATCCATTGGGTCAAGTGTTAACAGTAGCAATTTGTCAGCACAATCCACTAATCTCATAGGGATTTGCTGAAGTCACAATCATCATTCTAGTTGTTATCATCATCACTGGGATTCGTCCCATTCATCCTCATTGTTACTTTGTTAAACTTGTCTTCTTTCAACTAGAATTCAGGAATCATTATCTTTCAATCAGAATCCAAATCAACTCATCAATTCTCAATCAAAATTCTAAGATCATATCAACCAGCATTCGAATTCATTATCTGGATGGCATTTTTGCTTATAATTTCAAGGTCTTAGATTTACTCGTATATACTGCCAGTAAAGAGCTGCAGTTATATCCTCAATATATATGGGTAGTCACGGTCCTTGAAATAATAAGATAAATACCATCATGTCTAGGCCTCAAAGCAAGTGAGGGATATAATTGCGGTACTTCCATCTGAAGACCCAATTACAAATTTATGAATCTTCATTCTAAATATCAATTTGTATGAATTTCATCACACAATTACAACCTTTTACTGCTACTTCATAAATTTTTGACATTTTTGGCTTCTCGGTTGATCCACTTTAGCCAATTCGCTCTGATACCCAGCTGAAAGATCCCTGCCCCCTCCACACAACAAATTCGGGGGTGCTAGCAGCAGAAGTAGCACTTCTTGTGTGGGGTAGAGCCTCTCACTTGGGGCCTCGCCCACGGATATCCAGACAAGAGACTAATCCCTCGGTTCTTCCAAAACCAAACCCAAAAAAACTTCCCTCGCCTAGAAAGCACGGGCGATTCCTTCAGGATATTTTTACTCTAACATAGTCAAGAGCTTTATCTAACCAAACTGATCCGATCGAGTCTATAAGTCACTTGGTCAGATCAAGGAAGAAACTTGCACTTGGATCATAGAGCCCAATGCTTTTTTTCTCATCGAGAGGCATAGCTGTTGATTCTTTTCCATAGAACAAGACTATCCGGGATTTTTTTCATCTATCGTACCATAACAGATTTGAGTCTCATTTTAGGGATCTATCAGTCCAGCCTAACCCCATCCAGTCCCATAGGTTAGGCAACCGCCCAACCATTGTAGTGATGGGATCCAATTAGGAATTTGGTTAGATTTTGTCCCGGGTTCCGGATCTTCATGCAAACTTCAAGCTAGTCACACCACTTACACACCCAATATGAAATTGCCTTTTTCACAGATTCAGGTGTCTTTAAAAAATAATCTTTGAATGAAACCATAGTGTCATTGATATAATGCTCTAAAATATCCGATTGAATTCTAATTTCTAATCATTCCTTCATCGGTGTACCTATGGCATCATTTGGCAACCAGAATGCTCACCACCTATCCACTCAAGGGCCTTTTCAATAGTTCCTAGCTCATAGTACCCGAAAATATATTCACTTATTAAAATTCAAATGGACTCTCCGTTGAAGATCAGCAAGATCAACCAACAGATCTATATAAAAGAGCCATGGACTCATCCGCTGAGGACCAGCAAGTTCAATCAACCAGATCCATTCCTGAATTCAGAAAACAACTCTTATTCCTTGTTCCAATATCTTGCTCGACGCACGCGTGGGTATCTTGGTGACCCAAAGCGCCCAAGCACCGTATGGTTAGCACCCTCTAGGATCCTTTGCAGGTCACCTAGCGCTTCACTCATAGGCCGCTTCCTTGGTCCCTCATCATCCACCGTACCGAAAACTCACCATTTAAATCGAACCAAGGCTAGTCAAGACCTCGGCCAACCGTGCTACGCGAGACATCCTCCGTTGACTCTCTGTCTTATCAGCAGTTGCAACTTTATCACTTAGGTCTCCACGACCTTATTCACAAGACGGTCAAAAATGCTTCCCCAGCATTCTTGTCATTTAAAAATAGGTCATAAATATAGTTTCTATAATAAACTCTCGTCTTTCCACATTGTTTCACATCAATCCACATTACTTAATCCAAGTCTAATCATATGTATTCCCATTGTTCTTCATCCATTCTCATCCAATCACATCATTTTTCATCTCATCACATCTTTCCACATTTATACTCATCACATCTCATCCACTCGCATCTACCCATATCCACATCTCATCACATCACATTCATTCACATCTCATCCACTCATATCTACCTCGATCCACATCACATCACATCCATTTCACATCACATCTCATTCATTCACATTCCATCACATCTCATCCATTCACATCATATCTCATTCATTTACATCTATCCCGATTCACATCACATCCATTCACATCACATATCATCCATTCACATCTATCCCAATTTACATCACATCACATCACATCTCATTCATTCACATCTATCCCGATTCACATCACATCACATCCATTCACATCACATATCATCCATTCACATCTATCTCAATTTACATTATATCACTCACATCCATTTCACATCACATCTATCTCAATTTACATTATATCACATCACATCTCACCCATTCACACTTATCCCGACTCACATCACATCATATCCATTCATGAGAAATATTTAAATGATAAAAGAGGAATTTCCTTGATATTTTTAATTCATTTATTTAAATAGTAAAAGTAAAATTCTTAATATATTGAAATTAATGGATATTTTATTTAAATTCAAAGAGAAATTTCAGATGAATTTATTTTATGCATGAGAAATGTTTAAATGATAAAAGAGAAATTTCTATGACATTTGAAATTCAATCATTTAAATAGTTAAAGTGAAATTCTTAGCATATTGAAATTAATTGATATTTTACTTTAGATAAATTTATTTTATGAGAAATATTTAAATGATAAAAGAGAAATTTCCATGACATTTGGAATTCAATCATTTAAATAGTAAAGTAAAATTCTTGGCAAATTGAATTAATCGATATTTTTATTAAAGAAAAGAAGAATTTTAGATAAATTTATTTGATGATAAAAGGAATCTCCATGACATTTAGAATTCAAGAAATTAAATGTAAACAGAGGAATTTCCATGATATTTGAGATCCAAGAAATTAAATGGAAAAAAGAGAAATTTTAGTATAATTCAATTTATGAATATTTATCAAAAGTGAAAATATGGATAGAATTGATTTTTGTAAATCCCGTGAATTCTTTTATTCAAAAGAGGAATATTGAATATAATTCATTTGAGACATTAAGAAAGAATATGGAAATAGTCATCGAGAAAAAGAACCTTTATCTAGGCCAAGCAATTGGCAAAAATTTAGAAAAAGTCCCATTATCGGTATCATAGTAGGAAAAGCTATTAAATGAGAATAGATGTAAATGGGATGCGATAAGATGTAAATGGGATACGATAAGATGTAAATAGGATGTAATAGGATGTGAATAGATGTGATAAGATGTAAATAGAATGCGATAAGATGTAAATGGCATGTGATAGGATGTGAATAGATGTGATAGTCCTTTGTAAAAAAATCTGTGAACTATACCATGCCAGTATTACATTAAAATAATGATATTTTTTATTATCCCTTAAAAATCCTCTACTTTAGGAGAGAGTGGAGCCTCTCTCTCTCTCCAACCATCCTTGGAGCTTTCCTTTCAACACACTAACCCCAATTGATTGGTTGGGGACTTCTTCTATGATAGAGAAGCAAGCAAAAATAAGAGATAAAGTGTAATTTTATGGTTTTTCTCTACTATTCTCAATGTTTCTCACTTCTCAACCCCTCTCAAGCTTGAGAAGTTTTTAATTAAGTGGTTATAATACAAATCAAGCTTTTCTTAAGAGTTATAATGAATAATTAAGAAAAGTTTACATTTATGCTTAATTAGGATGCTTTTTATGTTGATCTCTCTCTCCCCCAAAGAATGGTCATTCTTATGACCAATTCTCTATTCAATTGATGCTTCTCATGGAGAAATTCTCAATTCACAAATCAAACTCTAGGCTTGTGAAGCTAGAGGTTATGAAAATGATTTTTTATACTTATATGCTAGTAAATTATGGTAATCTTATGAGTTAAATCCATAAATTTGATTTAAGGTTAAAAGATAGTTATACTATCACAATTACATTACTAAGTCTTATTCATTTCAAAAATATTAAAAATTATCAGTAATAGCAAGAGAGCTATGGCAAAAATTTTAAGAAATTGATACATAATTCATTCTTATGCATAACATGAAAAGAGGACTTCCTACCATATTCTAGAATTGAATATCCTAGGCTAAAAGAATGATTTCCATCACATTCAATGGAAAACTAATTTTTAAGATTTATGTATAATTAAATAAATAAGAAAAGAGAAATTATGGTAATTTTATTTAAATGATAAAATAGCAATTTCCATGACATTTGAAATTCAATCATTTAAATAAGAAGAGTGAAATTCTTAGCATATTGAAATTAATGGATATTTTATTTAAATTCAAAGAAGAATTTTAGATAAATTCTTTTATGCATGAGAAATATTTAAATGATAAAGAGGAACTCCCATGACATTTGGAATTCAATCATTTAAATAGTAAAATTAAAATTCTTAGCATATTGGAATTAATGGATATTTTATTTAAATTAAAAGAGAAATTTTAGATAAATTTATTTTATGCATGAGAAATATTTAAATAATAAAAGAAGAATTTCCATGACATTTCGAATTCAATCATTTAAATAGTAAAAGTGAAATTATTAGCATATTAGAATGAATGGATATTTTAATTTAGATAAATTTATTTTATGAGATGTTTAAATGATAATAGAGGAATTTCCATGACATTTGGAATTCAATCATTTAAATAGTAAAAGTGAAATTCTTGGCATATTGAGTAAATGGATATTTTTCTAAAGAAAAGAGAAATTTTAGATAAATTTATTTGATGATAAAAGAGAAATTTCCATGACATTTAGAATTCAAGCAATTAAATGTAAAAAGAGAAATTTCCATGATATTTGAGAGCCAAGAAATTAAATGGAAAAAAGAGAAATTTTTAGTTTATGAATATTTATCAAAAGTGGAAATATGGGTAGAATTAATTTTTATAAATCACATGAATTCTTTTATTCAAAAAGGAATATTGAATATAATTCATTTGAAAATTTGAGAAAGAATATGAAAATAGTCATCGAGAAAAAGAACCTTTATCTAGGCCAAGCAATTGGCAAAAATTTAGAAAAAGTCCCATTATCGATATCGAAGTAGGAAAAGCTATTAAATGAGAATAGATGTAAATGGGATGTGATAAGATGTAAATGGGATGTGATAGGATGTGAATAGATGTAATAAGATGTAAATGGGATACGATAGGATGTGAATGGATGTGATAAGATATGAATGGATGTGATAAGATATGAATGGGATGTGATAGGATGTGGTGTGATGAAAATAAATGTGGATGAGATGTGAAGTAAATAGATGTGGATGTGAATGATGAGATGAGAGGATATGTGAAAAGGGAGAGATGAGAAGTAAATGGATGTGGATGTGTATGTGAAAGAATGTGATATAAATGGATGTGGATGTGTGTGAAATAATGTGATGTAAATGGATGTGGATGTGTATGTGAAATAATGTGATGTAAATGGATGTGGATGTGTATATGAAAGAATGTAATGTAAAGGGGTGTGGAAGTGAAAGTGATGTGGATGTGGATGAGATGTGATGTGCTGAAAAGAGATGTGGATGTGGATGTGAATGTGATGTGGGATGAGGACGAGATATGATGTAATGTAAAGAGATGTGGATGTAATGTGATGTGGATGTGGAAGAGATGTGATGTAATGTAAAGAGATGTGGATGTGAATGTGGATAAGATGTGATGTGATGTAAAGAGATGTGGATGAAATGTGATGTGATGTGATGTGATGTAAAGAGATGTGGATGAAATGTGATATGATGTGAATATATGTGGATGTGAAGTGATAGATGTGAATGTATGGATAGATGTGGATAGTCATGCATGTGAATGGTTGGATAGATGTGGATGAATGAGATGAGATGTGTATGAATGAGATATGATTTAGATGTGATGTAATGTGGATGGAATGAATGAGATATGATGTGGATAGATGTGGACGTGATGTTAATGTGTGTGGATAGAATGTATGTGATGGAATGGGGATACAATAAATGTGATGAATGTGAATGGATGTGATGTGATGTGAGTCAGGATAAGTATGAATAGGTGAGATGTGATGTAAAATGGATGTGATGTGAGTCGGGATAAGTGTGAATAGGTGAGATGTGATGTAAAATGGATGTGATGTGATATGATGTAAATTGAGATAGATGTGAATGGATGATATGTGATGTGAATGGATGTGATGTGATGTGAATCAAGATAGATGTGAATGAATGAGATGTGATGTGATATGATGTAAATTGGGATAGATGTGAATGGATGTGAATAGATTAGATGTGAATCAGAGTAGATATGAATGAATGAGATGTGATATGAATGGATGAGATGTGATGGGATGTGAACCGGGATAGATGTGAATGAATGAGATGTGAGGTGAAATGGATGTGATGTGATGTGGATCGGGGTAGATATGAATGGATGAGATGTGAATGAATGTGATGTGATGAGATGTGGATATGGATATGGATAGATACGAGTGGATGAGATGTGATGAGTATAAATGTGGAAAGATGTGATGAGTATAAATGTGGAAAGATGTGATGAGATGGAAAATGATGTGATTGGATGAGAATGGATGAAGGACGATGGGAATACATATGATTGGACTTGGATTAAGTAATGTGGATTGATGTGGAACAATGTGAATTAAGAACTATATTTATGACCTGTTTTTAAATGACTATTTTATGTCAAGAATGCTGGGGAAGCATTTTGATCGTCTTATGAATGAGGTCGTGGAGACCTAAGTGATAAAGTTGCAACAACTGACGGAGAGTCAACGGAGGATGTCTCGCGTAGCACGGTTGGCCGAGGTCTTGACCAGCCTTGGTTCGATTTAAATGGCAAGCTTTCGGTACGGTGGATGAGGGACCAAGCAAGCGGCCAATGAGTGAAGCGCTAGGTGACCTGTGAAGGATCCTAGAGGGTGCTGACCATACGATGCTCGGGCTCTGGGTCGCCGAAGATACCCACGCATACTCAAGGAAGATATTGGAACAAGGAGTAGGAGTTGTTTTCTGAATTCGGGCATGGATCTAGTTGATTGACTTTGCTAGTCCTCAACGAATGAGTCCATGGCTCTTTTATATGGATCTGTTGGTTGATCTTGTTGATCTTCAACGGAGAGTCTATTTGGATTTTAATAAGTGAATACATTTATGGGGTACTATGAGCTAGGAACTATTGAAAAGGCCCTTTAGTGGACAGGTGGTGAGCGTTCTGGTTGCCAATGATGCCATAGGTACATCGATGAAGGAATGATTAGAAATTAGAATTCAACCGGATATTTTAGAGGATTATGATCAGTGACACTATGGTTTCATTAAAAGATTGTTTTAAAGACAGCTGAATCTGTGAAAAAGGCAATTTCATATTGGGTGTGTAAGGGGTGTGACTAGCTTGAAGTATGTATGAAGATCCAACTAGGGGGCCTGGGAACTCTTTTCCCTGGTACCCAAGAAAAAACCTAACCAAATTCCTAATTGGATCCAATCACTACAGTGGTTGGGCAGTTGGCTAACCCATGGGACTATATGGGGTTAGGCTGGATTGATGGATCCCTAAAATGAGACTCAATTCTATTATGGTACGATAGATGAAGTAAATCCCGGATAGTCTTGTTCTATGGAAAAGAATCAACAACTGTGCCTCTCGATGAGGAAAAAAGCGTTAGGCTCTATGATCCAAGTGCAAGTTTCTTCCTTGATCTGACCAAGTAACTTATAGGTTTGGTCGGATCAATTTGGTTAGATAAGGTTCTTGACTACGTTAGAGTAAAAATATCCTGGAGGAATCGCCCATGCTTTCTGGGCGAGGGAAGTTTTTTTGGGTTCGGTTTTGGAAGAATCGAGGGATTATACTCTTGTCTGGATATCCGTGGGTGAGGCCCCAAGTGAGAGGCTCTGCCCCATGCAAGAAGTGCTACTTCTACTCCTAGCGCCCCCGAATTCGTTGCGCAGAGGAGGGAGGGATCTTTCAGCTCTCAGGTTATCAGAGCGAATTGGCTAAAGTGGATCAACCGAGAAGCCAAAAATGTTAAAAATTTATGAAGTAGCAGTAAAAGGTTGTAATTGTGTGATGAAATTCATACAAATTGATATTTAGAATGAAGATTCATAAATTTGTAATTGGGTCTTCAGATGGAAGTACCGTAATTGTATGGAATCCTTGCCTTGCTTGAGGCCTAGACATGATGGTATTCACCTTATAATTCCAAGGACCGTGACTACTCCTATATACCGAGGGTATAACTGCAACTCTTTATTAGTAGTATATACGAGTAAATCTAAGACCTTGAAATTATAAGCAAAAATGCCATCCAGATAATGAATTCGAATGCTGGTTGATATGATTTTAGAATTCTGGTTGAGAATTGATGAGTTGATTTAGATTCTGATTGAAAGATAATGATTCTTGAATTCTAGTTGAAAGAAGATAAGTTTAACAAAGCTACAATGAGGATGAATGGGACGAATCCCAGTAATGATGATAATAATAAGTGGAATGATGATTGTGACTTCAGCAAATCCTTATGAGATTAGTGGATTGTAGGATGTAAGATTCCTCCCTCCAGCTTTTGAGGTGTAAAGGAGTAAGAACCTCCCCTTGTGATCTTGTAATTATTCGCGTCTCTAAAATAGAAGAAGGATCCTGTTTTGGCCTGGAGAGAGAAAATGTCTAGAGGGAGGTAATCCAAAATTGAGATATTTTTGGATATAAAAATCCTCCTAGTGTCTAAAATGGTTTCCCCTGAAATAGAAATTCAAAAGAACTTTTACTAAAAAAAAGGAGATATTTTGGTATAATGATACATTTTTGACACTTCGGTAAAGAAAAGGGGGGACTTTAAGGAGGCACCTATTTCACACATGTGGTGGAGTTTCTAACTCAAAAAAAATGTGATATTTTTATCTCTCCTCTCTCCTGGATTAAACCAAATCAAAAGGGAGCCAAACTAGGTTCAAATCTTGTCCAAATTCAGCCAAACTGAACCTGAAAAATTTCAGAACCTAGTTGGACTTGGTTAGAGGCCTCCCTCACCTATAAATAGATCCTTAGTCCTTTGTAAAAAAATATGTGAACTATACCATGCCAGTATTATATTAAAATAATGATATTTCTTATTATCCCTTAAAAATTCTCTACTTTTGGAGAGAGTGGAGCCTCTCTCTCTCTTCAACCATCCTTGGAGCATTCCTTTTAGCACACTAACCAATTGATTGGTTGGGGGCTTCTTCTATGATAGAGAAGCAAGCCAAAATAAGAGGTAAAGTGTAATTTTATGGTTTTTCTCTACTATTATCAATGTTTCTCACTTCTTAACCCCTCTCAAGCTTGAGAAGTTTTTAATTAAGTGGTTATAATGCAAATCAAGCTTTTCTTAAGAGTTATAATGAATAATTAAGAAAAGTTTACATTTATGCTTAATTAGGATGCTTTTTATGTTTATCTCTCCCTCCCCCAAAGAATGGTCATTCCTATGACCAATTCTCTATTAAATTGATGCTTCTCATGGAGAAATTCTCAATTCACAAATCAAGCTCTAGGCTTGTGAAGCTAGAGGTTAAGAAAGTGGTTTTTTATACTTATATGCTAGTAAATTATGGTAATTTTATGAGTTAAATCCATGAATTGGATTTAAGGTTAAAAGATGATTATACTATCATAATTACATTACTAAGTCTTATTCTTTTTGAAAATATTAAAAATTATCAGTAATAGCAGCGCAGCTATGGTAAAAGTTTCAAGAAATTCATACATAATTCATTCTTATGCATAACGTGAAAAGAGGACTTCCAACCATATTCTACGTTTGAATATCCTAGGCTAAAAGAATGATTTTCATCACATTCAATAGAAAACTAATTTTTAAGGTTTATGTATAATTAAATAATTAAAAAAAGAGAAATTATGGTAATTTTATTTAAATGATAAAAGAGAAATTCCCATGACATTTGGAATTCAATCATTTAAATAGGAAGAGTGGAATTCTTAGTATATTAGAATTAATGGATATTTTATTTAAATTCAAAGAGAAATTTTAGATAAATTTATTTTATGCATGAGAAATATTTAAATGATAAAAGAGGAATTTCCATGATATTTGGAATTCAATAATTTAAATAGTAAAAGTGAAATTCTTAGCATATTGGAATTAATGGATATTTTTTTTAATTCAAAGAGGAATTTTAGATAAATTTATTATATTAATGAGAAATATTTAAATGATAAAAGAGAAATTCCCATGACATTTGGAATTCAATCATTTAAATAGTAAAAGTGGAATTCTTAGCATATTGAAATTAATGGATATTTTATTTTAGATAAATTTATTTTATGAGAAATATTTAAATGATAAAAGAGAAATTCCCATGACATTTGGAATTCAATCATTTAAATAGTAAAAGTGAAATTCTTGGCATATTGAATTAATGGATATTTTTATTAAAGAAAATAGAAATTTTAGATAAATTTATTTAATGATAAAAGAGGAATTTCCATGACATTTAGAATTCAAGCAATTAAATATAAAAAGAGGAATTCCTATGATATTTGAGATCCAAGAAATTAAATGAAAAAAATAAATTTTTTTAGTATAATTTAATTTATGAATATTTATCAAAAGTGAAAATATGGGTAGAATTAATTTTTGTAAATCCCATGAATTCTTTTATTTAAAAGAGGAATATTGAATATAATTAATTTGAGAAATTAAGGAAGAATATAAAAATATTCCTCGAGAAAAAGAACCTTTACCTAGGCCAAGCAATTAGCAGAAATTTAGAAAAAGTCCCATTATCGATATCGAAGTAGGAAAAACCATTAAATGAGAATAGATGTGATAAGATGTAAATAGGATACAATAAGATGTAAATGGGATGTGATAGGATGTGAATAGATGTGATAAGATATAAATGGGATGCGATAGGATGTGAATGGATGTGATAGGATGTGAATGGATGTGATAAGATATGAATGGGATGTGATAGGATGTGGTGTGATGAAAATGAATGTGGATGAGATGTGAAGTAAATGGATGTGAATGTGAATGTGAATGATGAGATGAGAGGATATGTGAAAAGGGAGAGATGGGAAGTAAATGGATGTAGATGTGTATGTGAAAGAATGTGATGTAAATGGATGTGGATGTGTATATGAAAGAATGTGATGTAAATGGATGTGGATGTGTATGTGAAAGAATGTAATGTAAAGGGATGTGGATGTGAAATTGATGTGGATGTGAATGAGATGTGATGTGCTGAAAAGAGATGTGGATGTGAATGTGATGTGGATGTGGATGAGATTTGATGTAATGTAAGGGGATGTGGATGTGAATGTGATGTGGATGAGGACAAGATGTGATGTAATGTAAAGCGATGTGGATGTGGAAGAGATGTGATGTAATGTAAAGAGATGTGGATGTGGATGTGAATGTGAATGTGAATGTGGATGAGATGTGATGTGATGTAAAGAGATGTGGATGAAATGTGATGTGATGTGAATATATGTGGATGTGAAGTGATAGATGTGAATGTATGGATAGATGTGGATAGTCGTACATGTGAATGATTGGATGGATGTGGATGAATGAGATGGGATGTGTATGAATGAGATATGATGTAGATGTGAAGAGATGTGGATGAAATGTGATGTGATGTGAATATATGTGGATGTGAAGTGATAGATGTGAATGTATGGATAGATGTGGATAGTCATGCATGTGAATGATTGGATGGATATGGATGAATGAGATGGGATGTGTATGAATGAGATATAATATAGATGTAGATGGAATGAATGAGATATGATGTGGATAGATGTGGACCTGATGTAATGTGGATAGAATGTATGTGATGGAATGGGGATACAATGAATGTGATGAATGTGAATGGATGTGATGTGATGTGAGTCGGGATAAGTGTGAATGGGTGAGATGTGATGTGAAATGGATGTGATGTGATATAATGTAAATTGAGATAGATGTGAATGGATGATATGTGATGTGAATGGATGTGATGTGATGTGAATCGAGATAGATGTGAATGAATGAGATATGATGTAAATTGGGATAGATGTGAATGCATGATATGTGATGTGATGTGATGTGAATCGGGGTAGATATGAATGAATGAGATGTGATGTGAATGGATGAGATGTGATGGGATGTGAATGAATGAGATGTGAGGTGAAATGGATGTGATGTGATGTGGATTGAGGTAGATATGAATGGATGAGATGTGAATGAATGTGATGTGATGAGATGTGGATATGGGTAGATGCGAGTGGATGAGATGTGATGAGTATAAATGTGAAAAGATGTGTTGAGATGGAAAATGATGTGATTGGATGAGAATGGATGAAGGACGATGGGAATACACATGATTGGACTTGGATTAAGTAATGTAGATTGATGTGGAACAATGTGGAAAGATGAGAGTTCGTTACAGAAACTGTATTTATGACCTGTTCTTAAATAACAAGAATGCTGGGGAATCATTTTGACCGTCTTGTGAATGAGGTCGTAGAGACCTAAGTGATAAAGTTGCAACAACTGACGGAGAGTCAACAGAGGACGTCTCGCGCACGGTCGGCCGAGGTCTTGACCAACCTTGGTTCGATTTAAATGGTGAGCTTCCGGTACGGTGGATGAGGGACCAAGAAAGCGGCCTATGAATTAAGTGCTAGGTAACCTGCGAAGGATCCTAGAGGGTGCTGACCATACAGTGCTTGGGCTCTGGATCACCGAAGATACCCACACGTGCATCGAGGAAGATATTGAAACAAGGACTAAGAGTTGTTTTCTGAATTCGGGAATGGATCTGGTTGATTGACCTTGCTGGTCCTCAACAGATGAGTCCATGGATCTAGTTGATTGACCTTGCTGGTCCTCAACAGATGAGTCCATGGATCTTTTATATGGATCTGTTGGTTAATCTTGCTCAACGGAGAGTCCATCGATTTTAATAAGTGAATATATTTCTGGGTACTATGAGCTAGGAACTATTGAAAAGGCCCTTGAGTGGATAGGTGGTGAGCATTCTGGTTGCCAATGATGCCATAGGTACACCGATGAAGGAATGATTGGAAATTAGAATTTAACTGGATATTTTAGAGGATTATGATCAGTGACACTATGGTTTCACTAAAAGATTGTTTTAAAGACACCTCAATCTGTGAAAAAGGCAATTTCATATTGGGTGTGTAAGTGGTGTGACTAGCTTGAAGTTTGCATGAAGAGCCGGCTAGGGGTCCTGGGAACCCGGGACAAAATCTAACCAAATTCCTAATTGTTTCCCATCACTACAGTGGTTGGGCGGTTGGCTAACCCATGGGACTGGATGGGGTTAGGCTGGATTGATGGATTCCTAAAATGAGACTCAATTCTGTTATGGTACGATAGATGAAGTAAATCCCAGATAGTCTTGCTCTATGGAAAAGAATCAACGGCTGTGCCTCTCGATGAGGAAAAAAGCATTGGACTCTATGATCCAAGTGCAAGTTTCTTCCTTGATCTGACCAAGTGACTTACAGGTTCGGTCGGATCAGTTTGGTTAGATAAGGATCTTGACTACGTTAGGGTAAAAATATCCTGGAGGAATCGCCCATGCTTTCTGGGCGAGGGAAGCTTTTTCGGGTTCGATTTTGGAAGAACCGAGGGATTAGTCTCTTGTCTGGATATCTGTGGGTGAGGCCCCGAGTGAGAGGCTCTGCCCCGCACAAGAAGTACTACTTCCGCTATACTAGCACCCCTGAATTTGTTACGCGGAGGGGGCAGGGATCTTTCAGCTGGTATCAGAGCGAATTGGCTAAAGTGGATCAACCGAGAAGCCAAAAATGTCAAAAATTTATGAAGTAGCAGTAAAAGGTTGTAATTGTGTGATGAAATTCATACAAATTGATATTTAGAATGAAGATTCATAAATTTGTAATTGGGTCTTCAGATGGAAGTACCGCAATTGTATGGAATCCCTCACTTGCTTGTGTGATGAAAGGTTGCAGTAAAAGGTTGTAATTGTGTGATGAAATTCATACAAATTGATATTTAGAATGAAGATTCATAAATTTATGAAGTAGCAGTAAAAGGTTGTAATTGTGTGATGAAATTCATACAAATTGATATTTAGAATGAAGATTCATAAATTTGTAATTGGGTCTTCAGATGGAAGTACCGCAATTGTATGGAATCCCTCACTTGCTTGAGGCCTAGACATGATGGTATTTTTCTTATAATTCTAAGGACCGTGACTACCCATATATACCGAGGGTATAACTGCAGCTCTTTACTGGCAGTATATACGAGTAAATCTAAGACCTTGAAATTATAAGCAAAAATGCTATCCAGACGATGAATTCGAATGCTGGTTGATATGATTTCAGAATTCTGGTTGAGAATTGATGAGTTGATTTGGATTCTGATTGAAAGATAATGATTCCTGAATTCTAGTTGAAAGAAGATAAGTTTAACAAAGCCACAATGAGGATGAATGGGACGAATCCCAGTGATGTGATGATAATATGTGGAATGATAATTGTGACTTCAACAAATCCCTATGAGATTAGTGGATTGTATGGTGACAAATTGCTATTGTTAATACTTGACCCAGTGGATCAAATTAAGGGATGACAAATTAAAAACCTGCATAACTGAAATTCCCATGGAGGAATGTTCAGATGGAATTTTCGGTCTAATGGACCATTATTGTGTTAAGGATATGAATGATATGCTCTGAACGAATTGTTATCTGATAATGAGTTCTATATGAAGGGATCTTTATCCCAAGATTCTGTTGGGTTGACCAGGCTATAAGGAACCCCAGAATCAGTTGGATCTTAAGGAAAAGAGTTGTCCTCCAGCTGCTGCGAGACGAGGATATCTCGTGTTTTTTAAGTGGGGTATGATGTAAGATTCCTCCCTCCAGCTTTTGACGTGTAATGGAGTAAGAACCTCCCCTTTTGATCTTGTAATTATTCCCCTCTAAAATAGAAGAAAGATCATGTTTTGGCCTGGAGAGAGAAAATGTCTAGAGAGAGATAATCCAAAATTGAGATATTTTTAGATATAAAAATCCTCCTAGTGTCTAAAATGGTTTCCCCTGCAAAAAAAATTCAAAAAGAACTTTCCAATGTGCAATTGGTGTGTATAAAGAACCTTAGCCTAAGGGTCTAGATTTTTTAGAAATTTTTGGATTATGGTCCAATTAAGGTTCCTATGGGCCAATAGGATCAATCCAAGTGTAGGGAGGAGATAAATCTAATGAATAAAAGAAAATACCCAAAAAAGAGTAAATGCCCACATACGATGAAGAGTTGACTGAGTACAAGGTTTATGCCCCTGACCTAGGAGCAGGAGGGTTGACAGCCCAGTGCATGGACAAACCACCTCCCCTTGAGCAAGACCATGAATCCCCTACGCATTCTCAAAGAAGTCTTGCAGCAAGACGTAGAAACTTTACCATGGAAAATGCACAATCAGACGATCCACATCCTGGGGACAAGGGAATGGGATGCCAGCCAAAGAGAGAGGCCACACTGCTACTAGGCCACATATCAGAGATGGGACAAAGCGAGAGTAATTTGGTCCAGATTACTCTAGCAGTCTGGGGGGGCCATGCCAAGCACATGAATGGCTGACACACACCAAGACCATAGGTCTATGCCAAATCTAGGACAGGAATCCACTCACCAAGGTCCAAAAACCTCCTATCAAAGACAGAGACCACCCTAAACAATCCTATCAACACGCAGCACCTAGGTACCAACAATACCCACCTCACAGAATGTATCCTGGCTACCATATGGTCTGCTATATGAAGTAATGAAAGATCAAGAACACAAGATTGGGTGCAATCTCTCCCTTGACATGTGTGGCTCCCCTCCCACACGTGGTATTTAAATCATATTAATAAATTTAGCCCTTGGAGCCATAAATAGCATAACTTTTCCAAAATTGGGCTTTTTACAAAATTGAGCCTTAGTCTAATGCTTTTAAAGCATCTCATCAAAAATAATCCTTGCCCAATATATGTACAATGGGCCAAACCATACAAAATTAAATATTTAGCACACATGTGCGTGGCTAGATAATCTCATCCAATGTCCACCTTGGTCGTCTTGAACTCATGATCTATACTCAACATAATCCACAATGTTAGATCACAATTACTTTGGAATCACTCACAAAAATAATTATAACAAATGAAAATCATTCATTACCATGCTTCACACATGAACCATGCATCACACATAATTAATTGGATTCACTCCCATGATAAAATATTCTAAAAAATCTCACTCCCGACAGTCCTCCAATTTTGTTTAAAAGAAATTAAACCATAACATCATAGCATAAATCAAGAGCATGAATCAAAAGCATGAAAGATCAAGAACACAAGACTGGGTGCAATCTCCCCCCCCCCCCTCGACATGTGAGGCTCCCCTCCCACGAGCCTTAGTCCAATGCTTTTAAAGCATCTCATCAAAAATAATCCTTGCCCAATATATGTACAATGGGCCAAACCATACAAAATTAAATATTTAGCACACATGTGCTTGGCTAGATAATCTCGTCCAATGTCCACCTTGGTTGTCTCAAACTCATAATCTATCCTCAACATAATCCACAATGTTAGATCACAATTACTTTGGAATCACTCACAAAAATAATTATAACAAATGAAAATCATTCATTACCATGCTTCACACATGAACCATGCATCATACATAATTAATTGGATTCACTCCCATGATAAAATATTTTGAAAAATCTCACTCCTGTGACAACAATACACCTCAACCATGCCATGAAGTGGCTCCGAGAGGAATTATTAGGGTACTTAAAGTGTCCTTTCCACATCTGGTACTACCACCACAGCCACCATTACCTCAAATCACCCACGTCTACCAGTTAACCTTGATTGAGATCTTTGAAAAAGGTGATGAGGGGGAAACAATTGTGACGGTACCACCTTCGAGCCCTTCAAGTTAAACAATCTGCCCTCCCAAATCAATGTACCTATCAACCTCAACCCCGTGGGGACGAGACTTGAATAACATGGCCAAGTGATCAACCATGCAATACTATCATTATGCAGGACCTCATCGCATAGCTGAGTGGCCAGTCAAAAAAGGGATGGTTAGTACTCCTATGAGTACCTCCACCTTATTTCCCATCTACACACAGGGTGTGGAATATATTTACAAGGATTGTCCACTGATAACAAGTGCAATGGGGAAGGCACATGAGGCTACTCCTAGCACCAGCATTCATTTGCTACAGGTCACACTGTTACCAGAGCTAAGGCATTGACCTCGCAAAGTTAGGGACACCTAGGACATGCAAGGATTCTATCCCGTAAGGAAGTCCCAGAACAAGCACGTGTAATAATGTTGAGATATCGAGCTCATCTAGCAAGGCGGTGGACACTGATGACCCGCCTGGGGGATAGGCCCCACACTTACACCACTAGCATGGTTGGTGAGATCATGGGTGATGTGCGGCCAGTGGGATGACAGGCTGTGTGACAGCCATTCTAGAGGCTGGCAGGTTCACACTATAGAGAACCCTAGTATGTATTTGGTTGAGTACCTTTTCATTGTGTGTACTCTTATCTTTGTATATGGTGTGTTGAGTGTTGTGTGAAGAAGAAGAAGATTTTCAGCCTCTCACCTTGTGTGTTCTCTTTTAGGGTTTTGTGAGTGTGTGTGTGCATGCAAGAGCTCAAGCTCTCTTCTCCCTTGCATCTTTTCATAGTATCAGAGCCTGGTTCATGCTAAGGGCTGAGCTACAAGCAAGAGAAGCACAAGAAGCGGTACGAGGGTAAGAGCTTCATCTACTCTTCCCTATTTGTGTTGATGACTACACCCTTGTCGGGAGCTCTACGGGAGGCACCGGCAAACGATCTCCGATTCAGGAGCTTTCTTCACGGGAGTAAAGCTATAGGGCAACTATAAAGTCTTATTGGACAAAAAATTTTAGGCCGAAAACGCGTTTCGGGCGCGTTAGGACCTCCGTTTTTCAAAAAGCAGGCGATTTCGAGCACTGCGGGGTAAGTCATCGATTCTATGCAGAACTCTGTTTTAAGAACTACAGGAAGACAGATTGGTTGTGCAGACATTGTATGTGCTACAAGGAGGTCAACAGTTGCTATTGGGTGTATATATGCACATTGAGGTCACTGGTTGTGTGACATTTGAGTGTAGTACAGTACCGTTGTTGCAGATAATACAACAGTTTATGCAGGACAAACCAGAGTACTGTTTCTGGTAAATTTGTGTATCTAGCAAGATGTCAAATGATGGCATAAACTAGATTGTTGCTGAGAAGCTTGACAAGAACAACTTCCATGCTTGGAGGTCCAGGTTGACAAATTTCCTGATGGGAAAGGGTTAAATTTTCTGATGGGAAAGGGTTAACTGCTGGGACTACATAGAAGGTGACCATGAAGAGGCACCAGAAATACCGGAGATCAATCCGACTACTGCAGATGTGAAAGAGTTCAAGGATTGGAACCAAGGAGCCAGAAAAGTACACGGTTAAAAAGTTTTGCCATTATCTTTGGCAACCAAGTTCATTTTCTTTGTGGACCATCAAGCTCTCCTTTACATAAATAAACCCTATACCACTAGAGCAGAATCACCAAATACAATGTAAAAGGCTCACAACATGTCTTGGCCGACCATATGTCATGCATCCCCAATGGTGAGCCACACCGATGGGTGTTGATGATGACCTGCCAAATGCCCCCTTATTTCAGCTATGCTTGAACCGTGAATGGGGAGAGGAAATTACACAAATCCTTGCTAATGGCCTACCCACCAAATCACTTCTCAACAAAGACTGAGCGAGATGCCTCATTAAAAAGGATTCCCCTATCAATTGATTGCAGGGCAACTTTACAAGCAAGGAAAAGATAGAATCATGAGAAGTTGTGTCCGAGAGGACCAATATGTCTTTCACACAGCAGACATCACTCCTCAAAAAATTTTGCTAGCAGGGCTATGGTGGCCCATTTTGTTTGGAGACGTTGGGAAATACATCAAACAATGCGATGAATACCAATGCGTGGTAATTCCTTGAGTTAAGAACAGAATGCCCCTGAACCCAGTCGTGTCCTTACAACCATTTGAGAAGTGGGTCATTTATTTTGTAGGACCCATTAGTCCAGCAAGTCAACACTCATGCATCATAGAGGCCACGGACTATTGCATAAAATGGATCGAAGCTAGAGCAACCCAAATCTGATGCAAGATCCACTACAAAATTCCTTTACGAGTGTGTGATCACTCATTTTGGATGCCCTCTTGAGCTGGTAAGTAACAATGTCACACACTTCATCAATGAAGCTATATAATTCTTGCTACAAGAATTTTTGATCACTCACAGGAAATCCTCCCCCTACTACCCCCAAGCAAATGGCCAAGCCAAAAGCATGAATAAAACCCTATGTGCTATCCTAACCAATACAGTAGAGGCTAGCCAAAACGATTTGGAACAAAATTTACCCCAGGAGCACTCTGGGTGTATCGCACAGCATACAAAGTAGCCACAAACACAACACCCTTTAATTTAAGCTTTGGTATTGACGTTGTCATATGCCTTTGGAATTCTTGGTACCCAGCTTAAGGGTAGTAGCATGGGAAAAACTCATAGGCAATCTCCTAAGTTGCTGGATTTTGGAACTTGATTTGCTTGATGAAACACACCTCATAGCTGTTTATACGGCATGATCGTAGAAAAGCTAAGGCGTAAACATTGGTTTGATGACCAACTTAAAGACAAGGAAATGAGTGAGGGAGATATGTTCCTCCTCTACTGCATGAGAAGAATCACAAAAAGAAACTAAAATATAAAGGATTAGGACCTTTCCTCGTCGTTGAAATAACCCCGCAAGGCGCAATGCACATAGAAACCCTCGATGGCATCAACATGGTAGGTTATTTCAACGGTAGCAAACTAAAGCGCTACTATGGTCCACTCACTCACAATACTTTAAATGCCATTCACCTCAAAAAATAGTAAAAATTTTGGCTCAAGGAAATGAAAAAATCAGCACAGCTCAAAGCCAAAGAATGGCAAGCAAAACTTAGGGGCACACACATTGTAGTAAACATGGCCCGAGTAGTGGACCCTAAAGAAGAGGGCTGGGAAGTTGTTAACCACATATGGTTAACATATTGACAACTAGGTCCGCACACTTATGTAATGGGTGTCCATACTATATTATAGATCCCGTCATTTGATGAGGGAAATGCCCTAAAGATGCTCCCAAGTCTTGAGCTTTAGAGGACAAACAAGAGGATCCCGGTCAGTTGACCAAACCATAAAGAAAAGCCTTGTAACTATGTTTTGGGCACCTCATGTCACTTACTCTCGACCGGTTTAGTGGGAAAAGGCTTGGAACTATAAAAGCCAATTTCTCTTGTTTGTAACTCATTCTCCCATTTATGCAATAAAAGTGGAGAGTTCTCTCTCCCTCTCTCTTGCAACTCTAACCTAGCATGTGTGGTGTGCTTAGGATTAGGGTTTAGGTGTGATTACTATTAATCGCTCCTTCTCTCTTGCTTCTCCTCTCCCTCTTTCTTGTGTGATTAGTGCTAATTGCTCGTTCTCTCTTGCTTCTCCTCTCCCTCTTGCTTGAGTGATTAGACTATCACTGCGTGATCGTCTTCTGTGGAGATCCCACATGATCTTCGCGAGAGATGTTGCACCACCCATAGGATTAGCACAACGAGTGTGGGAGGATCGTGGAGAGTGGCTACGGTGGAGCTCCTAAGGATAGCTCGAGCTCGGTGGATCGGCAACTTCCCATAAGACATGTTAGGGTGAGCTTATCGTCTTTGGTGCTTGTCGGCGAGCGGCAATCTACTTCTTGTCGTCGCAACCGTCCTTGTTCAAATCTAAAAGAGTATCCATTGCCCGATGCCAACTAACTATAGCATTTGGTTTTGGGTTGTTTGATTTGTTGTGTTAATTATTTTAGTTGTTTTTGTGTTGATTTTGTACATATCTTATGGTTCGGAGGAGTAGGATAAGCTAGAGTTTAAGCCAAAAAAAAAAACTAAAGATTTGAGTGTTTAGAGAGCTCAAAAGAGAGGGTTTTTGCTTACACCTAGAGTGTTTTTTTGCTAATTTTTAGCTTTCAATCATGTTTTTTGTTAGATGTACATAGGTTGCTTAGGAATGTAAGTTAGAACCTTAATCAATGAAAAACATTTAAAAAATGACAAAGAATCTCTTAATTCTCACTAATTATCACTAATCTATTGGTTAGTATAATTAGTGAGCTTAAAGAGAAAAAACCAAAAAACTAAGCCTAATTACTTGCAATTGGACTAATTTGAGTGGCATTAGTGTTCTAAACACTTTCCTTGACCTAAATCCATGCCGAGACCACTCTCATTAGGTTACAACTAGTGAGAATTAGCACTAATTAGGTCTCATTTGCCTAATTTTTCCTCTTTTTTGAGTGGATTAATTAGAGAATTAATTAAAAAGATTAATTGGGGATGATCACATCATTAGGTTAGCCTTAACATTGCTAATCCACCTATCAAATCCCCATCTTAAAACTCCTCACCATTAGAGAGTAATTAGAGAGCAAAGGAAGAGGGTTAAAGGGTGATTAACAATGGGATTAAGAAAGACTAATTTTTAGTTAAGTTAGAGTGTCTCTAGATTAGTTGAAAACCACTAATCTAGAGTTAACCTCTAACTTTAGCCTCTTCCCACTGACTTGCCATTAAGAGGGAATCTTAGTTGTCCCCTCACTCAAAATTCAAATCTCCACCCAACCCGAATTCAGAATCGTGCGACACATGGACGTAACCGAAAAGAAATACTTTTTTTTCCCAAAAGAAAAACTTTTCCCACGGCTGTACCTTCACAAAGCCGCGGCCGTTCACATCTAAAGCCATCGCCGTACACTCCTAAGCATACGGACGTACACTTTCGAAAAAAAACACTTTTATAAAAAAAAATAAAAACTTTGCCACAGTCGTACCTTCACAAAGCTGTGGCCGTTCACACCTAAATCCATGGCTATTCACTCCTAAGCATATGGCCGTACACTCTTAAGCGTACGGACGTACGCTTTCAAAAAAAACTTCTTTCATAAAAAAATTTTAAAAAAAAACTTTGCTACTACAAACGTACCTTCACTAAGCCGCCAGCCATTCACACCTAAAGCCACGATCATTCACATCTAAAGCCACGATCATTCACACCTAAAGCCATGATCGTTCACTCCTAAGCATATGATTGTACACTCCTAAGCGTAGTACATACGCTTCCAAAAAAAACTTTTTCAAAAAAAAAATTAAAAAATAAAAAACTTTTTAAATTTTTCAAAATTTTTAAGGTGCTTAAGGTCTACCTCCCTGACTCACTAGGGTGGTTTTTACACACACAAAACACCTAAAAAGACCTTATTTCACCTAAAAAGACCTTATTTCACCTTAAGGGTGCGTTCACACGACGCAAGGAAAAAGAGAGCCAAAACTTCTATTTCGAATCTACGCGTGCACTGTTGAAGCTTTTCTTAGCCTTAACACACACCATGAACACCTTTTGGTTATGGTTGCATGCCCCAAGTGCCCTCATTACATTGGGTGGCACCCCAGCCCCATTGTACATTCACATGTGGCCATCGACATGCCAAACATGTTTGGCCGTGTGGGTGAAATAATTTACGAAGAGCCCTTATCTAGTGGTGCCTCTCCGTACATGCACCACCACGTGAATAGACACCCCGAGCACCCACACTTGCCTCCTTCTATAACCACGGGCCTATTCCCACCCCCCACCCACATACCACCTCCCCTTGATCCCCAAATTGATGACATTGCAAGCCTAGCACAAGCTATAGGAAGGGGAATGGCACAACAATTACACCCACAGACATCACATACACAACAAATGTGGGCAAAAATTTTCAAACTTATACCAAAATTCCACTGAGTTGGAGACCCCGTATCCCACCTAGAGGTTTTTAACCAAATCTATCATGAATTTGAAATTTTTAATGATGCAACAAAGGTCCCCATCTCTTTGGACTTGGTCTTGAAGACAAGGCAATCCTTGGACTCTCGACACAAAGGCACTTTCAAAGCAATGAAAGAGGCCTTTACTCTTGGATTTGTACCATTTGGACCCAAATGGAGCCTCGTTATTCCAACTGGAATAAAAACTAAAGGAAACCTTACGCGATTGCACACATTAAGTACTGTGATTGGCTTTGCGAAGAAAGGGAATGATTGAGTGACAAGCAATTGATGGACCATTTCCTCTTGGGTTTGCACAATCCAAAGCTTCACGACCATGTATTAGTGAAGGACCCCTTAACCTTTCATCAAGCCTACAAATGGGTGATCTTTCTCGATGACAATATGCGAGAAAGTCATTCCACACAATTGGCCACCGAGCCGATGACAACCCAAAGTTCATTTGTAACATTACCTTCCTCTCCTCCCGAGCACCATGCATTATGGGTGGCACCATCCCCAACCAACCACTCGCACATAGCGCCACCATGACCTTCTACAATGCCCATCTTTACATTCCAACCGTTGCCTCTCAAGGCAAAACCCATTAATCACGGAAAGATCCAAACCTGGTCCATTGCTAAGCCCATGGAGCCCATGAGCTTCGACACCCCTGAGGCACCCATAACACATCATATTCTTTTTCCTATGCCTCACATGGATCCTAAACCAATTGTGCACACCACCCATAGGAAAACCACCTCTTCAGTGTTTCCTCTGCCATGTACCCCATAGAGTGGCTGAATGCCCTCAAAAGAAATGCCTACCATTGACACCATAATGTCACGGCCGTGGAATTGACATTACTTCAAGGATTGCCCTTTGCAATCAGTTTCTCACTCCACAGTTGAAAGCATGCCATCCCTCAATGTGTTGAAAGCATGCCATATTTGAAAGCATGCCATCCCTCAACGTGTTGAGCATTCAACATGGGAAGATTTCCACTGTCCCATTGAATGTAGTCACACAGATGCAGGCCAAACTCAAGAATGGCATGGCACCAAAGCAGTCCAACACTTTAGCTCTATCAAATGTGCCACATCCAAAAAGAAACAACGCTCTAAGCACATTGACAAAGGTGAAGATTGGGTTACCATCCAAAGTGGCTTAACAAAGACCACATCATCCGCCTCCAGGAGTGATGATCGTGCCATAATGCCACTCCCACAAGCAATCCCGAGGAATCAAGCCAAATTACCAAAGCTACTGGCCACATATCCCAACCCCACAATGTCTTTAGGCCCAAGCACTAGTACGAGACTACCAGGATCAACTCAAAGAATTGCCATTACACGTGTCCTATCCACCAATACCCGAGGACATGCAATCCCCCATCAAACTATTTACTTGATGTCCAAGACAAGAGCTTGCACTTCCACTAAGGCAGAATCCCAAGCTTATGCTCGAAGCCAAGGAAGATTCGTTCAACATGATGTTGAAAAATGAAGATCTTGCCCCACCCATGCCTCCTAACCCTCCATTGCCTATTCCACAGGAGGTCAAAACCAAATCACACATTCACATCGAAGAACTCGATGCGAACAATGACACAGAGCAGCCCGACAAAGACTCACAAGGTGCCTACACAAAATTTGTTGAGGTATTTTATCCTCCTACTATGGCACCCAAGTCTCGACCTCAACACCTATCAAATAAGGATCACATTGAGCTTCCATATACCATTTCTGATCCAACCCATAAATCAGGCCCTAAACATGAGGAAGCTCCTCATCAATGCGACCTTGCCGGTCTATCAACCTTTCTTTCCTCTTCCCAAATCCAAATGCCCATTAGAATCTTGTTAAAAGGGAATCTGAATTCATGGAATAACC
The DNA here is from genome assembly GCF_041138505.1 of Cibotium barometz. Lineage (NCBI taxonomy): Eukaryota > Viridiplantae > Streptophyta > Polypodiopsida > Cyatheales > Cibotiaceae > Cibotium > Cibotium barometz. Next base: position 34,888,957 of record NC_141105.1, on the reverse strand, counting down.
TCAAGGATTGGATGGAATGAAAACTAGAAGCTCCCATAGAGGAGGTGGACAACTAATATTCCTTGGATGAATCTGAGCCCTATCATCCTAAATTACTTCATGAGGAAAACCCACAACCCAAAGGCGCACCGACAATTCAAGTAAATGCATTGGGTCACTACTTTGAAAGTGATGACACAAATGCAGCCCTACCCATTTCCTATGATGGACATGGAAGCATAGCCATCCTGGATGGGGGTGCTGGCATAAGCATCCTCACAAGGACGTGCTAGGAAAACTTGGGACAACCAACCCTTGATGACACCAAATTGATGGAGAAGGCTTGAGGACGGGACATCCACAACCCCCCTTGGCCAAGTAAAGGACCTCAAGATTAAGTCAGTGACATGAGCTTCAAACACACATTTGTAGCCATGGACTTTCATCGCGATTGGCTATGACACCATCCTGGGAAGACCCTTCATGAGACTAACATGCCTGGTCCATGACTGGGACATAGATCATGTCCACCTCTGCAAAGGGGATCGAACACTCAAACTGAGCTTACATACATGGAAGACACATCCCATGATGAGAGGTCCCTTCGTCGAAGATTCTATGACCACAACCAGGACTAACAATCTCCTTGTTTACAAAGCTTATCATCATCAAATCCTTGATAACGTGTGAGAGTTATACACAGTTGCTTCTATCAATGATGACACGAAGCCGACCACAACTAGATGAAAATCCTAGCTACACTTGATACACTCCCAAATTGCAAACTTGAAACGCAAATTGTGGTCCAAACCGTCCAATACCTTCCTAAACCCTACAAAGCCTTTCACTCTCTTAACACCCTAAATGTATGTGCAACTGCCCAACACGAAATGGCAACCCTTCTGGTATGGTATGATTTCCCCCTTTGGAGAAGAAATATGTAAAGAAAACATGCCTTGCTGTCTCCCATATCTAGCCACAATCTTTTGCCATGGGAAACATGGGTCTCCCTAGGAAAACCATCTCTTCATATTTCTCATGCCAAAATTCAACTACCTAGTGGACAACGAATACAAACCCTTGGGTCTTCTACACAAATGGTACATATTGTCTCTAGCCCATTGGCTTGTAAGCTCTATGTGGTTCCCATAGGTGAGACCAAAGAAGTAGTCATCCTTGGAGGGAGCTGGGTCTACAACACCCCATGTACAATCAAAACAATGATTCTTTGGGATGGGGAGTCCACCGGATCCAATCCTATACCAGCACCAACTGCTTCCATAAAGGGTACTCTATCACCCACAAAAACTAGTAAGTCTTCCACCATCCCTGAACTACCACTAGAACTAAGCCCACCAAGAACATGGATTGGACTCCCAATTGAGAATGGTCTACAACGGTGTCAAGACCACATATATCCTATGTTCCACACCAATATCATATTCTTGGAGGCGTGGAAAACCCACACTTACGCTTGAAAACACTTACATTTAAATTTCACATGAAATGCATCTAATGAGTGTTGGGTATTTTATTCCTAAAATATCCATTAGAAATAACGAGTTGGAGTGAATATTTCATGTCATAGATGCAAGAGCACTCCAAGGTTGGATCATAATTGGAAAGGAGTGGATTGATGCCACTCACTTCCAAATAAATTAGTGAGAAGAAACAGCCACCATGGAAGTCACCAGCAAAAAAGCCACAGTCCTCTTGTGTCCACAAGAGGAAATCATACACACAGCCTCACCCTCGACTTCCCTCCACATTCAAGTCTCATCCTCATCACCACCAGAAGTCTCTCCTTACCACACCCATGCCTCACCAAAGCTGGTCAAAAGGGCATTGTTGACTCCATCCAACACTGACAATCAAGCCTCGTCATCATCGACAATCACCCTTAACTCTACATCCTCGACCATAAACACTACAAGCACCTTGATCTCTTTCCACTATCATGACAATCAATGGTGGGTGCCCAAGAATCTTCTTGCAGCTCAAGGATTCTATGATGGCTATATAGAACTTTGTATCCCAAATGGCCATCTCGGAAACACAAGAACAAAAAGCAAACCAAGCTAACAAGAACCAACCATAAGCCAAACCTTTAACGTTGGCTAGTCCCTGACTACCTACTAAGAGCACAAGGCTACTATGAAGGCAACATTCACCTCTGGCTACCCAAGAATGCAACCTGTGCTCATCCACCCACCACAACAACTCCCCAAGGAGCTACGACACACAAAGCCCAATGACCGAGGGTTAGGAAACCCCAAGCACATCAAAGCCAACAATGATGGGTGCCTACCAACGTGCTCAAAGCTCAAGGCTTCCATGAAGGCACCACACACCTGTGGCTCCCCAAGCCACAATCAAAAGCTTGTCCTCAGTGTCAATGACCTATCGTAAAAGCCCCGTCGACAAAAAACCAAGAAGCCTTGTCAACCACGCAGACCTTCATCACTCGTCGGCAAAGATGGGTGCCCAAACATCTCTTATTTAGAAGCCCAATGCTTCAATGATGGAAACTCCATCATTTGGGTCCCGTAGAATAACCATCAAAGATTTGCCCAATCCACACAAACCAAGCTAGTACCTATCCAATCCACGTAGATGGTTTGGCGACCAACGAGGAAGCAAGTCCCCTCTTCATCAACTAAATCCTACAGACTTGCCCACACACAACCCATAGGCACTCAAAAGCTCAATTTGCCCAATCCTTTCAAACAACAAGAGCCTCATCCATGAATCTCCAACCTGTCCCCCAAGCTCATTGCCAAACCAAGGGGTAGTCCCACAAATGTCAGAGCCTTATACAGTCACTCAAAGATAACCTCAAGGGTAAGCTCACAAACCTAGACAACTAGGCTAATCAGTATAAAACCCTCTTTTGGGGTGCTGACCAATAAACACATGTAAGTCCTCACCCACAAGAGGACCCAAAAAAAAAAAGAGTCTCTAGGTGATTAGGAATATGTAGGTGATTAGGAATATCTAGGTGATTAGGAATATCTAGGTGATTAGGAATATGTAGGTGATTATGACCATGGGCACACCTTTTGCCCTCACCCATGCATAACACTTGCAATTCTCACTGGGCTCTCTCTCATTTATGCACACACCACACAAAGATTCATCATCAATAGCCATCCAAGTACATCTCTGGGGGGGACCATGGAGGGCACAAGCCTAGTCAATTGTATGACCCATCACCTAGAACTTCTTAATCACCCCCGCTTTGCCTGAATAATTGTGCTTCATGCCTAATCAATCCCATCCATAACTTCTTTTTATACTACCCTAGCTTTGGACACCAAATAATTCAAAGTAGCTTCTACTTCCATACTCAAAAGCTGCTACTCCTATGGATCCTTGCCGCTGTCACCTACCACTCTCATCAACACAGGATCCCCATCCCATCAGTTACAACAAAAGAAGAAGACAAACCACTAAAAAGATAGAAACTCGACCCCCCATAAATCAACACCCAACGGGAGCCAAGATTCCCATTAAGGTGCCTTTATGAAGATTCTATGGCTACATGTACATCGCCACATTAGAATACAGCATCTCGGAGCACAAGCAATTTCCATGCGAGTTACCTCCTTGTCCCTCTGGAATTCCCTCCTCGCCACTTGCTTACTAACACCATTGTTTTACTAACCCCTCATCAGCACCACCACCCACCCCTTGAATATTGGTCATTAAGTATTATGTGCTTGTCTACTCATTCAAGTACTCTAACTCCTCTCAAGAGGGTGTCCAACTGTAAATTTGACAAAAAAGAAAACAACAAAAATAAATAATGAGTACTAGTGGGCACATACAAGAAAGCAATATTCATAACAACCCATATGACCAGCCGGATAGTTAATCACTAGTACTCCACTAACTTCTTCCCATCTTACTAACTCCCCCATCCCCTATCATTTACGACGAGACTAGAGGACCAACCAAGTGCGACACTTCCTAGTGTGCCTTGCCAACTTCTTATCAATCTCGAGGATGCAATCAAGTTTAGGAAGGGGAGTATGCTAACCACATACAGTTAACACATTTGTATAACAACTATGTCCGCACACTTATGTAATGGGCACACGTACTATATTGTAGATATCGTCATTTAATGAGAGGAAAATGCCCTAAAGATGGTCCCAAGTCTTAAGTTTCAGAGGAAACATAAGAGGATCTTGGTCAGTTGGCCAAACTATAAAGAAAAGCCTTGTAACTGTGTTTTGGCACCTTGGGTCACTTACTCCCAGGAAGCCTAGTAGGAAAAGGCTTGGAACTATGAAAGAAGCCAATTTCTATTATTTGTAACTGTGTTTTGGCACCTTGAGTCACTTACTCCCGGGAAGCCTAGTAGGAAAAGGCTTGGAACTATGAAAGAAGCCAATTTCTATTATTTGTAACTCGTTCTCCCATTTATGGAATAGAAGTGGAGCGGTCTCTCTCCCTCTCTCTTACAACTGTAATCTAGCATGTGTGGTGTGCTTAGGATTAGGGTTTAGGTGTGATTAGTGCTAATCGCTCGTTCTCTCTTGCTTCCCTCTTACTTCTCCTCTCCCTCTTGCTTGAGTGATTGGACTATCACCGCAATCATCTTCTACTGCTGCAGAGATCCCACATGATCTTTGCAAGAGAGGTTGCACCACCCATAGGATTAACAACTGCCTTAGTGTGACAATGAGTGCGGGAGGATCACGGAGTGGCTATGGTGGATCTCTTGAACATAGCTCGAGCTTGGCAGGTCAACAAATTCCCATGACATGTTAGGGTGAGCTTAACAGAAGAGAAACCTATGCAACTGGTTAGGGATGACCACACCAACAAGTTTCACACAAAAATTAGCGCTTGTTGATATAGGAGCTAATCATAATCTGATGTCGCATGACACTGAGAGACCAACATTAATGAACACCCCAACCACAATCACTACTGTTGCTTCACATTCGATCCAATGTTTAGGCACAATTATAATTATGTTTCACATTGGCAAAATAACCCCTTAGAAGGAAAGTTTTATGTTATGCCTACAAGGACAATGCAAGAAGAGATCCTTCTAGGGCATGGATGGATGGGACACAACCAATGTCAGGTTGATAGGACAGCAACCCTGCAAAATTGACCTCAAGGTAAGTTACAGTCCTGATGATAGACAAAGATCCCTTTTCACCCAATCACCCAAGTCACCCACTCTCTTCCACTAAACTTGATCACCCTGCTCTTGGACCCACATAAAACTATGCCATCCAAAAAGAGGCCTCTCCCCCTCCGAGATACGCAATCCCCTCACCAAACCTCATCTACACCAAGCTCTGCAGCAACTCAAGCCCCCAACAAAGAGGCTGCTCTACCACTTATAACCCCACTAACACAACTAATAAACCGCAGGTACACATACGGCCCCACTGCCCCCAACCTCATAATCCTCACTACCGGGTGCCGAAGAAGATCCTTGCATCCCAATGCTATCATGAGGGCACTGAACTATGTGGATTCCCTGAAGATCCACTTCCCCATTCACACCCCACAAAACCAACTACTTGTACCTTGTGCCGCCCTCCAATAAGACAGCCACAAGCCTGTAGGATGCCGTAGAACCTCAGGCAAAGACCTTCAATGCAGCAAAACTGTCATCGCCACCAGCCTCATCCTCACACCATGACTACCTACAGGGGGTGTATTTTTTTGGCAAGCTTTTTTGAGCGAGCACTTTTTGGTGTTAAGGCGAGAAGTTTCTCTCTCTACCCTTTATATCCGTCTACTCCTCTCCCTCTACTATCACACCTACGAGATATCCTCACACCATGACTACCTACAGGGGGTGTATTTTTTTGGCAAGCTTTTTTGAGCGAGCACTTTTTGGTGTTAAGGCAAGCAGTTTCTCTCTCTACCCTTTATATCCGTCTACTCCTCTCCCTCTACTATCACACCTACGAGATGTTGAACACTAGACACCATGGGCCACTACCATTGCAACTCATTTATAAAGACACCATATTATGATTTAAAACTTCCATTATATTCTAAAGAAAATTTACAAGACCACAGCATTACATGACAAACACCTACAAGATGTTAAACACATGCACCAATACATGAAAGCATGTGTGTACACAATGTTCTTTACTTCCATAGGCCACTATCATTGTTGGAACTCATTTACAAAGACACCATATTATGATCTAAAACTTCTATTGTATTCCAAAGCAAACTTACAAGACCACAGCATTACATGACAAACTCTGGCCGAGATGAACACATGCAACAATACATAAAAGCATGTGTGTACACAATGTTATTTACTTACATGGGCTACTATCATTGCTACTTCTTCACACAAAGACACCACAGAGAGATGCAACTTCCGTTATATTTCAAAGAAAAATTATAATACTATAGCATATTATGACTGTAAGATTCCTCCCCCAGCCCCTCAAGATGTCCAATATCTCCCCCTGTAATCATTCCCCTTGTCAGAATATTAACAGATCTTGTTTCTACCTGTTTTGGCGTAGAGAGAGAAAATATTCTAGAGAGAGGTTATTCAATTTTTAGATATTTTTGGATGAAAAAATATCTCTTCTTATTAAAATAAATTCCCCCGAAACAGAAGTTCAAAAAGAAATTCAGAAGGTGCATTAGAAATAAATTATACTCTGTTCAAAAGGCCTTAGCCTAGGGTCCAGATTTTTTGAAAATTTTAGATTAAGATTCTGAGGGGCCAATTAGATCAATCCAAATTTAGGGAGGAGATAAATTGAAGAAATAAATAAAATCCTCCCAAAAATGAGTAAATACTCACATAAGATGAAGAGTTGACTAAGGACAAGGTTATTAGTTAAAAAAGAAGAGATATTTAGAGAAAATGATGCATTTTTGTTGACACCTCAGTGTGGGGGAATTCCCCTCATGAAGGAGGTGCTTATTTCACATGTGTGGTGGAGTTTTAAACTCCTCAAATAATGAGATATTTCATCTCTCCTCTCTCCTGTTTCAACTAGAACCAAAAAGTAAGCTAAACTGACCAAAAAGTGACCAAACTGATCTGGAAAATTCTAGAATCAGTTTGCTTGGTTAGAGGCTCACTTTTTCCTATAAATAGAAGCCTTACCTTTTGTAAAAGCTTAATAGTGTTTTATGCACTATTACTCTACTCCTTCGTAGAGCCAAAAACAGTGAATTTATTGATAATTCATTAGTTTTTGACCATTTCCTCTTCAAAAGAATTGGTGGCCACTCTTGTTGCAAACAACATAGATCCCTCAAACCATCAAGCCAAAGGAGAGCTTACAAAAATTCATGTAAGCTAGAAATCCTACTTTTTCTTTATTGCATTTAATGGTTTTCTAATTTTTATTTTCTTTAAAATGAAAAATGATGTTATGCCTTGTTGGAAAGGCTTTCCCCCTCTCTTCATTCTTGAATTCAGCCTTTCTTTATCCCAGATATATAATCAAATTATTAGAATTAAACTTTTCATATTGTTTCTCTTTAAAAAGTAAAATTTGATTAGTTTAGAATGCTTTACACCATTTGGGATAATTTCTAAGTAACTTGAGAATGGAAAAAAAAATTGAAAAATGGTTAGCCATACAAAGGAGGTTATGGCAAAAAATAAATAAATTTTGTGAAATAAGTTTTATCTTTTATTATTCAAAAAGAGTAATCCCCACCGTTTGTGTATTCTAATAGTGTTATTTTCATTCTAGGCATAGAAAAATGCATATTAAGAAATATTTTTATTATAAAAGTGTTATTTCCATTAGAATTAATTTCTATGCATAGAAAGATACATATTGGAAATATTTTTAATGTAAAAGCATTATTTTCATTAGAATTATTTTCTATGCATAGAGAGATGCATATTGGATATTTTTTTATTATAAAAGTGTGATTTCCATTAGAATTAATTTCTATGCATAGAAAGATGCATATTGAAAATATTTTTATTGTAAAAGTGTTATTTTCATTAGAATTAATTTCTATGCATAGAAAGATGCATATTGGATATTTTTTTATTTTAAAAGTGTGATTTCCATTAGAATTACATTCTATGCATAGAAAGATGCATATTGGAAATATTTTTATTGTAAAAGCGTTATTTTCATTAGAATTAATTTCTATGCATAGAAAGATGCATATTGGATATTTTTTTATAAAAGCGTAATTTTCATTAGAATTAATTTTTATGCATAGAAAGATGCATAAAGGAATTAATTTTTATTTCAAAAGAGTTATTCTCATTGATTTTGATTTTATGCATAGAAAGATGCATAAAGGAATTTATTTTAATTAAAAAGAGTTATTCTCATTAATTTTGATTTTATGCATAGAAAGATGCATAAAAGAGTTTATTTTTAATTCAAAAGAGTTATTCTCATTGATTTTGATTTCATGCATAGAAAGATGCATATTGGATATTTTTTCATTATAAAAGTATGATTTCCATTAGAATTAATTTCTATGCATAGAAAGATGCATATTGGAAATATTTTTATTGTAAAAGTGTTATTTTCATTAGAATTAATTTCTATGCATAGAAAGATGCATATTGGATATTTTTTTATTTTAAAAGTGTGATTTCCATTAGAATTAATTTCTATGCATAGAAAGATGCATATTGGAAATATTTTTATTGTAAAAATGTTTTTTTCATTAGAATTAATTTCTATGCATAGAAAGATGCATAGAATTAATTTCTATGCATAGAAAGATGCATATTGGATATTTTTTTATAAAAGTGTGATTTTCATTAGAATTAATTTTGTCAATTTAATTACCTAAATGATCATAGCAGAAGTAAAAAATAATGCCATTGAAATAATACAAGTGTACAAGCATGCATCACAATAATGTCTAAAACAATATATTTCTTTCATTACAAGAAAGTGAAATACATCAGTAAGGACGCCGTGGGTGCTGGTGGAAGAAGGAAGATGGCTTCATGCAGGGAGCTCTACCAAATGGTGCAAGTGCGTGTGGGAATAGCGGCCTCGTAAATTCGAGACGTGGTGCCCATGATGAGGGCATTGTAAAAGAACCCACAGGGGATATTTGTGGCATGACATGTCGATATTGGGGCTCCCTTGGAACACCAAGTGGCCATGGCAAGGCACTAGACTATGTTGAGCTCATGGGTACTAGGGCAGGTGGAGGATATGGGTGAGAAACATGTGGAGACGATGCCCCCACATCCCTCTATTGCTCCCATCAAGCATACTCACTAACCTCACCCCTGAAAAATTATTAACCCAAATCATCCATAATGTATATAAGTGGTCATAGACATGAACTAAGGCACACCTCATTGCTCTCCATGCTGATGCAGTGTCGATGTAATATCCTACATGCTCTAGCAAGGGTCCCAGTATCAGCAAAGCAATCTAGGACTGCATCCCCTCAATCAGTGTCCCAAGTAACCACCTAGCATAGTAAAAGTTCACGATTGGCATATATAAATGAATGACAATATAGAAGACAGTGACTATATAATGATTACACTACTCAAATCGAATTGTGAGTGTTGTAATTACCTTGCAATGTTCAACATCTCAGATGGGATTCCCATCCACATCCCAACTGGTATGGCAAGATTTCCTCTTGCGGTTTCAGCTCTATGAAGATATCATCATCCACCTTGTCCCCTCATATCATACTTTGGACTAGATGTACTCTCACTGGGGTGTGTAAAGATGGTGATGATGACCAAAACAGTGACCTACGTACATGAAAAGATGCAGGGGAGAAGAGAGCTTGAGCTCTTGCAAGCACACACACACTCACAAAACCCTAATAGAGAACACACAAGGTGAGAGGCTGAAAATCTTCTTCTTCTTCACTCAACACTCAACACACCATATATAAAGATAAGAGTACTTACATATGAAAGGTACTCAACCAAATACATAATAGGGTTCTCTATAGTATGAACCCAACTAAATGAGCTGGTGCTATAACTATGCCAGTCTCTAGAATGGCTGTCACACAGCCTGTCATCCCACTGGCCACATATCACCCATGATCTCACCAACCATGCCAGTGGTGTAAGTGTGGGGCCTATCCCCCAGGCGGGTCATCAGTGTCCACCACCTCACTAGATGAGCTCGATATCTCAACACTCCCCCTCGAGCTCAACTCCATCTCATGTACACCAAGCGAAGCCCTGAATCTCCGGAGCTTCTCTGTATCCAATGCTTTGGTGAAGATGTCAGCTACCTGATCCTGTGTGCTCACATAAACAAGGTCAACATCTCCTGCCAAGACCTTCTCTCTGACAAAATGGTAGTGGACCTCTATATGCTTCGTACGAGCATGAAAAAATGGGTTCCTGGCCAACTGTATACTGCTAATGTTGTCACAGAAAATGACAACTTGTCTATCCACTGATAGCCCCAAATCTGCAAGTAGCTTTCTCAACCAAGCTACCTCACATGCTGCCATAGCAGCTCCTCTGTACTTGGCCTCTGTACTGGATAGAGCAACCGTAGGCTGCTTCTTGCTACTCCAAGTCACAGCAGCACTCCCCAAGGAAAATATGAAGCCACTAGTGGATCTTCTATTTGAGATACTACCAGCCCAATCAGCATCTGTGGACCCATGTACACATATCTCTGTCCCAATTTCATAAAATAGTCCACAATGCAAAGTAGACCTCACATACCTCAGTATGCGTCTCGATGCATCCAAGTGTGGCTTCCGAGGAACCTGCATTAACTGACTCACCAACCCAACAGCATAGCTCAAATCTGGCCTGATGATCATCATGTAGATCAAGCTTCCTACTATGTGCCTATACATAGTAGAATCCTCCAAAATCTCTCCTAAGTCTGCACTCAACTTGCCATTCTGATCCAATGGCACTGAGATAGGCTTACAGCCTGTCATACCATACTTGGACAACATGTCCAAGCCATATTGTCTCTGCAGTAATCCAATACCATGTGGTGACCTAATCACCTCAATGCCCAAGAAATATCTGAGCTCCCCCAGATCCTTCATCTCAAACTTCTATCTAAGCAAGATCTTTACATCAAAGATCTCTACATCATGGTCCCCCATAATGATCAAGTCATCTACATAGATGACTTGATCATTATGGGGGTTATGCTTGTTGTCATCTACATAGATGACAACAAGCACAACCCCTCTATGACTGTGTCTCACATACAGTGAGAAATCTGCATTGGCTACATGAAAGCCAATAGTGACAAGATATTTAGAAATCTTGTCAGACTATGCTCTTGGTGCTTGTTTTAAGCCACACAAGGCTTTCTTCAACTTGCAAACATGCTCGAGGTGACTCACATCCTCATTAACCAAGTGGCTACAACATATACACCTCTTCCTACAAATCCCCATGCAAGAATGCATTCTTTACATCCATCTGATATAAAGACCATATTGCTTTGACGCAGCCACTGCTATCACAACTCTCATTGTTGCCATCTTGGCAACTAGGCTGAAAGTTTCCTCATAATCAATGCCATATGTCTGCGCATATCCTTTGGCTACCAATCTAGCCTTGTACCTGCTTATGCTTCCATCACTGTTATGTTTTACTTTGTACACCCACTTGCATCCAATGGCTTTCTTGCCTTCAGGCAATTGCACTAAATCCCAAGTCTCATTTCCATATAGTGCATCCATCTCCTCATCCATAGCTTTCTCCCAACACACATTTCCAACAGCCTCATCAATGCATGTGGCCTCTACAACCTGCACAACCTTTGCCATGTATGCATAGTGATGTGCCACATAACCACCATAGGTAAACCTCTACACAGGGTTCTTCACTCTCCCAGATCTTCGTAGCTTTTCATTCGTGGCTTCCATAGCTTTCTTTACACCATAATAAAAGCATCCACGTGTATCATTATACTGCCTTTGCTAATTTCCACGATCTCTTTGACTCCCCCTGCCTCTGAATTGGCCTCTTCCACCTGCGTGTTGTTGTTGTTGTTGTGAATTCTGGGACTGTTGTTGTTGTTGCTACTGGCCATAATTCTAATTACCTGTTCGGTCACCTCCTTAACCATGTCCACGGCCTCCTCTACCTCGTCCTCTTCCTAAACTTGTGTAGAAGGCCTGTTGCTCTGAACTCTTTTTGTTTTGTGAAGACTGTTGGTCTTCACCCAAGCTCTTCTCTTCTATTATCAACATAGACACCAAATCTGTAAAATTGGGAATGTTTTCTCGAGTCTGAATAGACGTCGAGAACGCTTGTATTATGGCTCGAGACCACATAGACAGACTTCCACCTTGTCATCATCATCTACTGAAACACCAATCGATGCAAGGGATTCCACAATACCCTTTATCTTCAATGTATATTCATTCATAGACACTCTTTTTCTCCACAGTATGAAGTTCATTCTTCAACTGTATCTTGCGTGCCTTGGTATTCGTTTCGTAGAGTTTTACCAAGGTGTCCCATGCCTCCTTAGGGGACTTGGCATCCTGTATGTGCCCAATCATGGTGTCCTATATACTGATAGAGAGCCAATACATAACTTTTCTCGCTCCTTGGTTCCAGTCCTTGAACTCTTTCACATCTGCAGCAGTCGGATTGATGTCCGGTATCTCCGGTGGCTCTTCATGCTCACCTTCTATGTAGTCCCAAGAACCCTTTCCCATCAAGAAATTCGTCAACTTGAACCTCCAAGCATGGAAGTTGTTCTTATCAAGCTTCTCAGCAACAATCTGGTTTATGCCATCATTTGACATCTTGCCATACACACAAATTTACCAAAAACAGCACTATGGTTTGTCTTGCACAAACTACCGTATTTTCTGCAGCGGTATTGTAGTAGACTCAAATGTCACAACCAGCGGTACTGTAGTAGACTTAAATGTCACAACCAATGACCTCAATGTGCATACATACACCCAATGGCAACTGTTGACCTCCTTGCAGTACACACAGTGTCTGCTCCACAGCCAATCTGTCTTCCTGCAGTTCTTAAAACAGAGTTCTGCAGAGAATCGATGACTTACCTGTAGTGCTCAAAATCGTCTGCTTTCTAAAAAACAGAGGTCGAGACGCGCCCGAAACGCGTTTCCAGAACAAAAAATGTAGTTCGATAGAACAGTATAGTTGCCCTATAGCTTTACTCCCGCGAAGAAAGCTCCTCAATCAGAGATCATTTGCCGGTGCCTCCTGTACAGCTCCCGACAGGGTGTAGTCGCTAACACAAGTAGGGAAGAGTGGTTGAAGCTCTTACCCTTGTACCGCTTCTCCTGTGCTTCTCTTGCTTGTACCGCTTCCTGTGCTTCTCTTTGCAGCTCAACCCTTAGCATGAACCAGGCTCTGATACCATGAAAAGATGCAGGGGAGAAGAGAGCTTGAGCTCTTGTAAGCACACACACACACTCACAAAACCCTAATAGAGAACACACAAGGTGAGAGGCTGAAAATCTTCTTCTTCTTCGCTCAACACTCAACACTCAACACACCATATACAAAGATAAGAGTACTCATATATGAAAGGTACTCAACCAAATACATAATAGGGTTCTCTATAGTGTGAACCCAATTAAATGAGCTGGCGCTATAACTATGCCAGTCTCTAGAATGGCTATCACACAGCCTGTCATCCCACTGGCCGCATATCACCCATGATCTCACCAACCATACCAGTGGTGTAAGTGTGGGGCCTATCCCCCAGGCGGGTCATCAGTGTCCACCGCCTCACTAGATGAGCTTAATATCTCAACAATACACACTAGTAAGTATGCTAGAAAAATCATTGAGCTTCACTTTAATAAAAACCACTCCTTCACTCACTTCTTCTTGATCATCTTCTGACATGATATACAAGTATCATCGAGAAGCACAAGAACAAAGTCCTTCACAATGTGAAGTTCCAAGTCCCTTCCTCTCGCACAGCAATCCCCAAGTGCTTTGCACATAGAGTACACACCATAGTGCCATCGACCTGTAGGAACTCTACAAGTAAGTACAAAAGCTGATTCCACAAGTGCCTCCCTAAAAAATGCCATCGAGGAACCCACCATAACCTCGTCCTTGTAGAGAGAGAGGTTTGTTAGAAAATTGGCCCACACCAAGAATAGGCCTCCAAGGCTATCAAAGGCTTCCATGCTTCCCCACCTTGTCAAAGATCCCATGAATCGTTGCAATACTGCAAGATTCCTGGAACAACAAAGCATATAAGTGGACTACAAACAAAGCATATAAGTGGACTGCAAACAAAGCATATAAGTGGACTGCAAACAACTAATGGAGAGAGTCGCTAGCATGGGTTAGAGATCATACCTGTGTTTTTGCTTTCCCAAAAGTGTGAGACAAAGGTGATAAATGTTGGAGCTGAGAACTAAGTGCATAGGGTCCACCACATGTGGACGGTAGTCTTCATTTAGACAAGACCAAATACATATTATTTTACTGTTATTCAATAAATGAACTAATGAATGTTTAAACATGTTATGTTCACTTACTAGATCCCAAAAGGGTTGCGTCATCTTCTTTTGGCGTATTCATGGTGGCTACCATGTGTAATGCCCAACCATGGTGATTACCCACCCACAGGCATTTACAAGGCCAGGAGTAGACAGCGAGGAGGTAAGGAATGCAGGCAACCAGACAGGCGGCAATAACAAGGCTCTAATACAATATTAGCGATCAGTTAATGAACAACAGAGTAGGATAAAGCCCCCCCCCCCAAATGTCTCAGACATGGCCACCTCCACCCTTTGGGTATCCCTCCATCCTCCTTTATGGGGGTTGGATTGAGGGATACTCAAAGGGTGGAGAAGACCGTGTCTGAGGCATTGGGGGGGCCTTTATCTTGCTATGTTGTTTGCTAATTGATCGCCAATATCCTTCTCTACTTCACACACACACACACACACACACACACACACACACACACACACCTAGAAGACTCTCCAGGTCAACTAAGCACCTGTGCTTGCTACTCTACATGTGAGGCAACATCATTAGTTCTTACATCTACATCTTTTGTTACCTTCACCGGTGCATACCAAATACTCATCTCATCAAAGATAACATCTCTACTTACTCTCATCTCACAAGTGGTGGGATTATAACATCTATAACCTTTCTGCTCTAAAGCATAAACAATGAAGATGCATCTTCCTTTGGATCCAACTTTGTTCTCATTTTATCATCGAGAGCATGCATATATACAATGCATCTAAATACTTTCCAAGTGTTACGCATCTAATTTTATACCTGTAAACTTCTATTTAGGTGTCATACCATAAACAAGTACAGTGGGTGTCATACCATAAACAAGTATAGTGGGTGTCCTATTCATAATGTAAATAGTAGTTTTGCAGATGCTTTTTGCCCAAAAATAATCTGGTAAATTCTTTATTTTTGGACAACTATTTTTTGCCCAAAAATAATATGGCATATTCTTTATTTTTGGATAGCTGCTTTCTGCCTAAAAATAATCTGGCATATTCTTTTCAGACATCAAGGCATGTGCCACTTCTACAATATGCCTATTTTTCCTTTCTACTATAACACCATTCTATTGTGGAGTGTACATGTATGTAAACTGTCTCTTAATTCCTTGCTTTCTCAAGAAACCGTTGAACTTAAGCATTTTATTTGCATGCCTTGTTTCTTCTTAACCAAGGCTTTAAATCTCTAAAAGTGAGCAAACACCTCACTTTTCTCCTTTATGAAATAAACCCACTCTTTTATAGTGTAATCATCAACAATGAATGTAACATAATACCGATAACCTGCAATTATTGCAGTCTTGGTTGGTCCCCATACATCTGAATGTATAACATCCAATGGCCTTGTCACTAATATGCTTTTCATGTGGGAAAGCAATTTTAGCGTGCTTACTAAGCTGGCATGCTTTACATACTTTATGCATACCATCAGCCCTTAAACTTTGGTAAACTTGTAGTGTTATTTTGGGCCTTGCACAATGATATACTTTTCATGCGAGAAACCATGTTTGGAATGCTTTACATGCTTTATGCATACCAACTTTGGTAAACCTATAATAATATTTTGGGCCTACATAGACTTTAACACTCTGTATATTCACATGATCGATGTGCTTATGCCATATGTTAATATCTGCAATGACACATGTCCCTTCCACAAACATGGATGCTTTTACCTTAGGCATTTTAACATCCAAAGTAAACATCCTACCATTTCTATTACCCTTTACAATCAAGTAGCATTTATGTTTAAAATCTTCCACAAAACACCCTTGAGGATTAAACCTCACTTGTAGACCTGCTTAACCATCTATTCAACAAAAACCAAGTTCTTCATAATATTTGAAATATGAAGTATATCTACCAAGTACTTTATTTTACCATCTTGCATAGACAATGGCACATTACCAATATGTGCAATGGGGAGTGTATTATCATCACATGTTTCTACATAATTTCCACCTTGCTTTATTTTTTAGTGAATGAGCATTGCATCCTAGGGTGCACCACCATATTATTCCTCATTCTTTTAGAATTTGACTTCATCGTCACTATATGAGAAAGGGATGTGATAAAGGGATCCATGTATGTCTAAGTTCACCACTTTTCTAGAATTTTATATGGGAAACCCCCTCTAGAAGTGGAAGATGGTCTTCTTGATTTTTCTTTGTTCCTCCTTCCACATTGACCATGTATCGAAATATTTGAGTGAATACTCCTTGGCCACCACCAATGGATTCCTAATAGATTATTCCATCAAGGTGAGCATAGCTAGATGCCTCATTAGGAAGGTTGCCCCTTATCTATTCATAGTAGAAATGCTTTACAAAAGAAGTCCTCACAGACCCGTTTACCATGAGCCACCATAACTAAATGATAAAGAAGAGAGTGGATTTGTCTCCCCACCCACTCAAGAAGAGAACTCTATCAACTTTAGAGATGACCTCTACAACTTCCATTACTTATGATGCACCACAAGAGGTTCATGATGCCCTTTTACTGAGAAAGTTCAAGCCATCCACAAAGTACCAACCAACACATGGCATTAGGAGAAATATGGACTCTCCATTTTGCCCCTTAAGGGGTTTCTCTCACTTCTCTCTCTCTAGAAAAAGATTCTAAAATAATATTATAATATTAGCTCTTGTAGAATCAAGGAGATCTCTTTATATTGTTTTCAAAAGAGATTCACCTATTATTTTATTGTAGGACCACCTGTCCTCAAAATTCTCAAATCTAAAATAATATTCTACTTCAACAATCATTATCACACATGACCCTACTCCAAATAGACTCAGCTCTCTAAGACTATAATTCTTAGAGAAGTTTTTAATACATACATGAGTATAATGTATACATACCATTTCCTAGATGAATAAGTGAGCATAAATTATTCAATCCATCTCATACAAAGATAAAGGGTAATAACATATACAGTCACAGAGATAGATAGATACAGAGAGAGAGAGAGAGAGAGAGAGAGAGAGAGAGAGAGAGAGAGAGAGAGAGAGGAAATAGAAGTTGAGATACAATAAAAAAGTGCGAGAGATCAAAATAATAAAGAAGTATGGAATTTAAGAAAATGAAAAATTCATACATATAGCCAAAAGAGAGAGCCGATTCTGCAAGTCGCAATACTGTGAGAGAGAGAGAGAGAGAGAGAGAGAGAGAGAGAGAGAGAGAAAGAGAGACGCATCAAAGAGAGCCAGGAAACAAACCAGAAGAGATAACGCCAGGAAACAAACCACGCTACCTTGGAGAGAGAGAAATCTGTAGCGCACACTGGGGAGGGAGGGTGGTGGCAATGAGCTGAAGAGTCCGCGTCCATGTCTGCAGTCTAGAGCAAGGGCGGCGCAGGGCAGCGGCAACAGACCTGAAGAGTCCATGTCCACCATAAACCTCGCCTGGAGGGAGGCGGGTAGGAACCTATGCACTCCACACCTCAACGTCAGAGACACCCATGCCATAAGGAGGGAGGTGGCGGTTGCATGGGGTCTGACACGCCCAGCCATAAACCTCGACTGGAGGGAGGTGGCGGTTGCATGGGGTCAAACACGACACGCGTGAGGTGGTTGGATGGGGTCAACTCCAAAAAAACGCGACACGTGGCATTAAGAGACCCGCCTGGAGGGAGGCGGGTAGGAACCTGTGCACTCCACCTCAACGTCAGAGATGCCCAGGCCATAAGGAGGGAGGCGGCGGTTGCATGGGGTCAGACACGACACGCGTGAGGTGGTTGGATGGGGTCAACTCCAAAAAAACGTGACACGTGGCCGTAAGAACGAAGCCACTTTATATATATACACAGAAGGGAGAAAGGAAATCAAGTGTGGGAAAGAGATCCCATAAGGATGTAGACAAGGAGTTTCTATCAAAGAGCATCTTATTCTTAACCATAGATAAAACTAGAGGTAAATTAAAGTCATTGAACAAAGGTAACCTCATGCATGATAGGTGCTTCATGGGCCAAAGTTTCAATCCTACATGCTTCATGGGCCAAAATAATGGGATCTTTGATGCTAGATGCTTCATTGGCCAAGACCTCTCGGAACATATATAGGATAGAGAATATACTTTTAACAATGGGTAGGAAACTTGAAAGTCCTATTTTATAATATTTAGAGATCCTCCACCACGTCGAAGGCGAAGCACACAAAATGCAAGATCCTTGGCGTTCATTTTATGATAAGGTTGTTAAAAAATCCTTACGGCTAGCAAATGATTTCTTGTGTAAGAGATGCTTAGCTTCAAAGGAGAAGAAGCGGATACCCACATCTTTAATTGATGAGGGTGGAGAGCGGTGGGCAGCAATCCATTTTTCCGCTTGGGTGATGCAGCTTTCCATGTTGGATAGCTTAGACAACGAAGAGGTTTCCTCCTCCTCCTCCTCCTCCTCCTCCTCCTGTTGTAGTGGTGGAAGCTCCTCCGCTGTGGAGGAGGAGGAGGAGGAGGAGGAGGCTCACAATGCGATTGTTGGCCAGCAAAGGTACCAGCAGGCAGAGGTAACGGCAATGGAAGTGGGGGCGGAGGCCTCCCAACAAGGGAGGAGTTCAAGTGGAAGCGATGGCGGGAATTTGGGGGATGGGGGGGGTTTTGATTGCCACATCTGCCTAGAGGTGGCGCAGGAGCCGGTGGTGACCGTTTGCGGCCACCTCTTCTGCTGGCCTTGTCTCTACCGCTGGCTGCAAGTGCACTCTGTCCCCAAGGAGTGCCCCGTCTGCAAAGCCAGCCTTGGTGGAGAGGACCACAAAATAGTACCCCTTTACGGTAGAGGAAAAGTTGGTTCCCGCCGTGACCCTCCCACACCCCTCCCACAACGCCCACCTGGCCTTCGAACGCCCACCTCCCCTCCTCCTCCACTCAACAATCCTACCTCCCCAACCCCATTAGCATTTGAATATTGGGATGCCTGGCCACATGTTGGTGGCCCCCCTTTCCACTTCCCTTACCACCACAACCTCCATTTCCCCCACCCTCACCCCCTCTTTGATGCACCATTCAACATCATGGATAATGATATCTTTGCTCCATCCTCCTCCTCCTCCCCCTCCTCCTCGTCTGGCTATGGCGGTGCCTCAACAGAAGGGTTCATGAGCCGCCACCACCAACCACCCACCACCACTAATGAACAACGAGACATCCTCCTCTACAGGCTCTACATCGCCCTTGTTAGTGTGATCATTGTATTGATTCTTTTCTTCTAAATAGCCCCTCTTGTCATCAAATATAAAGAACGTGAAAAAGTTAAACCGAAACTATTTACCCAACTCTATCACTCTTCAAGTCCTTAAGAAAAATTGAGGAAGCAATATGTGTGTGTGTGTGTGTGTTCTATTTCAAAATCTTCTTAAGCTTACATTGCATCAACATGATTCGTATTGTGACCCTACCCTTCACAAGCAGACTTGGAAAGTTCTAATCCTCCATAGAGATCTCTATCATATCCATGGAAAGGAGGTGGGTTTTCAATGTGGATGTGTACTTGCTAAATGAATATATGCTTATTTGTCAATGTATTCAAAGTGTCCTATAATTGAGCCATAAAAGTGGCTTCTCCCATACAAATGGTTTAAGAATGAATTACACATTTTAAATAAACTTAGAGAGGTACATAAACTCTAAAAACCTTGAGTTTACTTGAGTGTGTTTGGTTAGAATATATGACACATGGTAAGAATTTAAAAAAACATAAAAGTGTCCTATAATTGAGCCATAAAAGTGGCTTCTCCCATACAAATAGTTTAAGAATGAATTACACATTTTAAATAAACTTAGAGGTACGTGAACTCAAAAAACCTTGAGTTTACTTGAGTGTGTTTGGTTAGAATATATGACACATGGTAAGAATTTAAAAAAACATAAAAGTGTTCTATAATTGATCCATGAAAGTGGCTTCGCCCATACAAATGGTTTAAGAATGAATTACACATTTCAAATAAACTTAAGAGGTACATAAACTCAAAAAACCTTGAGTTTACTTGAGTGTTGTAAAACTGATTAGCATATATGACACATGGTAAGAATTTTAAAAAAAACACATAACCCAATTGATTTGTGATTTTTAGAAATACCAAAAGTGGCTTAAAAATGTTGTAATAGTCCTTGCTTTTTAATGAGATGGATAAAGCATGCATTCAATTAATGGACCAACAATGTCTATACATATGGATGCAATTTTGATATTGTATTCATAGGGTGGTAAAAAGTTAAGATATTTGTAAAGAAAACTAAAAAATAAAAGATTTTTATGATTTCCATGCATGCTTTGTCACATGTACCCTCCTGCACTTTGGATTTAGTTTTGGGTTATTCATATGCAATGTGCCCTATTGTGCAAACCCTAGTGTAAGGACATGTAAGGTTAATCACTGTTGGATAGTCTCCTAAAACATGACCAAGTTTCGACAGTAATTACATCTCTTCTTCTTCTCAGCTGGCTCCTCTTTGGGCTTAGTGTTATATCTGACTAGGTTGGTGCTTTGCCCTTAGGCTTAGCACAAGGTGGAGCCCTAGATTTTCCTTTGCCACAATGGGAGGCATCAAATGCCTGATCAAAAGTAAGCATATTGTTCTGATTGGAATGAGATTGCTCAGGCATTTGATCAGGCATCAAATGCCTGATCAAAAGTAAGCATATTGTTCTGATTGGAACGAGATTGCTCAGGCACTCGGGGGGGGTCACTCACAAAAAAATGTGAATATTACGTGCGTTCAACAGAAGCATGATTTTAATTTATGAAACTTACAGAAATATATTTAAATAAGGGTATGATTTAAAATTTTTTCAAAAAAATTTACAGATTCATAAAGAAAAGGGGATATTATATAGATTAAAAAATTCACAAATAAGGGATTTAAAATATAGGCCTTGAACGCGCGCGATAGGGATATTTTACATATAGTGACCCCCCGAGCTCAGGCATTTGATCAGGCATCAAATGCCTGATCAAAAGTAAGCATATTGTTCTGATTGGAATGAGATTGCTCTTTCTGAAGTAGGGGAGCCACCAACTCAAAAGTATACAATGTTGAATTAACCTTTATCAGGAGGCGGAGTGTGGTAGAAAATCCTTGATATGATTCAGGCAGGCTATTGAGGAAAGACGAGACAAGAGAACTATCTAGAATAACCTCATCAATATTGTTCCCACAGATCCTTGACACGGGTTAAAAATACATCCATAGATTCACCCTCTGTCAGATGCTCCAAGTTAAGCCTTTTTCGAAGATAGGCAACTCGAGCTTTATTGTAGATATGATATAGAGAGGCAAGGACATCCCATGCACTCTTAGCAGAGGAACATGATCGGATGTGAGGAATAACTTGCCATTGGCAAGAGAGAGAAATAAGTGCATGCGCCTGTGCATCTTTGGCATCCCATCTTAGTTGTTTTGGTGTAGGAGGAATAAGTGCACAAGAAATAAGTGCATGTGCCTGTGCATCTTTGGCATCCCATCTAAGTTATTTTGTACACTGTCCCTAGAACCAGAGTCACTAGGTTCTTTGCCACCAGAACGTGACACATCATTTATACCCACATGGGATAGTTAGTTCCATCTAACTTGTCCTCAATAGACAGCATGCCGAACAATTCATTGGTGTTTTTAGACATGTTGCACAACAAAGGAATATACAGTCTGAAGTGTATCTGATACAAGAATTATCTGCAAGGGAGTCAAAGTACTTCAAATGTCTATAAAGGGATGTGCAAATTTACTAGAAGTAGGTTGCTGAATCAACAGGTGTGCGGAGTCGGGGAAGCAGCAAGTCGGAATCACCTGACCAGAAGTTGACGTGAAATTACCTAACTAGAAGCAACTGGCCGAAAGTTGACATGGAATCATCAAGGACAGAAGTAGACGTGGAATCAATAGGTCTGCTGACGGGGAGACAGCAGGCCTGATGATGCTGAAGAGGAATCAACAAAAGACGAAAGCTATCGTAGAATCAACAGGTTTGATGTGCTGATGTGGAATTAATGGGTCCGAAGGTGACATGGCATCAACAGATCTAAAGCTAACATGGAGTCAGCAATTTTGAGGTTGACATGGAGTCAACAGTTTCAAAGCTGACGTGGCTTTAGTAGACAACAGGTCTGATGCTAACGTGGCATCATTAGTGGGAGTTAGTAGATGTGTAAGTTGACTCTACTCGAAGTGAACCCCAGCTAGAAAAGTAAACTTGGCCAATTGTTGAATTCGGGATGCGAAGCGCTAAGACTACTGAAGATAGAAAATCATAGACAAAAAAATAGACTTCTGAATGTAGAGAAAAGTACTGAATGTTGAAAGACAAGAGCTACCCACTGAAAGCGGAGAGCAAAGCACTGAATGATATGCTGAAGATTGAAATCCAAACACTGAATGCAGAAATCAAAGAACTGAGATACAAATAAACTAATATAGATTGACACAGTTAAATGAGATGACAAAGTAGAATTAACTGATGTAAAGTTAAATGCCCAAGAAGAATATTGAAAGCTGACAGTTCAAAGCTGACTAACATAGAGGTCCAATGTCAAAAGAAAGTTGAATGACTGAACAACAGCAAAGAGTAGTATCAGCTAAAAACCTCTGTTAAAAGCTGAGAGAAGAGCTAGTGCGGGGGTAAGCCTTGAATGTATGGCAGTATTAACAAAAATAATGCCAATGTACAACAGGAGGTAAAACCCTACATTTGATTGAAAGTGCGAAGTGCAAGATCTTACCCATAATGTGTAGTAGCGACGCCAATCAGACGAAGATAAGGCAGGAACGTCAGAGCTCTGAGACTTGCACCAAGATAATGTTTGGTGATGAAGAGCTATTGGGGCTGAGAAGTCAAACTCTAAACCTTAGGCACTGTCTTCAAGACTCTGATACCAATGTTGGATGTGAAAGAAGATGCTTTGCATAGACTCATAGTAGAAAAAACACACACACAAGCTCAAAGAGCAATAGAGACAATAGAGATACCTGGAATGTACTCAATCAAATAATAAGCATGTGGAGTACAACGTACTAATAGCCCTTAGAGGGCTGACATGGCTGCTAATACACTAAGGGTGTGTTCTCGCGGGGAAAAAACCCTACGAACACAGGGTAAAAAAGTGCCCGTTAGTCAGATCTGTTCACACTTGAACTTCCTGGAGGAAGAAGGCTAACAATCACGAGCTTGGGTAGATCCACGATGTCTTTTCTGAGTAAGCCCCACACTATATACTTGTTCTCAACCCTGCACTATATTTACTTATTCTTAACCCCACACTAATTACTTGTTCTCCACCCCACACTATTTACTTGGTCTTAAATGGTCATGTGTAAACTTAGCAAACCACCAAGCTTGATCCATGCTCATAGCAAGATAGCTCCTTGCATTGTAGGTGTTAAGCTTAGTGCAGTAATGGATCATATGGTCCCCATTAGTATGTTCGCTTTTTCCTGCAAAAAAAGAAAAGACAAAAGGAGAAGGGAGAAGAGAGGAAGAGGAATGCATACGATCTAAGTGAATGGTATTTCTAAACCCTTAGCATCAACCTACACACTCACATAGGATTTGAGAGAGAGAGAGAGAGAGAGAGAGAGAGAGAGAGAGAGAGAGAGAGAGAGAGAACTATTGCATGAATAGGAAGATTGTTATTACGATATGAGAAAATTGACATGCATATTTCATAAGTCTTTTTCCACTTGGCCACCCAAGAGTAAGTGACTCCATGTGGCACACATTTTCTTATTTAAAGACTTAAATATATTATGGCCTTGTTTATAATCTTCCTCATGATAAAGGATTAATAGACAAGATGTGTTAACATTCTTAAGATGCTTATAAATTGGAAAAATTGGCTTTTTTTCTCAACTGGACTTAAGACCCAAGATCCTCCCATAGTTACCATTTTCGTTGCCGTTATGCACTTTTTTATCTGCCCCATAGGTGATGCCATCAAGGAAGCACCTAGTAGGGTTTTGAACCCATGACACCTCGTGGGGAAAGCCATTGGCCTCATGTTGCCAAAAATGCCATTGGTGTCATAGAAGGAGATGATGAAGGGCTTGTGGGAAAGCCATTGGCCTATTTTCCATGACTATGAATCTCTTCTAAAACCCAGTATTATCTGCCAGCACATCCTTAAAGGTGTAAGATGGGCATGAAAGAATTTGATCCTAGTGTAGAATTCAGTATGGGCAAAAATTGTGTCCTTCATTAAGGTCAAAGATTGGGCTTTCTTTACAAGTCCATTAGCCCTTTAATACTATTTTGAGGATGAGGATAATGAGTTTCACAAGTGGCAAGTAGCTGCTATGGTTGGGTTAGTGGGAACCTTGGTGTAACAGAGGTTATTGACATGACCAATGCATAGTTTGACAAGGGAACCCATGATGGAGTTTTGTCTATATTTTTATTTTTTATTTTTTAATATAATTTTCTAAAATTTCCATCTTTTCTTTTTTAGATTTTTTAATTTATGCATGGTTTGTCTTGATTGATGTATAATCTTGCATGGTTACTTGAAGATTTACATGTCTTTTGTTAAGATTAACATCCTTTTTTGGTCAAATTTTATGTGATTTTATGGTGAATCCCACATATTTTGGTGCATATTTTGTTGAAGAGTCCCATATTATCATCAATCCCACATGATTCATTTTAATCATGGGGCTATCAGGAGATATTTCAAATGTTAGTAGGCCATTGTTTCACTTATGGATAAATTTTTCATACAAAGCTGCATCTCGATCATTGGGGTAAGTGGCATGGGCCCTTCAAAGTAGGAAAGTTCTAGAAGGGTCCCTTTCTCTCCATTTTTAAGAACTTGCACCAGGACCATCTTCACTTGATTAGGTCCCTTTCTCTCCATTTTTAAGAACTCGCACATGAACATCTTCGCTTGATTAGCATAAACATTAGGTCGATTCAGACTTCCCTTGGCATGGCTATGTATTATTCCTACATATTAGGATTCTTTATGACATAGGGCTTTCATGTACTCCCATGTGATATGTTGTGCTGTAGTATCTTGGATCGGTATAATTCTAGCTGGTGCTTGAGATTCTCGGCCTTCCACTTGAGGTACATCCTTCCTTGCATGTATTGGTTCACATTAAAAACTTTGGCTATGTCAAAGTGAGAAGAATGTGAGGGAGAGGGTAAGCTTGTAAACAACACACATACACACACACACATAAGACTAGACAAGTACACACAAGAAAGATGGATGGCTGAATTTTGTTCTCTTCTCTTCTCTTCTCTTCTCTACAACCATAACATGAAGATAAGAGTACATACTATAAAGGAAAGTACTCTCCTACTAAAAAATATAAGGTCGGTTTATAGTGTGAACTTGACTATATGAGCTGGCACTATAAATATGCCATAACTCTAGTGAACAAAAAGGGGCATAGTATATCGCCCATAATCTCACCAACCATGCTAGTGGCATAGTATATCGCCCATAATCTCACCAACCATGCTAGTGGCATAAGTGTGGAGCTATCATCTTAGCGTGTCATCTATATTTGCACTAGGTAAGCTCAATATCTCAACACTCCGCCTTGAGATCAACTCCATACCCTACACTCTAGGTAAGCTCTTGAACCTATAGAGTTTCTTTGTACCTAATACCTTTATGAGATGTCAACTCTGCATAAACCTTCTTCCACACAAAGTGATAATCCACCGCAATGTACTTCTTCATCCTAGCATGATACATTACTAGCCAATTGTATGCTAGTCACGTTACCACAATAAATGACAACACCCCTATCCATGGTCTCACCCATATATGTAACAAGTAGATTCTATAACCAAGCTATCTCATATGCTTCCATAATAGCACCCTTGTACCTAGTCCCATATGCACTCGTCGATAAGAAACCATTGTGTTGCTTCTTGCTTCTCCAACTAACATAGCACTAAAGAAGGTCTAGGCATGGAGGGTTGTGTTCACTCATTTTGTACATATGAAATCCATGCCTTTAGCCTAGGAGGATTTCACATTATGTATAGCCATAAGCCTAATGATATAACAAAAGATAGCCTATAAGCCTAGGAAGATTTCACATTATGTATGGCCATGGGCCCAATGATGTAACAAAATCCAACCACCATAAGCCTTGTATATATGGGTAGAGATAGGCAATGGGCACACCCACTTAAGTTAGGGGGCCGAGCAAAACCCATTTCTATATATATACAACTTTTGATAATGTAAATAGGAGAATTCAATCATTTCTCAAGTGTCAAGCTTTCATCTTCTCTTGAGCTCTTACCTTCTTACTTGCTTGGTTGTAGGATACATGCTTATGTGTGTGATTGGAATGTGTTGAGTGTGCATGCTTGCTAGATTTCACATTATGTATGGCCATGGGCCCAATGATGTAACAAAATCCAACCACCATAAGCCTTGTATATATGGGTAGAGATAGGCAATGGGCACACCCACTTAAGTTAGGGGGCCGAGCAAAACCCACTTCATATATATACAACTTTTGATAATGTAAATAGGAGAATTGAATCATTTCTCAAGTGTAAAGCTTTCATCTTCTCTTGAGCTCTTACCTTCTTACTTGCTTGGTTGTAGGATACAGGCTTATGTGTGTGATTGGAATGTGTTGAGTGTGCATGCTTGCTAGCTTGAGTGAGAGTGTGATTGAGCAAGTGCAGAGAAAAGGGCAATTCAATCCCATCACCTTTTGGAAGGATTACTTAAGAGATTAAGAGTACATGAAGGGCTCAAATAAGAGGGATTGACACACCTTTTTTCCTCTTTTACCTCTCCAATTAGGACTTCCATGATCCAAGAAAAGAGGTCTAACCACTAAAACTATGGTTCTTGAGAGTAAGAAGGTTATTGACATGAATAAGCTATGTGACAACCGTTTTGGTTCACTAGAGTTATGGCATAGTTATAGTGCCAACTCATGTAGTCGGGTTCACACTACAAACCAAACTTGTATGTTTCAGTAGAAGAGTACTTTCCCTTATAGGATGTGTTCTTATCTTTATGTGATAGTTATAGAGAAGAGAAGAGAATAGAAAAAATTTAGCCATTCATCCCTCTTTTGTATGCTTGTCTACTCTTATGTGTGTGTGTGTGTTTGCTATAACCTCACTACACATGAGTTACAAGCGAGCAGAGATGCTATGTTTGATGAGATGTGTAGTTTGTGGATTGTGTGGCTACATCAAATGGGCATCAAATGGAGAGCAACAATCACATGTGCTCAGTGGACTAGGAGAGTCCTCTAGCAATGGGTCTATTGTTAAACCTTGGTTAGGGAGGTTGAGGCAAAATACCAAGAATTTCGACACATCATTTAATGGTACTACTAGTGCTAAAATTCAACAAATTCACATGTATCACGTGAGGGAAAAGAGAAGGTGGATCAACCTTCATAACGCCTAATGTTTTAGTAGTGCAGGTCATTCCTTTATTGATGGGAATAGTGACTCAAAATAGAGTCTTCAAATGAGGAGTTTGGGATCTTGGCCATTGTTACACCTAGTATACAAGGAGTCAAAGACTCAAAGACTCAAAGCAGTGTTGGGATCTCGGCCTTGTTACACCTAGTGTACAAAGAGTTAAATCGAACCAAAGCAATGTTGAGACACTTAGCAGTGATCAAGATCTATGCAGGTCTATGAGGGTCAAAAAGGTTGAGATACCATCATTATGCACATATGGTCAAAGAAATACAAGAGATGGAGTCCTAATGTTTTGAGGAGGCACTTGGACATAAGAATTGGGAAGATGCCATGCATAAAGAAATAGCTACATTGGATGCAAATTAGACATAGGATTTGGTGCCTTTGCTTAAGGAGAAGAAGGAAGTTAAATACAAGTGGGTCTACAAAGTAAAGCGAAATTTGGATGAGAGGTCTCTACAAAGCAATGATTGGTAGCCACAATGGATATGCACAGACCTATGGGAGTAACTAGAGGAGACTTTCAGCTCGGTCGCTCCAGGATGGCAACTATGAGAGCAATCATTGCTATGGCTACAGCTAAGGGATTCTCTTCACATTCATAAGGAATTCTTTTTTACATGGTTATTTAGTGGAGGAGGTCTACATGGTGCATCCATCTGGATTTGAGGACCTTACACACCCAAATTTTGTTTGCAAAAGTTGCATAAATTCTTGAATGTCATGAAGCAAGAAACCGTGAGAGCAATCATTACTATGGCTATAGCTAGGGGATGGTCTTTACATTAAACGGATGTAAAGAATTCTTTTTTACATGGTGATTTATAAGAGGAGGTCTACAGGGTACAGCCGCAAGGATATAAGGAATATGCATACCCATTTTTTGTTTGCGTAGTGTCTCAGACAAGAGATCTACTAGCAGCTTTATATTTTCTTTTGGGAGAGATACCTACAGCAACAGAGTTGGAAGAAGCCATCTTGCACAATATCACACAGTTTGAAGAGTATGTTGGTAGTGAAGCCAACCCAAAGAAAAATCAGAGATAAAATAATAGAAATTGCTACACTTAGAGAAGGAAACCCGTATAATTTGACACCTACAAGAGAGAAGGAAACGCCTATAGTTTGACAAGTACAAGGAATGTACACAACAGGAGTAGTACTCAGCCCCCATGACTATCACACGTAAGGCATTTTCCTTACAAATCTACGACAACAACATAAAAGTAGGGCACAGTCTATGAAGGAAATGTCAATGAAAAAAAATGGAAAAAAAAAAAGAGGAGCAACTTGCAAGTTGTGGAAGTAGTCCTTGCTTGTTTGCTGAAAGTGGCAGCTATGGCAGTGGAAAATATAGAGCAACGAACAAGAGCTGAAAGTCCCGGCTATGGTGATGGGGTAAGCGGCCAAGCACTTGTGTGTAAAGGAGATGGATTTGAATTGCCCCATGTCTGCAGGCAAGCTGTAAAAGCAAACTGAAGTGGGCCCAGTTGGCTGGATGCTAGCACATAGCAAAGAGTATGCTGCTCTGTTTGGCAGAGATGCCAGCTTGCAAATTAGTTACATTGTTTTTTTATAAAAAGAACCTTAATAGATTTAAGGGTGGATTCTCACCAAGAAACAATTTATTCACACACAAAAACTCAAAAGATCAATGTTCAAATATGGGTCCACCCTCGCTACCCGACTTTGGTTAAAAGACTTTGTAATTTTTATTCTCACCCACAATTGATGATGGGCAACCATACCCAAGCCAGCATGCTCAAAACGAGATGTGTATTCACACATTGGTATGAGGGTTACCCTGCCCGAGCTCACCAAGAAGCTCAAAATGGTTTTTGTGATGTGTGCAGAAGCGATGCACGTGTGAGGTGCATGTGCATGGGTTGGTTCCCACCCGAACTTCTATGTTCAAATCGGACTCAGTGGTTCCGCCTATGAGCGAGTTGGCTCAAAATAAACTAGGTGTCTAAGATGGTAGACCCATGCACACATGTTTGGTTGATGAACACTCCAATGTATCATTGAGAGGGAGTGTTGAGAGGTAGCGATTTTGCGGTTGTGCAATGCTACATTGATATGGGTGATGGGTGAGTTGTGGAACACCTCAATTAAGAGGGGGTGTTGAGAGATGTAATCGTGGTGATGTGTGTATGTGGGAAAGCACCCTAGAGGTGCAAGATATTGTGGTAAGATAAGAATGCCACATGTGATATTGTATGGTGTGTGAGTGTTGATCAAAAGAGTGGAAAAGGAGTTGCCACATGGATGATGATATGTAAAGTGTGATAAGGCTAGAAGGCCTATATCATTGTATGGTTCATTTGTGGAATGCAAGAGAACTTGTATTGAGCGTGCAATCTCTCTCTCACTCATGGAGTTTCTTGTGTGATTTAATCCACCTTAATCTTTATGCTTAATATATGTTTATCCACCATAATCAATCCCATATTAGGATTGTCAACAACAATAAGGTGAGCCACTTTTTAGACTAGTTAGTCATATTGTAGATAGTGCCTCTAATGGTGGAAAGAGAATAAATAAATTTATAAAAAAGGAAAAGAAATGGACATCTGGCCATTTTCAAAACAAGGTGGTGTGTTGGAGAAATTATTTCAAAAAGGTGTGGAGAAATGAATGCATGATGATGACACAAACCAAGCGTACCTCCCTAGTCGAATGAGCATGTTTTCACCCTCCTATGGAAGAGGATAAGAATAGGATATGAAGATGAGCAAGGACAGAGCACATAATATCGGGTAAGCTATGCTACAATCTCATTTCCCCCTTCTCCAATATTGATCAAAAGGGTGCTAAAAGTAGTCCATCTTTCTTGTTGTTTGCAATGATACATCTAGCATGTCTGCAAGGTGGCATGCACCATGTGCGGTCTATCCATATTGTTTTGTTGGAGCTCCCAGTGTTTTAACATTGGAGCTCCTATTTTGGTGGCTAGATTGTAATGAGGTAAATCACCTTTCCCTAGGGTGTGTCTTGTTCCAGATCCTCTCCTGATCCTAGATGAAATATTGTTTTGTTGGAGCTCGTAGTGTTTTAATGTTTCTTGTTCTAGAGCCTCTCGCGCTCCTAGATGAAATATTGTTTGTGAAGCTTCTATTCTAGAGCCTCTCCCACTCTTAGATGAAATATTATTACTGGAGCTCACAACCTTCCAATGTTTCTTAGGTTCATCCTTGGGATAATACATCTTGAGGTGCATGTGCTAAACAATGATGGCATAAAGCTTAAGTTTCCCACTGCTCTAATACATGTTCCAATTCTTTGGCGCTATATGTACCAAATACTAATGGTGTAAATCTTGAAGCTTCATAGCTCCCCTAGCTCTTATTCCAAACAACCTTGAAGTCTAAATATTTTCCCTAGCTCTTGTTCTAAGCAAGCTTGAAACCTAAAGCTGCAGTAGTTCCCCTAGCCTCTATTCCAAAACCTAAAGCCTAAAGCTCCAATAATTCCCTTAGCCCTTATTCCAATAATTGCCCTACCCCTTATTTCAAAAAATCCTAAAGTCTTGACTTTTGAGCTAGAAATGAGTTGACATAGCTAAAGGCTATTGATGAGAATATTACTATAGAAGGTTTGCTCCTGTGAGAAGAATGTGGGGGAGAGGATGAGCTTGATCTCCTTGCAAGCAAACACACACACACATAAAAGAGTAGAGAGGGACACAGGAGAGATGGATGGATGTTCTTTCTTCTATATCCTTCTCTTCTCTATAAACATAACATAAGGAGTTAAGAGTACATACTATAAAGGGAAAGTACTCTCCTACTATGACATACAAAGGTTGGTCAATAGTGTGAGCCTGATTGACTACACGAGGCCGGCGATATAAATATGCCGTAACTCTAGTACACTAAAGTGGCTATCCCACAACCTATAAACCAATGGTGCATAGTCTCACCAACCATGATAGTGATGTAAGTGTATAATCTATCACCCAGGTGGGTCATTATGTTCGTAGTAGCACTAGATAAGATTGATATTTCCACACTCCTCCTCAAGCTTAACTCCACACACTACACTCCAAAGCAAGCTTCTACACTCATGAAGATTATCTGTTCCCAATTCCTTCATGAAGTTGTTATCCACCTAATCCTCTATGTTGACATAATACCAAATCCACATCACCTCGCTAGAACCCCCATTATGAAATTGCTAATATGGCTTTAATCTCAATCCATCGACTGCTTTGGGCAATCACATGCTCTCTAGTGAAGTCATGTTGCCCTGCCCTAATGCTCCAATTATCTAACAAGGGCCTGTCCACTTGAGTTCAGTTTTGCTAGATACAAACCTATTCTTGATTTAAACCCTAACACCTAGTCACCTTTATGAAATATTTTATACTTTATATTTACGTCAACCCAATCCCCACTTTTTTGAATGGTTCAAGTGGTGGAATCAATATTGTGATGCATTTTGTCTATTGCACTCAGATGAGACCTAGCATCTGATATACATCACACTATTTTGAGAATTGTCATGCATATTTTGTAGGCCAACAAAACATGGCCTAAAATATCTTGTGGCCTATGATTTCTCTTCAAAATGTCCTCCCCATTGATGCCCTAATGTCCTTCTATAAGCATGCCTTGCTGCTCATAATCCAAGACACACCTACTGAGTTGCTAGTCTACCCCCATTTTATAGAATTGGTCTACTACCACTATATATACATCACATTGTTTTGAGGATCGCCATGCATCTTTTAGTATTGTGGGTCACCAAAGCCTAGGCTAGAGTATATTGTGGCATGTGATTTCTCCTCCAAAATGTCCTCCCCATTGATGGCCTCATGTGCTTCTGTCCACAGCACGGCTTGCTGTTCATAATCCAAGACATGTGTGTAAAGTTGTTAGTCTTACCCCATTTTATAGGGTTGGTCTACTACCACCGTATATACATAGTGCTTCTTAGTGAAAGTTTTTTTTAAAATCTATATTCATGCCATTCACATTTGTTTCTATCATTAAAAATGTCAGTATGTCATATTACCAATTACCTTCTAAGTTGATGGATTGTTAGTTGTGCGAGGACATAAGTTTATGTTCCATGTTGACCATCAAATTATGTACTTATCACAAGCAAACCAAATTTAACATAATTAAGACAGATGCAACATCCCATAAGGAAAACAAAAAGAGTGTGAATTAGGTCTATAACACAATACACAAACAACCGAGAGGATGGGTTAGAGATCCTAGGAGTAGGTGAGGACAAGTTGACACGAAGAAGACTAGTAAGTTAGACATAACATAATCTCAAAGACAAAAGGAAGGATGGATGAGTATGATGTATGGGATGATTTGAAGAACGTAGAACTAAATATCACATTAGATCAACTATTGACCTTGGTACCAAATTATAGGAAGAAGAAGCTAGCATTTAAGGTATTAAAACTGCTAGAGGATACCTTGGAGACTCCAGCCAAAGAGCCAATAGTGGATTTATAGAATACCATAGTAGAAAGGATACCGAAAGTGGACAATGCAGTTCCACAATTGATAGTGAACATCCGAGGTAATGTAATACCCAAATAACTTTTGGATAGAGGTTTTAGAGTGAACACAATGCCCGAAAACACAACTAAACATTTGTGAATACATGTATGGATACCAACTCCATTTAATATATCTGCATGGTAGATCAAATAATAGGTCGTTGGGCATAGTGAGAAACAAAAAAATGATGATTGTTGCAAGATGGAATTTCCCTAAAACATTCCTCGTGATACACATGGAATCAGTACATGGAGCATATCCGATCCTACTCAAAAGGCCATGGTTGGTGTGACATGGAAATATCAACTAGAACTAGGAGAAAGACAAAATAACCATCAAAAGAGGTAAGAAGAAGCTAAAATGTCAGTCAAGGAAGGCATGACAATTAAAAGCACAATCCAAACACTTCATAATATGGAAGGGAAAATCTGATGAATGGTGTGGAAGATGATGAAGAGTAGAGGATCTAGATGTTGTGTCATTGTTCATGGTGTATGTGGAGAAGAACCCTATGTAATACACGACAGTGGACCTACACAACAAAGTTAAAGGGGCTAAAAAAGTAAGCATAGACTCAATAGGTCATGCAAATAGACCCGATTTTTTATATATAAAGAAAGCAAGAAGTAGAATAGACTTCCCTAGAAGAGCTGAAGAATTGGATTAAAAACAAAAAGCTAGAAGAAAAGTTCAGCATGAAAATGGTGGATGCTAATCTATGTCTTAAGGAAGACCCTAAGAATGTCAAAATCAATGCAAAAGTAGATCAAAAATTCAAAGAACAACTAGTAAGCCTAGTGATAGAATGTAAAGATGTCTTTACATAGAGCTATTCATTTGCATGAAGATATACTAACATGGAACGCATTGGTCCTAGTTTTTATTAGCATTGGATCAACCTCAAGGAGGATGTAGTGCCAATAAGGCATTAAAGGTATAGAATGAATCCAAACTACCGAAGGAGGTTGGATTCATTTACCCCATAGAAAAGACAACCTTGATTTCTCCGATTGTGATTGTTTTGAAGAAGCCCAAGAAGGATCTCAAGATTAGAGTATGTGTTGATTATAGGAGGCTGAATGTAGCTACCATTTTAGATCCCTTCCCTTGCCTTTCATGGATTCATAGCTCGATGAGGTAGCTAGCCATGAGATGTATTCATTCTTACATAGATTCAATGGATACAACCAAGTTAGAGGATAGGGAAAGATGGCCCTTATCACATAATGGGATGTGTTTACCTCAAACGTAACGACTTTTTCCCTAAAAAATGCCCATGCTACTTTTTAACAAATGTATAAAGGAAACAATGATGCATCTTCTTTGGTCTTGTCCACATACCAAAAGTTTCCTTTGCTAAATTTCTCATTTTCTTCAACTCACATTTCCAAGGTATTCCTTCTCTAGATTTTTCTGGCTCTTTAGCAGGTGGCCTTCTACATTGGATTATGCTCAGCCCTTTCTAATTTAGACTAGATATTGGGCTTTCTGGACAATTTGGCATGCAAGAAATCACTTGGTTTTTCATTCTAAAAGGATTGAACGCTATCCTTACTTTTGTCAATCCTTGCATCAGGCTTTGTTTGATTCCATCTACCTAGATAGATGATAGCTAGTTGGCTTTGTTTTTTCAGTGCTTTTAGCTTCAGTGATTGCTTTTAGCTTCAGTGCTTTTAGCTTCAGTGATTGCTTTTAGCTTCTATGACTTCAGCATGTTTGGTCAAAAGCATTTACATCACCTCAAGTTATGTTTGTAAATATTCATGGACACATGACTTAAGCTCAATCTAGCCAAGTGTGCGGTGACATAAAAAATGATAATCGAACACATTGTCTCCAATGCTAGGTGATAAGAAACTATGTCATCACCATCAAATCTAAAGGGACTAGAGAGGTTCCTAGGGAAAGTCAAATGGTATGTATGATTCTTGAGGTACTTGACTCATATGGCCTACTATCCGTCATTGTTGTGCACACTTACTAGAAGAAAAGATATAGCCATATGCATAGTCAAATAAATATAACAGATCTTGTTTGGCTCAAGAAGATGCTTAGCTCACCACCAGTGATGATATCCCCATGTCTTTTTTGTGGATGCATTAGACATAGTAATTGGGAGTGTCCTACTGCAGTAGTCAAAGGAAGGAGGGTACATACTAGTGCATTATGCCAGAATGTTATCCTCACAGTAGAGGAAAACTGCAACAATACTAAAAGGGAAGCATTGGGACTCGTTTATTTTGTGCATATTACGCTACATCCATCGGATGGTCTAGTGCTCCTAATTAATCTGGTTCTTTATTTTATAATCTTGATAGAAAGTCTACTACTTTTTTTCAACCTTTAAGGATCTAACCTCTCAAATATTAAATTAAGTAATATTTCTCAAAATGAGAATGAAAGTGCATGTGAATCTATAGCTTGCATGAAACATTTGAATCAAAGATGTAAAGAAAGAGAATGAACGAGTGATAACCAATTATCATCATGGTTTCTTATTGGATTACACAATCTTGGTCTTCATGATCATATGATGGTTGATAGTGGATTACAAACATTGGATGCTTCAAGTCATCTAGTCATTAGTCCATTAGATGGTAACATGAAGGATAAAGCTGGAAGGAAATCAAACTAAAAAATTCCTTTAATTATTTTACAAGCAACCCAAGCTACTCATCCAATGCTCAAAGAGCAACATGTTGGTTAGATGTCAGTTAATGAGCTCACTGTAGCATTGGAAAAACTGGGACAAAAACTTAAAATTATAGATACTTGTGGAAATGCACGACATGCTCATACGTATCCTTGTAAAGATCTAGTGTGGTGTGCGATCCACCACCAAAACCATACAAGTATTGGATGTCCTCAATTAAGGCAAAGGCTAGTCTTATATTATGTGCCATTGTATGCAATGGTAACCATGATACCAATTCATGTCGTTAACCTAGAGTATTCAATGCCTTTCCCTAAAAGAGCACCACTTGCTCTACCAAATCCATCACGCGATCAACCACAGCATCACAACCTCCATTATGAAGAACTGTTATGGTCAATCAACTTTTGATTGATGAATTTGTATAAAAATTAGGTTATGAGGTTGAACTAGTGGAGCCAAAACCACCATATGTGGATGAAACCCAAGATTATTTGCCAAGAAGTGCGAGAGCTTACCTAGGATGTACGGTGGCATAAAGTAATAATACCATTGTACCACGTGCTTCGCCACTTTAGAGAATGATGGCATGGAGCTATTGGCTCTAACACCAAGCTCTAAAACTAGGCTTTGATACCAATGTTGGAGGAGGGAGTAGATGCTCTACACACACACACATAGACACACAGTCACACATAGACACACAGTCACACATACAATCGTATATCGAGATTAGAGAGTGAGAGAGACGAGATGTGATAGCTAGAAGTACTCGATACAATCATAAGAAATGAATGGAGTACAAGGTACTTATAGTCCTAGGGATGATGTGCCTAACACACTAGAGTGTGTTAACAGGGGGAAAAAACCCATGCCACCAGCATAGGGTAAAAAGTGCTCGTGTATAAGACTATTCACACTAGGATTTTCCAGAGGACAAAGGCTAACAGTGTTAACCCAAAAAGGTGATAGCATGTCCCCCCTTACTTTGTAGATTGAAAAATTGTGTTAACCCAAACAGGTGATAACATGTCCCCCTCCCTACTATAGATTGTGCCCTCGAAAGCTAGATTGACTTCAACTTGTTCTCCCATAAGCCTCTGTAGATGTCCTTTCTCTTTTGAATAGTTCTTGTAACTCTGTTTGGAAGTCCAAAAGTTTGTGTCGAACAGATATGTCCTTCAATTTTCCATTCTTTCTAGGCACAACAGTAGGTGATACCCAATTGGTATGCTCCATTCAAGTTTCAAAATTCCCTCCTTGAATATTGTGTTCATCTGGTAAGGACATTGTTTCATAAGTCATGATAAGAATGGTATGTTACAACACCTCAAGAGGTAGTCCTTTCATATAAGCATACTTCCAAACAAAACAATCCTTAAATTCTTTCGAGATATCAATTAAGGTATGTTGCCACCACCTCAAGAGGTACTCCTTTCATAACAGTATACTTCCAAGAGGTACTCCCTTCATATCAGTATACTTTTAAGAGGTACTCCTTTAATATTAGTATACTTTTAAGAGGTATTCCTTTCATATTAGTATACTTCCTTGAATTCTTTCATATTCCAAGAGGTACTCCTTTCATATTAGTATACTTCCAAGCAAAACAATCCTTGAATTCTTTCAAGAGATCAAATAAATCTTTTTTCTCTTCTAGAGTCACATCCTTTGCAATAAAATTTGGTTTAAGGTCTTATCCTAGGTTCTATAATATCTACTTCCTTGACTACTATTGGGCCATCATAGGGCATACCTTAACTACTATTGGGCCATAATAGGTCCTCTCCTAGGTTTTGCAATAAGAAGATAATGAAACTGTATTTTGCTTCTTAGATCTCCATGAAATAAGACCGGAGCCAAGACCGGAGCCAAGAGTGAAGCAATAATCAGAAGTGGATTGTCGAGTATCCTGATCACCTACTCAATCAACATCAGAGTATCCAACCAGCTCAGTGCCTTCTCTGAAAGAGAGACCATAGTCCAAGGTACCGGATAAGTATCGAAGACCCTCAAAGTGGACCTGCCCCAATGAGAATGTTGAGGAGCGGAAGAAAATTGACTAAGAACACTAACACTATAAGAAATGTCCAGCTTGGTGTAAGTCAAATAAATAAGAGAACCAATAAGCCACTCGTACTGTGTAATGTCCTCAAAGTAGAGAGGGACTATCATGGGAGAGCTTGGAGTTGGGATCCATCAGACAAGAAATTGGACGACACTCGGTCATCCCAAATGTCTCTAGGAGCTGCTGCAAATATCTGTACTGGCTAAGAAACACTCCATCAGAAGACTGATAGACCTCCATCCCAAGAAAGTAGTGGAGAAGTCCTAAATTAGTCATCTCAAAAATCTTTTGAAAATGTAATTTATTAGGAAACTACTTTGTCCAATGACTTTGCCTCTCGATCAAACATCCTAATAACTTCTTCCATTGTTCCTAATTCCAAAAGATAAAAACATGAAAGCATACTATAAAAATTTCCACAACACAAACATGTCTTCATTGCCTTGGAAAACTAGAGTTAATTTTTGACACTTGAAATGATAAATATTGTGGCTTATGTTAACTAGTCTGTCGCCAAACGGACATTGACATTGAGGTTGAGGAATGGGCCAAGCGAGATCTTCCCCTTTTAAAGAGAAGCATGCAAAGATCGTAAGTAGACCTACTTTTACCTATCATTACAAAAGAATTACATTCTTAAATATTTTTTTTTAAAATATAAGTATTCCATCGAGGCCTTCACGAGTAGTAAGCCATGCTTAAATTTTCTTTGACCATAGCTTGGAGGATTTATATTTTCCTACTCTTGAGAATAGAACCCACTACTTCACACAATCAATGTGTCAAGCTACTTTACACTTTTTTCCCTCACATTACTAGGACTAAAATCAAGTCGTTAAGAATAGGAAGTGTTTTCCATGACCAATTTTATGATGAGAAGTGCAAACTTTTAACACATTCGAATGAAACAAGACCTAGTAAGAGGTGGTAATTCAGCCAAGCACTCTTTTGAACCTTTTAGCTTCATTGGTG
Source organism: Cibotium barometz (assembly GCF_041138505.1). NCBI lineage: Eukaryota > Viridiplantae > Streptophyta > Polypodiopsida > Cyatheales > Cibotiaceae > Cibotium > Cibotium barometz. The sequence goes on along the minus strand of NC_141105.1, from coordinate 34,849,907 downwards.
CAAGACTACACTATGTAGATTAATTTTTCTTAATAAGATCCACTTTACTCATATTTTGTTAAGACCTTGAACAGGGTTCGCCCTTTGCTTGACTAAAATAAAATAATATGCTATGTTTTATCTATGCAATTTCAACCACAATCACACTTCTATTTATCAATTTAATTGGACAAAAGAAAGCACATACAATTGTTGTGACAACACAACACTTACATCGAGGTGTCTTCTCATATAGCAGTATGATGCGGTCTACCACTTTGCAACATCTTTACCTTGTTTACTTGGTATAAATCTTTTATATGCACACTTTAGGCCTTTTAATTCCCTTAAAATGGCCGTGAGGTATAGGTAGTCCCAACAAGGAAGACCCTTCAAGGTAGGTCAATTCTCATTGACCACATAAAAGCTATTAGATTGTTGTGTGTGTGTGTGTTTGGGAGATTGAGGTTGTGTGTGTGTGTGTGTGTGTGTGAGAGAGAGAGAGTTGGATAGAGAGGAGGAACGACATGATCATAAAATGATTAATCACAAGAACATTGCAATGAAATTTTTTAAAAATAATAAATGATCATAAAATGATTAATCACAAGAACATTGCAATGAAATTTTTTAAAAATTATAAAAATAAGGGAAAAATATTTTCTAGTAAAAATTAAAACGATGTGGTTTTGCAATTTAAAAAAACAAGGAAAAAATGGTCCCATGCTGCTGGGAAGACTAGTCAAATGATGTGGTTTTGTAATAATGACATCATGCATACATGGGATGTGGACAAGAACATTGACCATCCCCCACACAATGTGCCTACTATATGGCCATGGCTGAAGGCACAAATCTAACAGTTGAGGAGGTATACGCATGGGTATAACTTACAAAGTAAGCCATTGGGAAGAGAGAAACAAACTCCATTGAGCTTAAGCCAGCCCTAGAAGTGCCTAGAGGAGAGACAAACACATTCAGAATTGATATGTCACGAGATGGTCATTGCACAAGATACAGAACATAAATTTTAGAAGAAGGTACAAAAAGGATCAAGAAAACACTAGATATAAATACACAAGTGCAGGTGTTTCAATATTCCAAAACATGGGGCTTTCACCACCATTGAGACGTTTGGAGAAGGTTCTTATATGTGGAAAGTTATGATGTGCATATAAAAATGCATCCATCATGCTCATGTCCAGATTTTTTGGGAAGCAAAAACCCTACTTAGCATGCAAGCACTTGTACTTTGTGTACATGAGAGCATGGGATTGAGCACTTGTACTTTGTGTACATGAGAGTCATGGGATTGAGCCAAAATGAAAATATGTTTATTCACCAACCAATTTTGACAGAGAAGGAGGTAACCGAATGTCTACGTAGAGAACGAGCCTACCCTAAATTGGTTTAATGGACAACTAATGTTCCTAATTTTAACTTCAGAGATGTATGGGATATGCAAAAATGTTCTAGGTATCATTTTATTGGAACAATTTCCATCGAGTAATTTTATTTGAGCTTGTATCATTTTATTTGGATGTATCATTTTATTGGAGAAATTTTATTTTGCTATTGAGAGAGATAGATAAGAGAGACAAATATATATATATATATATATATATATATATATATATATATATATATAGAGAGAGAGAGAGAGAGAGAGAGAGAGAGAGAGAGAGTAATGTTAGAGGTACATATGTGTTACGATTTCAAAAACACTTATTGGTGTTTTCCATGGATTTTGTATTCAATGTCTCATGTATGGAAGTGACTTTTATCAATATCTCGCAAAAGTGTGCAATAGAGAGAGAGAGAGAGAGAGAGAGAGACAAATAAAGAGAGAGAAAAAGAGAGAGAGACAGAGAGAGAGAGAGAGAGAGAGAGAGAGAGAGAAGAAGAGGGAGACAAATAAAGAGAGAGCGATAAACCGAGATCCCCCCATTATTAAAAAACTGCTTGTTGCCATATTTGGGTTTATGCTTGCCCGAATTTGCTCGCCAAAAAAAAACCCCTCGCTTAAATTACTCAAGCATAATTTATTATCACTTGTTGCCATGGATTATTGTACCAAGTGGATAGAGGCCCGTGCAACCCGAAAGGATAATGCAAGGGCAAGAGCCAAATTTCTTTATGAAAAAAAATCCTCACCCTAATATCCCTGAGCTAATGGTCATAGGCATAAAGCAGCACCATAAGTTTATATGTGCTATCCTAACCAAGACAATGGAAGCCTCACACAATGACTAGGAATAGAGGTTACCACAACTTCTCTTTGGGCTTATAGAATGGCCTATAAAGTTGCCATCCACATGACACCTCTTGACATATGGAACACATGCTGTCATGCCCATGAAATTTTTGGTACTAAGTTTAAGAATTGCAGCCATGGAGAGGTTCAAAGGGAATGTACTGAGTATTTGAACTTGATTACTTTGATGAAGCCCGATTGCATGCCGTCTAGTAGGCAAAAAGTTGAGGCTCAAGGAATGGTTCAATGAAAATCTCAAGGATAAAGATATCGAAGTCAGGCATATTATTCTCTTGTACAGCACAAAGAAACAAATGCACAATGTCAAGTATAAGGGCCTAGGACCATTCCTTGTTTGCAAACTCACCCTACCAAGGATCAATGCCCATTAAAACACTTATCACAGTGTCGAAATGCAAGGCTTCTTCAATGGTAGCAAACTTAGATGCTATTATGGATAATTGACTAAGAATGCCTTGAATTCCATTCATCAAAAAGAATAATGGAAAATCAAAGAAGCTACACTAAAAAGAGAGGCCCAACGAGAAGCAAAGGCACGCCAAGAAAAGTTGCACAACCACCACATTTCAATAAACATGGCCCAAGTTGTTGATCTAGAAGAGGAGGACTATGAGGTAAAGCTCCTTAGACTCTAGCTGGGCATGACCACAAAGACTAGCCTAGAACACAAGCTCGCTATTTCCGATGGAATGAAAGACAGTTTAGATGATGGAGATGATGACACTCCTTTCCAATAAAAGAACTTGATTCACGCTAAAAAAAGGGGAAGGTACATTCTCATAATATCCTCAAGAATTTACATTATCAAAATCAAAAACTCCCAGTGTGATAGGATAACCTAATGTCCCATGCAACCTAGCGTGTGCTACAACAACCATTGTTAACACCCACAAATGCACAAGTTGAAGGAGTAGAAACATTCAAAACCTCGTGCATAGGACCATTCACTACTATGTTCTACATTGGGAGAATAACACCCCTTGGAAGGGAAGTTTTATGTTACACTTGCAGGTTCCATGCATGAAGAAGTACTTCTCGGATGAGGATGGATGTGGCACGATCAATGCCAAATAGATTGGGACTTGCGAACTACTACCTTACAACTAACTGCTGCTGGATAGATAACTGTCCTAATGACTGATGAAGAGCCCATTGCTTGTCTACCTTTAACACTACCATTTTGCCACCATCAACAAAATGCTCATATCCATCAAACATCCACAGGTATCCCACACCCCATCCAAGCCACTTAAAAAGAGGCCTATCATACTACTAAGATAAGTGACCAAACTCCAATAAAAGCCTCGCCTAAGCCTGATCAACCTTCACCATTGAGTAGCCCCTTGACTTAAGTGGCCTCTCTAAAAACTAACCCAACTAATATCCATACTGCTAACATAACTAACCTTACAAAATTTCGACCACCCATTAGTCTCCAGTAACACCAACGTTTCCATGAGAAGGGCGACAGGTTGTGGGTACCAAAAGTATTGCTTCAAAAGCACAGTTACTAAGAAGGGTAACGGAAAATATGGGTGCCCAAGAGGAAGGTCCCACGTATACCAATCTAAGCCACACTATTGGTTGAACCACATACCAGAACACTGTACCTCAAACCTCAAACCCAAGGGTTAAAGCTACTGGAGGCCTAAAGTTACTATGCCGGGAAGAAACAACTTTGGCTTCCCAAAGCAGTGTAATCCACAATGCCCCATTAAGCAAGACAACCTCCACAAAAGTACGCTACCCAAAGATGGTGGGTACCTTGACACACTTCTAGTGGCCCAAGGGTATTATGAAGGTAACATAAGCATTTGGCTCCCTAAGGCCACACCATCAGTTCCCCCAACCTCTTCAGTCACAATAAAGAGCACAAAGGAGCAATGGCAATGGCAACCCAAGGTTCCAAGTAACAAAGAAACCCTCGCCACCACAAACCATGCCAAGGGTTTAAAAAATTTTGACCAATCCATAGAGCCCCACAACCATCTCCAAACAAACCTAGGACATGATAATCCTTCCACCTCAAACTTGGCCTTGCACCACCCACTTCCCTACCGCCATCGGCCTTCCTCTCAAGCCTTGCCATTTGGGCCAAAAATAGGTACCTCACCCTTTGCCACATGAAGGGAACCCATCATAAAAACTCATGATAAATGTCAAAGAAAGCAGAAAAAGAGTGGAGGAAAGCAATTGTATTGGGGCAGAGAAGAAAGCAAAAACCAAAGAAAGCAGCATGAAAGAAAGTCTGCAAAAGGATGCCACCACTATTGATGTAACATGGTTCTCTAATCACTGATTGTCTAGGTACATCTTCGGATGCGGGGGCTATGGCAGGTGGAATCTTAGCCCATGGTACGGCCCATCACCTTGACTGCTAATGATCACATTACCACCACCTCAGACGCTTCACCCAAAAAGCACCCGATGCACATGCACGCTCATGTTCACTTGTGCGCATGCATGCTCACTTCTACGCATGCACGTTTCCATCTATGCACGCACGTTTCCATCTATACATGCATGTTCACTTTTGTGCATGCATGTTTCCATCTGCATATGCACGTTCACACCTTAGCACACACGTTTGGAGTTCTGAATACACGTATATCGATCTGCATATGCACGTTCCCAAGAATGGCATGTGAACATATGTACCATTGTGTACATATGTTCCCAAGTAAAATACTATAAAAATAGAGGGCACCCCTCTCATTTTTCACTATTCCCTCTGCACACCTAGCCAAACTATTGCCAAATTTTTATAGCCTTCTCCCCCTGTCTTCCAACTCTCAATATCCCCCACTCATTATGAGGCGAGTGTTATGCTCCTAGGGCCTTAGAGACCTCTTTTGACACAGTGCTCCTTACTCCCACCAAGAAGAGGAAGGCCACCAAAGTCGCCAATCTCTTGGAATATTAGGTAGTCACTTCTCCCCACTCAGCATGGACGAATTCCTTTGAGAAGTCAGTGGGCTGCTTGTTCTTCATGTCCATGGCCACTCTTTGTTGACTGCAAGCACCCCTAGCTCTTCAACGATGATAACTCATCTTCGTTGTGGAAAATGTCTTCCAGTGTGTCATTTTCTAGAGGTCCTTCCTTGTTAACCCAAGAGGTGAACATGGCTCTTGGCCTTTTGGTGAAGAAAGCTTTCTCTGCATATTGTGGGGATCCCCCACTTTGACTTTGAGTCTCTTTTCTTCCTTGATCAAGGCTCCTTCAATACCGATGAAGGTTGGGCCGGGTAGTTTCTTCAAGGTGGCCACCAATGGGCTAAATTCTTCGAAGGTAAGGATTGCTATGACATCCTCCTCTTCCACTAGAGACCCAACACATGTAAGTTGTTGCATAACTCTTTTCATTTTATTTAGACCTGTTTGGAGTGACTCACCTTCTTTGATGTCCCAACCTAAAATTTTGATTTTTTAGACTTATTTTGGAGTTTTTTTGTTTGGCACCAAATAGTTTCTGTAGTTCATTCCATGCTCTTTTAGAGTTATCTTCTGATGTAATGTGATGGATGAAACTATCACCTAGCTTTAATGCAATGATGACTAGAGCTCTCTCATCTCTTCTTATCCAAAATCTTTTATCATTCCCTTCTAATCCTGAACATTTCTCTCTTCCATTTAATATCCCCCAAAGCCCATTTTTCATAAGAACAAACTTGAGTTTTACTTGGATGTATGGAAATCTTCACCATTAAATTTTTCTACTCTACGAGTGGATTTAACATGGTTTCCTTGTGGCGATGGGAAGGTCTTTTCAATACCCAAAGCCAATGGCTAGTCCCTTATAAAGGTGGATATATGCATTTGTTGAGATTAATACTTCCCAAACTATAAAACCAAAAAATACCCTAACTTGGGAGAGTGATTTAGAGTACTAAACCAAGGAGCAAACTAGTTTTGATGATGCACAAGAGTGTAGCAACACCCTATTGGTAAAGTAACACCTTAATGGTAGCAACACCCTAATGGTAAAGTAACACCCTAATGATAAAGTAGAACCCTTAATGGATATGGAAATTGATTGTAATTAGCACTAATTACCTTATTAATAGAGGTAACTTTTTGCGAATAGAGCAGAGAATGATTTGACAATCAAAGCTTCAATGATTGTTGTTTGTGCTTAACAAATCAATGTATACACTCTCTACATCACATGTATTGAACCCATGAAGTAAGTGATTGCTAATATGATTAAAAAAATCTAAGATTTTTTACCCTTCATGCTGGAATTTTGTCTCGCCAATTGGCTACCCCCTTTTGATACCTTTGATTTGATCAATAAATCCCTACTGCTGTGAAGTGTTGGAGCTTCTTGGGATGAAGTACCGGCTCCAAGTTGTGCTTCTTTGAAGAGAATGAACCAAAAAGTACTTGATTCTTAATGATTTGGAGCTTGGAAAAAGAAGGAAAAATTGCTTGAAAACTAATTAAGAAAACTAATCATTTTGCTAATCTAACCTATCCTATGGTACATAGCTACTCTCAACGGATGATGGGTGGCTCTAATACCAACTTGCAATTTGCACCTAGAGTTGATTAGGTTATATGTACTCACATCTTAGCATGCTGCAAGAAAGCAAGAAGAAGATTAACAGTAATGATAATGCAAATGAAAAAAATCAAGCATAATGACAATGACAAGAGGTTTAGCTCAAAATCCCATATATTTGATCCATGAGATAGAGTCCCTTTTTATAGGCTTGAGTACATCTCCATTAGCCATTAATCATGGTCTATAAACTTGCTCAAGAATTCCCTAATCTTTTTTAGATTTGAGTACATCTCCATTAGCCATTAATCATGGTCTATAAACTTGCTTAAGAATTCCCTAATCTTTTCTAGATTTGAGTACCATCTCCCTTGAAGTGAGCATCTAGCATCTCCCTTGAAGTTAGCACCTAGCATCCTTTCCCACTTCTTGTTGGCACCACATCCCTTGCTATTTCAACACTCCCCCCCCTCGAGTGATGAATTACTACTACCACCATACATACACCGGACCTACACTCTTAATTTGCTAGAGTGGTTTATCATAGGTGCCTCATAGGGTAAAATATTAGCTTAAAGGCTATATTTTTACACAAGGGTAGGAATGGTATAAACACAAGGTGAGAGGAATGCCCTCTTCCATCAGCTAGAAAAGTCCTTCCAATTCTTGGGAAGCTCCTTCAATTGGCTCTTCTTTAGTCATGATGCTGGCTTGATTATTGTTTAGAGACTTCTTCTTGCTCCAATATTATGCCTCTTAGTCCTTTGGTGAAGAAAGCTTCCTCCTCATATTATGAGGATCCCCCCACTTTGACTTTGAGTCTCTTTTCTTCCTCGATCAAGGCTCCTTCAATGCTGGTTACGATCGGGTCAAGTAGGTTCTTCAAGGTAGCCACCAATGACCTAAATGCTTCCAAGGTCATGCTCTTGAGAAGGATTGTTATGGCATCCTCCTCTTCCACTTAGACCCAACACATCCAAGTTATTGCATAACACTTTTCATTTATTTAGTGTGTTTGGAATGACTCATTATCTTTGATGTTCGATCCAAAAATTTGAATTTTTAGACTAATTTTGGAGTTCTTTTATTTGGCCCCAAATAGTTTCTCTAGTTCGTCCCATGCTCCTTTTAGAGTTATCTTCTGATGTAATGTGATGGATGAAACTATCACCTAGGCCTCATGCAATGATGGCTAGAGCTCTCTCATCTCTTCCGATCCAAAATCTTTTATCTTCCCCTTCTAATCTTGGACATTTCTCTCTTCCACTTATTATCCCCCAATGCTCATCTTTCTTGAGAGCAAATTGAAGTTTTACTTGCCATGTATGGAAACCTTCACCATTAAATGTATCTACTACTATAAGTGGATTCGACATGCTTTTCTACAAAGGCGGAGATATGCATTTGATGAGATTAACACTTCCCAAATTTAAAAATCGTAAAACCAAAAAATACCATGATTTGGGAGAGTGATTTGGAGTACTAAACCAAGTAGCAAATTCATTTTGATGATGCACAAGGTGTTAGCAACACCCTAATGGTAAAGTTAAACCCTCAATAGATCTATAAATTGACTGTAATTAGCACTAATTATCTTGTTAATAAAGACATTTTTTTGCTAAAAGAGGAGAGAATGATTTGACAATATGATTGTTATTTGTGCTCAACAAATCATTGTATACACTCTCTACATCATATGTAGTGAACCCATGAAGCAAATGATTGCTAGGATGATGCAAAAATCTATGTTTTTTTATCCTTCAGGCCAAAATTTTGCCGCCATAACTGCCGACCCTTTTCATACCTTTGATTGATTAGCCATCCTTTTATGTGTTGTAGCTCCTTGAGATGATGTACCAGTTGTAATTTGTGTTTCTTTGAAGAGAACGAACCAAAAAGTGCTTGATTCTTGATGAATTGGAGCTTGGTAAAAGAAAGAAAAATTTGCATTAGGCTTGCCTATGGTTGTGCTAACTTTGCAACAATCTATATCTATTTTTTGAAGTAGAGTAAACCTTGATGCTTAACACAAAAAAGAAATATTCCCAATTTATTAGTTAGATTAGGCATTCATAGTAAAACAAGACATAAGGATTTGTAAAAAAACCTTTGAGAGCATAAGTAATCACATTTTCATGAGCCACTCATTCTACATTGACATTTTCATGGTTGCCATCCTCTATTTCTCTTAAGTTGTAAAACACTTTGGCATTGCCGTTCTTTCTTCTTTCTTCTACAAGCACACTCATTCTACATTGACATTGCCATTCTCCATTTCTCTTTAGTTGTAAAACACTTTGGTATTGCCGTTCTTTCTTCTACATTGTCGTTCTTTCTTTCTTCAATATTCTCATCATGAAGATGTACTAAAGACTTTCTTTCTTCCAATAGTAGGTACAAAGATTTGTGGCCACCTTTTCCATATTGCTCTTGGAGTTATTGATAGGAACTTTTGGCTTTGGCTTGGTATTAACAACTTCTCATGAATAAATATTCCATGTAGTCATAACTTTTGTTCATAGCACTCATGTGAATATGCTAAACTTTGTAGGGGGACCATGTGGAAGCAAGAGGGTGCACATGTAGTTATCAACACTCATGTGAATATGCGAAACTTTGTAGGGAGACGAAGAGGGTGCACATGCAACTGAAAGAGAGTAGAGCTGAAGGGGATGAAATTGAGTGGAAAAGGGTGGCACATATAGTCGTTGCGTTTGTTCACAGCATTCATGTCAATATGCAATACTTTGTAGAAGGAGCGTGAGGGTGCACATGCAATTGAAAGAGAGTAGAACTTGAGGGGTTGAAATCGAGTGGAAAAGGGACATGGACACACACACACACACACACACACACACACACACACACACACACACTCGGCTCCTAGGTGAGAGATCCCGAGTTTAACCCCGGGTTGTCATATGGATAATATCTGGTCCATTGGCTTGGGAACAATGTGAAACATACTCTCTCGTCTCTCTCTCTTCCGTTTATTATTACAAGCTGATCAAGTTGCGTGTCCAACTTAAATGGAGAGAGACACCCCCATGCACGCAAGTTGGGCGCCCACGCCAAAGTATTTAGCCATACCAGCATGCCACATCATCTGCATAAGCTTTTTAGAAATGACGTGGAAGACACGTGGTTTTGCCAAACGCCGACATGTGGGCGGATCTCCCGGAAGTCGCAACTAATGTTATTACGTTGTTGTGTTTATGTGCTCTTCTGGTTACAACACACACTTCCGTTTCCGCGGGTCGCTCTCGTCTGTGTAAAACGACTAGTTGCCAAAGGGGGCGAAGCGTGCGCAGGCGGCAAGAGACAGACAAAACAATCCATCTCCTCCATCTTCATCTTCATCTTCATCTCCATAGCCAAGCCAAAAGCAAGCAAGCTTCTTCCATTTGTTTTTGCTGTGCTGTTTTTGCCCCTTTGTGCATCACCCATCCTGCTCCGAATCTTTGGCTTAATATTCCGAATATGCGTTCTTGCTTCGCATAAGCACCCGCTGCCCTGAAAGAATTATTCGGTTTTTGGATGCGACAGGGTGCCTTTGATCTGTGCCCGGGTTTCAAATTGCGATTGTGCTGAAATCGATTTCGAGGATGCCGAAGCGCAGGGATCAGGGTTGTGGGTCGAGCTCGCATTACGTCAGGATGCAGAATGGGTCGCCCACCATGTCATTACCGAGGCGGGAAGAGGAGCGCGTCTTCGACGAGCTGCCCTCTGCCACCGTGGTGGACGCATCGCGATCCGAAGGTCACGAAATTAGCCAGTTCCAGCTCGTCTACACCATCGAAATCCAGTACAAGCAGGTACAACCCCTCTTACTCTTCATCCCCCAATGCCCTCCTCCTTCTATATAGTATGCATGTGGGATTGATGTGCAGACCTTCAAGGCACGACTGGGCTTACATGTAGGGTACCGTCAACCAGACAAAGGCAAAGCTTAATTTTACTTTGATAGCTTCTTTGAGGAAGGGACCTACATAACCCTTTATTGCCACCCACATAACATACATGGTTTTCCTAAGGTCCATGAACCCACATAACGTATCCTCATAGCCCAATTGAACCTACATAACTCAGCTTCTGTTTTAGGTGTAACATGACTGTATGGTAGCACTACTTATACACATATCCAATTGAACCCATATAGCTCACTTTGTTTTTTTAAATTGATGATTCACATACACACATATGTGAACTCCTATACCCCCCTACCTAACCGATTTCACACAGCCTAGTCCTCTGATTGAAGAATCTCTGCATGAATTTACATATTTACATAGTTAAACCCACGTCTTATAGCCCTGTGTCTGCACATGAATTTGCGTACACACACACATTTCAATCCAAATAGCCCAGTTTAGCGTCTTCCAAGCGAAAGTACACAAAGCAACGCACATACATAAACAATTCACAGAACTCACCTTTGCTTTTTCAAACTGAGGTCTACATAGGAACTCACATGTTGAGCTCTCATAACCAAATGTTTTCTCTGAATTGAAGGTCTACACGTAAACCTGCATACATACACAATCTAACTCACTGAGGTCTACACAAGAACTATCATACATATACAGTCACTTTTATAAGTGTAGTTTTACTTTTTTCAACTGAAGGTTTATACATGAACCTTTATTCATACACAATTGGACCTGTAGACCCCAGTTATGCTGCTTTGACTTGAAGCTCTACTAATGAACCTGCAATGCATACACACATGGCCCAGTTTTGGGTGAAGGTCTACTGATGAACCCCACACGCATAGATAGATCAACATGTATCAGGTTTATACATGAACCCTTATTCATACACAATTGGACCTGTAGACCCCAGTTATGCTGCTTTGTCTACTCATGAACCTGCGATGCATACACACATGGCCCAGTTTTGGGTGAAGGTCTACTGAAGAACCTCACATGCATAGCTAGATCAACATACAGACACATAGAAAATTGATCCTGTACACACAGAGAACCATAGACAGTTGAGCACTGCAACATACGTGGACTGTCATCCCAGTATGGAGCTTTCAAGAATTCAGCTGTAACCTGTAGCGGGTCCACATGCTTAGAATCCAGTTTAAGCAGCAGTTATGAATGTATCACAAATGTATGATGCCAGAGGCATCAGATATGATTGGAACAATCTGAGCCTTAGTTTTGCTACATGCATACTCGTTGAACCCATGTACATATTAATGGCGGCAAGTTTTTTCCTGCAGTTCCAGTGGAGGCTTGTCAAGAAGGCATCACAAGTTCTTATGTTACATTTTGACTTGAAAAAGAGAGCATTGATTGAGGATTTGCAGGAGAAGCAGGAACAGGTATGCAAATTCTGGCTATGAGACCCTCCTGGTCATTGTATTAGTGTGCATTTTACTCATGGTTTTTTCCTGGCCTTTATTGAAGGTGAAAGAGTGGCTTCAACATCTAGGGTTGGGAGAGCATAGTGGAGGTGCAGTGGCTTTTCAAGGTCATGATGATGATGATTATTTGGAGGATGCTCATCCTTCTTTGTCTTCACGAAGGTTACACCTATACATTTATAAAATATTACAGAAAGCCTTTGCACTCGTTTTTTGTTTGCTAGGTAGATTATGACTAATGACCTTTGCATTTGAACAGAGATGTTCCATCGAGAGCTGCTTTTCCAGTTATTAGGCCGGCTTTGGGACGTTTGTCTTCTATCTCATTGAAGGCCATATCAGCAATGCAGGACTACTTAAACCATTTTCTTGAAAGTTTGGACATTGTCAACACTAGAGAGGTACTTTCTTGTTTTAATGAGAATTCACACGAAAATATTGCTCACTCGAATATATTTTTGGAGATTCAATTGTTATCAATGCTAGAGAGATATGTCCGTTTTGGCAAATGTAGATATTTCGAATTGAGCGCATGGTTCTTTATTTTTTTGTGTTCTTGCGGCATCATGCATTTGCTTGGAGGCAGGAGACAGGGCAGAGAAAGAGAAACCCACAGCACTTAATAAGATGTAAAATGGTGGAAATGCCCAAGAGATGGGGCTTTAGAAATAAGACAAAGAGGGTCCTGAGTTCCAGTTAATTAGATCTACCAATTCATCCCATCCCGCCCCATCCCGCCCCTTTCCCCCCCTCCCTTCCTTAACACTCCCAAAAAAAGACCCACTTTTATTCTGTCACTGGGGCTTGGAGATCACAGTAGTGCACATAGGCTTATATTCCATAATGCCAATTTTTAGATCTGTCAGCTGCCAGTTTTTGGAGCAGCCAGCTGATCCAGCAGTCCAGCCAACTTGCAAAGCTTCTAGCCCTCTTAAATCCAGCCTCTGGCAAACTGCAGAGGTGTGCCAGTATACCCCTGCAATTGAGTGCACAATGAGGTGTCACAACATTCAGCAGTTTGTAACCCTCTCTATCTTTGCTCTTATCAGTAAGACCAAATACTCCACAAGGAAGGTATAGGAGGGAGGGGGCATCACTCAACCAGCAAGTGTGTAGACCTATCAGCGTAGTGAAAGGGTTAACAGACAGAGAATCATAGCAGTAGATATGCAACACAAGCACACACAAAGTATCTACTTTAATTTGGTGTGAATCCCAAGAACCCAAGCTTAATTATACAAGTTAATATGTAAAATGCTGCCTCGGGGAAAACAAACTGATCAACAATATAGTAGGAATGCCCAAGTTGATGGCCAATGTTGATGTTCCCCAATTCTGAGAAGATTCCTGGTAACTCTCCTGCCTTCAGATGCATGCTAGGCCTTTGATTTGGCTGCTTGACTGCTGTAAACCCCAATTCTGAGAAGATTCCTGGTAACTCTCCTGCCTTCAGATGCATGCTAGGCCTTTGATTTGGCTGCTTGACTGCTGTAAAAGGCTAATCATCTTATGATGATGTGGGAAGGGGCCATGTCTATTTATAGGGCACTTTGGGGTCATTTATGCAGGTCGGCCTGCTCGACCAGCTATCCGGACCTACATGATTGTTGCCCGATTGGTCCACGGCCTGCCAATGTGATCACCCAGCCTGTTTAGCATGTCCGGTTGGTGTGGACTGGTTCGGTGCCCAGTTTGACCACCTGGAGGTGGGTCACACAGAGAAGGTCTGGCATCACGTTGGCAGGCATCCTTGGTGTCGACGCTCATGATAGGGAAAAATACAACTTAGAACCAAAATTATCAAAGGGAGTGTGTCGGTTGGTGTGGACTGGTTGGCGCCGAGTTTGACCACTTGAAGGTGGGCATCACATTGGCGTGCGCATCCTTGATGTTGATGCCTGTGATAGGAAAAAATGCAACTTAGTACCAAAATTATCAAAGAGAGCTTGCCAAAAATGACCGGTAAACTTGGCATCCCTATCTTAAACAATGTTCTAGGTAAGTCCCATACAAGGTACCAAAACTGAATGAACAATTAGCAACATCTTAGGCTATCAGATTATGTTTGCATGGAATCAACATAACAAACTTACTAATATGATCGACGATAGTCAAGCAAGTCATATTCCTCTTCCTTGCACTAGATGGAAGGTTTGTGACAAAGTCCATAGAGATATCTTGAAAACTGTCTTCGGGGATGGTGTAATGCGGTGGATTAAGAGATCTTGTGACTAAATAAATAAGTATTAACAAGCAGTTAATCCGTTCCACAACACAAATGGAGAATGAACACACACACTAGGAACGCCGATCTCGGAGTCTCCTTGCCTCCTCAAGCATTGGGACTGGCTGAAAAGGTTGCATCATTTCCGAAACGACTCTCGAGATTGACCTTTGATGCTTCCCCTATATTGCCTGATGGAGAAGTGAAAACATAACCATGTCATATATGTGACGAATCCCCAATGTAGACAGATTGTAGGCCTTTCTTGGATGAGACAAAGCAAGTGGTCAATCAAATACCCTGCTCCAATGAATACTTTGCAGCAACATTGAGTTGCCCCGACTCGGAGGGCTATCGGACCATCGTAGATGGCATAGGATACTTTCCAATCTTGAATAAGAGTAGTCGCATATGGAGAGCCCGAAATACGGCTAGTGAAACGCCCAAAGACCATATCATCATAATTGATACTCCAATGCCCATATGCATCGGTATGCATGTTAGTACACATAGCTCCCAATATACGTGCCCATGGCTTCACTTGCTTTATAAAATGAGAGAGGAGTGGCTTCCTTGCCAGTATATGATAATGAATATTAAGGACATTGAGGCCACTATGCATTTTGGGCGGACATCGTGCATCGCCTTGTGAGCCCGCCTCCCTCCTCCTCTCTTTTCACTATCTTGCTTCTCTCTGCCTTGAGTCATCAGCATATGCCTGCGCCACAAACTATGTACCATCTACTATGGAAAGACCATGAAGCTCGCCTCCCTCCTCCTCCCTATTTTCACCACCCTGCTTCTCTTTGCCCTGAGTCATTAGCATATGCCTGTGCCACAAACTATGTACCATCTTCCATGGAAAGACCATGAAGCTGCCCATCTTGTGTGTTTGTCCATGTAGAGGAGCATTGGGTGAGTTGCGATGGCATACACGCACTAAGCAGACAACCCTGCTGAACAGATTTCCCAAGAGATGCCAAGAGGCTGAAAGTTCTCTGCCCAAAATGCATTTAGTTGTTCCCTCTTGGTAAAGCCAAATAATGAAAATTTTAATTCTAGGCCCAAAGCCCGTTCTGTCCATTACCTGAGCCATAAAGTCCTGTCAAAAGGCCTTGGCTATGTCTACCTGCTGCCCTACATGCAGTTGGCCAGCCATGGGAGCCCTAGGCTACCTATCAGCCAGCGTCAAATCAAGCCACAGCAAGTCGGCCAATAGGTGGGAGTCGGCGGCCAAGACTAAAATCAGCAACCAATTGATTAGCGCAGCATTTAATGCTGTAAAATCAGCATTTTTTTTATGTCCAATTAAACAGGCCGACAGCACTTTCTTGGACCGACTAACATCCCTACTTCATATATAAGCAGCACTGATTATTCAGCATAAATTATCCATCAATAAAATTAGTTCTCAGCATTCTACAGCAGTCCAAGTGTGCCTACAGCCACCGGCTTGCTTGTGCATACTTTCGGCAGCATTTCCAAGGGGAAGGGGGGGGGGGGGCGGGCTTCAGTGGGTAAATTGGGACCCAATACTGTGTCGACTACTATCTGCTTTCTCTCTCTTCTCCTCTCTCAAAGTGGAATTGCACAGACTCACGGGTATAAACAAGGTTTTCTTGCGCTTTACAACGATCAACCTATTGCATGCTACATTTGCGTTGCATAAACACTTGCATTGCACCACAAGCCAACGGCCATTTGAATCATTGCAGGTTGCAACTCATGCTTAACCATCATAAGAGTGCTAGAAAAAGCTAGGGTTCTCGCACATAGAAAATATGATATCTAGAGAAGACCCCTTGCCTTCCAACAAAAATGTGCTGATTATGTGCAAACAAACCGCATGGGGATGAATATTATTTACATATGACCAAAAAAGCCTCCATTTATTTGCATCATAGAGGCCTTGTATATTGTAAGTAAAGCACTTGATTGGTATGAACATATTTACAATATGGTGAAAAGAGAGGCTACACCTCAACTTGCATGGCAGCTTGACTGCCTATGTCACCCTGTAAAGAGCATTCTGCAGCTTGAACAACAACCGTATTTGTATGTAATGGGGTCTCTGTGCCATGAGCAAACAGAGAATTACCTCTCACTATTGCAGCCCACATCCTACCTACTCTTGTAATATTGTTGCACTGTAGTAGTCGATCCAGATGTAGAATCTCCCTTTGTCCCATTACGAGAGACCAGAGGCCTTTGTCGCAATGTAGGGCGCATATACATACATCGCGACATCCACCACTTCTACCTACACATGGCATCTATGTTTGATAAAATTATGATAATCTTTGGTGGGCAACCAAGGGTAAACATGCACCATTTACTTTGTCCGAACAACAAAGGCGACTTTTTCAATAGCATTTGTTTGTACTTGGATTCAGTGAGAATCACCTCATAAAAACCTCGTGCCTCAAAGTAAACTCTGAGGGCAAAAGGATGAAAGGACCAGATGTACGAGAGATCAGAGAAAATCAACACAGCATGAAATGGATGAGTGAGTGTATGTATAATGATGAATGAAATCCAGCACAAGAGGCCCTCTGATGTGAGGAGACTCTGAGTAGTAGCCCGTCGAAGAAGCAAAGATGAGGTCGGAGTTGAAGCACGGTCGGTGTCAAATGAGCAGAGAGGGCTGCTGTCCCGATGTCAAATGATAATGAAGAGCAGAGAGGGCTGCTGTCCCAAGGTGTGGTCGGCCATGGAAAGCTGTCGGCCAGCAGTAAGACAAAAAATGCCTAAACAAAATCCCTTTTGGGTTGGATAAAATACCAAATTGGGTATATTTTCACATGCCTACTCTCAGGCCAAAAAAGGGGACCATGAGAGAAGATGAGAAGGATAGTAAGTAGGTGAAGAGGAACATGAAGTATTTGGTTTTGGGTAAGGTTGGTGGTCGTGGGTGTAGATCATGTGCTCTTCGTCTGTCGTAGAGTCTTTTGAGTTTGGGCAGTACTAGATCAATGCCACAATGCAAGAGGTTTTCACATGCATGAATGCCCATTTTTGGGTTTTCATTCATACATGCATCCCAAACACAAAAAACAGAATGCTATGCAAAGGGTATGCAAGACGCTAAATGCTATGCAACCGTGCAGGGTGATCCCACGACTTTAGTGAAGTCCAAACATATAGGTACCCGCTAGATAGCGAACAACCCTCATCGCTGAACTCCAATGTGGCTCCTTAGGAGCATTGAAATACTGACTTAAAATGGATGTGAAATAGAAAATGTTAGGTCAAGAGTTTGTGAGCCATATGAGTTTCCCAACCACTTGGCGATATGCTCGCTCTTCATGTGGCAGTGAGTCCTCTTCCTTTGATAGTTTGATGGTTGGATCCAATGGGGTAGCCACAGGGATATCACCATTAGGAAAGTAGGAAGTAGGAAGTAATGAGTTGAAGGCAGTACTTTTGTTGTGACACAAAATACCATCATGATGTTGGACCACCTCCATGCCAAGGAAATATGAGAGAAAACCGAGATCAACCATCTCAAAAGTTCATCTCAGTTGTGCCATGATGTCAGCCACTTTGGCTTGATTTGAACCAGAGATGATTAGATCATCGACATAGAGCACTAGGTAGCAAACTATCCCCTGATCTGTGTGGATATAGATATGGGGATCATAGTGAGATGGTTGAAAACCTTGGTTGCGTAAAAATTTGTCGATGCGATGATACCACGCTCGGGGGGCTTGTTTAAGCCCATAAAGAGCTTTATGGAGGCGTCGTCATACCCGGGGAGCAAGAAGCCCGGAGGTTGGTCAACATAGACTTCCTCCTCGAGAATGCCATTTAAGAAGGCACTCATGACATCCATCTGGTAGACTGGCCATTTGTGGTGAGCAGGTAGATTGAGTAAGGGACGGATTGTCGTCATTCGAGCCATAGGTGCGAAGGTCTCGTCGAAGTCAATGCCTTCTTTTTGGTGAAAACCTTGCACCACAAGCCGTTTGTACTTGTCCAAGGTACCATCGGCTTTAAATTTGGTGCGAAAAATCCATTTGGTGCCAATGACCTCTTATGAGACGAGGGCGATCCACAAGGGACCACGTGCCATTACGGTCAATGCTTTCAAGTTCTTGTTCCATGGCCTGTTTCCAGGTTGACTGTTTGATTGTCTCTTTTCATGATGTTGGCTCATCATGCACAACATAGTCTACGGAAAAAACAGAGGCAAATGAGGCCGATGAGTGAGACTGGTGGACCGACCAGGACCGTCCAAGGGGGTATCGCAGGGAAGCATGCCTGAATCCCGCATGGTTTGTTGGTACCAACAGGGTAAAGGGTCCCTAGGAGGCTGTCGGGAGGAGGAAGGCTCCTCAAGGGGCGGACCGTCCAGGGAAGCATGCCTAAATCCCACATGGTTTGTTAGTGCCAGCGGGGTAAAGGGTCCCTAGGAGGCTGTCGGGAGGAGGAAGGCTCCTCAAGGGGCGGAGTAGTAGTTGACTGATTGGGTTTATGTGGCACAATCGGAGAATCTTGCTCGGGTGGTATGGGCAGTGGAAGGTGAAGTAAATCCCGCTCATCAAAGACAATGTCTCGACGAACGAAGACTTTTTTGATCGTGGATCAAAAACTTTGTATGCCTTTGATTCAGAAGAGTAGCCCACAAAAATGAGCAACTCACTCCTTGTCTCAAGCTTACCCCTCATGTCATTTGGAGTGTGTGTATGCACGACACCCAAAGACACGGAGATGGAAAACAATGGGTTTTTCGACATAAAATTCCTCAAATGGGGTCTTGTGAGGGATGATGACCGTGGGGCAATGGTTCGGAAGGTACACCGCAGTGTTGACCGATTTTGACCAAAGGTGGCTGGCAGACATCCTTTGTCAGTTTGAGGCTGGGTATGCCTTCAACCAACTGGTCTCTAGACAACTCATAGAGTGTGTCATAGGGTAGGTGACCATAGCGATAGTGCCATAGTTGTTTATCGTCTGAAGGAGCTCTGGTAACATAGGCACGAACCCAATGAAACTCAGAACCCTCGGAAGATGGCTCAGATAAAAGATAAAAAAGTAGACATCCGGTATAAGCCATTCTTTTGTGCTTGACCTTGGGCAACAACGAGACCGGTAGTCTCATCAATCACCTCTACAACTCGCTTGTTGAAGTAAACTCCACGATCGAGTTGGGTCAGCTGGGATACAGAAAGTAAATTGAGGCCCAAGTTAGGAACAAGGTAGACATTGTCCAATGTTGCCTGGTTGGTATCAAATAAAACGGTGTCAATTGATTTGATGGGCATCAGTGTGTTGTTGCCACACCGAACTTCCCATAGTAGGACGCTGAGAAATGAAAATGTCAGTATTGCGTGCCATATGGTGTGTAGCTCCACTGGCAACTGCCCAAGTGACTGGATGGCCATAGGGAAGACTTGGGTGGGCTTCGATGATGGGCACATGAGGATCATCAGGCAACTGACAAATCTGAATGAGGGTAGACGCTTTCACACGCTGATTGCCTCGTCTAGGCCGCTGTTTCTTCTTCCTTTTGGAAGAGTGGCCAAAGTCAAACCTCAAATGTGACTCGAGTGACATTGGCCGAGGGGCCGTGATGTGGTGTAAGTGATGACCAATGAGACGTCTCTTTCGGGGTGGCTAGTGGGTCGCTACTGAGAGGATCTAGGTCAATTCGTACCATTGCCTTGTTGCAGGTTCCTTGGTGGGGAACCGTGCAGAGTAGGTGCTGGAAAATTACACCCTCTTGACCGCCAATTTGGGGCATTGTTGCCACCTTGGGTGTAAACTGGTTATGCAACCGAACAAAGCGCAGGAGTTGGTACTCACACTCATATAGGTTAGGCATAGGTTCTAAACTAATGGCCTGTGTGATAACTAGGTGGCAACTTGTTCAATAAAGTGATAACCTGGTCTTCCTGACACTTGGCGGAGCCAGTGGTGGCGTACTCCTCGTTAAGCGTCGGTATTGAGCAACCTTGACGTTTAGGTCATCCCCCTCTTTGATGGAGAAAATTTGGATTTGATGCTCGAGATCAATGCGACGTGTGCGATCACGTGCTGCATCTCTCTCTACAAGGTCTGCCCATTTGTTAGAGACATAGGGGAACTGCTGGAGTTGTGAATGAAACTCCCGCACTTGCATGAGCTCCGCTATGGTAGTGGCATTCCTAGCTTCCCAATAGCGGATGACTTCGGGAGGTGCTAGTGAGGGGTGGGGTTTTGGTTCAAATCCCTTCACCAGGTTCCAGGAACCTTGGGAAGTGAAAACATGTTCCATAAGATTAGCCTAGGTGGAGTGCCATCTTCGCATTGCCTAAGAATTGTGTGCAAGCTCCCGCTAGCCCCCCCCCCCCCCCCCCCCCCCCCCCCCCCCCCCCCCCCTCCCCCTTCCGCCTGTTTCCCTCTTCTTTTTCTTTTTCTTTTTCTTTTTTCTTCTCTTCTTTTTTTTTCTTTCCGTCTTTCTTTCTTTGTTTTTTTTTTCCTTTTTTTTTTCTCTCATCCTCCTTTTCATTCCTCGTCCCTCTCCTTTCTCACCTTCAGTGCAGGTTGGTGCTTTCTTTTTGGGGTTTTCAGCTTTTTCGGCAAGCTTCAGCCTTTTATGGTCTTCACCCTCAGGAGGACTCCATGGCAGCTGCTCTGTCATCCCCGACCGAAGCTGCCGTTGCTTGCATTACCTTCTCCGAAGCGGATCTATAGGTTCTTGCCACGACTGTTGCCTCACTTGAGGCCTCCACCCTGGTTTGCAAAATTGTTGGTAGCCGTCCTACGCGTGGACAGCTCAGGGATCCTTTTCAGGGCAGCCTCATCGGTGAACTTGCCAAGATCACCGATATTCACCCTCTGGGGCGTGGATACTTCCAGGTGGAGTTCGACTCACCATCGGCGTCAGACTGAGTCATGCAGCTGAGTCCCCTTGCACTGCGTACGGCATAGGCCTTCTTTGCACGGTGGCAACACGGCTTTGATCCAATGTCTGACCCATTGGGTGGCGTTTCGGGCTTCCCAGTGACAGTTTGCTTCCTAGGCCCTAGGAAGGTGTACCTTCCTTTTCTCCCGGTGATTGGTGGCGCCATTGGGAGAGTGATGGAGCCCCCCCCCCCCCCCCCCCCCCCCCTCTGAAGGAGATAGCACAGGCAGAAGCATAAACATTAAACATATGAGAGAGTGCAAAGGAGATTGAGAGAGTTGGACAAGATCACCTTTTATAACTGCAATAAAGCTTTACAATGGCAACGGCGAGCAACTGAGTGTCTCAGTGTTGAACTATGTGCAAGGGAATTGGATGAAGGAGTGAATAATGGGGAACTCTTTATATAGTGCAACAGTGAGTTGGCCGACTGCCTCTAGGGCTGGCTGAATGCTCACAGGACAAATAAATAGGAGAAATACAATAAAATGCCCAAATAAATGGTAAAGCCCCAGAACACTGAGATGCACAATTCTAACACCTTGCCGACTGCTCACAGGACAAATAAATAGGAGAAATACAATAAAATGCCCAAATAAATGGTAAAGCCCTAGAACACTGAGATGCACAATTCTAACACCCCCCCCTCCCCCACCGCTGCCTCGGCCCTTGCAAGGGCAGCGGGAATTCTATCCCTACGCATCTGTGTAGCCTCACCGGAGTTTGTACTGCATTGTATATCTATTCCTAGCCTTCGAGGCGACCCATACAACAGCGCGTGGAGTATTCTGGCCTTCCAAGCCAATGCTTCATTTGCAAACAGATGGGTCATTTAGCTATAGCTTGCCCTTGGCGACAGTCCAGGAGACCGCCTCCGGTGGTTCCTCCCCCTGGTTCTCGTGTTGACCCGCACCAGGGGGTAAAGTGAGAGGCATGTTGGCATTATCATCTCCAGATTGGTCATATATGTGCATATTTCATGCTGTATCTGGCCAGATTTATGAGGCCATGCATTCATCTTATTTTAGATATTTTTCTGCTATTTTTGTCTATTTTTTAGACATTATTCTAGTATTTTTTGCATAGTCGGCAAGCCCATTGTTTTTATGCTGGCCGACCAGCTGTTGTCCAACCTATAAATAGGTGGCTTGGGTTAGCATCATTAGCACATCATTATTCAGCTATTGCTGTTGGTTGTTTTTATGCTGGCCGACCAGCTATTGTCCAACCTGGCTTGGGTTAGCATCATTAGCACATCATTATTCAGCTATTGCTGTTGGTTGTATGCACCTACGGGCAGCCCTCGTGCTCTACTTCAGCAGATAACAAGTTTTCTACTTCAGTTCTTTTGCATGTGTGTTTCTTTGCAAGATCTATTTGCCGTTTTTCTGATTTACAGCCATTCTTTCATGGTATCTGAGCCCAGTGTTGCAAAGGGACCTGCGTTTTCTACATCTACTGCTGTAGGCAAAGATCCACTGCATCTACATATACAAAGGAGCTGCGTTTTCTGCTGTGGACCTGTGTTTTCCATTGAGGAGCTGCGTTTTCCCCATTGAGGAGCTGCGTTTTTTCTGCTGTGGACCTGCGTTTTCCACGTTTTCCACTGAGGAGCTGCGTTTTCCACAGAGGTGCTGTGTTTTCCACAGAGGTGCTGCGTTTTGAGCCTAAGATCTGCGTTTTCAGATCTCAGCCCCGTATTTTGGTGCTACAACAGGGTTTTAACCGAGGGGAGTCATTTCTTACCTCTCCTTTTGGTTTCCAAATTCCCACCCTCCCATCCCTTCTTCTCCTTCCTTTCTCTTTGCTGCACTCAGCTTTAAAGGAAGAGTTTGCTGATTTTTTGATAAGCTCTGTTGAAGAGGAGGATTCTGCTGCGTTATCAGAGACAGGCTTCTGGTCATAGCCATTCTTCTCACTCGGGGATTCTCTTTTCTTCTCCCCGATCCAAGGCCCCAAATTCACAGGGATCTTCTTCCCAGCTTCTTGTTTCTCTACCTTATTCCCAGATTCCTGCTTCTTTTCCTTCCATATTCCCCACCACCACCACTTCTCTTGTTTCTCCCCTCCCACAAACCCTCATCCCAACCCCTTCCCATGTGCCATCCTATTCACCCCCTCAAGTGAGTGATTCCATGAAGCTGACTGCTGCCGATGTCACCAATTGGCCGACCATTTGGTCCATTCCCACATTTTTGCGTCTCGTTCACTTGAGGCCAGGCCAGTGTCTCGTGTGAAGAGGCCAGTATTTTTGCTGACATGGACGGGAGCCAGACTGGTGCCACCCGTGTGTTAGCAGGATGGTGTCGTATGGACGGGAGCCAGATCAGTGCCACCCGTGTATGACCTGGACTGTGTTCGATCCATGGGACTGTCACGCCATGGAAGAGCCAGTATTCGTGCCGTGTTTTACCTATGGGACTGTCACACCTAGGGAAACTCGTGCCTGGAACTGCGTCTTACCTATGGGACTGTCACTCCATAGGAAGACCAGGATTTTTATGTTTTATGTCGAGCCAGTTTTGTGCCGACAGATATTTTGTACATGTTCCATGAACGGGAGATATGTCCATGTTACTTTTTGCACATGCACACATATTTTGTATGCTTGAAACTGTTTTCGCATGACATGTATTCGTGTGTTTGCCTGCCTGTCATGTTACTTACTGAGCGGGGACGCCTGCCAGTGAGTCGTGAAGTGTGCCCTGTATTCTGACGAGTTTCAGTGCATGTGAACAGGTGGTAAGTATATAGTACATGTTGTTTAATGTTATTAAATTCTAACCCTTTGATTTATAAGGCTAGGGGTCCACACTTATTTAAAAGTGGGCACCCCCTTTGGGCACCCACTTTGGGGCCAAGGTGGGGAGCCTCACTTTTAAGTGAGTGTGGGGGTGGGCATGGTCACCTACCCCCACTAATCCCCCACATGCATGCGTGGAAATCTTGAGTTGTATCTCCACTTTCAATTTTATTAAAAAAAGGGCCTTCCTTCAAGCGTGGGACATCATCGCTTCTTCCTAACGTGGATTTTCATCACCCGATTCTCCTTCCACGTGAAGACCAAGAAGTCGTCACCTACACCTCTGCTCCTACAGCAATCAGGCGCAGGCTTTTCCCCATCTCTGCTGGCGACTGAATTTACAGCAGGCGACTCTTTTATTATGCACGTACCTGTCCCCAGGCGGCTGGCTGCGAACTGCACAGCAGGTGGCCACCACCTATCTCCGTACTGCTGCACATGTTGTCATCCAGGTGGCTGCGCAGGTTGGTGTTTACCCACAGGCTGTACTGCTGCGCATGATCTTCCTTAAGGCGACTACACTTATGTACCCCCTGCTGGCGGTTACAACCTAAACTGGTGGCTGCGCTGGTTATCCTGTGGGCTGCTCTCTACACCACAGGTGGATGCGCCTACACCACCTTCACCTCTACAGGCGACTCCTTCAACGAGCTGTACCTTCTGCTGTCGGCTGCTCTTGCCCCTCTACAGGCTGCAATCAAGCCCATCTACAGCAAGCTACCATCTACAGAAAGCTACGCAGGCTGCAGCTAAATAGCTGCGCACAGCAGCCTGGTGCCTCCTCCAAACTTGGTGGCTTCTTTTCTCTCTCAGGCGGCTGAGCTTACAGCGGGAGGGTATCTTCAGTTGGCTACTACACAAGCCTCACCTTCTTTCACAGCAGGTGGCTGTGATCTTTTGCGGTGACTCTTGTCTTGGTGGTTCTCCACAAGGCAACTGCTGCCACATCACCTGGAAGACCTCATCATACTCTGAGGATTGGTTTTCATATCAACCATCTACAAGTAAGTGATTTTCAGATTTGAGTAAAGTATTATATGTTTAAATCTGGTAAAAGATTCGTCCCGCTCGGTCTACACCCGTTCGGTGCCGGGTTGTCCAAGCTATATGGGCGAACCTCGGTCCAAAGGTGCTGAGATCGGGAGAGCCAGGCGTTAGTACGAGAGCGCCTGTCTGTGCGTGGTCTCGGAACACCAGTGTGGTGCTCTCCGCGGAGTCCAGTGAAAGCACAGGACCGTAGCGATTGGACCACACCAGTGGTCGATCTTCTTCGAGTTTCTACATCGAAATTCGAGCTATTTGTTTAGTACTGTTTTCATATGTGCATGGACATGATCTGGTTCTCAGAACCCATGGAGCATTGTATTCTTTAAATACTCCCAATAAATATATCATATATTGAGGGGGGGGTCGGCCCGTTCCGGCCCCAGTGCTGGTGTCCATCTTTCCATTTCTGTTCATTTAAATTTCAAGTTGTTTTAAGTTGTCCATTTCATATTTGTGGTTTTAAAGTTGTGCTATTAAACGTGTAGGTGTCCAACTGAGTCTTTCCCACTTGACGGGATCGGTTTCATTGGTATCAGAGCACGGTTGTTTCCCTCTTCCTAGTGGGGAAACGAACCTGTGTACTGGACATCCCGCTTTTAGCAAACTTTGAACACAATGGACAGCCAAGGCAACCCTTTGGAAGTGCCAAATTCGAGGGGTCCCTCTAGTGCTTCTCGTGGGTCTGATGCCCTGCGAGGTAGACACAAGCCTCTTGTAAGGGTTCTGGATAGTGAATCCAAAGGTCAACTGTCTCCAGGAAAGACAGTTATGCTTGAACAAGACCCTGATGCTATGAAAGCTGAAATGGAAGATATGAGAAAACTTTTGCAGGCTCAAGAGCAAGAATTGAAGTTTTTGCATGAAGATCCTCATCTACAAAGTGCTATTGAAGCCAGGAAGGCTGATGCTATGGTTGATGTAACCTTTGAATCAATGGCTCGTGAAGTGGGCAAGAAACCAAGGGAGTTGGCACTTGTCTATCTTCTTCGCAAAGGTGATATCAAAGAGGGGGATGACGGGGAGCTGATTTTCAGAAATCCACCTCGTTTAAAGCATGGAGATCCCGCATCCCAGAGGCTGAAATCTTATATGCAAAAGGAAGAGGTGACTGTCACCTCTCGACATGCATCCTCTCCCCAAGGCACTAAGCCTGACAGATTTATGTATGCCAGTGCTCATGGAGCGCATCAAAGTCACATGCATGCAAGATATGTATCTCATGGTGACAGGTCTGCTTCCAGAAAAATTTTGCCTTCTGAGTTGTCTCATGGAGAGACTATGCCATATGCAGGTAAGTCACATGCATCTGAGCTTCGAGTTCGTGGAGCACATGCCACCGTGCCCCATGAAGCTTCTTTGACGGCCCATGGAGCCCATGCAGACAGGGCTACCCCGTTGGATAAGGGGAAAAGAAAAAGAGAGGACCATGAGCCTCATGCCAGGAAGCTTAAGGAGTTCAAAGCAGGTGATAAATCTGTCAAATTTGATGTCTTTCATGGTGAACATGATGCCTCTAAGGTGTTAGCGTTTGTGGCACAGTTCGACATTGCTTTTAGCGATGAAGACTTTACAGAAAAGTCGAAGGTGCGCCATGCTAGCATGTTTCTGAAAGGCACTGCTGCCCATTGGTGGATCACCGAAAAGATCACCAAGGATCCCATCTCTACTTGGAAGGAATTCAAAGATAGATTTTATGCTCAGTTCTTGCCACCCAATGCAGAGCAAACTCTCACTCAAAAGTGGGACAGGCTGGAACAAAAAGATAATGAGAGTGTGCAACAGTATGTTAACAAATTTTGGAAAGTGTTGCTGGAAGTGACTCCCTTCATGCTAATCTCTGAGGAGGAAAGAAAGAGGAAGTTTCGTTCTGGATTGCAACCTGCATATAGATCGGGTATTGAATTGCACCCAAAACATACGTTGCAGCAACTCACAGCTTCTGCCCTTGCTACAGAGCAATTGGTGCTCAAGATCAAGCAGGATCAAGGAGGTTCCAAGGCGAAGGACAAGGCTGCCCCAAATCAGCAAAAGGGCGGACAGCCATCTAAAAAGAACTTCCGGGAGTCCTACAAGGGTGGTAAAGCTGAAAATAAAGAACAGGGCCCAAGAAAGAACAAATTTGGATTAACCCCGGAGCAAAGAGAGCAATATGCTAAGGATGGAAAATGCTTTTCTTGTGGTAGCAAAGACCACATGTTTCGGCAATGCCCAGATCGCAAACCAAAGCACGAGGACAAGCACACCAAAGCAAATGTTCATGCAGTTCCTGATGTGCAAGGTAATACAGGTCATGATGCTAAAGAGAGAATGGTTTGCAAGGCTTGGGGGCAAATCAAGGATCAGCCCGCACTTTTTATGTTTGATGATTGTGCAACTGACAATTTCATCTCTATGCAAATGGCAGCTGCATTGGGAATTGAGGTTGAAAACATGGGACCTCAGATTGAAGCCGAAGCTGCATTTATTGGTAAAGAGGTGCAGGTTACCCCTTTGATTGGGAAGTTGCGTATTCATATACAGGGCTATCTTGATAATGAGCATTTCCTAGTTGCTCCTCTGAATGGATGTGATGTATTGTTGGGCAAGCCGTGGCACCATAGGCTTGAGCCCCGCAAAGACTACAAGTCCAATATGATTTCTTTTATGCATAAAGGCCGCATGCATTTTATTGATGCTGGCAAAGAAGGGGATTCTATCCCAGTTGTATCACACATCCAAATTAATAAAGCAATGAAAAAGAGTCTTTCAGCGTACTTGGTTTTTGTGCGTGATAGTCTTGTGCCAAATCATCAAAGTATGGATGCTATGTCTAATGATAGGCTGAATTTTCTTAATGCATTCAAAGACTGTTTTGCTGACTCGTTGCCAGGTGAATTACCTCCCCAAAGGCCCGAAGATCACCGCATTGATCTTGTGCCAGGTAGTTCTCCTCCTAACAAACCCGCATACCGAGTGAGTGCTGCACAACAAGAAGAAATTATGAAGCAGGTAAACGAGCTTTTAGAGAAAGGTTTGGTTCAGCCCAGTTCCTCACCTTACTGCTCTCCTGTGCTTCTAGTTCAAAAGAAGGACGGATCATTCCGCATGTGTGTTGACTATAGAGCTTTGAACAAGCTTACCATCAAGAACAGATTCCCAATTCCACGTATTGATGATATCTTGGATAAGCTTGATGGTTCGGCTTGCTTTAGCAGACTTGATTTGAAGAGTGGTTATCACCAGATCCGAGTGGTGCCACAAGATGTCCATAAGACTGCGTTCAGGACAGCCTTCGGATTATATGAATTCTTGGTAATGCCTTTTGGTCTCACCAATGCTCCTGCTACTTTTAATCGTATGATGGATAGGATATTCCGATCCCATCGTAAGTTTACAGGAGTCTTCTTTGATGATATCTTGGTTTTCTCCAAGAATGAACAGGAACACAGAACTCATTTGGTCACAGTGTTCGAAGAGTTGCGGAAGCATAAACTTTTCGTCAATGCCAAGAAAAGTGAGTTTTTCCTTTCAGAGATTCATTATCTAGGACATATTGTATCCAAAGATGGAGTTACAATGGATCCTGCAAAGATCGAGACTATTCGGAATTGGCCCGAATTGCAAAGCGTACATCAAGTACGTAGTTTTCTGGGATTATGTTCATACTACAGGCGTTTCATAAGGCATTTCGCCATGATTGCCACTCCTCTACATGATCTCACGAAGAAGAAAACTGTTTTTAAATGGACTTCAAAGGAACAGGATGCTTTCTCCCAGCTCAAGCATGCGATCATATGTGGTCCAGTATTGATTGTTCCTGACTTGCACAAGTCATTCGTGGTTGAATGTGATGCTTGTGGTGATTGCATAGGAGCTGTCCTAAATCAAGAAGGGCATGCAGTTGCATACGAGAGCCGTCGTTTGCATGATGCTGAGCTTCATATGGATATCTATGAGAAAGAGCTCTTGGCTGTAATTCACGCCTTAAAGATTTGGAAACACTATCTTCTTGGGGCTGAATTTGTAGTCAAGACAGATCATCAAAGCTTGAGATACTTTCTATCTCAAACCAAGCTTTCAGAGAAGCAGATGAGAATGGCAAATTTTCTTTCCATGTTTCATTTTCAGATTGTGCATACTCCAGGAAAGAAAAATGTGGTGGCCGATGCACTATCTAGGAGGCCTTATGTTGCTGCAGTCTCAGTGGCCTCTCATGGAGATCTATCTACTATGAGAGATTTGTATCATTTGGATGCTGATTTTTGCCATGTATGGACTGATTTGATGGCTGGTCATTCACATGCCTCTTATGTTATCAACGAGGGTTATCTCATGAAGGATAATTGCCTATGTGTGGTGAAGGATTTGCGTCCAAAGGTTATGGACGAATGTCACGCTCCACCTTATGCTGGTCATAGAGGTATTATGCCTACTACTCGCATGATTCAGAGGTATTTCTTTTGGCCAAGCATGCGTAAAGACATTGAGGCTTATGTGCGTGCATGTATTACTTGCCAAAAGGTGAAATTTGATAGGCAAAAGCCTCCAGGTTTGCTTCAGCCATTGCCTATTCCCTCGCAACCTTGGGAAAGTATCACGATGGATTTTATTATGGATTTGCCTAGATCCCAGCATGGGAATGATGCTATTTGGACTATTGTGGACAGGTTTAGCAAGCAAGCTCACTTCTTGCCCGTCAAGAAAACCATCAAAGCTGATCATATGGTAAAGCTTTTTCTTGCTAATATTTTCAAGCATCATGGTATGCCTAAATCCATTGTTGGGGATAGAGATCCCAGGACTACAAGCCTATTTTGGAGGGCTTTGTTTGATAATATGGGTACTAAGCTTGAGTTTTCATCAGCTTATCATCCCCAAACGGATGGTCAAAGTGAAGCTGCAAATTCAGCCGTGTTGGATTTATTGAAATGTTATGTGGCAGATCAAAAGAGTGCATGGGAGAAGTATCTTCCACTTGTTGAGTTTGCCTACAACAATACGATCCATGCTTCCACAGGAAAGGCTCCGTTTGAGATTATTTATGGCAGAGTGGTCTTGCCACCCATCCTTCGTACAAAGGATGAGATTTTTGCAGCTGATGAATATGTTCGTGACTTGGATGTTGCCTTTGGTCAGGTGCGGACAGCCATTGCAAGATCTCAGGATAAGCATAAAAAGGCTGCTGACAAGCATAGAAGGGACATGGAAGTCAAAGAAGGTGATTGGGTATTGCTGAAATTTGAGAAGGCTAGGCTTCGGAAGAGGCCAGGACGAGAAGGATCATATCCTAAGCTTTCTCCTCGCTATTATGGACCCTTCAAGGTGATTCACAAGATCAATGAAGTGTCCTACAGGCTTGCTTTACCTAGTCATTGGAAGATTCACAATGCTTTTCATGTGAGTCTATTTCGGAAATATGTGGGGCCAGATCCTGATGAGCCTGTCACAGAAGATCCGCCAGAAATTGAAGAGCTTGAGGAGATCCTCCAGCCAGAACAGATTGTTTTTCACAAGGAGAGAAAGCTACCTGCAGGAAAGCTTTCCAGGAGATACCTTGTGAAGTTTAAGAACTATTTGCCTATTGATGCCAAATGGGTAAATGAGGATTATTTTGCAGATTATCCGCAATTGTTGCAGGCATATCTTGAGGCTTTTAAGTTGAGGTCAACTCTTTAGAAGCCCGGGGGGATGTCACCAATTGGCCGACCATTTGGTCCATTCCCACATTTTTGCGTCTCGTTCACTTGAGGCCAGGCCAGTGTCTCGTGTGAAGAGGCCAGTATTTTTGCTGACATGGACGGGAGCCAGACTGGTGCCACCCGTGTGTTAGCAGGATGGTGTCGTATGGACGGGAGCCAGATCAGTGCCACCCGTGTATGACCTGGACTGTGTTCGATCCATGGGACTGTCACGCCATGGAAGAGCCAGTATTCGTGCCGTGTTTTACCTATGGGACTGTCACACCTAGGGAAACTCGTGCCTGGAACTGCGTCTTACCTATGGGACTGTCACTCCATAGGAAGACCAGGATTTTTATGTTTTATGTCGAGCCAGTTTTGTGCCGACAGATATTTTGTACATGTTCCATGAACGGGAGATATGTCCATGTTACTTTTTGCACATGCACACATATTTTGTATGCTTGAAACTGTTTTCGCATGACATGTATTCGTGTGTTTGCCTGCCTGTCATGTTACTTACTGAGCGGGGACGCCTGCCAGTGAGTCGTGAAGTGTGCCCTGTATTCTGACGAGTTTCAGTGCATGTGAACAGGTGGTAAGTATATAGTACATGTTGTTTAATGTTATTAAATTCTAACCCTTTGATTTATAAGGCTAGGGGTCCACACTTATTTAAAAGTGGGCACCCCCTTTGGGCACCCACTTTGGGGCCAAGGTGGGGAGCCTCACTTTTAAGTGAGTGTGGGGGTGGGCATGGTCACCTACCCCCACTAATCCCCCACATGCATGCGTGGAAATCTTGAGTTGTATCTCCACTTTCAATTTTATTAAAAAAAGGGCCTTCCTTCAAGCGTGGGACATCATCGCTTCTTCCTAACGTGGATTTTCATCACCCGATTCTCCTTCCACGTGAAGACCAAGAAGTCGTCACCTACACCTCTGCTCCTACAGCAATCAGGCGCAGGCTTTTCCCCATCTCTGCTGGCGACTGAATTTACAGCAGGCGACTCTTTTATTATGCACGTACCTGTCCCCAGGCGGCTGGCTGCGAACTGCACAGCAGGTGGCCACCACCTATCTCCGTACTGCTGCACATGTTGTCATCCAGGTGGCTGCGCAGGTTGGTGTTTACCCACAGGCTGTACTGCTGCGCATGATCTTCCTTAAGGCGACTACACTTATGTACCCCCTGCTGGCGGTTACAACCTAAACTGGTGGCTGCGCTGGTTATCCTGTGGGCTGCTCTCTACACCACAGGTGGATGCGCCTACACCACCTTCACCTCTACAGGCGACTCCTTCAACGAGCTGTACCTTCTGCTGTCGGCTGCTCTTGCCCCTCTACAGGCTGCAATCAAGCCCATCTACAGCAAGCTACCATCTACAGAAAGCTACGCAGGCTGCAGCTAAATAGCTGCGCACAGCAGCCTGGTGCCTCCTCCAAACTTGGTGGCTTCTTTTCTCTCTCAGGCGGCTGAGCTTACAGCGGGAGGGTATCTTCAGTTGGCTACTACACAAGCCTCACCTTCTTTCACAGCAGGTGGCTGTGATCTTTTGCGGTGACTCTTGTCTTGGTGGTTCTCCACAAGGCAACTGCTTCCACATCACCTGGAAGACCTCATCATACTCTGAGGATTGGTTTTCATATCAACCATCTACAAGTAAGTGATTTTCAGATTTGAGTAAAGTATTATATGTTTAAATCTGGTAAAAGATTCGTCCCGCTCGGTCTACACCCGTTCGGTGCCGGGTTGTCCAAGCTATATGGGCGAACCTCGGTCCAAAGGTGCTGAGATCGGGAGAGCCAGGCGTTAGTATGAGAGCGCCTGTCTGTGCGTGGTCTCGGAACACCAGTGTGGTGCTCTCCGCGGAGTCCAGTGAAAGCACAGGACCGTAGCGATTGGACCACACCAGTGGTCGATCTTCTTCGAGTTTCTACATCGAAATTCGAGCTATTTGTTTAGTACTGTTTTCATATGTGCATGGACATGATCTGGTTCTCAGAACCCATGGAGCATTGTATTCTTTAAATACTCCCAATAAATATATCATATATTGAGGGGGGGGTCGGCCCGTTCCGGCCCCAGTGCTGGTGTCCATCTTTCCATTTCTGTTCATTTAAATTTCAAGTTGTTTTAAGTTGTCCATTTCATATTTGTGGTTTTAAAGTTGTGCTATTAAACGTGTAGGTGTCCAACTGAGTCTTTCCCACTTGACGGGATCGGTTTCAGCCAACTACCATACTTGGTCGTTTTATACGCAATTGCTTCTGCAGGTGTGTGGTCCTCTGTCACCACTCCTCACTTGGTGGATCCCGCGTTTCGTGGATTGGATGCACGGGCCCGTCTC
This sequence comes from Cibotium barometz, assembly GCF_041138505.1. NCBI lineage: Eukaryota > Viridiplantae > Streptophyta > Polypodiopsida > Cyatheales > Cibotiaceae > Cibotium > Cibotium barometz. The sequence goes on along the minus strand of NC_141105.1, from coordinate 34,816,810 downwards.
ATCATCATAGGCACAATTCATATCTTCCAAGAGTGATGCCAGTCAGATGTGGAATGAGATTCAGAGGAGATTCGGGAGAGTATCTTCCGTGAAGATTGCTAAGTTGGAGGCGGATCTTGAGAAGATTACCATTAGTGACTCAGATAATATCATTGATAAGATTGGGGAATTCACAAGAATCAAGAGGCAGCTTGAGGAGTATGGGAGCTCAATCAACAACCCGATCCATAAACTGCTTGGTAAGTTGCCATCATCCTTTGACTCTTTCAAAGATCACATCTATTTCCGTGATCCTTTCCCCCCTTTTGAGGAAGTCGTGAGTTATCTCCACGACAAGTGCATGCTTCGCGGAAAAGGCAAGTCAGAGTCTGCTTTTGTTCCTAACAAGGGCGAGGACAAAGGCAAAGGCGGAAAAGGGAACTCCAACAACAACAAGCAGAAAGTCACCACAAAGTCATCTTCTGACACAACACTTTTGACAGGAACAAGGGTTCCAGGATGAAGGAATCTTGTGAGTTTTGTGGCCGACTAGGTCATTCTGATGCCAAATGTTTTGCCAGACAAGCTGCTTCCCGCAAAGCTAAAGCAAAATAGGAGTCCTCCTCCGATGGCTGAGACACTTCACCCACGACTGATGGTTTAGATACATCGCCAACGACAGAGGAGGGTACGAAGTCTCATGCTAAGATGGCTTTTCTTGCTGTCTACGATCCCCCTGTTCTTTCATCTTCACAGGAGCAGGATGAGTCCATCGTGGTGGTCACAGAGGAGACTTTTGATTCAGAAGTCAGTGCCCTATCCGCAACAGAGGATTATTTACAGGAGTTTCTGATAGAGACCTTATCAGTTCCTCTAATCCCTTTGGATGAGTATCTCCCTTCCCTTGTGTTGTTTCATGCTGATGCTATTATTGCAGATTTTCTCTTGTCTCTTTCAGAGGAGGATAGTGGTTCTTCTACTGGGCAGGTGGATGATTTTGCCGAGATATCCTCGCATATTTTGGAGCTTTCTGCCTTAGCAGTTGCTTCTCCTTCTTATGTTTCAGAGGAGGCATCTTTCACACTCTTGGAGCCTGTCCCTACTTTGGACCTGACAACTTCTACTATCACTGATGATCAGTTTGTTCCAATGGTTGTTTCATTTCCTTCTTCTTCAGAGGAGGAGTCTACTTCGGTCCCGATACTTGTTGCAGATGCAGAGGAGGTACCATCTATGGTTCCATCTCCTGAGGGCTTCCCTCTTCAGATTGATCCTATTGTTTCGTCTTCAATATCTTCTCGATCTTGTCGTGGCTTCGTCCGAAGACCTTCTCGGTATTCAGATGTACCATATCTTCGCAAGCTTTGTGCCTTTTATGAGGAGGTTGTTCCTTCAGACTCTTTGGAGGTCTTTCTTCAGCGTGCTGGAGTTGGTCCGCCCATTTGGCGTGAAGAGGAGGTGTTGGCATTATCATCTCCAAATTGGGCATATATGTGCATATTTCATGCTGTATTTGGCCAAATTTATGAGGTCATGCATTCATCTTATTTTAGATATTTTTCTGCTATTTTTGTCTATTTTTTAGACATTATTCTAGTATTTTTTGCATAGTTGGCTAGCCCATGTTTTTATGCTGGCCGACCAGCTCTTGTCCAACCTATAAATAAGTGGCTTGGGTTAGCATCATTAGCACATCATTATTCAGCTATTGCTGTTGGTTGTATGCACCTACTGCGCGGCTAGGCCGCAGGATCCAGATGCCCGAGATTGATGGCACACCGGCAGCAGCAGCACATTGGCAGTCTCAAGGCCTCTCACATTGTTTCCTTTGAGATTCTTTGAAGAGACTGTGGGACAATTTTTGGCCAAGAAAGATCACCCTCTTTCTTTGGTTGATGGCACATAGGAGTTTAGTGGTTGGTACTGTTAGAAGTCATCTCCTGTCTATTTGTATACACCAGGGCATCTGTTGTGGGTGTGCCCGCCCGTATATCATTTTTCCACACTCCCCGTATTTTTTCCCTATTTTTTCCCATTTTTTTCTAGTGGCTGGAGGGCTGCCAGGTGATGCCAGGAGCACTCTGAAGCTGGCCGACTGCATCTGTATCAGTCGTGGGCTGTCTGAGTGCTGGCCGACTTGTTCTGTGCAGGCGTGGGGCATCAGATGCTGGCCGACTGCTAATATTAGCAGTCGTGGACATTTATTCAGTCGTGGGCCTCTTTTAGAGCTGGCCGACTGCCCTCATGGGCTTGTATATATTGCCCCCCATCCTCCTCCACTTTCTCATTCAGTATCTTCGGGATCTTGTGTATAGAGAAGAGTTTACACACATCTCTCTGTGTTTCTTGTGCTGATTATTTTCTGCAGTCTACTTGCTCTTGTCTACCCAAGTTTGGATATCATTTCCGCTGCATATTCTGACATGGTATCAGAGCCCTAGGCTCTAGCAGATCTTGGGCGTTTTTCTGAGCAAGAGGGGGAGCAACAGGTTGCTGATCGGTGGACTGTTTCGGGCTGAACGGGAAGTGAAGGTGCAAGAGGAAGGCGGGCAGAGGGGCTGGACAGCCACTTGCATATTTTCTGATTTTCAGATTTTTCCCACCCACCCACCCTTTCAGGTTACTCTCCGAGATGGCGGATTTACTCGAGATGGCTGAGAAGCACGTGAAGATTCCGACTCTCCCCACGTTCCCAGTGGATCGGCAGTTGGACGGGTCCAATTATGGCATCTGGAAGGTCATGATGGAGTCAGTTCTGGAGTCATATGATCTTGCTGATTTTATTATCAAAGGGGTGCCAAGGCCGGAAGCTGAGGAAGGGGAGGTTTTATCAGCGAGGAAGGACCGAGAGGCGAGAGGCATATGGGAGCACTTGGCTTCTTTGTACAACAGGGTGTCACCCATGAAGCGGATATCCTTGGAAGTGCAGATGCGGGTTATGAACTCTGCAAAGTCTTCGACGATGCGGGAACACATTAACAAGCTGCAGGCCCTTCAGCAGGAAGTCCTTCAAGCTGGGAAAGAGATATCGTCCGAAGACATGGCCATCACGTTACTTTCCCACTTGCCTGGTCAGTATTCCGCTTTCTATTCCTCGTTGATCACTAGTGGAAGGCTCAGCACCATTACTTGGGAGGAGCTTGTGCCAATGGTCTTGGACCAGGAGGAACGTTTCACGAACCCTCCTCACGGCGGAGGTTCGGAGGCCTTAACTGGCCAACGGTCGAAAGGCCGTAATACCAACAAGGGCAAAGGGAAGGCTTCACCAGATAAGTCTTCCGAGAAGAAGCCTGATCCAGAACGAGAGAAGCTGAAGGCCGAAAGATCGTGTAATGATTGTGGCGAGAAAGGCCACTACTGGAGGAAGTGTCCTAAGCGGACAGGGAAGAGTGCTGAGTCCTCAGCCTCAGCTGCGAAGACTCCGGCATTTGTGCACTTGGAGATGGTGGACTCCGATGATTCATCGTCTTCGAGCGAGGAGGCAGTTGGCTTCACCGCAAAGGATACTCGGGAATGGATTCTCGACAGTGGTGCTTCCAGGCACATGACTCCATCCCGTGACTTCTTCCTGGATCTGAAGCGGCAGTCAGGTCGTATCTTTATTGGTGATAACTCCACTATTCCGATTCATAGTGAGGGCCGGATGGAGATCATTCCCGACTGCAAGGGGGGCAAGCATGCTTCCCGTGTTCTTTATGTCCCTGCTCTGGGCTTTCATCTTTTGTCAGTGCATGAGGTATGCAAGACTGGCTTTCGGGTGGAATTTGAGGAGCATTCAGTTGCTCTAAGGGACCGTGAGACAGGCAAAGTTGTTTGGGAAGGCGGTGTGGAGAACGGTATCTACAAACTCTCTGCACTCTCCTCACTGACAGGCTCTCAGGTCGGAGACTTGTGGCACTTTCGTTTTGGCCACTTAAATGTGGATGCGCCTTCCGGGACCAGATGGTGGTTGGCTTGCCAGATGTTGGTAGTAGGCAAGGACGCTGCAGTTCTTGCATACGTGGTAAGCAGCACAGGGAATCCTTTCCGAAGCAGGCTTCCAGGCGAGCTTCGAAACCTTTGGAGTTGATTCACACTGACTTGTGTGGACCATAGCAGATACCATCCTTGGGAGGATCTCTCTACTTCATGCTGCTTGTTGATGATTGTACCAGATTCACGTGGGTTTACTTTCTTTCACAAAAGGACCAGGCTTTTGCTCGGTTCAAGGATTGGCACGTGATGGTGGAGAAAGAGTCTGGATTTCAGGTCAAGACTCTCAGGGCTGACAAAGGAGGGGAATTCTCCTCGACTGTATTCTTTCGGTTTTGTGCAGATCATGGCATCAAGAGGGAATTGGCCAATACCGGATCGCCTTCGGAGAATGGAGTTGTTGAACGTAAGAACAGGACTGTGGTGGAGATGGCGAGGACTATGCTGGAGCATCGTGATCTTCCTCGTCCACTTTGGGGTGAGGCTGTGGCGACAGCTGTCCATACCATTAACCGCTCTCCGACGACTTCTGTACCCCATATGACTCCATTTGAGGCATATTTTGGCAGGAAACCCGATGTCTCGCACTTCCGTGTCTTTGGGAGTGACGCATATGTACATATTCCGAAGAAGCAGAGGGGGAAGCTTGACTCCAAGTCCCGCAAGCTGGTATTTGTGGGGTATAACTCTCTTTCCAAGGGATACAGGTTGTATGATCCAGAGAGGAACGAGATTGTTGTCAGCCGGGATGTGGTCTTTGACGAGCATGTTCCAGCATCCACTGTCGAGGAGCCGCCACTTCTTGGAGATCCAGAGTCTGCAGATCCAGAGTCTGATGATGATTCCCAGTCTACCACTCCAGTTGATCCACCTCAGTCATCACAGGAGGTTGAGCCCGCAGCTGGAGTTGAGCCCCCGCGACCACAGGAGGCTCCACGATCTGTTCGAGTACCTAGGTGGTTGATGGACACCCTTCGGGAGTCAGGTGTCACGGAGCTACCCTCCGAGTGGACCACAGAGACGGCCCTCGAAGATCACATCGAGTTCGAGATAAAAGCAACACGGCGGAGCTTCTTCAGGTGAACTATGCTCTTATGTCTCGTATCATGCGGGATAAAGAGCCCACTTCCGTAAAGGAAGCCCTTTCACAGGCTACTTGGAGGGAAGCCATGCAGGTGGAACTTGACGCCATCGAGAAGAACAACACTTGGGAGTTGGTACCGAGGCCGTCGAGGCGGTCAGTCATTGGTGTCAAATGGGTCTTTAAGACCAAGTACGCGGCTGATGGGTCGGTGGACAAACACAAAGCCAAGCTCGTGGCTAAGGGTTATGCTCAGCGGCCAGGCATCGACTACGAGGATACCTTTGCACCAACAGCGCGGATGACCACGATTCGGACCGTTCTTGCCCTTGCTTCTTCTCAGCGGTGGCCTGTGTACCAGATGGATGTAAAATCGGCGTTCCTTAATGGTGACCTGCAGGAGGAGGTGTACGTTGAGCAGCCTCCAGGCTTCATTGTTCCAGGATCGGAAGGGATGGTTTACAGGTTACGTAAGGCCTTGTATGGTCTTAAGCAGGCTCCGCGGGCTTGGAATCAGAAGATTGATTCCTTCTTTATTCGGACTGGATTCCAGAGATCGGTTGCAGATCCGAACCTGTATCTCTTTCGGGAACGCGGCATGGTCACACTCATCATCCTTTATGTGGATGATCTCATTCTCACCGGCGGTCATGTGGAGCACATTGGAGTGACGAAGGCTGCCTTGTCAAAGGAGTTTGAGATGACCGACTTAGGCTTACTCCACTTCTTCTTGGGATTGGAGATCTGGCGGACCCAGAGGGGGTTTTTCGTCTCTCAGCAATGGTATGTTCATGAGTTGCTTGAGGCCTTTGGGATGGAGAACTGCAAGCCTATTACTTCGCCGATGGACCCGAACACGAAGTTAACCGTTACAGATCCTTGTGAGCCAGTTGATGCCTCGCAGTACCGGAAGTTGGTTGGTTCATTGATCTGGTTGCTGAACACCAGATTGGACTTGAGCTTCTCCGTGGGGCTGTTGAGCTCTTTTATCCAGACGCCATTGAAGACTCATTGGGACGCAGGATTGAGGATCTTGCGGTATCTGCAGAGTACGAAGGATCTGGGACTCTTTTACACAGGAGGGAATGGAGTCAAGCTCCAAGGTTGGAGTGACTCAGATTGGGGAGGAGATCCAGACACGAGGAGATCTACTTCAGGATACACTTTTACCCTCGGCTCAGGAGCGGTTTCTTGGAGCAGCAAGAAGCAGCCAACTATTGCCCTTTCTTCGACAGAGGCAGAGTATCGGGCTGCTTGTGGTGCTGCTTGTGAGGTTGTATGGCTGCGGAGGCTGCTTGGCGAGATGGGGTTTCCACAGAGGGAGCCCACAGTCATCCAGTGTGATAACCAGAGTTGTATAGCTATTGCTCGGAATCCGGTTTTCCATGCCCGGACCAAGCATATAGAGATACAGTATCACTTTGTTCGTGAGAAGATCTTGGCGGGTGACATCTTGCTACTTTATTGTTCGACGGAGGACAATGCGGCGGACCTCTTCACGAAGTCTCTACCTCAGGCTACGCTCAGGCGGCACTCCAGCTCCCTGGGGTTGGTTACACAGCCAGGAGCTGAGAGGGGGTGTTAGAAGTCATCTCCTGTCTATTTGTATACACGAGGGCCTCTGTTGTGGGTGTGCCCGCCCGTATATCATTTTTCCACACTCCCCGTATTTTTTCCCTATTTTTTCCCATTTTTTTCTAGTGGCTGGAGGGCTGCCAGGTGATGCCAGGAGCACTCTGAAGCTGGCCGACTGCATCTGTATCAGTCGTGGGCTGTCTGAGTGGCCGACTTGTTCTGTGCAGGCGTGGGGCATCAGATGCTGGCCGACTGCTAATATTAGCAGTCGTGGACATTTATTCAGTCGTGGGCCTCTTTTAGAGCTGGCCGACTGCCCTCATGGGCTTGTATATATTGCCCCCCATCCTCCTCGACTTTCTCATTCAGTATCTTCGGGATCTTGTGTATAGAGAAGAGTTTACACACATCTCTCTGTGTTTCTTGTGCTGATTATTTTCTGCAGTCTACTTGCTCTTGTCTACCCAAGTTTGGATATCATTTCCGCTGCATATTCTGACAGGTACTTGGCTAGCAGTTGGTGGTCGACCAACGGCTTGCCCACGGTGTAGCCACCCCCAGGAGACTCAGAGACATTGCCTTTGGGATTGCCCGAAGGCTCAACAGATTTGGCATCGACCCGGGTCGTCACATGGGGTAGTGTCGCTTGGGCCACAGAGGCTGGAGTGGTCAGGCTTATAAGGAGGATGGAGGAGGGCTAGGCCTTCAGATCTCTCACCATCATATTGCAGCAGTACCAGTCACAACCCCACCTACAGGCGACTAGCGGCGAGGCTCATGCTAGAGATGGGAGATTTGTAGTAGCATAGCAGCCTGACACATTTGGCGTGCTAGATGCAGCGGGGCCCTCGAGGGTACCCACACTCTGCCGGTGGAGACCATTAGGAGCATATGGCTTGATATCATTCACACCCTCCGCGGTCGGTGGGGGAAGTTACAGGGAGGTTTAGACCGCATGCGGAAGCGGCGGGAAGCTTTCTTGCGACTTTGGAGGCCCGGCCCTTTCCTCACAGATAGAGGAGACACCACTTGGTGCTACAGACCACCTGTGTGGTTGTTCCCACCCCCTCCCCTTGGCTCTCCACTTGTCATTATAGCCTTCTCTTGTCATTTTAGCTCATGGGAGGCCCAAATCTATAAATTGGATCCCTCTCTTCTTTAAGGGAGGCTCTCTTGCTACACACTTGCCTCTACCACCGTTACAAGCTGCCCTAATGCTGGCTGCTCTCTTTCCTCTCACTTGAAGGCTGCTCATGAAGTATACTGGCCGTTGGGGGCTGTTTTGAAGGCTTCCATCGTGAAGAAATACTGAAGGCAAGGGTATTTAATCATTGTATTATGATTTCTAGCCATTGTACTTGCTATACCATCCCTTGTACTTGTTGTACCAATCGTCGTACATACTGTACGAGTTGATGTACCAGCTACCACTTGTTGTAATGGCTGAATGGAGAGTTGTACCTACCATACCATACTCAAAGGGAGGTGGGTGGGTGGGCCCATTCCAGCCTCTATGCGGTGTCAGGTGCGCGTATCTCTCTTTTACAGTTTTGTGGATTAAGTGGTATATGTTTAAGGCTGTGGCCAATTTTAGTGTTTAATTGCATTAATACCCATAAGTATTTTGCGAAACCTCGGGCGCTCCGGAAGTTACATATCGTCTACTTGGGAAGCATCGTGTGATATCATCGGCCAATCGTTGAAGAAACTCCCTTGTCTCCAAACAATGCCATAACAGATGATGTACATTTTCAAAACGAGCTCCCCATTTGTGGTAGGTGGCTTCAGCTAGCCCTCTTTTAGCGAGCATCTCTGCAACAACAGGAAGGACACCCCTTTAAAGGCATCTTACTTTTCCATATACCCCAGAGGGGTTCTTTCCACCGTTTGCATACCCCATAGAGTGTTGCCATGTGCGTGAATCCAAGGTGGTGGAAGCAAATGGTTATACATGCTAGTTGCAGTTATTTTATCCAAATCTAATCCCCGAGCATTGTCAGTTTTCCCTTTTACTTTCTAGTAATGGAGCCTGTCATTTTCAACAAGTGGAGGCAATGGTTCTTATGGCTGCAATAACCTTTTGATCTTCCTCCAAAGCGGTCTATGATGCAAGCCCAAGTTATGCTCATTGCATGCCTGCAGAAAGGATAGCACATTTCGTGGATCATCCACAACATCCTGTAGCGTGCGTATACCCAAGGATGCCAAAAACCATGCTTTACATGGCTTTTGCATAGCTAGTGGTTCTGCAAACAAAGAAGACTAGTGCAGACTTTCCGGTCGCATAGAGTTACCGATTGCAGAATCGCGTCCCACCCATTTGAGGTCTTTCAATGCAGTCTTCCAATCTTGCACAATTCTTGTAGCCCACAATGTGGCCCTCAAAATGGCCTAGCACCGCTTCCCAATGTGAATTCACCCAAATTCCACAAGCCATTGTTTTCATGTGTGTACACATAGCTGCGAGCATGATTGGCCAAGGTTGCTCTTGCCAAAAAAACATTGGAATCATGGTAGCTTTTCGAGCTAAAACATGGTAGTGAATATTGAGAATATTCAAACGACCATGCATCTTCAATGAATAAACAATTGCGTCACAAGTTACAATAGTCTCAAGGCTTGTGAGTGTGTGTGTGTGTGTGTGAATATGCATCTACACACACACACACACACACGTGCGCGTGCGGGCACGTGTACGCAAGCACACAAACAAATTTATGTATCTATACATATATATATATGTGTGTGTGTGTGTGTGTGTGTGTGTGTGTGTGTGTTCGTATGTGATTCCCAGGAGCTCATTTTGGGAAGACATTCTGGCTTTTGCTCGGATTCCACAACGATATACCAACTTCGGGGTATTCTTTGCATGGACTACTTTTTGGGCATTGTGGACAATATGGGAAAATAGAAATCTGATACATTTTCGACATATTCCTTTGGATCAATACACCTATCCGACGCTTGTTGAGACAGTCTCTAGTATCTACATGACTGCCGAAACTTGCACTAAATAGACGATCAGCAATATATGGCCTTCTTTGACTGTTTCTAGGCAGTTATTTCCATGGGTCCTATATAGGGACCTCAGTTGTATCATGATGTTTTGTTTGTGGGTTTTCACCTCGCAATGAGGTTTCCCACTAGTAATATAAGAATTACTAAAAAGAAAGAGTGTATATTATATATATATATATATATATATATATATATATATATATATATATATGAGTGTGTGTGGTGTGTGTGTAGATGCATAATACCACACCCCGCGCCCCCCCCTCCCCCCAAACACTGACACACACATTTACATATTTGTGTGTATGTATACATGTATATCTATGTATATGTGTAGATAAACATGCAGGTACTACTTGTTGAGGTTCAAGCTCTTTTTGGCATGTTAAAACATAGATTATATCAGAGAAGGCTTCACATTTACACTGTGGGCAGTGGACATTGAAGAGTGCTTGAATTTTTTGATCTTTGATCATTGGTTGAGGTAATCCTAGCACATCTTTTGCTAGAATTAATTGTAAAGAAAGAGCTGTGGAATTTTTGGCATTGAGAATGTAGGTTTTAGCATTACTCTTTTTAGTATGATCATGGCATATGTGGTTAGTTTTGACTGCAATATTTTTGGCAGGTGTGCAAATTTCTTGAAGTATCGAAACTTTCTTTCAAACCTGAATTTGGGCCGAAGATGAGGGAGGGCTTTGTGTTGGTTAAGCACCTTCAAAGAATTCAGCCAACCGAGGAGGATTCTACGAGTTGCTTGTGCTGTAGATGGATGTGTTGCTGCAATGACAATTGGCAAAAGGTTGACAACTTGGATCTCTTAATGCAATACATGCCGCAATATGCCTACACTCATTTTGTGTATGTTGAATCTGACATGTTGTCATGTTAATAGTAGGTGTCCATGTGTTATGTTACAACTTTAGTTTATCTATTTGTTTCCGCCGGGGGTGGGGGGGTGGTCGGGGGGAGTTCTAGCACTGAACTTCTTTTAAAGCTAAAAAATGATGGTTGCTTTAAGCTTGGGCTACGACTACATTTTGGGGAAGTGGAAGGATGCCGAGTTGGTTGATGATAAAGATTGCTGAAAGTGGGAGTAGGGGGCTGGGGAGAGGGGGGGGGGGATCAAGTTCTCTCAAAGCCTAAAGATGGTGGTCACATAAATGCCTAAAGATGGTGGTCACATAAATGCCTGATACTTGGCCTATGGTTTCTTCTTTTTTGGGAAGTTGGAAGATTACCTTAATGTTGAGTTGGCCAATGATAAAGGTTAATTAGTGGACTTTCTTGTGCGACCCATGGGCCATACATAACCAACTCAGCCATTGCTGCCAAAGGTCACCGTTTCCGTATGGGTATCGGTGCATAGCGGTTTGGTGTGGCCTGGGTGACCCTTTTCATATTGGTATTCATGCATAGCGGCTTGGTGACTTGAAAGACAGGGAATAAATCAGATTTGCAGGCAAAAATATATCCGGGCACATAAATTTGAGGAAAATAGAAGAGAGTTATGTATTGTGTATTAGCAACAGAGAAAAGAGTTCAAATCTTCCTGCAAATCTGTAGAGCATGCATCTCTTGCTCTTTATTCAGCTTTTCCTAAACTGGTCACGTTTTGGCATGTGGTTACAACATTAGACCAATGTCTCTAAGTCTATTTCTACCTGGTAACTAATTAAATGAGTGGTTTTGACCATACCTGTGTCCACCCTTTATTTTTATATGTATACCCAAAATTCAAATCTAAGTGCCTAAAAAGTCCATACAGCATGATCATCTCAACTCATGTTGGTAAGATCTTCCGGGCGCTCCACATTGAGCTTTCCTGAGTTTTATCACTCCCCTTCAAGCTCAAATCAAACTAAGTACTCCAAGTTGGCTTTGGAAGTACTCAAATTTCTCTTTACTAAGAGGCTTAGTAAAGATAACTGCAACTTACTTGTCTGTATGTAAATAGACTAAGTCTATGTCTCTTGCCAACACCTTCACCTGGATAAAGTGATAATGAAACTCACTATGCTTGGTTGGCATGCTAAGCTGGATTACTTCCAAGGTGAATACTACAAGTGTTATCACACAGCAAGGTCATTGTTCCATCCCATGAGACATCCATAACCAAACCACTTCACACGCAGTCAACTTCTGTACTTGATAAAGCAACAATAGGTTGTTTTTTTGGAACTCCAACTAACTGCAACACCACCAAAATTGCAGACGACACCACTGGTTGTAATGGGCGGGCATGTGTTTCAGAATCATATTAACAATAAACAAGATTAAGAGCTCATAATCATGACCACAATAATTTCAACAAAGTGACAATTTGCACACTACACAACACTAAGGGCCGGAAGATGGGCCGAACCCCCCCCCCCTTCCCCCCTCCCCCCCCCCCTCCCCCCCCTTCCCTTCCCTTCCCTTCTTTTCGGGATTATATTCCAAAAGGAGTTTGCTTTCAAGAACAAGGTCATGGGTGGCCAGGGATTCACCACCGGTTTGCACCTGATTGCCTTGAGTACATGTAGTGAATACAAAACAAACAAAAGATTTGACACTGCAAGTGTACTCTCTCAAATACTTATGCCCTCTTCAAACAGGAACTTTCCATCCTGGCTCACGCAAACTCACACGTGAATTCACAGGGTTGTTCGAGGTCACCAAGGAGTGGGTACCCAAGAGTACCCCGGCTAGCCAAGGAAAGTACGATGCCCATGCAAAGACCTAGAAGCCACAATTTCGCCAAAAGCCTAGCCATGAGTAGAGATTTTCCAAGCGGGATTCCCATGCAACAAAGTTTTACCCAAACCACGATTCTCACTGGATCCCCATCAAGATGTTAGAATCTCAAGGCTTCTACGGAGGAAACCCTTCCGTTTGGGTCCACCCCGATCTCCAAATTTAGAGAAACTCACATAGAATCTGTAGGGCGAAATTTGACACAAAATCGTCGTGGAGTCAACAGGTTAGAAGCTGACGTGGAATCACCCAATTGGTCCACCCGTGCTTTCTTATCATGTATGTACATTGGACTGGTGTCCATGGCGGTTGTTTATGCTGGGGATTGATGCCACTCATGTGATACTGTGGACTTGGCTTTCCGTTGGGACTTGTGCCTCCGTGTACATGCTCGGAAATGCTTGGTGGATTGGTGTTCCATTGGGTTTGGTACCACGTGTACTTGCCTGGAGCACCTCTATTTTGGTATAGTCTCATGAACGGGGATTGTCCATACCAATGCTGCATTGCATAGCATCTTTATGTGCTTGCTTGCAATTGAAATTACATGCTGTTTTCATACTTGCTTGACCAATGTGTAGTTCTGGGTAAGGGGACGTCCGCCTGCCTGCGAACTGTGCGTGTGAAACTGTCTGCTGACATGGTAATGTGGCATGTGACAGGTGGTAAGTATTGGTCATAAACTTGGCCTTAGGAGTTAGCACTAATTTATAAGTGAGTGTGTACACACTTCATTAAGTTTTGGGCGACCAAAACTCACTTATAAATTATGACCAGCCCGGTGTTCACACACACTGATGGCCCGAGGTGGACATAACCCAATGTCCACCGCCGAGACCTTATCCCCTTTGTACAAAGGGAGTAACCAGCCATGTGTCCACTCTAGCTTGCTCCACAAAGCACCTGCCTGCCACCTACACTGGACAACTCACCACCTCACTCTTCCTCCTCTCTCTAGAGATGGGCGCCTCCTTCATGAGGGGTGTTGGGCTGCATTTTCTGCACTTTCTCCTTCCCAACTCCATTTCCAAGCGTGCTAAGGTGTTTCTCAAGCTTCCAAGAGTGTTTTTGGAGGCTAATCACTCTCCTACACACTCCCAATGACTGAAATTCAGCAAAACAGCTCCCTTTATTGTTGTAATTTCTGGTCTTTTTGCTGAAAACCCTAATTTCAGCCCTCCTTTCTCAAGTTGAGCCATAGGGGAAGCTTTCCCAAGGTTCCCTTCATCCTCTTGAAGACTTTTGTCGCGAAGAAATGCGACAAATTGAAGATCTCATCACTCCAAGGACTTCCATCGTGAAGACTTCTGCTGTCATTGACTCTACTTGCAATTGGTAAGCTTTTATGCTTAAATATGGAAGCAAGTAGCAGGAGGGAGGAACCGGATTACAAGATCACATACCCTGTGTAGTGTTCTCTTGTCCTACGTGCTCTCTTGCATATTGTTGCTACCATGTGTTGGTGGAACAATAGAGAGTAGATGGTAGAGAACATGGACACTTGAGAGGGTAGTGTGGGTTGCGAGTCTACATCGACAACCACTTGTTTGCAATACTGTATTCATATGCATTGGTATGGAAATTTGGTCAGAAATGTCCATGACACTATGTACTCGATTCTCCCAAGATCAATATACTTTATTTGAGGGAGGGGTCGGCCGTTCCAGCTCATTGTGTGTCTCTTGTCAAAACAGCAATTTACTTCTTGTATTTGAGCAAGTGTCCATCAAATCTTAGTGTATTTAAGTGTATTGATTAGCATTGTGTTCAACCAAGCTACATTGGTGTCAAAGCATACGGTTCTCTTTCACTTCTATCGTGAGATACGATCACCGTGAACATTAGCTATCTCTACACTTAGAACAACTATGGACAGCCATACAATGAATGTTGGAGATGCTAACACAAGAGGCAGGGACAATGAAATGCATGCTTCCAATGCTTTACAGAATGAGCAAACTCATGTGGTGCACAATAGGGAACATGAATATGTGGGACAGCCGTTCCGTGACAAAGAGAAGATGCCGTATGCAGGCTCTTCTCCATGCACAACAAGAAGAATTGAATCTCTACCGCCGTGAGGATCCATTGATACATGACCGTTTGAAGGCCAAGAAAGCTGAATCTTATATGGATCATGCAATGGCAATGATAGAGTTGCACATGCAACCGAGGGATGCAACACGTGCATATTGGCTCGTACCGAGGATCCCTATGGAGAAAAGGCAACCATCCCACATGTCTTGGAATCCCCACATGTGTCTGAACAAGAACTTATGTCTAAGAGGATGAATCTCCATGCTATGGGAGAGGAACAATCAGTGACTTCACGCCATGCAGGAATACCTTATGTAGCCCGTGAAGAATACAATGTTTATATTAGTGGTCAAAATGTATGTCAAATGCCATTGCCGGGTGAAAATGTGCATGCACAACACGTGCAACATGGGCTGCAATTTTCTGTTGGTGCAGGTATTCCGCGTATCTCTCATGCCACTCATGCCTTCGAGTGTGCTCGTGAGGGAGAAGCTATGGTTGAAAATGTATCAAGGCATGTTGAGGGGCCAGCCATGCCTCATGCTTACAGGGCACATGTATCTATGCCTTATGCATCACCTTTTGTTTCTAAAATGATACCAGTCATAGGGGTTGTCCCAATGGACAAACATGTTGAGATGCACGCACATGCATCAAAGTCTCGTGACTTCAAAGCCGGAGACAAATTTGTGAAGTTTGACACATATCATGGGAAATATGATGCATCAAAGGCACTTGCTTTTATTGCCTAGTTTGATATTGCTTTTAGTGATGAGAATTTCACTCAGAAATCCATGATCCGGTATGTAAGCATGTTTATGAAAGGCACTGCTGCCCATTGGTGGCTCACGGAGAAGCTCTCACCGAATCCTGCTAGCTCATGGGAAGAGTTCAAGGAGAGGTTCTATACTCAATTCTTGCCTCCCAATGCATTGAATGAGATAACAATGAAGTGGGATTGGGTGAAGCAAAATGAGGGGGAATCGGTAAATGCATATGTACAAAAGTTTTGGAAAGTGCTTTTGGAGGTGTCTCCATTTATGCATGTCACCGAGGCGGAAAGGAAAAGAAGGTTTCAATCGGGATTGCAACCCGTGTACAAAGCGGGACTACAAATGTATCCTGGTCATACCTTACACCAACTAATCGCAGCCGCCACCGCCATCGAGCAATTGGAACTCAAATTGAGTCGTTCTAATAAGGCTAAACCCTCATTTCAAGGCAAAGAGGGGGCTGTCCAAAACCTGCAAAATAATGGACAGCCACCTAAAAAGGACCAAAACTAAGATAAAAATGGTCCAAAGGCTGAAAATAACACTACCAAGAAGCGTCCCTTCAAACTGAGAGACTATGGTCTCACTCCGGAGCAAAAAAAGCAATATATGAGTGAGGGGAAATGCTTTACTTGTGGTAGCACCGAGCATATTGCAAAGGCATGCCCAAACAAGAAGAAGCGTGATAATGCAAATGCATCAAAGCCTAATGTGCGTATGGTTCCGGATGTGCAGGGCAACACTTCACATGATAGCAAAGAGGGTTGTATGTAAAGCTTGGGGACGACTCAAGGATCAGCCCGCTTTGTTCATGTTTGATGATTGTGCATCTGAAAATTTCATATCCACACGGATGGTAGCTGCATTGGGTATTGAAGTGGAGGAAATGGGTCCTCAAATTGAAGCAGGGGTTGTCTTTGTTGGTAGAGAAGTGCAGGTCATGCCTATTTTTGGCAAGTTGCGCATACACATTTAAGGCTATGTGGATCATGAGGATTTTCTTGTGGCGCCTTTGAATGGCTGTGATGTATTGCTTGGAAAGCCTTGGCATACACGTATTGATCCGTGCAAGGGTTACAAGACCAACATGATCACCTTCATGCATAAAGGCCGAGAGCATGTAATTGATGCTGGTGAAGAGGGTGATACCATTTCCCTTGTATCTCATGTACAAATTATAGGTTGAAATTTTTGTAAGAGCACAATGATTGTTTTGCTGATGAGTTACCAAATGAGTTGCCATCCGTACGACCGGAAGATCATCGCATTGAGCTTGTGCCGGGTAGCTCACCACCTAATAGGCCAGTCTATCGTGTAAGTGCATCCCAAAAAGAGGAGATCATGAAGCAAGTGAATGAGCTTCTTGAGAAGGGTCTGGTTCAGCCAAGCTCTTCCCCATATTGTTCACCGGTACTCTTGGTTCAAAAGAAGGATTGATCCTTTCGTATATGTATGGATCATAGAGCTTTGAATAAGCTTACCATCAAGAATCGGTTTCCGATTCCACGCATAGACGACATCATTGACAAGTTGGATGGATCGGCATGCTTTAGCCGAATTGATCTCAAGAGTGGATATCATCAAGTGTGTGTAGTGCACACAAAACTGCTGGGCTTTATGAGTATCTTGTTATGCCTTTTGGTCTTACAAATGTCCCGGCTACATTCAATAGAATGATGGATCGCATATTCCGTGGGTACATGAAATTTACAGGTGTTTTCTTTGATGACATCCTAGTCTTCTCGAAGACCGAAGAAGAGCATAAAGCTCATTTGGCCATTGTTTTTGAAGAACTCCGTAAGCATAAACTCTTCATAAATGCAAAGAAGTGAGTTCTTCTTGTCAGAGATACATTATCTTGGGCATATTGTGTCCAAAGATGGAGTGCGGATGGATCCTGCAAAGATTGATGCAATTCGGAATTGGCCCGAATTGAGTTCGGTGCATGAGATCCGTAGTTTTCTTGGATTATGCTCTTACTACCGCAGGTTCATTCGGCACTTCATGGATTGCTTCTCCTTTGCATGATTTGACAAAGAAGAAGGCCGTGTTCAAATGGATTAATGTAGAGAGGGATGCATTCCTCAAATTGAAAGATGCAACTACTCATGGTCCAGTGTTGATCATTCCGGATTTGCAAAAGCCTTTTTGTGTGGAATATGATGCATCTGGAAATTGAATCGCGTCTTAATCATCGTCTAATCTCTTTGTTAATGATGTTGATTCTTGCATTTGATTCACCATAGCTCATCACATTACTGCAAATTTAACATGGTATCAGAGCCTAGCTTAGAATCCATCAAATTTATGAGCTCATTATCTTGTTAATCACCTAGTTAATTAGGATTAGAAAATAATCAAGTTTTTAGCTCTTCTTTTCAATAGCCTCTGTATCCCCAGCTGGTGGAGGGGCTTGATCTCCCTCCAAGCTTAACCATAGGCTTCAAGCCTCTAGCCACACATAGTTATACTCCCCACGCATAAGCCCATCGCCTCAACACGTCAAACTGTCGGCACATGTTGCTGAAAATCGCGAATTTACAAGCATCCTTTTTTTGAAGCAAAACTGAGATCTTCTCTCCACCAGAAGAAATTGGTCTAATTTCTCTCGGCCCCAGGGGTTTTCAAGGGTGCTCTACATGCTGGTGATGTCAGATTTGTGAAATTCCTCAAGGAGAAGTGGAATTAAGCTCTACATCAAATCTGCAGGTGACTTTGGTAAAACAGAGATTAAGCATTCAATGTTTGGTCAAATCTTGTGTTTCTTGGCTTAATCCTCTACTAGACTAACTGCTATTGATGGCTTTGAAAGGAGTTGAGCTCATTTGAACTCTAAGGTCCCAGATCTGGCCTCCTCGCAGACTCTGTTTTCTGCACACAAAACAGAGGATTATTTTGCTAATCAGTGATTAATCGATACTAATCACTATATCTGGCCTCCTCGCAGACTCTGTTTTCTGCACACAAAACGGAGGATTATTTTGCTAATCAGTGATTAATCGGTACTAATCACTATATTTTGGTGCAATTGAGGGTTCAAATTAACCATTGGGTATCTGATACAGATCCCTATAACTTCAGATTACAATTCGGAGATGGTTTGATACTCCAACCATTCAGTACAGATTTGTTACTCTTGGCTTTATGTAATTTCTGGTGAATTTATGCTGATAAATCTATTGTAATCATCACCTAAACACCAGATTGAGTTGTAAAAAGGTAGACACTGCCCTTGAATCTTGAAATTGGATCAAGAGGTAAGACCCTCTTTACATCATCATGAGCACGGCACAAGAGTAGCCAAATTTAATGGGGCGCAGTTTTATACATGGCAAACAAAAACCATGTATTTGCTCATGAGGAAAAATCTGTGGGGGCTAGTTGAGGGAAGAGATGAATGCCGAGAGGTGAGTGGGGAAAATGAGTGGAAGAGCAAGAATGAGAAAGCATTAGGACTCATCGCACTCAGTTTAAATGATGAAATCATTCATCATATCACAGGGATACAATGGGCAAAAGATGCATGTGATGAACTCAATAAATTATTTGGCACTCAAGCAAAAAATTCAAAGATAAATCTGTTAATGCAATTCTACAAACTGGATATGAAGGAAAGTGAACACACTTGAACAAATACAAAAGTATTAAGCAACAACTGGCAGCCATTGGCAAGAAGGTAGAAGATGATGAGGCACTAGCAGTGCTTTTGAAGAGTGTGGACAAGGGTGAATATGAAAACATTGTAGCAACCTTAAAGAATGTACCTGAATTGAAGCTGCATGAGATAGAAGGAGCTCTACTAGAGCAAGAGGCCAAGGTCAAAGAGAAGAAATGGCTGGACTCAACAACTGGAGAGAAAAAAGCATTCTTCACCCGAGGAGGATTCTCACGAGGACGAGGACAAGGAAGAGGCAGAGTAGGAGGAAGGACCTTCACTTGCCACAAGTGTGGGAAGCCAGGACACATGGCAAGAGACTGCTACAGCAAACCCAGTGGAGAAAGAACGACATTGGCAAACTTCATGGAGGCTCCTAAGGAAGTGCATAAGACAAAACAAAACAAAGAAAGAAGACCTGCTTCTGGGGGAGCTCTTAGGACTCCTAAGAGCGAAAAATTACAATGGGGTTCATTACATGGGTTAAAAACAGCTATAAATCTAAGTCGGAAGTGGATTTCCTCCTTTCGGGGGTGGGTTATGGAACTCTCTGATGACTGCTTTCCCACCTCTGTATACTGCCCATTTGCCATTCTTCCTTGCTTCTCTAACTTTGACCAACTCTGTTGGTATGTTCTTAAGTTGTAGTGGGGTTAGTTCATCGGCTATCCATACCTTTGTCCCTTGGAGCGACCTTGTCTGCTTCATGACTGCTATTTTTTCGGATTTGTCATAATATGTGATCTTTGCCTGTGTGCCCTTGACTACAATGAAAGTGGGATCCCCTAAGTCCACGAAAGGGACTACTTTGCTCAGCTGTGCTTTAAGAACATCTGTTTCTAACATGTAATCATCTCCAAGCTCTGGGGCAATGTTTTCCCTATCCCAGCTTAGGGGAAGCCCACCTATTCTGGTTTGATTCTGTATGTCAAGGACTATGAGTTTAGGGATTTGAGGCACTGGTCGCGGACTACCAAGTAAGAGGGAAACTTGGTATAGGGTCCAGGTGTGCTAGGATTATTCACTTGAGGGGAGGTGTTGAAATATACAAGTGAATAGGGTGTGTGCGGGAACAAGCCCTTAGCAAGAGGGGAACAAGCTCTTAGCAAGAGGCTGTAAAAGAGAATCTGTAAATGAGAGAGAAGCTGTGAAAAGGTGAGAGGTATCTACTGGGAGAGAATAAAGGGTAGCATGAGAAGATTTAGGATGTGTGGAGATATTCTGGGAAGAGGTGGAGAGAATCAAGCAAAAGAGGTGGAGTGAATCAAGGAGAGATCAGTGGGATTAGATGCTTGGATGTAAACTCTATAAATTGAGGCATTGGCCTAATGAGAATTTGCTGGTTTTTGATTATCCATGCCTACATTAAGCTATCAATTAATTGCACACTTGCATTTGATCCACCATAGCTCATCACATTGCTGCAAATTTAACATTTTCTTACCCAAACTAAGTTGTCAGAGAAGCATATGAGGATGGCCAATTTCCTCTCTATGTTTCATTTTCAGATCTTGCACACCCATGTTTCATTTTCAGATCTTGCACACCCCAGGAGAGAAGAATATAGTGGCTGATGCATTGTCACAAAAGCCGTATGTAGGAGCTATCTTGGTTGCCTCTCATGAGGACTTGTCTACTATGCGTGATTTGTATCATACGGATGCTGATTTTTTCACTATTTGGGCTGATTTGATGGCTGGTCATGTACACGTCTCATATGTGATCAAAGGGGGTTATATCATGAAAGATAATTGCCTATGTGTGGTGTCTGACATGAGGCATAGAGGCACATGTACATGCACGTATCACCTGTCAAAAGGTGAAATTTGATAGGCAAAAGGCACCAGGTTTGCTTCAACCATTACCTATTCCCACGCAGCCATGGGAAAGTATTACAATGGATTTCATTATGGACTTGCCACGGACCCAACAGGGTAATGATGCAATTTGGACAGGTTTAGAAAGCAAGCTCATTTCTTGCCGGTCAAAAAGACCATCAAAGCTGAGCATATGGTTAAAATATATATTGCACAAGTGTTCAAACATCATGGAATGCCGAAGTCCATTGTGGGGGATAGAGATCCGAGGACTACAAGTCTCTTTTGGCGGGCCTTATTTGATAATATGGGCACCAAATTGGACTTCTCATCAACTTATCACCCTCAAACGGATGGGCAAAGTGAGGCTGCAAATTCAGCCTTGTTGGATCTCTTGAAATGTTATGTGGCGGATCAGAAGTCTTCTTGGGAGAAATACTTACCGCTTGTGGAATTTGCATACAACAACACGGTGCATGCATCTACGGGAAAGGGTTTTGCCACCCATCCTTCACACAAAGGATGAGATATTTGCAGCTGATGAGTATGTAAGAGACTTGGATATTACTTTTGCTCAGGTGCGGACAGCCATTGCAAGGTCACAAGACAAGC
Organism: Cibotium barometz; assembly: GCF_041138505.1. NCBI lineage: Eukaryota > Viridiplantae > Streptophyta > Polypodiopsida > Cyatheales > Cibotiaceae > Cibotium > Cibotium barometz. Next base: position 34,795,555 of record NC_141105.1, on the reverse strand, counting down.
ATAAAAAGGCTGCCGACAAGCATAAAAGGCAATTGGATGTTAAAGAGAATGATTGGGTATTACTGAATTTTGAGAAAGCAAGACTTGCAAAGAGGCCTGGCAAAGAGGGTGCATATCCTAAGCTTGCAACCAGGTACTATGGGCCTTTTCGAGTGATTGAGAAGCTTAATGAAGTGGCTTTCAGATTGGCATTACCTGGTCATTGGCACATACACAATGCTTTTCATATGAGTCTCCTTCGCAAGTATGTAGGGTCGGAGTCCAGTGAAACGGTCATTGAGGATCCACCAGAAGTGGATGAGCTTGAGGAGATCTTGTAGCGAGAGGAGATTGTGTATCACAAGGAATGCAAGCTTGCTGCAGGTAAAGTTGTGAGGTGTTACCTTGTGAAGTTTAAGAACTATCTTCCCATTGATACTAAATGGGTAGATGAAGAGTTCTTCAGAGATTGCCCGCATGTGCTTCAGATATATTTGGATGCTTTTCAGTTTTGCGGACAACTGTTTAGAAGCCGGGGGGGATGTCACCATTTGGTCACCCAATTGGTCCACCCGTGCTTTCTTATCATGTATGTACATTGGACTGGTGTCCATGGTAGTTATTTATGCCGCGGATTGATGTCACTCATGTGATACTGTGGACTTGGCTTTCCGTTGGGACTTGTGCCTCCGTGTACGTGCCCGGAAATGCTTGGTGGATTGGTGTTCCATTGGGTCTGGTACCTCGTGTACTTGCCTGGAGCACCTCTATTTTGGTATAGTCTCATGAACGGGGATTGTCCATACCAATCTGCATTGCATAGCATCTTTATGTGCTTGCTTGCAATTGAAATTGCATGTTGCTTTCATGCTTGCTTGACCAATGTGTAGTTCTGGATAAGGGGACGCCTGCCCGCGAACTGTGTGCGAGTGAAATCTGCTGACATGGTTATATGGCATGTGACAGGTGGTATGTATTGGTCATAAACTTGCCCTCAGGAGTTAGCACGACCAAAACTCACTTATAAATTATGACCAGCCCGGTGTTCACACACACTGATGTCTCGAGGTGGACATAACCCAATGTCCACTGCCCAGATCTTATCCCCTTTGTACAAAGGGAGTAACCAGCCATGTGTCCACTCTAGCTTGCTCCACAAAGCACCTGCTTGCCACTTACACTGGACAACTCACCATCTCACTCTTCCTCCTCTCTCTAGAGATGGGCGCCTCCTTCATGAGGGCTGTTGGGCTGCATTTTTTGCACTTTCTCCTTCCCAACTCCATTTCCAAGCTTGCTAAGGTGTTTCGCAAGCTTTCAAGAGTGTTTGCGGATGCTAATCACTCTCCTACACACTCCCAATGATTGAAATTCAGCAAAACAGCTCTCTTTATTGCTGTAATTTTTGGTCTTTTTGCTGAAAACCCTGATTTCAGCCCTCCTTTCTCAAGTTGAACCATAGAGGAAACTTTCCCAAGGTTCCCTTCATCCTTTTGAAGACTTTTGTCGTGAAGAAATGCGACAAATTGAAGATCTCATCACTCCAAGGACTTCCATCGCGAAGACTTCCGCTGTCATCGACTCTACTTGCAATTGGTAAGTTTTAATGCTTAAATATGGAAGCAAGTAGCGGGAGGGAGGAACTGGATTACAAGATCACATACCCTGTGTAGTGTTCTCATGTCCTACGTGCTCTCTTGCAGATTGTTGCTACCATGTGTTGGTGGAATAATAGAGAGCAAATGGTAGGGAATATGGGCACTTGAGAGGGTAGTGTGGGTTGCGAGTCTACATCGACAACCACTTGTTTGCAATACTGTATTCATATGCATTGGTATGGAAATTTGGTCAGAAATGTCCATGACACTATGTACTTGATTCTCCCAAGATCAATATACTTTATTTGAGGGAGGGGTCGGCCGTTCCGGCTCACTGTGTGTCTCTTGTCAAATCAGCAATTTACTTCTTGTATTTGAGTAAGTGTCCATCAAATCTTAGTGTATTTAAGTGTATTGATTAGCATTGTGTTTAACCAAGTTACATAGGAAGTTGAAGGCGGAATCATCAAGTTAGAATTAGCTAACACACGGTCGTAGAACAAGCTAACGAAGAGACGTTGTTGCAGCTATCGAACATAATCTGAATCGGCTCATGGATGGACGCTGAATTGACTGACTGAATCAACTGATAAAAGCTGAAAGCCAAACGCCGAATGCTGAAGGCAGAAGGCTGAAATCTAAATACCGAATACAAAGAGCCGAAGCTGAAAGGTGACTGTTGATGAGAAAACCCGACCAATGGAGTAAACTCGGCCAAATGCTGCTCGATTCTAGTTTGAGCCTAGCAACCAACATTCCGTTGGGTCCCAAACAAGAGTGCTAAAAACGCAAGGCTTCTACGAAGTACGAAGGGAAGCCCCATATTTGGGTTCTGAAGTCAAGAAAACCCTCACCACAAGCCTTTGGAACCACACTATCAAACGCTAGACCAAAGATGGAGACCACATAGGCACTTCCGTCCTGCCCATGTGAACTCACTGGCATGTCATTCCCGCTTGCGTGAGCTCACTAACACGACAAAGCAAACACAGGTTCAAGGTGATTCCAAATCTCCCAGCTACAGCTACAGATACCCTTGTCTTGAAGTCTCGATAGACCCTTGTCCTAGAAGAGCATGTCCACGTGCTCCTCGTCTTGCTTTCCAATCCATGCACCACCTTTGCAGGTTGATCACACCCAACAGTTGAACCATGGTTAGCACGTTATCTTCCACCCTAGTGACGATGGCGCAGAGAGCATCGTATCCCTTCATTTCCAAGATTGGATGGATAATTGGTGCTGTTAAGCTTACTCTGTGCATACACTGGAGGGGTGTGTCTTGGTGGTATGGACACTGCATGGAGCCATGTCTCGGATTTTACTAACCTCCATGCTCATAGGTGAGCCTGAATGGCTCTATGGTTGGGCAGTGAGCTAGATGCCAGTGTCTATATGTTTCCATGTGTTTTGCTTAATCGCAGGTGTATGCTAGACAAGGGTCTTACATCCTGTTGGTATTAAGTTGGGAACACTCTGTAAGGAGAAGAGAAGAAAATCTATTGCGTGGATCTTCAAGTCTCAGATCTGCGGGCTACTTTTCTAGTCTTCCAAGGCCCACTAGGATGGGACACTGAGGGTGGGAGATAGAGTGAAGTCAGATATGAGCGGAGAAGACGCCATGGTTGGATATGCTCAGAGCGGTCTTTGTACTCTTGCATGTTCGTGAGAAAAGTAGAAGAAAGCGCATCTATGATGGCGCTTTTTTTGTGTGTTTGCTCAGGTTGAAGGGGTTTCTAGTCTGGAAACTTCTGTTTCTTGCACCTTCTGAGTAGGTCTGGTCTTATGTTGCTGAATCGTGCTGTAGTCTACTCAATGTCTGGTTATAGAGGAGGGTTGTGTTATGTCTCTCAAAGAGCCTGCCGTGCGACCTCTTGGAGGGTACATGGCGGTTACTGGTCTGATCATGACTATGTTCACGGACGGTTGTTTGATCTTCACATGGGGAAAAAATGGCCATAATTCATGGTGCATGGGCTTGACTAAGTGGTTTGAGTACAAATGCTTTTTTGGCATGTGTGTTCAAGGGATTGCCGGGAGAGAGATGGAGACTGTGGCGTGCCTCAAGACTGGCCTTACAGGCAGCCCTAGGCACAATGTGTGGTGGGCATGTTTGGGTCGCGTCCATGGGCATCCCTGCTTGAGGATCAAACATCCTATGGGCCTTGCTGGATGTTTGAGTGCGTCCCCTTGGACTCCATATGGGTGCGACCTATAAGCTCCATATGCATGCAAGTTTCCATATTGCTTGAGTAAGGCTATGGAATCGGAGTTGGACCGCCAACTCCAAGAATTGTTGCAAGCAGGTTTCATATGTTCAAGTGTCTCCTTTTGCAGCACCGATCCTTTTCCTTAAGAAAAAGGATGGATCTTCAAGACTTTGTGTGGACTATCGTGCTCTTGAATAAGTTGACAGCTAAGAGCAAGTTCCCGATGCCTTGGATTGATTATATCTTAGAGAAGCTGAATGGAGCGAAGGTGTTTTCGAAGCGTGACCCAAACAGTGGATACTATCAGGTACGGATTGTTGATATGGGAACATTCCCAAGACAGCATTCCGGACTGAACGGGCCCACTACGTGTGTGGTCATACCCTTTGGTCTGACAAACGCCTTGGTGATATTTAACCACATGATCATGCGTGTTTTTAGGGACTTGATTGGAAACTGTCTTCATTTTCTTTGATGACATACTTGTATTTTCAGCAATAGTAGAGCAACAGGACATTGACTTCGAAAAAGTGATGAAGTTGCTAGAAAGCAACGAGGTTCATATTGATCATCAAGCATTGCACTGGCTTCAGATGATGCCAGGTAGGTTAGATCTTCTAGCAATTTGGTGGCATGATTTAGTACATTCTATGTTGGATAATATATCATCTCTAGATGGTCTTCATGTACCCTAGCATACTTGTATTGGTCATTTCTATGAGGCCCTGCATTAGCATATCTAGTAGACATCATTTAGGATTTTTCTAGCATTTTTATGAGTCTATTTATGGCACATTTATGGCTCATGACTGCTATCGGCCTGTTGCAGTTGCCTAACTGGCTCATATGAGAGATATATAAGGGTTCACATCCTTCTCCTTATATCTCATCTCATTCTTGCATATTTGCTGGAGGTCAGTGGTTGTTGCAACAGTCTCTTAAGCTTGTAAGCACCTACGGGCTTCCCTCGTGCTCGTTTTCAACAATAATCAACTGTCTAGTCTTCTATAGTTTGTACTTGTGCCTACACCTTGTGTTTTCTCTTTCTTTCATTCTAGGCAAGGCCAATGCATTGAGCAAGAAAGGAATTGTTTACTACATCCAATCCACACGGATGGATCTTGCTAGTGTAGAACTAGACGAGATGAAGCACAAGTACATGGATTTCGATGAATTCGGTACTCAGTGGGAACATACATTGGACGCCACAAGACCATGCCGTTTCTTGATATGGGATGGTTGGCTTTTTGACAAAAGTCGACTTTGTGTCTTGAAGCAGTTCAAGGCAACTATTCTCCATGACAGCCACGATGCTATCACTAATGTTCATAGGGGCATGAACTCAAGGTTGAAGAAGATAAAGAGGCAATTCTATTGGTCCAGAATGAGGCGGGGACGTGTTCACTTATGTGCAACATTGTTCGATTTGTCAAAAGGTGAAAGCATCGCATTGAAAGAAATTGGGGTTGTGTGCAGATGCATGAGTAGAATGCTGGGGAGAGGGTGAGCTTGAGCTCCCCACAATTTACATGCAGGTACACCCCCCAACAAAATGGGAATGCAGAAAGGAAGAACATGCATATTGTAGAATATATCTGTCGATTTTCTGACAAATTTGCCTCTCAGTCTAGGTAAGCGTAACCCGCAATGTTTGACGATTGTTGATTGTTTTAGCAAGTTTGTTCTGCTTATTTCTTGCATTGCTAATTCTATTGGCAAAGATGTTGCAAAATTGTATATCTGGCATTGGTACCCAATTGGTGGCATACTTAGGACTATTGTATCAGATTGCGATGCCAAGTTCACCAGTCATTTTTGGAGAGCATTGTTTGATAATCTTGGTACTAATTTGAATTTTACCAGTGTATTCCCCCCCATAGATGGACGGCCAGACGTAGTTTTATATCAATTGACATTCGATGTGTTGAAGTGTTATGTCCATAATCAGCAAGGTAAATTTGCCTTTGGTTTAAGCTATTCTGAATGACAACTTTTTCTTTAGCTATTGGCAGGACTCCAGTTCCAGTCATTGTTGACTAAAACATCATCTTTAGTTCTGGATGCTAACCAATTGACGGAGTCTTACGAGGAGATTTTAGAGTCTTTGAAGGACAAGTTGGCCAAACAAAGGTTAAAACAGTTGGGCAAGCGATGCCCAGTTTCGGATCTTTTCCCATTTTGAAGAAGATCAACGAGGTGTCCATGAAGTTGAAGTTACCTTCCGGTTGGACCATGCATGATGTGTTCCATGTCGCTTGGCTAAAGCACTATGCCGGACCTCCTCCCACAGCTGTCCAAGATGAAACAGAACTAGATATTGTCAAACGAAGACAAAGTGATGGCTCTAGAACAGATCCTTTTGCACCGTTTCAAGCATGGCTTTGGCTGAAGAGAGTATCAGTTCCTCACGAAGTTTCAGGACCAAGGGACGCATGAAGCAGTTTGGCTTGACAAGAACTTTTTTGAAGACTATCCGGCATTATTGACAGACTATTTGGACCTCGAGTTAAGTAGAAGGGGATGTCACATGCATCCCGCACTTGGATGCCAGGTGGACATATCTGTGTAAAGCAGGTGCAAGATTTAGAGTGGTAATTGGTCCTTTGTGAGCCCTTGTTTGGGACGAGTCAGCTAGCGATCCACTGTAGAGGGTCATGGTCAGGTGTGCATGTCCCGTACATTTGTGTAACTCTAGGGATGTTGCATCTGCCACCCATTTGTGTCCAAAAGGATTCTTGGGCATGGAAATGGTACTCCGCACGCTGCTCAAGAGAGTGATGAAGTTCTGCCCTAACAGTACATAAAGAGTCTGCAATCCATTAAGCATGAGGATGTTTCTCGTGCTCTTTTTGTAAGGCAGCCAGTCTACGTCTAATAGCCCTTTCTAAATCCAAGACCTCTCTTGCCTCTTAGACAGGGCACATGTATGATAAAAGTCACTAATATCACAGAGAGCAGAGGCCAAGCTTTGAGAGGCTTGTGAGAAATAATGAGATCTCCAAATATCAAGCATACGACATGATAGCTCTCCATCTGAAAACAAATGATCAGGGATGCGTACATGGGGTGCTGATCCATGGCAATTTGGATCTCTAATACATAAAACCACTAGGCAATATCCGATTTAGTGGTGCCTGTAGCAATAAAAGTATGCCCATACCAATGCGTGTAGTACCCTGCATAAGAAGGATCCACCGTGCTCTCGCAGGCAAAATGACACCATGTCCAATGATGCAAGGCAAGATCAAAGCTGACACAGAGATACAGACACCACCCTAGGTACCAACAGTTGGTGACCAAAAGGTGTCCCGAGAGAAGCTTGCTTGATCTCCCACATTGGCTAGCATCTAGTTTATGCTCTTGCAAGAGCAATACATCCATAGGTAATTGCACAATGAAGTTGGGTTTTTACAATTTGTTTCCGTCGATGCGGAAAAAAACCCCCAAGACCCTGAATGTTCCTAGAGACAATCGTCAGAAGGACTCAGAGTAGGAACAACCAGATCTCGTGGTCGAGGAAGGACCCCCTTTAGAGATGGAAGTACGTCTAGCATAGGTAAGGGAGGGAAAATCTAACGATGTAAACCTTACCTCTCTCTCCCACTCCGGGGAAAAGCCAGGGCTAGTCCTCAAACTGGAGAGGTACCATGACAATGTGAATGCGCAACATCATCCTCAAGGGTTCAATCATCCTATAATAACTATAATGCAGCATCCTCCTGTGAAGGATCCAGATCATGTGCCTGCAAAGCCTCATTCTCCAAAGAAGGATCAACATCCTGTGAGGCAAGAGCTGCATAAGGGTTAGGGTGCTCCACAAGGGGTGTGGGTGAAGGGGCAGGTGTGGGGGTCAAGGGTGCCTCCATCCCTAATCACAACCCAACACTGTGTGGTCTGTTGTGGTAAAGGAGCAGTTGGAGTCTCGGCAACTGCAGAAGGCATCTGATGGGTAGGACCACACCGTCTCCTAGCATGGCCCCTCGATCTGGGACAATCTCTAGCAATGTGGCCCTGTTGATGACAAATCCGACATTGGTCAGGTCTACCTGCAATCTCCATCCTCTGGCGGAAATGAGATCTGTCAGGTCTCTAAAGCATAATATGATCGTCAGTAATAGATGGATCAGGAACAAGCACAAGGACCTGGGATACACCATCAAGAGTGGCGGTAACAGCCGCGGAAGCTGAGGTGGGAGAGCTCGGAAGGACTGGTACCTCTAAAACCTGGCCAAAGGATGCCCCTGTGGAAGCTAAAAGCTTCCAATAGGACCAAGGAAGAGCGGGGAACCGTAGTGAGACTAGGGTAAGGCGCTGATCCTCCGCCACTGGATCAAAGCCCACCTGGTACTGAAAGAAGAAAATCTTCCCAGGGCCAAGAGGGAAGGGGCTGCCGGCCAAAACCTGAGAAGTAGCTTCTGAAGAATGAAAGTCCACCTGGAAGAAGCCTTGACCAAGCAAACGAGTATCCTGGAAGTGCACAATCAACTCCAAAGGGAGAGCTGCTAGAAGCCATTCACGGGCCTGCGAATGAGAAGGGTGGGAACCATAAACTCTGGCAACAAGGGTGGTCTGGACCTCAAGGTCAATGTCGTGCTGAAGAGAGGTGAGCTCGTCTTGTGAAAACTTAATGATTCTCCCAGCCAGTGGGGGTGACGAAAGATTGGTTGTGGCAGAAGAAGCCATAAAGCCAATCGAAAAAGTGTGGGTGGCTGACTTGAATCCAAATAAAAATGCTGCTGAAATATAAAGAGAAACGGGGGAGGACAAGGTGGGTGCAGCAAGGCTGAAGCAAGATGTGGGAGCAACAGAGGCGGGTGCAGAAGAAGGGGGGCAGAGGCGGGAGCAGATGGGGCAGGCGGGGGCAGCAAAAAGGCAGCAAAGGGGCAGGCGGGGGCAGCAGAGGGGCAGGCGGGGGCAGCAGAGGGGCAGGCAGGGGCAGAAAATGGGCAGACGGTGGCAGCAAAGGGGCAGGCTGGGCGGAAGGGGAATCAGCAGCGCGAGCTCACTTGGTCCAGTGTATTCCTTTCTCATAAACCTTTTTTCTCAAAGCAAGTATTTGATTGCATCTTAGATCAGTTCCAAAGGAGACAATAGTAGTAGAGGCACTTGTTGCACGCACGGAAGCCTTGCTGTACTGATCCACAGCCCGAAGCCTGATTAAGAACATTGATGCTGATTAAACATGATTAAGACAAAGGAGAGAGAAGAAGAGACAGATTGGTGTCAGGGTTTTCTTTGTATTTTATATGGTACAAAAAGGTTACATGACTGTCTGTACATGGTTGGGCCCTTGGTTAGCCCTGGAGGGGTTGACCTATGGCCCCTTACATAACTTCTACTGACTACTACAATGCTGAATACTGAAATGACTTGATGACTGAATGAATAAATGATTTCATGCTTTTATATATGCCTGAGGTGCTGGGCGGCCAGCTGTAAATGCTGTTGGCCTGCTTGGACATGAGTTATTCTTGAAAGTAGCATACTCTCTTTCGCTCCCCTCCTTTTAGTTTTAACTTGTAGCAATATTATTCCTATATCCATTCTAAGCTCAAGCATACACAATAAAATATTACTTTCAATGTCTCCGCTGATGGTAAATGCAGTCCCATGTGCTGGTCGACCACCTAAAGACTGGCGCCTCCTGCCTAGGAACCCCCTGGATGGCTACTGACTGTAGGCTGGTTGCCTTTGATGGCTGCCTACTGGGTAGCCCCTCCATGATGATGATGGTGCTAAAGATGATGATGTTAAGATGTACTGCTGATGATGATGATATGCTGCTGATGATGATGCTGAAGATGATGATGTGGCTGGTGCTAATGCTGTTCTACTGATACTTAACCAGGTATTAAGACTGCTCATGCACAAGATTAGCCATGGCACGGGCATGCACGTGACAGCACTAAAGAGTTGGCAAATGAACTTATAGATTGACCAAGTCAAGAATGGAGTGAAGGTGTATAGTTTGCCCTAGTGCTCCAAGTTTAGTGGGAGGGGATGCCACATTCACATCTTAATCCGGCGTGCCACATAGACATGATTATTCCTTGCAGCCGCCTAAAGGGCAAAGTTAGAGGCTGTATATAGGCAGTTTGGAGCAGTTTTGATGGTTCTTAGGTGCCCAGGATATTCACCAATGGTTGGGACAAGTATTGGGAACAACTTGAAGACATTTTATGACATTTTTGATGACTTTTTATGTCTTAAAAAGGGTTGGTCGACTTGCATGCAAGCTATCAAGATCCCTATAAAAAAGCAGGTCAAGGGTCATTCTTGGCGTTCAGAGACACAGATTGCAGAGCCAAGGCTAGGGGCAAGAGAGCCAAGAGCAAGGGCATGCATCCATGACATTTGGATCAGCCAAGTACACCTCCATATCAGGGTTTTCCATTAAAGCATGGAGGAGTTCATGCATAGCATTTAGGGCATAGATCTGTCTTGGCTAATTGCCAGTCATTGTAATCACTCATTCATTGAGTAATATACAGTAGGAGTAGGTTAAGTAAAGTGTTTCTCACTCTACTTCTCTCTCTCATCATTGCACATGTGATTAGCGTTAACCTCTCTTGCTTAGTGTTAATCATCATCGAGCATGCTTTCACATAGTAGTCCTGTTACATGATACATCTCCTTACAAAGCAACTTGCCATGCAGAGAGCACTCTCACCCTCTTTTTTCTTTTGTGGGTTTTGCTTTTATTCTTCACAGTCTTTAATATTATTCAATTATCGAACTTTGAATCAATGGCCCTTTTGGTTGCGCTACTTGCAGGTGTGGGCAGTGCTGAAACCAGGGTTTCTAGCTTTAGTTGCAGATCCTTATGATGTGAAGCCTCTCGACATTATTGTTTTTGACGTGCTTCCTTCTTCAGATGGAAAGACAGACGGGCATATCTGTCTAGCGAAGTTGGCAAAGGAGAGAAATCCACTGTGCTTTGGGCTTATGGTAGGTTGATTTTCAGACCAACCTTTCTAACATGCAACTAGTTACACATTTGAGTCATTGCAGAAATCATTTATCTGCGTGATCTCCATTTTTACAGGTGGCATGTGGGAACAGGACAATCAAGATAAGGTCTAAGCGAGCGAGTATGGCTCGTGATTGGGTAGCAGCCATTAATGATGCAGGGTTGAGACCACCTGAAGGATGGTGCCATCCGCACCGCTATGGGTCATTTGCTCCTCCTAGAGGGATTTTTGATGATGCTAGTGAAGCTCAGTGGTTCATTGATGGCAAAGCTGCCTTCAATGCAATTGCTTCAGCGATAGAACATGCTAAGTCCGAAGTGAGTGAAATGTGCAACATCTCATTCCGTGTTGATCTAATGAGCTTACCTCATCAATTTTGAACAAGGCACTTAGCTAATGTCATACTTAATCTTTGTTTTGTTGATACTTATTCCAGGTCTTCATAGCTGGCTGGTGGTTATGTCCGGAGTTGTACCTGCGGCGACCATATGTTGACTATGAACAATCTAGACTTGATGCGTTGTTACAAGAAAAGGCCCAAATGGGTGTAAAGGTGTGCATGCCTCTCAACAGATACATGCCTTTTGAAAAAAATAAATATCCCGTGTTTACAGTGCTTGAGGAACTAGAACATGGAGATGTGAGGGAAGGTTGTGGGGGGGAGGAGTCTACAGTGCTTGAGGAACTAGAACATGGAGATGTGAGGTTGGGGGGGGAGGAGTCTATAGTGCTTGAGGAACTAGAACATGGAGATGTGTCTCTCCCAGTTGGATCTCCCAATTGTCTCCAAAAAGGAGCTTGCATGGGTAATGCATTACCAAAGGTCTCCCAGTGTAGCGTTTATGACTAAGGGACCGTCCTTGCACAAATACGAGTAGTGCACATCTAGGGTGATGGGTTTAGGGACTCTTGTAGATCAAAATGGCCCTGTCCAAATCTTCTCCCTCGTACATAACTTGAGGATCTGATTGTCTAGCCTACCTTCACGAGGGATCTTGAAGTGATGTAGCAAGATTCTCTCATCCTACCAATCAAGTGTACACTACCAGTCTACCTTGCCAGATTTTTTAGGTCTCTCAGCAACCTCATATGGAATACTGAGTGGATACGAAAGTTGCAAAGTATTGCGGGCAGTTGGGATCTTTGTTGAGCAGGATTTCTATTTTTTTTGAGCATTTGGATTTTTTTTCGAGGGGGGGGGTGCGAATAAAATAAAAAAAACGTACCATACGATATCGTACAGTATGGCACTGTACAAACCGTACGGTACGAATAGGTTCATACCAGTACGAGAAACAACCCTGGTGAAGATACAAGGTGATGTCATGCATTTCCACTGGAAATTCGTGTGTTCCACCATGTGCCAGATCTCTGACAACAGTCTTATCTGCCATAGGTCATTTACTTGTTCTCCATGGGGTTTCCAAACTAGGCTCTGGGTTTGGGCTGCTCAAACTAGCTTTCAGTCATGATGCAACTAGAGTGAGTTGGAATTGGGGCTCAAGTAGCAGAGGATGGGACCTACCATGCCAGTATTCATCCCTACTTGATAGGGTGAATACCTTTATGTACATAACTACTAGTCCTGTATGACTGCCAAGTGGTTATATATTCTCTTTCCCCAATGTAGAAAATATGGGGATATATTATGCCACTTGATAGCTGCATCTGGGGAGCTCTTTACCATCATAGTTTGTCTCCATTAGGATCCCTGGCCAGACAAGATGACCATGCCCTGTCCACTAATGAGGAAAACCGACTCAGATGTTGCAAAACCTTGCCATGGGCTGTTTGGATAGAGCATTGAAGCTTTCAATATTTTTGCTTTACTGCTGCCTTAATCTGCTGGATCATCAGGACACATGTGATTGCATATGCTTAAGCTTGTTTAAGCAGGCTTCTTTTTCCCTTTTATGGATGTTTTTGCAGATTTACATACTGCTATATAAGGAGGTTGCTTTGGCTTTGAAGATAAACAGCATGTATTCCAAACGCCGTCTTCTAACTATTCATGAAAATGTCAAAGTTCTGCGGTTTCCCAATCATTTCTCTTCTGGTGTGTACTTGTGGTATGTACTGGGTATGGAGGCTCTGCACTCTAATTTTACATTCTCTTCTGATTTTTTAGATATATATTCTTTTCATGTTTACACTTGACTTGTGTCAAAACAGGTCTCATCATGAGAAGATTGTCATTGTGGACCACCAAGTCTGTTTTCTTGGTGGTCTTGATTTGTGTTTTGGAAGGTATGATACTCTAGAACATAGGGTTCATGACTCTTCATCCACAACATGGCCTGGCAAGGATTACTACAATCCAAGGTATATGATCAATTATCTGTGTTCAAAATTTAGTAATCTGTGGCATCTGGTTCCCATTGAACTTAACTCTTCTTTATGTTGCTTACAGAGAATCGGAGCCCAACTCCTGGGAGGACACAATGAAGGATGAACTAGATCGCCAGAGGTACCCTAGGATGCCTTGGCATGATGTGCAATGTGCGATATGGGGTCCAGCTTGCCGTGATGTGGCGAGACATTTTGTGCAACGTTGGAACTATGCTAAGGTTTGACTCCTAGTGTTTTGCACAGGTTCTCAATTCGAACCTCCTTTTCGGCACTGTTTAACCCTAACTCTATGTAGGGCAGTATGGTAATTGTTTAGCTATGCCTCGTGTTTACAGCGTAGTAAAGCACCTAATGAACCGGGAATCCCTTTACTTCTTCCCCACCATCACATGGTCCTTCCGCGATATCATTCCACTGGATGCATTGATGTGCCAGTGATAGAAGAGGACTCACTCCAAGATAAACACGATGAGCAGAGTACGTCTGCATGGTCATCTTACCAGGATATTCCATTACTATTTCCACAAGAGGACGGACAAAGGGAAGGAAATCAAATGCATTCAGATGAAACAGGTCCAACTGGTAGGGTTTATGCAGCCACCTCAAGTAACTCCAATAGGGATTGCCCAATGGTACACAGTTTTAGCATCAGAAGCAACACATCAGTTGTGGAGATGCATGATTTTGCAGATGACCAAGGCTCAGGGGAGGCAGATCCAAGGAGGGAAAATGGGTCACTCTCTTTTGAGAATGGCTTTCATCAAGAATGGTGGCAAGACCAGGAGAGGGAGGGGCAGGTATCTCATGAAGATGAAGCCGGTCAGGTTGGTGCACGTGTCAGATGTGCTTGCCAGGTTTGTCGGCCTTCGTCTTTATGTGAAACTCTTATAGTGGAATACCTTATTCTTGTAGTTTGATACTTTATCATTGACTCCATACCCTCGTGCATTTTTTTTTCCCAATGATTTTGCAGGTTTTGAGGAGTGTTGGATTGTGGTCAGCTGGCACAAGTCAGGCAGAAGAAACAAGTATCCATACAGCTTTTTGTTCGCTCATTGACAAAGCTGAACATTTTGTGTACATTGAGGTAAAGGAGCATAACTGATTGAAAGCTTTAGCATTAGAAACTGGGCCACTTCTCTAAAACCTCCTCCTGGAGGGTAGTAGAGCTAGTAGGCACAGGTCTTTCCTTTGTTATCACGGTCCACTTCTCTTCAAATGTCGTTTTTTTACTTGTTGACCAAATCGATCCACTTAGCTTCAGTGACCTTGACCAGTTTAGCTACCCGTTTGCTGTACTCCTCTTGATGGTTCTGAGCTCCTCCTCCTGCCCAAGTTTTGACTCACCTGTGCCATCAATCTCTGCTCGTTGGTGTGTGCTATAGAGCTGTATGTTTTGCTTCCATCTCAGCATTCAGCCCATGTGCAGTTGTGTGCTTTGTTGATCTTACCTTTGTCTCTAGCTCATTTGATCTTCTCTATGCTACCCCTCAAAGCTTTGTTTTCCAGTAACAAAATTCTGTCATGGGGATCTTCTGTATGCTTGAATGTAGCTTCAAGGCTCTTGTTTACCAGCAATCCAAAAGCTCTCTTGTTCTTGGAAGTTGGAGCCTTGGTAATCTAGACACCAATGTCATGGGACCTAGGTCAAAACAAGATTGGTGCCTCATGCTCTTAATAATATTTGCTTCAGAAGTAGGTGCAGAATATTCGCAATGATAACACCCCCCCTCGCCCTCTCCCCCCCCCCCCCCCCCCCCAAAAAAAAAGAAAAAAAGGAAAAAAGAAAAAAAACAAAAAAGAAAAAAGGAAAAAAGAACAAAGGTCCATCTGTTAGTCAAACAAAAAATGTCTGGACAGTGCTGACTACAATCCTCCAGGAAGGGATCATGCCACAACGCCTCATGCAAAGTCCAAAAGATACACACTTGATGCTCCCCCTCAGGCTGGTCGCTCTTGCAGGGAGGCTACATCGGGAAAGCCATAGTACTGCCAAATTAGTCTGGAGTCCCTCAGGTTGAATTAGAAGCCTGGGGTCCAACCAAAATTAGCTTTTAGGACAGTAATTTCTTTGAACCCTGAGAGAGGCTCTCAAATGGGAGAGTTTGGTGTCCTCCTTGCATTACTGCTGCGCATAATTGGTGGTTGTCACAGCTTTCACTAACAAAGGGTTATTTCTTCTGCCTTGTGCAGAACCAGTTTTTCATATCTGGGTTTGATGATGATGATGTGATCCGTAATCGTGTACTTCAAGCTTTGTATGACCGGATTATGCAAGCTCACAACGAAAAAAGGTGTTTCCGGGTTATTGTGGTCATACCTCTGTTGCCAGGTTTCCAGGTCTCTCTCTCTCTCTCTCTCTCTCTCTCTCTCATAGGCCGACTTTGGCCTCTCGTAGACGTTAATATATCTTTCTTTCTTTCTTTCTTTCTCTCTCACACACACAAATTTTTTTTTGTGTGAAAACTCTTTGAGACTTCCCACGTGACATAGCTGAGGGAGACCTCTTGGCCATACTCATTAGCCCCATGCTCGATATTTTGGAGAGTGGTATACCATCTACTCGGAGCTGATGCTGCTCTCATGTTTCTATGTTCTTAGTATTCCATGGACAGCTTTGTATCACCCTAGTGAGATAGCTATTATGTTTATGTTTACTTTCTGTTTTATTTTCCATTCCATGATGATATGCCATTTACATTATTGTATCACTTTGGTCTCATAGGTCCATTGGGTCTTTAGTAGACACTTAATATATCTTTCTTTCTTTCTCTCTCTCTCTCTCTCTCTCTCTCTCTCTCTCACACACACACACACACACACACACGCGTGCACGCCTGCCCGCCCGCACACCTCCATGCACCCACACACGCATGCGTGCATGGACACACATGTATGTATGCAAGTGTATATACATGCTTTAATAAAAGTAATGTACATTCATAGCTGTCCCAGAGTGGGACAGCCAGGACTCAGAAGATTAGAAACAGTGGGAAAACACCTTAACCTGTAGAAAAGCAAGCTCTCAAGATCATAAGATTCTCTGAGAGGTTGGTAAAGTGATCTACGGAAGAAAGAAAAAGAGTCGACATTTCTTTTGTACGAACGGAGACACATACTACCCAACATGCAAGCCCATGGCTTTGAATGTGCTACAAAAGCAGGTAGAAGCATCACCTTCCTTGCGAGAACATGATAATGGATATTGAGAATATTTGCATCTTAGGCGAGCAAACCAAATCTTTCTTCATCATATGAAGGGCTTTTCTGTCCGCTTTTGTTTTCCACAAGCATTTGAGGCCTTTAGACATGAAAGTGTCAGTATTTCTGCGAGACCAAGGCAGCAAAGGGAGATAGAATTGCACATACGCCATGATTGTAGACTGCACTATTCGCAAACATCCATGCAAAGGCCATGTAGACAGCTTCCAATATTCAATTTTGTGATGTAGCTTTTGCATCACCCACTCAGTCTCTTCTTTGAGGGATCTCCCATTCAATGGGGTATCCAAGATGTCTGACTATCTGATCAGGTGGCACAATTTGTCTTGGCTAGAGTAATCTATGCCAATCATAAATTTTCAGTGGGAACAGCTTTGATTTTGCAAAGTTGACGTTCAGCCCAGCAGCCAACCCATAAAGTGACAAAGCTTGCATGATTACCCTCACATCAGGTTGTGTGTTCTGAGGGAAAAATAAAGAATCATTGGGATAGGCTTGAGCCACAAAATTGTTTCCATTCCCCATGGAAATTCCATGTAGCAGGCCATCCTGTGACAGCTTATCCATATACAGGAGCATTGGATGTGTAGCAATAGGATATAAAAAAGCACCGAGAGGACATCTTTGTCCGATAGATTTCCCTAACTTCTAGGGGGCTAAAAGTTTACCTCCCAAAATGCATTTCTCTGTACCTTCTTGATACAATCAGAAAACAACATTTTTTGTTTTGCACCCAAATCCCATTCTATCCATTACTTGTGCTATGAAATCCCACTGGACAGTATCAAAGGCTTTAGCTATGTCCACCTGCATAATAACGACATCCTTGTGTGTGTATTTGGCATATTCTATGCCTATTTAATTCTTGCAGGGCTGATTTTGCATGAGCCACCCGCATTCTAGTTTCCTCCATATACCATCTACCATAATCTTGAATAACAGCCTGCACGCGCATCACAAAACCATACCAAGCAACATTGAAATCCTCTCTCATGTGAAGTATAAGAGGATGGAAAACGGTATGTATCATCTGTATAAAGTGAGCATGCGATAGATAATTGTTATTTAGCATCAGTAATCTTCTGTCATGCAAAGCATGGTCATGAATCGACATACCAAAATATAATCTAAGCCATATAGACACATGATCCGAAAGCCTCAATGTATGATCAATCCACATTTTGCAAGTATATGTATCATACTGGGTAGCATATACGTATATGTGTGTGTGTATGTACATTGGGCATGTTTGGACAAATGGTAAGTGAACATACACATACACATACACATACACACACACATATATGTATAATACATACATACATACATACATACATACATACATATACATACATAAGTAGGTATGTGTGTGTCTCTATGTGTGTGTGTGACATGTGAGAGACTGACCATCGTAAACACAACCTTAGGCTAACTAAATTGCACTTAATGATGCTTAAGAAAAGACAGATAGTGTCAATGCAATGCAATGCAACTATATTAGATGAATGGGTTTACAATGAGATCTAAATAGATCTATGATGCTGTCCTAGATGAAGATCCTTCTCGGGATGAGAGGAATGGGCCGAATGCTGATGCTGAGGACTGTTCCTTGCTCCAGTGCTGAGGTCCACCCTTCGATGCCGGCTTCCCTCTATGTAGGAGGTAGGATTGATGACTGATATGCTGAATATGCTGCCTATATGCTGGATGAACTGCTGTCCCACTGACTTTCCCTTGTCTCCTGGGAAGGAAACGCTGAAGGGATGGCTTGAAACTGATGTATGCTGTCTATACGTTGAAAACGCTGATGCTCTCCTTGTTACCTGGGAAGGAAACACTGAGGATATGGATGCTCAATGCGTTTGCTGAACTGATATATATGAACAGAACTGAGATGATGATGCGCTGAACTGAGATATACTTGACTGAAATGATGCGCTTCTATTTATATGGGAACATGGTTGCTAGTCGGCCAGCCCCCCAGATGCTCACGACTTGTCATAAATGCCTAGAAGGCTGTCGGCTGCCCATACCATGCTGTCGGCTGGTCATACTGCTGTCGGCTGGTGCTAACACTCCTGACCCAATGCAAATGAATGCCTTATATGCTCATGATGACTAAAGTATTGATGTTGGTGCTGAAACACCCCCATATACATGCTTATGCTGATACATGCCTGAATAAATGTCCTGATTAATGCTTGATGATGCCATGCCACTTGTACACGTGATGGGTGTGCACGTGACATTCCCCTCTGCTAAACTGTTGCTAGGTGGTATACCTGGCAACCTTTCGACTCCTCTGCTGATCCTTCTCCACTGAAACCACTGCCCCCTTCTGACTTCTTATGCCGGGATTGAGGTCGACTGTAGTAGTTGAATCCTTTGAGCCAAAGACTTGTCTAGTGCGGGAACTGAATGGCAAATGCTGCTAAAATTGCTTGGAAATACCTGAGTCACCCTTGACTTGTCTGTGGAATCCTTTCACCTACCATCTAAGTCGTACCTGAAACTCTGAACCTCCTGAGGCGATGTTGGAGCAAACTTCCGTCTTCTTCTGTGGAAGAGAACCCCCTGCTAGTGCCAGTTGAAGCCCAAAACTTTATGTACTCCTTTGATGATGGATGTCCTTATTCCCCAGAGAATTCATGGGCAAACATGTATGCCTTGCAGATGCAAGACTGACTGCTATGCAAGCCATGTGCAACCCTATATGCCGTGCAAGAATGCAAATGGATGGGTTACTAATGCATGCCTAAGGGAAAATCCCTAAGGATGGCGTGCAAGATTTTGAGAACTGGGTTTAACTGTGCGGAAGCGATTAACATGATGTCTGACTGAATGACTGATGGAATGAAAATGAACTAAGGCTGGTTACCTTGTAACGCTCTGATACCAATGTGACATGTGAGAGACTGACCGTTGTAAACACAACCTTAGGCTAACTAAACTGCACTTAATGATGCTTAAGAAAAGACAGATAGTGTCAATGCAATGCAATGCAGCTATATTAGATGAATGGGTTTACAATGAGATCTAAATAGATCTATGATGCTGTCCTAGTTGAAGATCCTTCTTGGGATGAGAGGAATGGGCTGAATGCTGATGCTGAGGACTGTTCCTTGCTCCAATGCTGAGGTCCACCCTTTGATGCCGGCTTCCCTCTATGTAGGAGGTAGGATTGATGACTGATATGCTGAATATGCTGCCTATATGCTGGATGAACTGCTGTCCCACTGACTTTCCCTTGTCTCCTGGGAAGGAAACGCTGAAGGGATGGCTTGAAACTGATGTATGCTGTCTATATGCTGAAAACGCGGATGCTCTCCTTGTTACCTGGGAAGGAAACACTGAGGAGATGGATGCTCAATGCGTTTGCTGAACTGACATATATGAACAGAACTGAGATGATGATGCGCTGAACTGAGATATACTGGACTGAAATGATGCGCTTCTATTTATATGGGAACATGGTTGCTGGTTGGCCAGCCCCCCAGATGCTCATGACTTGTCATAAATGCCTAGAAGGCTGTCGGCTGCCCATACCATGCTGTCGGCTGGTCATACTGCTGTCGGCTGGTGCTAACACTCCTGACCAGATGCAAATGAATGCCTTATATGCTCATGATGACTAAAGTATTGATGTTGGTGCTGAAACACCCCCATATACATGCTTATGCTGATACATGCCTGAATAAATGTCCTGATTAATGCTTGATGATGCCATGCCACTTGTACATGTGATGGGTGTGCACGTGACAGTGTGTGTAAAATAAATATATAAATATATATACATGTATATATATAGATATATCTACATAGATATATACATATACATATGTGCGTATATAAATATATATATACATGTGTTGTGTGTGTGTGTGTGTGTGTGTGTCTTGTATACACACACACACACACACACACACACGTGCGCGTGCGCACACACACATATATATGGAAGTACACACACACGTATATATATACACACACACATGGCATTGATGACATGGCAATCGAGTACAGGTTCCCAACAATGATGCTACTGGCCGCCTAGGAGCATTTATATACGTGGGTAGCCAAATCGCCATATTCATGTGCTTTTCTCAGTGTTGGACTTCATAGAGCATTTCTCTGTAGGCAAAGTGCTACTGGTCACAAGGCTGTGACTTGACGTCTTCATTCTCAACCACATCTTATACTTGAATTTCAGTTGGATTTCTTCTTCTTGTATATAATACAGAGCATTAGTTTAGGACTCTTGTGTGTGCTGAATGTGTAATTTGGCCGCACTCTTCTTTCTATTTCTAGAAAACCCTAACACATTGGGAAAAGTGAATTTGGGTTCTCTTCATTGCACGTGGGTTAATTGGGGTAAATTGTGCTTCCTTGCGTCACCAAATCTTACCTCATCGTGCAAGGCTGCAATCCCTGACCTAGTCTTTGATCACTTGATATTTATCATGCATTCACAACTCATTGATTTGCTTCTCAGCATGATGGACACATAGGCGGCTGAAATGGAGGCTATAACAAAAGGCGAGGGAAGAAGAGGAAGCTAATGCAAGAGGAAAACCTACAAATAATCCAACCAACGAGAGCTTGATCGAGAAGAAAGAAAGTTATATAAACGTCTACGGAAGACCCCAAGGACCTATGAGACCAATACAATGGTACCATGGATATACTAAGCCATGGAAAACTGAAAGAAAAAGTAAAATAAAACATTTGACGCACATATGATCAACGGATGATTCTGTGTAGAGTGAGATATGCTGTGATCAGCTAATGACGATACCCGCCTCGACCCAGAGCTGATCTGATGGTGGAGTGAATGACAGGCCTTTTTGATGGGAGCGTGACATGTCGGCGGAGAACCTCACGAATTTGTCTCTGTGTGGTGGAGGGTCCTAATGCTCTGGGTCGGGGATGTCTGGCTCGCAGAATGGATCGAGCTCTCTCACTAAGAACTCCTTTGGGGCGTGGAGCTGGAGCGTGGGTATGGGTGGTGGGCTCTGATGTCGTAGTAGAGGAATTGTTGTGGGCAGTGGATTCCGATGTGGATGTATGTACCACAAAGAAATCTGTGATGGCTCGCTGTGAGGTGTCCTGTCGGAGCCGGGGCTGTCTCTTAGCATGCTGCCTCAACACTACATCCCTGTGTCGTCTGAGCTCCATCAAGTACATGCCCAAGCACCTTTGATCCTCAAATTATATCACCTGTGTGAGTGGTCTGAATCCCTCTCGGAAGAGGCAGTGGAATCTCCCCCGTATCTCATAGTAAGCCGGGCAACTGAGCTTATAATGGGCCTCATCCTCTAGTGCTCCTGTGATGCATACTGTGCATGCCCTCTCCTCATGTGGGATATCCTCAGCTCTGCCAGTCTCTACTATGAGGCGGTGGGAGGATACCCTGAGCTGGCCGATTCTGATACGCATGGCATGTGACATGTGTATCTGTATGTATCCCGGGATCTCAAAGAATCCATCCTCGGAGAGTCTCGAAGTGATCTTTGTAGAACTCACACTTCTTACTAGTCTCTGACGGAGACACCCATGTCTGGTGTATGTGTAGCCCGAGTAGATCTATCGAACACAAGCGGGAAAGGGAGGCCATGCATTTGCAATTTCAACACACCCTCTCTTCAGTCTCTCCGCCCATAGGTGCCACTAGCCAAATTCCCGCGACATCAACGACCGTCATCCAGACTCGGCCAAACTTTAGTAAGTATGACGGTAAGTGTGTTCATTTAGCTGTAATCAATTTATTCATCAGTTTAGTGCATATTTTCCTTTGGCGAAGCTAATAGATCCTCAAGATAAAGTCCATGTAGTGGCTCCCCACCTTACGGGTGAGGCAGTTAGTTGGTGGCAGCATTGGTCTAGTTTACATATAGACCAGACCATAGGTGTCAGTTTTTCACTGGGACACCGACCTAAAGACTAGATTTCTCCCTCCCTAGTATATGACCAACCTGGTAGATGAGTTCTATGGACTCAAACAAAACGGTTCACCCGTGCTTCAATTCTCTGGTAAGGTTATCACTTTAGCACAACAGTTAGGGTTATCAGGGTAGGCCAAGATGGATCAATATTTTCGTGGATTGGATCCCAACATTCGGTTCACAATTCGTAACTTTGAACCTAGCACATATGACCAAGCTTTGACTCTTGCTCAAAATGAAGAAATGAAGATGAAGAGAGGCAAGCCGAAACAACCACAGTCTAGTACCAAAACCCAACTAGGTAAGGGTACTCTGTCTTCTAAAGACGCTAAGGCAGACAACAGTTCTAACTCTAGTTCAGGGGGTAAGGAACCCAAGCGTAAGAAAGCCCCCGAGGAAAAGGCTAAAGCAGGCATCACTGGAGGCTATCTTTCTCCAGAGGAGCAAAGGAAGTACCAGTGAGAAAACCGATGTTTCTATTGTCATACCATCGGGCATGGTAAGAAGGATTGTCAAAAATGGCAAGCGGAGCAAGCCTCCAAAGAGCATATGCCACAGTTGCCACAACATCCCCCGCTCCTCTAGCACCGCCTGCCACCACCAATGCGGATCAGCTCTTACCTTCTATGCATCCCATGCCATCCGTGGTGGTTGATGCTAAGCAAGAGGGTGAGGCTGCAGCCACACAGAAAAGCTTGATCCGAGCTTATGGCTTTGGCAAGGGCCGCCAGTTTGTAGTCTTATTTGACATGGGCAGTTTTAAGGACGCCATCTCTCCCCAGCTGGCTACCAAAATGAGCCATACATTGTTGGGTTTTATGCTGTGTATGCACCCAAGGGAGTGCTAGTGATATCAGCTGCAGCCAATCATCTAATCATCTGCCCGATCTCCAGTCCACGTACAGTCCTACACAGACAGCCGTACAGTCCTGCTGTCTGTCCATACAGGCGCCGGTTGTTCCGTACAGCTATTCCAACTCTGCCCGCCGTACAACTCTGCCCGCCGTACAACTCTGCCCGTACAGCCTGGTTTGCTGTTTTGTACAGTCCGTACAACGTACAGTCTGCTCCGTACAGCAGACAGCAGACGACCAGCACCTGCTGCGTATACCTGCAGCAATACAGTCGCCGCTTCTCCTCCGTACACTGCTCCGGACACCTGTTCCATACAGCCTACAGCCGACCAGTACCTGCAAAATCACACGGGTAAAATTTAAAGCTTTTCATGTTTTGAAATTTGGGCGTTTTTTCTGTGAAAGTTTTTCTAGCAGATACAGAGAGGTTTTCTTGCAAAGAAACCTCTACAGGCTTTTGCAAGGCTTTGGGTGCAGAAATTTTGGGCATTTTGGCACTGTGTGAGCCACTTTTGTTGCTCTACTCAGTCAGTGGTGCATTGTTTTGCACATTCAAAGGATTGAGAGTGCAAGCATATTTGGGTTAGTTGTACTCAGTGGAGTACAGTTGCTTTCAGGGTTGTTGTTTTTGGGTTTTTTGATACACAGGTACAACATTGTGCACTAGCATAATGGCAAATCAACAGCAGAGTGATGTGTTCACGTACTTGTCTAAGGAAGACAAGCTGGATGGCACGAATTACTCCTTGTGGAGTTTCATGCTGAGAAATGTGCTCGTGGCAAAAGGTCTTTGGGATTTTGTTAGTGGTGATGAATCACGTCCAGGTCCATTGGCTCTAGAGACTCCTCCTCAAGGGGGTGCTTGTGGAAGAGGACAACAGGCACAGGCACCGGTTCAGCCACAGTCTGTTCAAAGAACAAATGCCCAGAAGACATGGGATGCCAAAGATGCACAAGCCTTATCACTTATTGCATTGTCAGTACAGAGGTCTATTATACCTCATATTCGTTCAGCTGGCTCTTCACGAAATGCATGGGTGACTTTGGAGCAGATGTATGCTGCTTGTAATGAGGCACGGATCTCATTTTTGAATAGAGAGCTGGAAAACCAGAAGATGCATGAAGGAGATGATATGTCTAGCCACTTGAACAAGCTGCAGGATTTGAGAGAGCAACTCATCAATGTGGATGAGATTATTCCTGAGACACAGCTTGTATCCACCATCTTAAACTCTTTGCCAAGATCCTACTTGGCTTTTCATACCTCTTTGAACCTTAGCATGAGGAATGCTATTGAGCCCCTAAAGTATCAGGAACTTGTTACTCTCTTGTTACAGGAAGAACATGAACATGAACATGAACACAAGTGCTGAACAAGCATTTGTGACAGGTCAAAAAGGGAAAGGCAAGTTTCAGCCAAAGAGTTCAAATCAGAATTCAGGTGATGGTGGTTCATCCCAGGATACCAAGAAAGGTGATGGACAACCCAAGAAGAAGGGCAAATGCCATTACTGTAAGAAGCCAGGTCACTACATCACAGAGTGTAGGAAGAGGATTGCCAAAGAGAAGGAGAAGGAGTTTGGGATGTCTATAAAAGATGCCTCTAAAGCTCCTCCGGAGATTGCTTCCGTTGTTGTAGATAGGGATTACTGTTTCTACACATGCAGTTATGATGCCTCTTGGTCTTCACAGGCACTCAGTGTGACTGAGCATGCATGTACTTGATATTTTGATAGTCGTGCTTCAAAGCATATTACATCTCACAGGGATTTGTTTTGTAATGTATGCCCTGCACTTGTTGGCAAGTCCGTTCAGTGTGCCAATAATGCTTCATATCCAGTTCGTGGCATTGGGGAGATTCAGCTCACAGCCATTGATGGCTCTATTCTTCGCCTTACAGATGCCTTATATGTACC
Source organism: Cibotium barometz (assembly GCF_041138505.1). Taxonomy (NCBI): domain Eukaryota; kingdom Viridiplantae; phylum Streptophyta; class Polypodiopsida; order Cyatheales; family Cibotiaceae; genus Cibotium; species Cibotium barometz. Next base: position 34,770,517 of record NC_141105.1, on the reverse strand, counting down.
AGGGATAAAGAAGAATCTGTTGTCCATTTCTTCTTTAGCACAGTGTGGTATGCAAGTCAACTTTGATGATGACAAATGCATGGTCAGAGACAAAGCTAATGCTTACTGGTACATTATGTCATGGACTCTATCAGTTGGATGCATTTCAGCCAGTGGATCAGTCCGCTTATCATGCATTCACTCTTACTCCAGCTATGGTTGATGCGGAGTTATGGCATGCTCGCATGGGGCATGTAAATTTTGGTAGTCTTATGCTTATGCCGTGACATAACATGTTGACAGACCTACCTCTTATGGAGAAGCCTCCAGATCACATATGTGAAGGATGTATTTTGGGAAAAATGCATCGGTTTTCCTTTCCACGTGATCAGGCTCTACGAGCAACTGCAAAGTTGCAGCTTATACACAGTGATCTTTGTGGTCCCATGCAGACGAAGTCATTAGGAGGTTGCTTCTATTTTGCTACATTTATTGATGACTTCTCTCGTATATGCTGGGTCTATCCGTTGACACGGAAATCACAGGTATATGATGCATTTTTGGCCTTTGTAGCACTTGCTGAAACAGAGTCAGGATGCAAGGTTAAGACCCTCTGTTCTGACCGAGGGGGGGAATATATGTCACACATGTTGAATTCCTTTCTTGAGAGTACAGGTATCAAGCATCAGTATACTACTGCTTATACTCCACAGCAAAATGGGGTTGCAGAAAGGAAGAATCGGTCACTCATGGAGATGGCCAGATGTATGTTAAAGGCAAAGAAGCTACCACATGTCTTTTGGATGGAAGCTGTTATGTGTGCTTGTCATATTTTGAATCGATGTCCCACAAAGGCATTGGTTTCCATTACTCCTTTTGAGGCTTGGCATGGCCGCAAGCCTTCCGTATCACACTTTCGTACTTTTGGGTGTCTTGCATATGCACACATACCCAAAGAGTTGAGGAGGAAGTTGGATGATAAAGCCACAAAATGTATTTTTGTTGGGTATAGCCGTGAGAGCAAGGGCTACCGGTTATAGGGCGAGGCTGGCCCCTAATGAATTTGATGGCCTGGCTGTCCTGCTCCGTCTCGTATCCCAGAGCAGGCCCTGACGATGTCGACCAAGCAGTGGCACCCCACGTATACATGCCCTCTGGAGAGGGGGGCCAAAATGCACAGCATCCTCAGCCAAATCTGCTGCGCCTGTGGACAGTCCCATAGGCAGTGTCTCTGTGTCTCCAATGGGTGGCCGCATCGGACACAGGCCGCCGGAAGACCACTGTAGACAAGCCAGGTGCCAACTGCAGAGCCCCTGTGGGCAACCAGCCACTGAAAAGTCGAGATCCTGCGTGCCTGTCGACTAGCCCAGAGCCTGGCCCAAAAATCCTCCAGGAACTCTTGTGAGAGTCCCTATAGCCGCCAATGCTCCGCTGCAACTGGAGAGACCATCCTCCTCGCAGTCAAAATATGCCTCCCCAACCGAACAGTGTACTGTAAAAAGGTAATCTCTATGGCCTCGGGGGACGCATTAGGATCATGCCACTCGTACTCGCCAGGGTCCCACTGGAGCCAGGCCAAGGGGCGCGCAGCATATGCCCAAATGCGCCAATCAGAGTCCACATCTGCAGGGTCTGGATCAATATGCCACTTCCGGGAAGCGGCGGCCACTACCCGTATCCTCTGAAAGATGCACTCTGCAACCAAAGGCGACTCTGCCTCCACTCTCTGAAGTCTGCCCTCATCCTCGATCTCATAGTAGAGGCATCTACCATCTTCAGTGCAGGCTCTGACAGCAATCAGGATCTCCATCTGTGTAAAGGCTCCCATCCACCGTGGGGCCGCTGGCTCGAAAGGCGTGAACCACTCCTCAGTGAGTGCCTCCTGAATGTCATCCCTCATAATCAGCCCCCCTCTGAAGTGACTCAGCCTTTCCACCTGGACCTCCTCTGGGAGACTACAGAAGGCCTGCCAGTCTCCAAAACTGCGTACTGGGCCTGCCGCCAATGGTCCCCAGGCTAGACGAGGCCGAGAACCCAGCATATGACCCTGCTCAGTGCGTACCGCGGGGCTCCAGATGAGCGGCTGTCTGGCCCGCTCCTCATCACAAGTAGGAGGTCTCTGAGAAAGCCCCGGTCTCAGCAGCTCCCAAGCTCGCAGGATGCTCAAGGCAAATCTGTCCTCCCATCCTCTACTGAGGCCTGTCCTCCTCATCTCTATGAAGATCCATCGTATCTCTGGTGCCCAAGTGCCCCCTGCTGGAGGAGCCCTAGTCTGCAGTCGCTGAAAAAGAAGCTCCTTCTAAGGCTCAGCGCCGGGAAGCAGCCCCCGAACAATAAGCTTCCCCAATAAGGCTCTACTGTGATCAACTGGATCTATAATGCCCAAGCCCCCCTGGGCCAGCGGAAGAGTAATAACTGCTCAAGCAACCTTAGCCCGGGCTGGCTGACCGTCCCGCCCAGACCAAAGAAAGTTCCTGATCAGCCTCTATACCTGGCTGATGCAAGAGCTCGAGAAGATCCAGCAAGACGTGATGTACCACATGGTCGCTAAAAGCACCTGATTTGTCACCACCACCCTCCTAGCCAAGGATAGCCGAGCTGTACTCCAATACAAAAGCTTTTTCCAAATGCTCAAAAGAAGCGGGGCGATCTGCTGCTCATGTGACAAATCAAGTCCAATCTGGCATCCCAAATACTGCACTGCTGTGCCAGGAGGAATCCATCTAAAACCCGGGTCCGGCTCCATGCCGGAGTGGGAGCGCTACTGATCCAAAAGGCCACTGTCTTGCGCCAATTGATAAATGCTCCCGAAGTTGCACCAAAAACCTGTAGCGACTGCTTTGCCCTCTGAAGATTGGCCTCCTGGCCATGCCTTTGGTGGTAAGTTAGTTACAGTGCCCAAGATTTACCCACTAAAAGGGCTTGGCCCATCTCTATTCGTGGTACAAACCATAAGCCATCTACCGACTGTCATTTTTCAGGTTTACTCAAAAAGAGTTTTTGTGCCTTGTATGCATAGAGGGAAGGTACTTTCAATGTTAGTACATGTTAATCATGTTTAAATCTCAGTTTGTACTGAGCCTACAATCCCCTCATCATCCTTGTAATAGAGCTATGTCTATAAAGCTCTCTCCCATGCACTCAATATGTCCAGTTATGCTTAAAATGCATCATATCTTGTATGCCTACTGTCATGTATGGTCAAGAAGGCAACTTGTCAAGCCTCAAGGATGTATATGCACTGATGTTCCACTATTTTGTAAGCTTTTAATGTTGAGGATTATCACAGGAACACATTCCATGAAGAAGATCCAGCTCCAAGATAAGGTTGATAAAATGAAGAAAGGAGCAGTAAGGACTATGCTACAAGAAGGATACACAAGAAGCTTCTTCAACAAAGATAATCAAAGGAAGGAGAAGCAATGTTCAACATTGTTAAGTCAATTATGTTAACTGCCACATTGTTACACCCTTGTTAGCTTTAACCCTTGTTGTGAGAACCACTTATGTATGGTGGATCTTGTCCAGTTGATCCAACCTATTGTGCATACCCACTTATTTTGTCCATACCTTGAACTTGTAAAGGAAGAACACCATGCTCTATTGTGATTAAGGGAGGGTTCTATCCTATTTTCTCATGGGACAACTATGTCAAATAAAGCTATGTATGTCAAGGTGTAGTTGTCATAGGTAGTAGAAATGTTCCCATGTTTGGCTTAAGGGAGGGTAACATGGTCACAAATATCCTAAGCCTAATTGTGGAAAATAATGTATCCAAAAGAAGTATTATCCTAAGGTCATCAACCTAAGATATGTAGCATGCATTAAGCATGGACATGTGTCATGGAATCTCCTATAATTGCCTAAGCAATGATGTAAGCAAAGGCAACTCCCATTTGGCTATAAAATCCTTCTACTGGTTCATTAGAAAAAGAAGAGAGAATCACTTTTTCCAAACATGAATGGTACTTGTGTATTTCCTCCTTAGTTACTTCAAATATCATATCCTGAAGGGTCCTACTGCTTGATAATGATGCATTGATGATGAGCCATCTTGTCAGCATGCACTACAATGCAGAGTGCATGTGACATTCCCTCCTGCTTAGCTTGGCGGCAGGTTCATGGCTTCCAAGTAGTCCGCCAATAACTCGGGGTACTCTTGAAAGAACTCCTCGTCTAGCCAAACGGCTTCGTGGGTACCTCGATCTCGGAATTTCGTGTAGAATTGACGGGGTCTTCGACCGCAACCATGCTTCCAACGATGAAGAAGGATCTGCTCATACTCCATGACTTCTACTTCGTCAACCACGTCTGGCTGCTATTCATCTGAAACATCAACAAAAACTTCTAGTCCAACATATGGTTTTAGCCAAGAAGCATGGAAAACATCATGCATCATCCAACTTTAGGCAACTTTAACTTCATGGAGACATCACTAAGCTTCTTAACTATAGGAAAAGGTCCAAAACTACGGAAAGAAAGCTTGGGACAAACTTTGCGGAATCAACATGCTGACCTTTCATGCTATCGAAGTCTTTTCCAGAGATTTTGAGAATGGTAGACGCCTGCATGGTCTCGGTGCTGGTCTTTCTACTAAGAGTATCTGCCACTGGGTTATGCTCACCAAGATGTACGTGATCATTCCTCCAAATTGTTGGAAGATCTAAGTCCTGCTAGCTTGCCGATCACTCCACTGGGCACTTGGCATCGTTGGGAGCCACTAAAGTGCTGTTGGTCTGTTTTGACTGTGAAACTCGTCCATAAAGAACAAGCTTCAAATGTTTGAGTGTTGTGATCACTGAGTGCTTTCTAGCTTGTCCTTGGAAGTCTTGGAAAGATGATAGGGAAACTTGCTAGGAGGCTCTGTCCCAGGGACCAAAACGATATGATGATCTTCAGGACGAGAGGGTGGAAGACTGGGCGGGAGTTTGTCCATAAGCAGAATGTCCTAATGTCAAGAAAGGGGATCTGCCAATTGAGGGATTGAAGAAGAAGATGAGACAACTATTATCAATGAAATAGAAGCTGTCTCAGCACGAACATAAATCAATGCTCCTTCCACTCCCTTGCAGATAGTTCATCGCACCCGGAGATGAGAAATCATAGGAATGCCAAGAATGCTCCTATCCCCACGAATCATGACAAGCTCAAAAAACCTTTACAAATAATAAAAGTGTCTTGCTCCCAATTGGGAATAGGTTCATACTAACGAAACCACTAGATTCCTAAAATCATGTCACACCCAAAAGAGGAATGAAATCCCGTTGGAATGAGGCCTTTTGAACCTGAAAAGAAAATTGTTGTGTCTTTGAGATATGTGGGTGCAGAGACCAGGTGTAAACCCATCCACCTCCAAATGATAGAGCACTAATGTATGTAGGAAAGAGTTGTTAGGGTTAGGGTTTTGGAAGGCACACCAACAGAAAGCGTGAGAGAGAGAGAGAGAGAGAGAGAGAGAGAGAGAGAGAGAGAGGAACACGTTTGCTCATATATTGATCATTATAAAAAGGGTACAATAGCCACATATAAAAGATGTGACCTAAAGTGTGTTCACATGGTCCGGCCATAAACTGTGCCATGTGGACCAAACCACTTATAAACCGCTATAAGTGAAACTAAGCTAAACTGGGAGAAAAACCCTCCACTAACTGAAGTAAAAAGTGCCCCAGTAACCTACTGATGATCACTAGCACTCCCCTGGGTGCATACACAACATAAAATCCAACAAACCCCCCTGGAGCGATATGTGATCACTGTACATCATCCACCAAAAGGAAACAAATTCAAAGCAGTGCGGAATGCTTCGAATATCGCACCTGTTAGTGCCTTGGTGAAGATGTCTGCCACATTCTGATCTGTAGGGCAGTAAATTAGACTGATATCACCTGCCTGGAGTCTATCCCGAACAAAGTGATAGTGAATCTCAATGTGTTTCGTGCGAGCATGAAACACAGGATTCCTGGCCACGGCAATGGCACACTGACTATCAGTATAGATAGGTGTAGGCTCCTCCACTAAAATATCCATATCAGTCATAAGACGACGCAGCCATACACACTCAACGGTAGTAGTGTAGGCTGCTCTGTACTCTGCCTCACAAGACGAAGTGGCCACTGTGGTCTGTTTCTTGCTTAGCCAAGAAATACATGAAGAGCCAAGAAAGAAACAATTTCCACTAGTGGAATGTCTGGTATCAAAATCACCAGCCCAATCTGAATCACTGTAAGCATATAGCTGCATGTCACCCCCCTCACGATAAAGCAATCCAAGAGACAAGGTACCCTACAAATATCGAAATACACGCTTCACAGCTTGCCAATGTGACAATCGCGGGCTGTGCATGAATCTGCTCAACTGAGATACAACATACTGAATATCTGGCCGTGTAGTACACAAGTAAATAAGGCACCCAACAGCTTGAGCATTATATAGTGGCATCAAATAAAATACTGTCATCTTGTAGTGACAGTTTCATCCCAGGCTCCATAGGAGTGCTGATAGGCTTGCAATCCTGAAATTTGAACTTCTCCAGAAGTTTAGCAACATACCAAGATTGCAACAACCCAATGCCTCTGTTATCCTGCACAAACTGTATGCCCAAATAGTAGTGTACGAGCCCCAAATCAGACATGGCAAATGTTTGTTGCAGTATCTCTTTAAAAGCTGCAATTTTATCATCATTTGATCCCGTGAGCAAAAGATCATCTACATAAAGACTGATGACCAGCAGATCTTTCTCTTCTTTCTTTACATACAAAGTGGCTTCTGATGGAGTGTTCACAAAGCCTTGAGTGAGCAGAAAAGCATCTATCTTTGCATACCAAGCTCGTGGAGCTTGTTTCAAACCATACAAGGCCTTTTTCAGCCTGCATACTTTCCCTTCATGACCATGTTCTGCAAAACCTATGGGCTGATGTACATAAACTTCCTCCTCGAGGCCCCCATGTAGGAAAGCAGTCTTGATGTCCAACTGATGAACAACCCAACCACGATGTGCAGCCAATGCAATGACACTCCTAAGTGTCGACATACAGGATGTAGGAGCAAATGTCTCCTCATAATCAATGCCCTTCTTCTGTGCATAGCCCTTTGCAACTAGACAGGCTTTGTACCTGTCAATGGATCCATCTGCATGTCTTTTCAACTTATAGACCCACTTAGTACCAATGGCTTTCTTGCCTTTGGGCAGATCAACCAAATCCCATGTTTGATTCTTTTTAATAGAATCAAGTTCATCTTGCATGGCTTTGTTCCAATGCACATTGTCTCGTGCATCCACAAATGAATCAGGCTCATCATCATCCTGTAAACTAGCTGCCATAACCATATTCAAATCCATGATGTGTGCATGCTCATTGGTCCGTGTCTCCCTACGAGTACGGCCAGCAAGAGGAGCATCTAGATGGCTGTCCTGTAATGTCCTCAAATACATATAGGTATATGTCTGACCTGTGGAGCCTGTTGCCCCATATTTGGCTCAACTTCTGGCTCAATCTCCTGCTGAATTTCTGCACCACCTTCATGATTAGCTGGCTGCCCTGCACCCTCATGGGTTGGATCACCAACTGTGGAATGAAACTCCATAGGTAGTAGGCCTTCAAACACATCATGTTCAGCTTGATTTGCATCATAACTAGCCATGGATAATTCTGATTTTTCATCAAAAATCACATCCCGACTAGTGAATATCTTCTTGGACAGTGGGTCATTTCCTTCACCGGATTTCTCGTCCGCCGTCTGGACACAGGAGAGGGATTTACGATGGGAGCTCCTTAGCAGCCTCACCATCTGGTTCACCTGGAGAGCCCGGTGTTTCAGGGTCTTTGAGGGGTGACTGGAGCCACCAGCAGAGACTGTTCGGGGGGATTTGGCAAGAGTTGATCCACAACCTGCGCGGACAGTATGACCGCATCCGGGGCGACTCGGATGCAGCGATTTTGCGGCGCCAGGCCTTCCACACCACTTGGCGTAGCGGCCCCTTCTATACACTACACGCGGGTACCCCCGCTGGCATTACAGGCCACCTGTTTGGCTTTTCCCCCCTCCTATTGTATGATATAGCTCTCAGTTATTTGTACTGATCTTTGTACCCTTTTTGCACCTAGGGAGAGTCTCCCTAGCTGCCTTGATTGAATCTCTACTCTGCCTTCTTATGAGCAGGAGAGTTTTTTTTGTAGCCCAGTGGGCGTTTTTTTAAACTAATGAAAGGATCTTTTCTCGGGAAAAAAAAAAAAACTTACCAACAAAGGATTTGGGCTGGAAAGCTCTGTGTTGTAAATGATAGTAGCTCACAAATGGTGTCTTCACGACTTTTGAAGTGTGTGGGGGGGGGGGGGGGGGGGGGCGGGGGGGTGGCCTAGGACCAATGCTCTGATACCAATTGAAGTAACTAAGGAGGAAATACACAAGTACCATTCATGTTTGGAAAAAGTGATTCTCTCTTCTTTTTCTAATGAACCAGTACAAGGATTTTATAGCCAAATAAGAGTTGCCTTTGCTTACATCATTGCTTAGGCAGTTAGAGGAGATTCCATGACACATGTCCATGCGTAATGCATGCTACATATCTTAGGTTTACGACCTTAGGATAATACTTCTTTTGGATACATTATTTTCCACAATTAGGCTTAGGATATTTGTGACCATGTTGGATTATATTTCCAACAATATTGTCGTATGCCGTGGCCCCATTGTAATCCCCAGTCGGGGATGTCAGGCACGAGCCATGTAGGTCATTCCTCAGCCTTAGAGTGTCGCTCAGTCAATCAAGTCCCTTAACTCACTTCAAGAGAATCATTTATGCATGTAGAAGTCAGTAGAAGCCTTAGGGTTTGCATTAGAAAGCATTTTGCATTTCCATAGCATTCATCTCATGTGCATGTGAACCCTTGCATAAGCCTTGAATAAGCATTATACCATTTATCTATTATTATCATCCAGTCGGCCAGCTAATTAGCATTACTTAGCATAATAATCAGCATATATCACATTAGCAAGTTGTGTAGCATATTTATCTCAGCCGATCAGCTCTGTAGCCGGCTGACCAGCTCTAAACACCCATATAAATAGCAAGCGTTGCATCTTGTCATTCATCTCAGAATTCAGCCAATCAAGCATCATCGTTTTCAGCATACAAGCATTCAGCAAGAAGAACCGCAACAGTGTGAAGAAGCGCTTCAGCCCTTCTCAGCCCACAGCAGATTTCAGCATTCATATCCCATCGTTTTCTCCATCCTCCCGGGTGAAGGAAAACGCAGCAAACTCAAGCATCATCGTTGCATATTCACAGCCTAGAACAGTCCCAATTCAGCCCTTTTCTCAGCCACAGTTTGCAGCCTTGCTACAGCCCCTTGGAAGAGTGCATTGGCTTCGAGATTGGACATCATTGGTGCTTCTACAGTAGTGTACAGTCAGCCTGACTCTTGGTCCTCCGAAGGTCTTGCGTTTGGCTTATGTACAGTCCAAAGTCAGTCATTCTCTTCAAAGTAATAAAGCAAATACTCCTAGCAATAGGAGGGGGCCCTTTAGTGGGTAATTTGGGACCCAATAAAATGTACAAATCTCTATCTCTCTCTCTCATCTCTTAAATTTGGGACCCAATAAGGTGTACAAATCTCTCTCTCTCATCTCTTAAAGTGTGAAGTGATAAAGTGGATTGCTAAAGACTCACAAAACTCAGGATACAGAAGGCGGTGTGAGACTGTGTGTAAGAGGATTCTACATCTACTGCATGTTACAGAGCACATTTTGCTTGTTGATATATTTTGCATATTCTATGCCAAGACATTAGCAATGTTATTTGTTATTTGTCTATGAGGCACAAAACCATATTACACTGGATGGAGACCCCTATCCAAAATCTTAACCAACACACAAACACCAGAAAAAGAACTCAACCCAGCATAATATATACAGTAACCACCAAAGAAACCTATCTTGCCAGCAAATTCATGCTGGTTATGTTCTTCAAATTACATGATATCAAGATGCATCTTATGCACATATTCCCAAACAAGTCTCCATTTGTCAGAGGAACACAAACCCTGTACATTGTATGATGCACATTTTATAGGTGCATTCATCATCATGAACAAGAGAAAAGAGATGGCTAAATAATCATCGTATCAATATCACCCTGCAAAGCCCAAATGCCACCTTTCATAACATTAGACCAGAGCATACCAGCATGCAGAGATAGATGCAGTACTAGAAGATGAAGCACGAATCTCCGTAGAGGAAGGATTAGACCAATCACGGAGTTGTAACTGACGTGGCTGTGTAATCTTTTTGGAATTAAGGGTTTGCTAGCCGTCCTTATGCAAAGCAAGTCTACGCACATCTATAGCAGCTTTGTCCTTAGAAGACGTGTTTTTTTTTTTGCATTGCTACTTGTTGTGCTTGTTGGGGCACTAATTGTGGTTGCACAACGCCTTTTCCTCTAGTTTGTATACCAATCATGGGTCCTGTTTGACCTATCTTAGATGGAGGGGCATTATCTTTAACCAAAGTTGTGGGTGGCAAGGAATCAGCAGGCGGGTGTAAGTTGAGGGTGGGGTAGTCATCTGCAGTGTGTCCAAATTTATGGCAGTGAAAACGAGCTCCTGAAAATGCACCCCGTTGGAGCTCGAAACATTTTTCACCCATATGCACATCATCAACTTCCATACTTATCGATTCAGGGGTTGGTGTGTCCCACAAAACATAGAACTTATTACGATTACCCATGACATTGGGAGGGAAGATAACTGTGCCAAGACTTTGTGCTAGATATGGAAGAGCATCACAAAAAATCACAGGGAAGCCAACAACTTCCACCCAGACGGGACAACGATGCTGCACGAGTGTGTGATAGTCTGTAGTAGGGGTCCAAGATAGCAGCACATGGACCATCTGTTGACCAAAGAACAAAGGAGACTTTTGAAATAACTGCTGCTTGAAGTCAGGTTGGTTGAGCACCACTTCATAAAAACAACGGGCTGTGTAGTAAACACCTTCTACGTGTAAACTTGCAAGCACTGTGTTCAACCATTGTCCAACATCCTCCGCAGAGGGCACCCGGCCCAGAAAGAAGAGGATTATAGCCTGTCTAGAGAACTTGTTTACTTTGGGGAGAATGTTTACTTTGGGGAGAATTACATTCTTTGGGATAGTGCACTTCAGTGTAGGTTTCTTGAAGTCAGGCTGCTTGAGCACCACTTCATAAAAACCACGGCTTGCATATTAAACACTTTCTACATGTAAACCTGCAAGCACTGTGTTCAACCACTGTCCAACATCGTCCGCAGAGGGCACCCGGGCTGGAAGAAGAGGATTACAGCTTGTTCAGAGAACTTTCTTACTCTGGGGAGAATTGCATTCTTTGGGATAGTGCAGTTCAGTGTAGGTTTGGGTTTCTTCCACTTTGCGTCCTGAAAATCTTGATGCAGTACATCATAAAGAAACTGCGCAGCAAGATCCTCATGTCTTGGCTTCTTAGAATCCGTGACATCAACATGCCTTCTTTCATAGTATAGTATTTGCTTGCCTGCTCGACTTCTTTTTGACTTGTTTTTGGCTCACCTATGCATCTGCTATCTGTGTGAGCCTCACTTGCTCTTCTACTTCTTTCCATATGTCTGCCTTGTTCGCCTGCTGTTTTGCTCCTTTCTTGTTGCTACTGGCTCCCTCTTGTTTCATAGTTTCCATCTTTGCTTCCTCTTTAGCTTCTTGGCTGCCTTGTGTGTGTGGGTGTGTGTTTGTGTGTGATATTGGCGAGAGTTTATTGTGCTGTTTCTGTTTTTTGTGACCTGTTAGTTCGCAAATCTTCACCTTCATCTCTTCTTGTTGCGAGCATCTTCTCCAAGTGCTCTCCATCAGTTATGGATGCAAGCAGGCCAAAACGGATGAAAAGGTCGAGTAGGCAAAACAGGTGAAGTAGGTCGAGTAGGACCACAGGCGAACATGACTGCAAGCGAGTATGTCTATGAGTGAGCAGGTCTCTAGTGGTCGAGCAGGTCCATAGTTGAGAAAATTGATAGCCTCTCTCACGCATGCTAGTCGGTAGGTCTCTCACGCTACCAGCCTACCACACACACACATATATATGCATGTGTGTGTGTGTGTGTGTGTGTGTGTGTGTGTGTGTGTGTGTATACCTCGTTACTCTTTCCATCACCTCACGGCAGCTAGAGCTTATAAAATTTTTCTCCCTCCACCTTGGATATAGACACATGCAAATCAATTGTGGTATGTAAACAAACCTCTTCGCTGGTGGAAGGCCTCTTTGACCACAGTTTGGAAGAGCAAATTGCCTCTCAAACGACAACTTTTATTGTGGAGATGCATTGTGGGTGCACTCCGGGTCGGGACCTTCTTAGCTAAGAGAAACATTGCACGTGCCTCTTGCAAGAGGGGTTCTCATCGCCAAGAGATAGTTATTCATTTGGTATGGGGATGCCCCTCTTCTCGTGCTCTCTTGGGGACAGTCTGTCAGGGCACTTGAGAGAGTGATATCCCGACAACAACTTCGGGAAATTCTTTTGGATGTTCGGGCGCTTTTCTTTGCCTTTGCCAGATTACACAGTTTTCCTTTCTTGGACTAGATATTAGGCTTTGTGGACGATCTACCATGCACGAAATCAGCTGATTTTTTACCATGTGGAGATCATATGCTTCACTTTTTTCAGGAGGTCTCTTTACCTTTCACTCCGAGATTCTTGACCTTGGAGATCTTTCCTTTCAACAGTTGGAGGTGTTTTCCCACTGTTTCTGATAACTGAGTAGTAGTTGTCCCACCTTGGGACAGCTATGAATGTACCATACTTTCCTTAATGAAGCAGTGGTTTCACAAAAAAAAAAGTGTCTATATATATATGTGTATATGTGTGTGTGTGTGTGTGTGTGTGTGTGTGTACCTATGGATGGATGGATGAATACGTGCGCGGCGCGCGCGCGCACGCGCACACACACACTTTTTTTTTTTTTGTAAAACCAGTTGAAATTGCATTATATCATAAATGTACAAAAAGGTTTGACATCAGGAGGATGTCTAAACCCTAGAACTTAAAAACAGCAGTAAAAAAGTTGAATGCAAGATCAGGGCAGTGCTTAAGAAAAAAGCCTATGCCCTATCCATCAGAAACAGAAAAAGACAAGCTGAACACAAGAAACATCCAAATCTCCCTCATGCACGGCATCATATAAGGACTGCCGCAACGAGGCTCGGAAGAACTCATAAGGGTGCTGAAGGGGTGAATTCAGATATGTATGATTCACACACACACACACACACACACACACACACACACACACACACACACAAACACATATCTATACACACACACATGACAATTCTCTAAATATTAGGTTGTTAATTTCGACATCTAAGTGTGGTAGAGCAATTTATTTGTGCAGGGGGGTGTGGATGATGCTGGTGCAGCCACAGTAAGAGCAATAATGCATTGGCAATATCGTACTATTTGCAGAGGAAGAAATTCTTTGTTGCAGCGGTTGTATGATGCTGTTGGTTCAGAAGCAGAGAACTATGTGTCTTTTTATGGACTGAGGAACTATGGTAAACTGTCTGAAGGTTGCCCACTAGTTACCTGTCAGGTAGAGTGTAGGTTTAGAGAGATTTACCAAATTCTGAATCTTTTTAATTCGAGTATTTGCAGTGTATTGGAAAGCAATTATGCGATTTACATGTTTTTTCTTTTTTTTTTTGGGGGGGGGGGGGTGGGTGTGGATCTGGTGCTCATTGCAGGTTTATGTCCATAGTAAAGTTATGGTCATTGACGATAGGGTTGTCTTGATTGGATCTGCAAATGTCAATGACAGAAGTTTGCTGGGATCACGAGATTCTGAGGTTAGCTAGTTCTTGTTTGTGAAACAATCATAACCTATAAATTTTTGTACAGATTTTCATGATTAGATAAGATTTGACTCCGATTGTGGTTCTACTGGTATCCCGGTTACCGGAGTCTTTTGATGCACTACTAGGCAAGCCATGGCTTAGAACGGAAATGGTGATTCGTGACTAGGGCATGAATATAGTTCAGCTATAGAATTGTGAGAATGCCATTAAGATTGAACCATGAAATTGGGCAATGAAGCCTGTGGTCTTCGAAATCTTGCTTTTGTTATCTTGATTACTAAGGCAACCATTCAGAAATTTGAACCTGAGATGTGTACACACTTATGAGACTTCAAAGAACAGCATTGTCACAACTTTGGCTTCAGCTAGGTGCATGCATCTCTTTTTGGCAAGCCTAGTTTCTAGGTGTTTCATGAAGCACATTTAATAAATGTTTCATATCTTAATAAAAAATTTCGAAAGCGTTGCATACCTTTAGGGGGGGTAAAAATCCCCTAAAAATCCCATAATTGATCCATTGACACCACCTGCATGCGCAAATCTAGGTGAAGCAAGGTTAGGCTCTGATACCAAATGTGGTAAGACTTGTGCCTAATGTGCAGGTGAATAACAGAGAAGATAGCACAACGGAATAGAGACACATGCACAACACAGAAGTACCCAAACTAAACTACATATAAGAAAATGGGGTACAACTGCACTGTTCAAGTACAAAATGTTACTGAATGTAGATCTCTGATCTTCTTTCCAGTAACTGCTGTAGATATGCTCTACCTCATGTCAGCCCAATGAAGAGAAACGCTCTAGAGGGCTCAATCGCTCAGAGGGTGTGAGTTGGATGAGGTTTTAAACGTTAGTATAGTCATCAGTGCGGAGTTGAAGGTGCTCGAGGTGGGAGTGAATGGGATCAGCTAAGTAGGATGAGTGGGCTTCCGTTCCACTCTGCTGTGCTTTGTGAGCAGATGAACCTTCTTATTGTGGAGAAATTTATAGCCGTGCTGTGCAGGGAAGCCTACATGGAAGAAGATAAAGAGGTGGCCCTCCCTCGCCTCTGATTAGGAGAAGAAGATGATGTGGTCCCTAATTGTGGTCAGCCATTCAAGAGTAGGCCCATTGGCAGTCTGGGACCACGCATAAAGTGAAAGAGAAGATTGCTTGTTAAAAATATGATCAAAATCATCCACATGTTGGGCGCTTAGTGTAAGTTCTAGTGACAATAGTTTAGCATTTTGTGTGATTGCTAAAGGTGTAGACAAACTCCTATGTAAGGTGGAAATCACTAAGGACTAGATTAACTGTTGGTAGAGTCTAGAAGGTGGACATTTAAGTGGTGTAGGTGGCAGAATAGTCGTGAGTGGTGTAGGTGCTGCACAAAGGTGTCGCATAGATATCCCTTCACGAGTCTTTATATTGATATAGTTATTTTTTGATTTGTAAGCTAATTTGAGTGATCCAAGTGGTCTTTGAGGACATGCTCTTGCACCTTTTGATCGTCTTCTATTGAGCTTGCCATTATGCTTTCTCATTATCCCTTTGATTAGTTGCTTAAGTTTGCTTAGTGCAATTTCTCTCTTTTATGCTTGGGCTATGCCTTGCTTTGTGAGTAGCTCAAGGTCATGCATAGAGGTTTCATAGTGAAAATGCTTGTGTTGCTGATTCACATCTGGTGGGTGGAGTTGGCATGTTGTAGAACCACGAAGGTTGGTGAGGAGCCACCATATGCGCATGGGCTAGCACACGGTGAAGATGGTCTTCACAGGATAGGTGAACCTCTGGATGGACTACTACCTAGCTTGGAGGGAGCAGGAGGGCATGAGGTTTGATGCGACAAGGTTGTTGGTTGTGAGGGGGAGGACCAGATTGCTCGGGAGGGATGGGATCAGGGGGTGGGAAGGGGGGGTTTGTAGAAACTGGGGAGGAGGGGAGGGGGAGGACCGGGTTACGAGGGAGGGATGGGATGGGGGGGGGGTGGAGGAGCGGATGTGGGGGGGTTTCTAGAAACTAGGGGGAGGACCGGGTTGCTCGGGAGGGATGGGATCAGGGGGCTGGAGGGAAGCGGGGAGTGGGTGGTGATAGAAATTGGGGAGGAAGGGAGGGGGAGGACTGGGTTGCTCAGGATCAGGGGGTTGGAGGGAAGCAGGGTGGGTGGGTGTAGAAACTGGGGAGGAGGGGAGGGGTCACCAAGGAGGGCTTAAGAGGGTGAGTCCCCTAGGGTGTTGAAGTGGTGGGATCTTGGACTATGGTGAGCACGGCCCTCGTGGTGGTTTTTTTTTTCCGCGGGGGGGGGGGGGGGGGGCGGGGGGGCGCTTTGCCACCAACTGCAGAAGTGCAACCTGTGATAAGATACTTTGATAAGCTCCTAAGCTCCTTGAGTGTTTCCAAATTGGGGGGGGGGGGGGGGGGGTGTGTTGGGGGGGTTGTCCCATCAAGCGTAGTCAGTGATGATGGGGTCGCCAACAAATACTTCGGTGTAGTGGCTAATACCTCAAGGTGCAAGATGGGAAAATCTCTCCCACATAGGCATGGACATCTCCATCTTGGCTGGGCGCAATCCTTGCTTTGGTGGAGGCTGCTTTTGGCAGTATGTGCGGGGTCTCTCTTCCATTGTTATGGGGGCCTGGGAAGGTGTGGAGGCATGGGTTCTTTTTTGTTTTTAGGAGAGGGGTTTGTGTGCGCGTGTGGGGTGGGGGTGTTGAAGGGTGCTATCTAGCAGAACCTTTAGGGGGAGGGGTTTGTGTGGGTGGGTTGGGTTGGGGGTGTTGAGGGTGCTATTTGGCGGAGTCTTTAGGGGTTGCTCTGGCTTGCATTGGAGGCAAATGACCGTAGGATTTGGCCCATCCGACGGCATATGTAACACTGGCCAAATAACTCAGAGAAGTCCACTTTTAATGTGATGGGTCGAGACGAGCAATCAAGAGTTGCCAATGGAGGTTTTGTGGAGGGTGGTGGAAGTGTTGGGAATCAAGGTCTTACCTGTGTGAACCCACTCATATAAATGTGGTAGTATGTTTGTGTGTAAGGCTATTAAGCGTGGTTCTGTGTGTGGAAGGCTATTAAGCCTGAATATGTGTTTGCGTGTGTGAGAAACCTCTAGCAAAGGACTAAACACCCACTTATTTTGTTGTAGGTGTGAGCCACCTCTTAAGAGGGGTATAAATAATATCTAGATATTTGTATGTGATGTGACATAAGTAGTGATGCCAGGAGGAGAACCTTTGTACTTATAAAAGGTACATGTACTTGATTGAAAATTAATCAAGTACATCATTTAGTCGTGTGAATCTCTCTGCATTTGCACTTTCCCTCTCTCTTACGAGATGTGGATATGCAAGAGATGGGCTTCTAGAGAGTGTCATAGGATGTCGGTCCCGTCACAGCTTTTGGCAGGTTCTTCTTAGAGGTGGGATCAGCACATGGGCTGGTCATCTTCAATGGGATGGCCCAATGGCCAGCCTCGGGTCACCTCACTTGCTTTCCTTATAAAGGAGGTTCCAGTAGGGTGGGTTATCTCATGGGCTCCCTGGCCTTGACCCGTTACATTCATGATTTCCATATCTCCCTGCCACCCCTTCTTGCCGATCATGCATTCCTCACCTTCTCCATAGCCATTTCTGTCCCCAAGCAGCCAGCCCTTAACCCCGGTTCATCATTCATTAAGGTACACTTTGATCATGCCCTTGATGGAGTCTACCAATCCAACCTTGATTCATACCTCTCAACTATTGATCTCTCAGCCCCCCTCTCTATTGTTACTACTCAGCTTTCTGACCTACACGATGCTGCCAGTAACTCTTTTCCCACCAGCCATCATTCTTCCTCAAAGCCCCTTGTGGATCCATGCCACACCATAGCTCGTATGATGAGGAATGCCGGGCAGTACGAAAGAGCATCCTCCAACACAAAGCATTGGGGCACATCACCGCCCTTCAAACGTGGAGGAGGTTCCAACGCTTCACTTGAGGGAAGAAGGCTTTTCTCATCAAATGAGAGGATGAGTTCTATCATTTGCTTCTTAGCAAGAATAGTGAGGAGGCTTGGAAGAAACGTCTCGAGCGCCAATCTCCTACTCCCATCAAAGACCCAACCGTTTGGCATAGGCATGCTCCAACCCTATACCAAATTCCCAACACCATTCCACCGAATCTATTGCCCTACCTCAGCCACATTGTTCACCATCGAAAACGTAACCAAAGCCACAAAAAAGATGAAGCCTGGCAAAGCCATGGACCACGAAGACCTCCTAGCTGAGAACATCTCCCATGTCTGTGATACCCTTGCCCCTTTCCTTGCCGATCTCTTTAACCTAGCCCTTTGCCAAGGCTTCCCACCCTCTTGGACCACCAACACCATTATCCCAATCCACAAGGCTGGGGACCCGCTTGACCCTAACAATTAGCGCACAATCATGATCGGTCACACCCTTGCTACAGGCTGGTTTTCGGAGAACATACTCTACACTTGATCACATTTCACTCCAAGGGCTATTATTGAGGAGGCCCGAGCAGGGGGGCGCAAGATTTGCTGTTGCTTTGTGGATTTCCTCAAGGCTTTCGACACTACACCAAGGGCCTGCCTCTTTCACAGGCTCCAAGAGCTCCACTTGCCAGAGTAGATGATTTGGGGAGTCATAACACTTCATGAGTCTGTAACAGGAAGAGTGAGAGTACCAGGAGGGCTGTCTGACATGGTGACAAGCACTATCGGGGTGAAACAGGGGTGCCCTCTCTCACCCACTCTATTTGGATTGTACATTGATGAGTTTAGTGATTTTATAGACAGATTAGGGGGTCCAGAAGCCACATTATATGTTATAGTGATACCTCTCCTCTTATGTGCCGATGACATGGTGCTGATTTCAGATTCGGTGGCTGGATTGCAACACTATCTGGAGGCTTTGCAGGCCTTTTGTGAGCAACGGGATCTTATAGTGAATCTGAGCAAGACCAAGGTTATGGTTTTTAACACATCGAGGCCTGCAGTGAAAGCCATGATGAGTGCCAGGAATTTTGTTTATGGGGGTTACACAGTGGAGGTTGTGGACTCATATGTTTATCTTGGAGTCACATTCACGGGACCCATTTTCAACATGAAACCAGCTACCTTGGCCCGCCTCACGAGGTGATATGCAGCCCTAGCCCGCCGCCTAGAGAGAGACTGTTTTCAGGCCCATTTCCAGGAGCCCAGTACAAAAGGGTGGTTCTTTGACACTCTGGTGACACCGGCAGCTATGTATGGAGGAGCATTCTGGGGACCAGACCTTGGGTGGATGGAGTGGAGTAAGGTGGAGAGGCTGCAGGTCATGATGTACTCGAGGATGATCAGAAGCGAACCATCAGTACCACACCAGGTTGTCATAGCAGAGTTTGGAGCTTTCCCCTTGGTAGTAGAGGCTCTCTTCCAGACAGTGACATATATAGAGCGGATCTACACCCTGGGCCATGATAGACTCCCACGCTTAGCACTTGAGTCATCACGGAGACTCGCAACAGATGGTCAGCCCACTTCATGATATGCTAGGGTGTTGAGATGGTTCCAGATACATGGTTTCCAGATTGACCACCTTCCACCCTTCAACTATAGCTTGGATGCCCCCTCTTGCCTCTCACATGTTAGGAGATTAACCGCCTCATATGAGCTGACCTCTCATGACTGGAGACCCATATCGCATGGCAGGCACCCGAGCAGCTTGGGACCAAGATGCAACTCTACAGAGAGGTTTTCCTATGGCTTACAACTGATGGCTTCATTCAGAAGCCTGGTTACCTATTCAGTCATATGCCACATGCCATGAGGATAGCTTAATCCGGGTCTCTTCACACAGGCTTAGAGTGGAGACGGGGAGAGTTGAGGGTATTGATAGAGTGGACCGCATATGCACACTTTGTTCCCTGCAGGTGGAGACTGAGGAGCACTATGTTTGCAGATTCCCGGTGTATTATGAGATACTTGGGAGATTCCACTGTTTGTTCAAAGAGGGTTTTGGGCCATTATCTAGACTCATTGACTATCCGGATCAGCATTGTCTTGGGCTGTACCTTTTGGAGTTGCGTAGACACAGGGACCAGGTGCTTGGATCACGCCAACGGTGTCTCGGCACAGATACCTCGCAGCCTCGGATCATGAGATTTCTCTCCCACATCCAGGAAGACTGCGTTGTCGGCTGAGAGAGGAACCCACCCAAGACCTCCCACCTCTCAGACGAGTCAGACAGTGCACACAGGAGCCTCTCCGTTTCCCCGGGGTTACCGTAGACCAGGCGTTTCAGATGCAGCAAGCTAGGCACACAAGACCTACTGGGTTGCATAGGTGCTTCGCCCGCCAGCTCCAAGTCCAAGAGATGCTGTAGCAATACAGAGATGCCCACACAGAACATGTGGACGATGCCCTTTACACAATTCGTGAGGATGATGATGAGACGTCTCCACCAGCCACCCTAGCTTGATGTTCCTTGGACCCTGGGTCATTGTGCTATTGTATTCCTGATGATGTGTTCTGGAGGATGCTACTTGTATTTGTAGCTAGTAGTCTTTTTCCAGTGTTTTATTTTTCTGTTTTACCAGGATCTTTGTAACACTTGGATACTTTGTAACACCTTTTTTGACTCAGAGACCCTAGTGGTTTTTTGAAGACTTTAATAAAAGTTTCCTCTCTCTCTCTCTCTCTCTCTTTGTCGAATGACATAGCCATGGCCATGTACCCCTTTAAGCCCCCATAGCCTGTCTCACGCTTCTCCAAAACCATTAATTGGTATCAGAGCCTAAGTCATCTCTACCTGTATTCAGGCCCGACGGCTGCACCAGCTGCGCATATGCCCTACTAATGCTGTGCGTGTGAGCTGCCCCTACTCACACCCCTTCTTTGCCGTTGCTGCTGTACACCCCTCTTTGATGCAGCCGTCTGCTGACCTACGCCACTTGCTGTCTCCCATATAGCCATTGCTCAGCCCAACTGTGTGCCAGTTAACGTCTGCTGCTGTTGACTGACAGCTGGTTGTTTTACTACCCGCCATTCTCCACCAGAGCTGCTGCCCACACAGAGCAGCCGTACCAGCTGCTAATGCTAATGCTGAAACTTTTGCCGCACCCCCCTATGTGAGGTAGTAGCTACTGGTTGTCAGCATGAAGAGAAGAGCCTGGATCAAAAAATTAGATTTGGGGCTTTTCAAAATAAAGGTGAAAAACATCTAATTAGGACCTTCATGTCTTGCAAAATTTAGGGTTTTTTCAATTTCTGCAAAAGCCTACTTAATCGAAGCATGAATCTCAACTCCCCCAACATTTTTCGAAATTGACGGCATATATCAAGCATTGGAGAGTTGCTACAACACCTAATATATGGGAAACTCTAATTTTTCCGGGGTGTAAGATGAAAAATCTGTTCTGTGTAATGATTCAACCTTTGAGCCACCAAATGAGCAGGCGAAGTTGGTATCAAGGGGTGGTGATCATAAATGTGGTATCACAGAGCACAAATGTGTGTTGTCATGTGTATGTCAAATGTCTATGTGTTTGTTCAAGGGCTTTTTAAAGTCCAAGTTATGTGTTGTTTTGTGTGTTGTTTTCTGTTGTGAGTCTATGACCTGATCCTGAGTGTACTCTACCCTTGGGATCCCATAACTGGTATGAGAAACTATGAGCCTAGAATTATCCTTGACACAATATGAGGTAATCCCTTGAGGAGGGGGGGGGGGGGATTCTGAAGACGTTAATATATCATTTCATTTCATTTCATCTCTCTCTCTCTCTCTCTCTCTCTCTCTCTCTCTCTCTCTCTCATGACATAGCCATGGCCATTTACCGCTTCAAGCCCCTATAGCCTGTGTTTCACACTTCTTCAAAACCATTAGGAAGTTGAGGAGCCTAGTTACGGCTCAATTGTAGGGAGAATCTCATGATTGTATCATGATGGGCTCTACTCCAAACTCTATCTGCGAATACAACCTAACCGATTGTACGCTGTGCAAAAGGAACTCGACATTGGAGATGTACCCTTGTTTGCGGAGGAGGGAGGCTTGCAGTAAATCCTGAATTTGGTCTCTTGGAGCTCTACTGCTAGTGATTTTGCCAACGAGGGAAAGAGTTTATTGAGGACAATAGGAGTTGTAGGTCCATTTTTTATCAGGGGCAATTAAGGGTGGCCTTGTGAAACTGCCACTAGATCTCCGGATGGATACAAATGCACAAGAAAAAACATGTAGATTAGTTGATGGCGGCTCCTTCCCAACCATAGCTCCTGTGGAGCACCCTTGAGCCATGAGGCTAGGCTAATACCGCGACCATGTTCTGCACCAAAACTACGATGTTCCCTACCACAAAAGGCCACCTCTCCAAGGTGTTGGCTAGAACCCCTGAGCCATTAGGCTAGGTAGAGGCTAGTCAACACCACAACCATGTTCTACACTAAACTACGGCATCCCAATTCCCATACCACTGCAGCCCACCCCTCCGAGGTGTCGGGGCTAGAACCTAGGTCTAGGCCGCTTGGGTCATGACCCCATAGCACTTATGAGCCCTTAAGTCACTTACATAGGCATGGGGATCTTATAAGAAAGTAAAAGCTCACTTATTAATATTTATAGGTTTTCACACTATCCCATGTCCCTAAGTGCCCATAAATCTCTTATAATGTAAGTGTACCTACACTAGGGCTGCTCTAGGCATAAACCTAGCCTCAAATGTACAAGGAGTGGTTGCCATGATTGTCCTTGGGCGGCAAGAAGTGGTCAAGCAAAAACATTAAAGAGGAGGTGCAAAATCAAGAAATGGGTAAAACAGATGCTTTGGTAGATAAGAAAGGCAGAGAAGCAATGCATAGAGGCAGGAGAGCACAGGCAAAAAGGGGAGCAGGAGAGCAGTGCAGAGGGGTTGGGAATGCAGGAGGCAGCAGTGAAAAGGGGGATGGGGGTGGTAGGTAGCCAGTGCGTAGGGTCTTGAGACGGGGGAGCTAGCGATTGGGGTCACCTGATTGAAGGCTTCAGATTTGTTCCAGCGTATGGTTCTTGATGGAGGGTTGATAGATTCATGCAAGGATTGACACAGTCTGCATGGATGAATGGGATTCGGAACCAGGGGGCATAGGGGGGTGTTAAGGATTGCACCTGGTATCACCACATAGATTTTCCAATAAGATATTGCTCTTCGAACATCTTGCAATCTCTATCTTCGGTTGGAGGACTTGAAGCATGGTTCTCAGGCGGGCATTTTTGGTGATGTTTTTCCATTTTGGAGGCAATGGAACGAGTCAAGGAGAGCAATCAGCCCTTTGCAATTCTACCATTTGATTTGTGAAATTCATATGACCTTGTGGATTGGGCCCTCCCAGAGGGTGCAGGCTGAGGAATTGGTTCAAGAAAAACGGATAAGGGCTGTATTCTTTCCTCGACCTCTCAGCTCTTAGTACTATGTGGTTGGAGATTGGTTGAAGCCCCCTACTTACTGGTGCTGTAATTCCTCATTCACTAGACAGTTTCTCTGCACAATGGTTTTTATTATGTTTGGAACCTGATTTTAGGATATTTATCTTTTCAAAACAGTCAAATGTAAAGGTTTTTTGGATTTACATTCACATGATATTTCAGGTGGCTGTTGTTATTGAAGACCGAGAGTTCGTTGACTCTTACATGGATTGCAAGCCTTGGCAAGCCGGAAAGTTTGCCCATTCATTGCGGATGTCATTGTGGGCAGAGCACCTGGGTCTAGCTCAATCAGAGGTCTCTCTCTCTCTCTCTCTGTGTGTGTGTGTGTGTGTGTTGCATTTTGATCTTTAATGGAAGGCAAATCTTATGCAAGGTGGCAGCATACACAGTTGAGTATGACCATGCTTGTGTGTGAAGTTTCTGTGCATGTTTGCAGTTTTTCTGGAGGACATTGACTTGAGTCTAGATACTTAAAGATTGAAGAGGCTAGGGTTGATCAAGGAAGAATTTGAAAGCCTTGTTTAATTAAGGCGAAAAACACACTTGATTGCAATTAACTAGATTCACTATAAAATGAGGATGGGAGTACATCAATATATAGCTCAAAAAGAGCATCCAAATCCAAATTTCTCCCCCCTAATATCTCCATCAAATCTCCTATAATCACTCTACCTGCCGATGATTCTCTCAATCAGCCCATGTGGTCACATCCACAAGACATCTCCATTGACAAGGCATAACTGGCCTATACCTTTTTTAGAAGCCGCAAGCCTGTAGATGAAGAGGATGACCTTGAAGATCCCTCATAAGAAGGCAATTAGAGAAGAACCTAGCCTTCTAGAGAAGAAGGTTTGCAAGCCGATGAGGCCCACTCTTCTGGCAGTTTGGGTGACAGAGCAAATCCCCATGATAAAAATCCAACCTTGGCAGCAGTGAGTGATCCCGAAGCCACCCCACCTACTGTTCTGCCCTATCCAAACCAACACCCCACCCACCGCTTTACCCTGTTCAAACCAACACCCCACCCATAACCCTGTCAAACCTTCTTCATCCATATTCAACCCCCATCCTCGAGCTTCTCTCTCAACTTAACCACCAATTACCCGCATCCATAAGCCTGCATCATTTCTTACATCACTTGGAATCTACCCTTTCACATTCATCCTTACAAATAACCTTTGAACAAGGCTTTACACAATTCTATCAAACTCTAAGTTGCATACTCCTTTTCAAACACAACACCGTCCATCACCACATTTTTCGTCTCCCCCTTGGTGAAGAGTTTCCCTTACGTTGGTGCCTGCTAGAGTCCATGTTTCGAGTTCCTGACTCAAACGGACCTCCCTAGTGCCTTAGGTCTATGAACTTGGCCACCCTCACTGACACACAAGGTAGGAGCCATGCTCTACACATTTACTCGTCCATGACGATCCCGAGAGCCCAAACTAGCTCTCCATACACCTCAAAGCACATGTTTACAACTATTTGGATAAGCAATCTAGGCAGAGCACCCATTCAAACTCACACTTCTCTTTCATCACACAAAATCCTAAAAATCGAAGCCTGAAAATGATAGATGATATATTGATGAATGCCAATGACACTGATGCAGCCGTTAGGATCCATCACCAAAGAGTTTGTCGTAAAAGATGCATTGTAGGGCCCAGATTAATATGTTAATCACCGTAGTGATGTCTTTTTGTACTCCTATTTTGTGCATGCGAACACCCTCTTGTTTTGGGGTGGTGTGAATAAAAACCTTATGGATATGGACGCCACCCTTACTGTTTGAATTTCAAGTGCGCACCATGCGGAGGTTGATCTGCTGCAGAAGAAGTCTGGATATAGTCGCTTGTTTCATCACGCTGTTGACTGCTGCAGAGACTGTGAGACAACCCAAAGAATGGATGCACAGGTTAGAAGAGCTGAAAGATGCTGAAATCAGTGCCACCAGAGAAAATATCAAGCTGATGAATATGGTGAGTATTTTGAGCTTCACCTACACTTCCAGTGGCACAGGTGACTGTGTGAATGGGGTGCTGCTGCTACTTTTAACTGCATGGATCTGCTGGTGTGGAGGTCCCCTGTAACATGTGGAAGCTTACAGATGAGGATTATACTTTGATAAATACTTTCAGCCCTTGGTTCTTGATGATGAATAGCACAATGTAGAGAAGCTAAGAGTTTAGAGAGAGACAGAAGACAGAAACACAGTATTGGGTCCCAAATACCCTATGGAGGCCCCCCCACTACATATGGTGTATTTGTTTTATTGAATGTGTAGAATGTGCCATGTAAACCTCAGCTCGTAAAACAAAACAAAACAATGTGTAGAATGGCAGTCTGCTAAATAGCCTGGACAGAACTGACGTGACTTGGACAGCTCCCTTGGTTGAGATATCCTTCAGCTTGAAGACTAATCCCTTGATCTACACCTTTCCACCTTGCTTTGGCCCTTCACTGGACTTGTCTAGAGCCCTGGACTTTCAGCAATTGGAGAATATGAGATGGTTTATGACTCTCGCTGCCCCATGCTTACATAGGCCTAAAACATGCTGGTGAGTCACTCAAAAGAGGTTGTCGGCCTGTTTATTTCAGCACACAACTTGTCAATTCAGCATTTAATGTGGATCTTTTCCCGCGTGTGACAGTATGCTGCTGGCCGACTAATTGTAGCTGGCTGACGGGGCATGTAGCTGGCCGACTATGCTCCTGGGGTTCAACAAGGCTGTCCCAAGTGCCTTACAGGGTGGCCTAAGCCCTAGGTGATTATTCCTTTCCATGGCTGTCCCTGAGACAGACTCCTACAGGCATACCTATCCTTGGTGCCCGTGCATCTGGTTGGCCACCTAATAAATGCCTGGTACTCTACATCATTCGAGAGGGTGACAGACGTGGGATATGCATTGACCTTCATGTGCAGGACATGCACACCTTATCATGAGCCTCTACAATGGATCCCTGGCTGACTTGTCCTAGACAGGGGCTCACAAAGGGCAAGTTACCACTCTAAGACCTGCACCTGCTATACAAATATGGCCACATGGCATCCAAGTGTGGGACGCACGTGACATCCCCTTCTGCTTAACTTGACGGAAGCTGCATAGCCTCCAAATAGTCCATCAATAATGCTGGATAAGTTCTTGTCGAGCCAAATTGCTTCATGTGTCCCTTGGTCCCGAAACTTTGCGAGGAATTGACGCCCCCTATGGCCGGATCCATGCTTGAAGCGGTGTTAAAGGATCTGTTCTCGAACCATCACTTTGGCTTTGTCGGATATCAAGTTCTGGTTCATCTTGGACATCTGTGGGAGGAGGTCCGTAGTAATGCTTCAACCAACCAACAGGAAACACATCATGCATGGTCCAACTAGAAGGTCTCCCTCCTTGCTGGCATCAAGTAGCTCCTCCTACCCTCGGATGGGAGGACGCAACCCTTGGAGCCCTGTCCCCTGAGCGGAGAGAAAACTACTCATGGCCTAAACAGAAATAAGTAGGGTGCTCGTGGACAGCCCTGTCGGACCGAGCGAGAGCGGAAATCTGTTGCCTTTGGCTCGGTGAATGAGAACGTGGTTGTGTGAAGCCGAGTAAAGTCCAGAAACACCTCACACCCACTTCTCTGGGAATCCCATCCTGCACATCATCTCCTCCTACAGGCTGCTATCTCAAAGAAATCGCTGGTGACCTTGTCTCTTGCCTGGGTCGAAAAGGAGGCTCTGGCATGGTATTTGTACTCCACCCTTCGCTCCTCGATAGAATTGAGCTCTGTACCAACTGGGCCTCAATCCATGGGCTATCTTGTGAACATCTCCTGAAGGTGCTACAAGGAAGAAAGGCTCCTATGGATGCTCCTCTCCTTCTCTCAAAAGCCAGCCAATCTGCTCTGTGCTATCTCTTGTAATAAACTGCTGATCTCTCCAAGGCTTGCTTCCAAGGCACACCTGCGGCTGATCTTGAGTGAATGTCCAACCTCTCCCAAATCTCCTCTATCATGCTACGTATCTTGGAGTTGTGTATGAGGCTGTTAGGGATCCGGATGCTCAAATGTTTGTCTTGCCTCTAGGGATAAAATAATTGGTGCATGATCGGAGAAAGTAGTGCCTGCCAGAATACCAATCGTGCCACCACGTCCACAAGCCTAGTCATCTACATAGAACCGGTCTAATCTGGACAGGTTAGGGCTTGTACTCCTCTCGGATCTTGAGAAGCACAGACTCTCGAGGTTAAGACCATACTCCGGTAAATGCCAAGGGTCCTGTCCCATCAAAGCCAAAATCAACTTCTCCCAAGCCGAGTACTTTGTGCCAGAAACTGTAGCCATGCCACCTCTGAGTCTTTCCTCACTTGACTCTTAACATGTTGAAGTCTCCACCCACACACCACAAATCCGCCTGTGGGAGGGACTCGCAAACTGTACTCCAGAAAGTGGATCTGCTGCTTGTGGCATTCGGCACATATACGTTTAGAAGGCCCACTCTGTCCTCTCCAATCTTGATGGTCACCCACTGAGCTCTCCCAGTGACAATGATGCTTGAGTCAACTACTGTAGCAATAAGCTGTTCGTTGATGGAAATGCTTACTCCACCTTGTATTCTAGAGGGTCTAAAAGCATGGGGCCAGAAGGTGTAACTCATGCCTGCAGGAGCTTCCCGTAGCAGCAGGTACACCCCTTTGAAAGATGATGCTCCTGGAGGAAGAGAATGTCGATGGGCCCATCAACTATTGCTTTGTTAAGCTCCTCTCTAAGGATCCCGTGCCTTTAAATGCAGTGCGGTCCTCCCAAACCTTGAATGTTCCATGAAACAATCCTCATAACTAAGATCTGTTGGAGGCGAAACTGTCAGAATTGCCTTCCACTCGAAGAGTCTTGGGCGTGGGTTTTGACGGAGAGTAGTCACAATCTGTCTTGGGGCAAAGCCGCACCAGATGGGCATGAATCCTACCCTCCATGTGGAGCCACTCTTCCGAGCCTTGGAATATGCATACTCTGGGCTCCACCTGTCTCACAATGCAAGTATATGCAGGAGGGAGGAAGGGGTATTGCCACTGAAACATGAAGAAACACAAAAAGTAGCACCTCTAGGCTTGAGGACACCATCTCCCCCTCTGAATCTCTGTGGCTAGAGTAGGGTTGTTTCTCGTACCGGTACGAAACTATTCGTACCATACGGTTTGTACGGTATGGTACCGTACAATTTCGTATGGTACGATCCCCCCTCCCCCCCCCCCAAAAAAAAAACTTGAGAAAAAAATTCCAAATGCTCATAAAAAAACAGAAATCCTGCTTAACGAAGATCCCAAATGCCCGCAATACTTCGCAACTTTCGTGTCCGCTTAGTATTCCATATGGGGTTGTTGAGAGACCTAAAAAATCTGGCAAGGTAGACTGGTAGTGTGCACTTGATTGGTAGGATGAGAGAATCTTACTACATCACTTGGAGATCCTTGGTATAGGTAGGTCAGACAGTTAGATCCTCAAGTTGTGTACGAGGGAGAAGATTTGGACACGGCTATTTTGATTTACAAAGGAGTCCCTAAACCTATCACCCTAGATGCACTGCCCGTATTTGTGCAAGGATGGTCCCTTAGTCATAAACGCTACATTGGGAGACCTTTGGTATCGCATTACCCATGCAAGCTCTTCTTTGGAGACAATTGGGAGATCCAACTGGGAGAGACACATCTCCATGTTCTAGTTCCTCAAGCACTGAAGACTCCAGACACGCCACCCCCCCCCACCTTTCCTCACATTCACGACCCTGTATTTTTCTCTGGACAGTATGCAGGTGTGCATGGGGACATGGTGGACAGTGTGAATGGCATCGGTTTGGAAGTCAAAAAGGACTCAAGGTTTTATAAAGGTCCCTTTTTCACAACCCCATGTTAAAAACCTTTAAAAACTTGATAATACCTTTTTATGAAAGAAAACGTGTCCCATATGCTGGGGGCCACGTGTGAGCTCTTCTAAAAAGGGACTGGCGGGCTGCTGCAGGTTCCTTCTTTATGGGTGAAAAAGCAGATGGCTGCATGCGCCTTTCTGGTTGGTGAAAAAGTAGAGCGCCTCTTCATGGCTGGACTGCACTTACACGCTGGACAGCACTTATAGGCCGGCTGGCTGGACTGCAGAAAACAGAGGGCTGGATGCGCTTCTCTATTGGCTGAACAGCAGGAGACAGGCTGCAGCAGAGAAGTGTGTGTGTGTTCTTCCTGGTTGGGCAGAGGCAACCAGGAGGATGTACTTTCTCTTACCCTCCCTTGCTTGCTATGAAACGCCAGCAGCACTGGTGCTTTTTGGAGGGGGCGTGTTTTTGCAGAAGGTAGGGGGCTGGTTTCTCTGGACATACAGGTGGCCAGGGCTGGTTCCTCATGAACATAGACATCATGCCGATGGCGTTCAACTGATGGAACTTTCAGCTTCTCTTTGCTTTGGTTCAGGATTGTTTTGGAAAGGATTTATGGATTGTTTTGTGGCAGTGCATGTTGCTACGAACATGAGCAATTCCGAGGCTTTTTAAAGACTGTTTACAGGCTGTTTTGCTTGGCTGCAAGTACACAGTGTACATGGGTTATTGGCTGCAAGTACAAGGTAACCTGGTTATGTTTCTTGGCATGGGAGCGACGCAAGCTCTCATGGGTGCATACCCATGGAGCAGATTGCTTTCTTCCTGCTTGGAAGGGACAAAAGGGACCTGCAGTTTTGGGCATACCTATGTAACATAGTTGTGGGGTAGAATACAGCCAGACATATTTAGTAAGAGCTCTCGCTTTTGTTTGTGTGTTGTGTTGGCACGACATTTGAGTATGTGCCGAGAATGTTTTCAAGTGGAAACTGGACATGGGTTTCATGCTGGGCCAGATAGATGTTTCATGGGAAAATGGGTCACCCAATGCTTACTGAAACAGGTCTTTGTTTCATGTGGAAACATGTATTTGGGTTTCTCTAGGACATAGGTCACATGTAGGTAGCGGTCACAGGAGTGGACACATGTTTGGTATAGCCTTGTTTTACTGATTAGACAGGGGTTCGGGAGTCCATGACAGAGATGGTTAGTACCCTTGGAAGGTAGAGAGGGAGTGTACAGGTGTGTCTACTGTATGGTATGCTGTGCTGTGATGCGAGTTCTCTTTTGGGAAACAGTTTGGGAGTCTTTCTTGTGATGCAGAAGCACTGAATGTGTCAGGGTGTGTTGTTGTTCATAGGGTGAGAGGCTATGGATGGTTGTGGCAGCCGTGATCATGGGAGAAAGCTTCTGTATGCAAGACTCCATGTGAAAGAGTCTTTTGATGTGAACAATGGCTGGACTTGTTTGTGGAAGCCGAGTGGACAAGAAGCCATGATGCAGGGTCTTTGCAGGCTTCTAAAGTTCTACTGTGACGGTTGAGTTTTCCAGCCTTATTGTAATCAAAGCTCATATAATCAATTAAAGAAATACCGCAAGGGGCGCCACTGTGTTTTGGGCCAATTGGTGTTTGTGTACTGTTTGCAGGAGCACTCTAGCTCCCCCTATTTGTTTTCCTTTTCCAGATCTTCAAAGGTGTTGAAGTGTTATGTGTGTAAGTTTGTTTTTGCACCACCCTTTGGTTTCGTCTGAAGACCTAGGCCGGTTTACAGAAGCTCCATAGTTTGTTAGTGTTAAAAAAAAACCGGTGATACATAGATCATGCAAATGGTGTGAGAGCTCTATGGCTTACCCGTGAGTAGCATCAGACATCAACTCCGTGCTCCAATCCGTCTTGGGTGCTGCACTCAAGGGGAGGAGGAGATCATCGCACCACTGTCTGGGGTGGAAGGCCTAGAGTGATGTAAGACCACGCACATACGAATGGAAGCCACCGTCTCCTTCTACAATACCGGCTCCTTCGACAATATCGGCTCCTTCGATAGGAAGGCATCGCAAGAAGGTGTAGTCAACACGTTGCCCCGACACTCGAGGGGGGAAGGGGGAGGGTGGTCTGGCGACTTTGGAGGGAGAGCCCGCATCGGAGAGGCATCTCTATTGGCTCTGTGAAACGGTGGATCAAACTAGTCTACTGCCTTCGCCCCAGGTCAAGCGCAGTTGGAGGGCGGCAGGAGTGCTCTGGTGAGGTGGAAACCGAGGGGGGAGGGGGGGGTCGAAGTTGGGGCAAAGGGAGCTATAGGGGAGAAAGCCAGGGTAGAGAGCGGGGGCTGAGGTGGGGGGTCGAGAGAGGGAGGGAGGTAGGGCTACGAGGCGGGGCCCGCCAAAGGCTCTGAAGGTCAAAGAACCTCGTGGTAAACTGAGTGTCTGGAGTGGGATAATGATGAGGCAACGATCACCAGAAAGGGGGGGCTGGAGGCGGATTCCTCAAGGGGACCAAGGGGCATCACCATCGAGGGGCTGCTGAGATAAATGCTCGTAATGGTTCTCTGACAAAACCGTATCCTCCTATGTCTTGGCGGCGCAGCTTTGCTCTGGAAGTCAGATGGTGGTGCCACCTTGGGCCAACGGTCTACCACTCTCCTACACCGGGATCGATCGAGGCCGAGCTGTGATGCTCTGATGTTTGGAGGCCGGTACCCCCCCACCCCCCTAATGAGAATCTGAAACAGGAAGAAGGGGGGGGGGGGGGGGGGGGGGGGGGGGGGGCTCTCTTGGACTGACGGCGAGGACAAGCTCTAGCAAGATGTCCCATCCGTCGGCAAATGTAGCATTGGCTTGGGAGGCCGGAGTACTCAACTCTGCAGAATAGGATCTCCATAGAGGCAAGGAAGCAATATGGCATGAGGGATTGACTCTGGAGAGGCTATGCAGATACAAAGGGATGGAATCCTAGTCGTCCAAGCTAGAACCCAAGCAGCGGTTTTTTTGGGGGGGGGGGGGGGGGTGTAGTAATTCCATCACTCTCCCAATAACACCACCTATCACCAGGAGGAGAGGAAGGTATTCCTTCTTGAGACCAGGAAAGCAAATTGTTACGAGAAAGCTTGAGATGCTAGCTAGAGGGTTGGACGTTGGGTTGAAGCCATGCTGCTACCTTGCAAAGAAGGCTTGGGCCGACACAGTGCGACGGGGCTTAGCTGCATGACTTTGTCCAATGTTGTAGGTGAATCAAACTCTGTGTCATAGTAGGGATGAATATCAATGATCTTTCTAGGCTCGCCAAGAAGGCTTACTTGTAACAGATCCCTAAACTGTCCACACGCCGGGTGTCTACTCACAATCTTGTAGGCCAAGGTGGAGGCCTCCAAAGATGTGGCTATCGAAGTGAGGAGCTAGAGGTCTGCTTTAGAGAAAGAGAGGCAAGGGACTACTGCCTCATTCGGGGATGATAGAGCGACTGCCATGGAGTCCTCATGGACGTTCGAAGACCAGAAGATGCCGAATCTTTAACGAAAGAGAAACCTACCTAAAAGTTGACAGCATTTGACTAGGGAGATGAAGTAAAGGATTGGGAGGCGTGGATGGAAGGGGAAGTGAAAGGAGGAGAGGTAGAAGCACGGAATTTAAGGAGGGTGGGCGGTGCCCGGGAGGAGGGGAGAGACTCAAAGGAGGCGGAAGGAGGTGCAGTGGAGGGGACTGGGGGTGGTGCACAATCGGCGGGCTGTGTAGGTGGGCGATGGAGGGCAGTAGACAGAAGTGGAGCAATGGCGGGGGGTTGAGGCGAAGGAGGGAGGCAAAGTGGAAGGAGAAGGCAGGGATTGGCGTAGACAGGCAACATTAGCGCGAAGGAAGGGGAAGTGGGAGATAAGGGCGGGGGAGGCGGAAGTGCTGGCGAAGGTGATGGAGGGACAGAGGGAGGGCGATGGCGGTGGCGGCATATGCGCATTAGAGGAAGCTTCTGCAGGCTCAATGTCCACCCATTTTAAATGAATGTGAACGTAGCTACAAAGGTTATAAACGTTACAAAACGTTTTAATAACTAATACAAGAGTTTTTGAGTGCACTTACCACGTGTTCACAGGCCACAAAACACATAAGAATATAGGGCAATCGCATAGTTCCATGGGTGGGCGTCCCATGCCTATGAACTAGACATTCATAGCAGGCAAACACACAAAAAGAGTTCATGCGAAAACAGTTTCAAGTATGCAAACATGTATGCATGTGCACTTTGTCATGAGCAAATTTCTTGGATATGGAACAAGTACATCACTAGCATTTTTGGATACAGACCTGGCACATCGGAAATCGTAAAACTGGGATACCAGGCACTCCGGTCCACAAATGCGCCATAAACATGTGCAAGAAACTGAGATCCCGGGTACTTGGATCCACAAACTAGCCACACATGGGCATGTAAAAAATTGGAGAGAACCATTGGTGAGAAGAGGATTGGAGGAAAAAGAAGAGCTCCTTCATGATAATGTTAATGATATGAGCACTAAGCTCATTTGAAAGCTTCAACATGTTGTAGTGGTGTCAGAGCTTTGCCTTTTGGTGAAGAAATTCAGCCAAGAAAAAAAAATCTCGTGTGGTTGGTTTATAGATGCCGGTAGCACTCCCCATTTTGGGGTGTCTCCTGTCCCTTGAAGGACAGTTGGCTCCACCTAATCTCAACACAATCAAGCTGTACTGTAGCTAGAGAGACACCACGTTGAATGTTGCTACTTGCTAGATCTCCTACTGCAGCTTCATGCTGCTTCTCAATGCTGAAATCATATGGCTCAAAGGTCCCATACTTGTCCAGTTCATAGAGAGCCCTAAGCTACCTTTCCTTACATCACTTGGAATCTACCCTTTTAAATTCATCCTCCTACAGATCACCTCTTCTCCCAAATAACCTTGAAACAAGACCCTTTGTCACGACGTGGGACATATTTTGGGCACAACGTGAAGGCATTTTATGATATTCTTAACGACTTTTTGTGGCCTAAAAAGGGTTGGCTGACCTGATGATGACTTGGTATGAAAATCCCTGCAAAAGGGCAAGTCAAGGGTGATTCCAAGCTTTAAAAGACACAGGTTGGAGAGCCAAGACCAAGGGCATGCAGTCATATCATCTGGATAAGCCAAGTACACCTCCAAATCAGCATTTTGCATTGATGCGCAGTGGAGGACAGTAAGCTATAGTTCATGCATGGCATTCTGGGCAGCCAAGACCAGGGGCATGCAGTCATAACATCCGGATCAGCGAAGTACACCTCCAAATAAGCGTTTTCCATTGGTGCGGAGAGGACAGTAAGCTTCAGTTCATGCATAGCATTCTGGGCTTAGATCTCATTTGGATCTTTGGCAATCATTGTAATTCCTCATTCTTTTAGTAATATATGGTAGGAGTAGGTTAGGTAAAGAGAGTCTCTCCCTTCTCCTTCTCTCTATTTCTGTGTGTCATCATGCGTATGTGATTAGCATTAATCTTTATTGCTTAGCGTTGAGCATAAGTTATCATGCTTCGGCATAGTTAGCATGTTACAGTTTAGGCGTTAAAATTCTATCAAACTCTAAGGTGCATACTCCCCCTCAAACACAACACCGTCCATCACCATAATTTTCAACATAGATCTGTGCTGTTGTGAAACTGAGATTTCATGTACGCTTTCCTTATTTTGTTGTGTTAAACCTTCTTGCAGAATAACGTGTTGATGGATCCTATTTGTGAGACAACATACAAACACATATGGATGACAACTGCGCAGGTGCTTTCTCTCTCTCTCATCATGTTTTGTCCATCCCGTGTAATGGTCATTCATTAATGCATTATCATGTTTTTATTAATGGAAAATGAAGTTCGGAAAAGTTCTCAGAATCATATCGTTTCCTTTTGGTTCCATTCAGACATTTAACAACATTTTGGGTTTTGGGTTCAGACAAACACGATAATTTATGACAAGATTTTTGGATGTATACCTAATGACTCTATTCACTCCAGGTAAATCTCCCATGTCTAGTGTACAAATCCAGTGATATTTGTTGTGTTCCATTGGTTTGCTTATCGTCAATTGCATCAATGTTAATGTGCAGGACAGCATTGAGACAGGCATTGGCCAAGGAGAAGGAAAAGCTTGGGCACACTACAATCGACTTGGGCATGGCTATCATGGAAGAGTCCCCTGTGGAGTTGTCTGTTAGTTCTATACGAGGACTGCTCGTGCGCTTTCCCTTGCAATTCTTACAAGAGGAAGATCTCAGGCCTGTGTTTAAGGAGAGTGAATACTATGCTTCAGCCCAAGTTTTCCATTAACCAAGTGACCTTGTGTAGTGTATCATTATAGCTCATTCTTTTTATTCTTTGAGAATGTTGATCTTTGTGCCTGCATTGTGCTCTTATGGGCAGCTCCTTCCGAAGGAAGGTTGAGATTGTGTATCAATAATCGATTCTTGATCCAGTCTTGAACAGCTGGATCATGAATGTGTAAAAAATTACAAGGCAAATCACTGAGAGCCAGTTTGTATGCAAGTAAAATTGCAATTACAAGGCACGTGTCTTTAGTTTCAAATGAATCTTTCTTGTCAAATTATCGCCCATTATTATTAATGAAAAAGTCAGCTAGCCACCTTATTGAATTACCAACAATCATGGACTTGCTATGCCACCACATTTGTGTTGCTTCCAAATGACATAATAATCTCCTTGGTTCCAAATGACAAAAATAATCTCCTCCACATTTTTTTAGTGTGGTGCACCCACATTTATATTTTGTGTAATTATTTATCTATTGTGACACTTGACATGACAAGAAAGATCGACTGCGGGCATGTGCCCACACATTTGTTTATTTATTACTGTGTAATTATTTATCTACTATGACTTTTGACAAAAGTTGGCTGCATTTAAACTCTTCAGTTACATGGGTTTTGTTTGAAGCTCTTAAGAGTTATTGATGTGTATTTTGAGTAACTACCAGAAAATCTTTACCAATTTTTGAATTGTTGAAGATGAAAATACTTGCAAGAATCCCTAGCCCTCACATGTACTTGATTATTTCTATCATATAAAGCATTATTTAACTAACAGCCTAAGGAGTCCCACTTCTTCACAATGCAGAGAGAGAGAGAGAGAGAGAGAGAGAGAGAGGTTTTTAACTGCATTGAAGTTGTAAGCTTGCAGAAGGCCAAGCTTCGAGACCCGTTGCATAACATGAAGACCTTTCTAGTCTATTGTCTAGCAAAAGGAAACTCTCAAGAAACATCTGTCTTAACACTTTTATTATCTGTATGATGTTTATGTGCTTGACCTTGGCATGCATTAACTTTGTGTGTGTGTGTGTGTGTGTGTGTGTGTGAGAGAGAGAGAGAGAGAGATTGAAATGTAATACTTATGGTAGTGATAATGTACATGAGAGTGACCATCATAGTAGGCCGCATGTGTGTGTGTGAGAGAGATTGAAACGTAATATTTATGGTAGTGATAATGTACATGAGAGTGACCATCATGGTAGGTGTGTGTGTGTGTGAGAGAGAGAGAGAGAGTATACATACATATACCCATATGTGTGTGTGTCCTTGCATGTTTGTTGCCTTTAAAGTGTGATGAATGGTTATGAGGGGTTGTGATTTGAATGGCATGTATTTTATTAGTTTGTGTGTGTGTGTGTGTGTGTGTGAGAGAGAGAGAGAGAGAGAGAGAGAGAGAGTACGTACATACATATATCCATGTGTGCGCGTGCCCCCCGTGTGAGACTTTTTTTTATTGAAGGTGAAAGTATTTTAAAATGTTTTAGTAATCTGAATAGGAAGTGTGTGTGTATGTGTGTGTTTGAGAGCTTTTTTATTGAAGGTGAGTTTTTTAAAATGTTATAGTATGAATAGCAAGCGTGTGGGTGGGTGGGTGGGTGAGAGAGAGAGAGAGAGAGAGAGAGAGAGATTGGTTTCACTTTGTGTGTGCGTGCGTGTGTGTGGCTTGTTTGTTGCCTTTAAAGTGCGATAAAAGGTGGGATTAAGATTTGAATGGCATGTATTTTGTATGTGCGTTAACTTTGTAGTATGCATTATGCTATATGTTTTGTATAGTAGGTTTATAAGAATCCAAGTTGCACTTACACCTAGGGGGAGTGAGGAATAGTAAGTGCAACTTCTTTATATTCATGGTTAGGGTGTTAGAAAGACATATTTTACTATCTTATTTGATTAATTATGATGTAAATAATGAAGAAGTGCTCTCTCTCTCTCTCTCTCTCTCTCTCTCTCACACACACACACACACACACACACACACACACACCCACTGAGAAAAGTGTAAGGACTTACATGTATTAATTCAAACACGCATGTACATACACAAAAGGATAAACACCCAAATGTACAAACTTAAACACACATGTATACACACATAGTAGTTACAATTATGATTTTGTGCATATAGAGTAGTTATAATTATGATTTATACACACGCACATAGTAGTCATGCATCTAGTTACTTCTTTGTATGTATGTATGATTGACAAAGATGAAAGAGGTGACTTGTATTTTTTTTTTAGCACATGAGGAGTACTCTTTCCTTTGAGGAAAGGGTGAATCTGGCTACAGAACTTGAGCGTCGCTTTTTTCATACTCCAAGCATGGTCGGTTCAAGTTGTTGGATAGAATGATACTTTTAAAATTATTAGATATTTAGATTTAAAAAAATTAGATGAAAATATTACGCTAATAAATATTAAAGAAAGTCTAGGCTTGATTGATATTTATGAAATTGACTATAATGTCTCTGGTGATAGAGATCAAGTATGACAAGTATTTGATGAAGTTATTAAATGTATCCCAAAGCATAAGTTCTTTCGAAAATAAATATGGTTGTGTTTTTCTTCTGTGACCATGGATGCTAGCACGTCGCTTTTGGTATTTGAATAGTTTGTATTTTTTATATATAAATACTGTCTTTGTCTCTATTATTCTTTTCTTATACTCTCTCTATCGCTAACTATAACAAAGATCTTGATTGTTATTAATGTATAGTTTGATTATGTTTTATGCAGAGACATGTCATTAAACATTCTAAAGTTGACCTATGATAATAATAAATTGTTAGATACGATCTTCTTTGAGGAGATGCCACAATTGGATTTTTTTTGGATATAAACCTAGCTCAAAATGGGAAGTTCTTGGATTTGATGGATGTGATGATGCTAATCTACGATATATTTATATAGTCTTAGATCCCTATAGGCTAGATGACAATCTCAAGCTGCTCTTAATCAAAGAGACATTGGGATTAGATGGCTTTTACATTGTGGGTAGCAGATGGAGGAGCTTTGAGGAAAAGCGTTCCATTTTGATGGAAATATTGAAGTGCATTTTATTAAGGAAAAATTGGTAAACATAATGTAATAATCCTTAAGATTATTGATGAATGTCTCCTCTCTCTATACTCTCTTTTTTTGTCTCTCTATTTCTCTGTCTCTCTCTCACATACACATAAATACACACATGTAATACACAAATAGTTACTCTTATCTTTTTCTCTATATTTGGTGTGAAACGTATTATGACAGGGTGAAAAAAATAGAGAGACCATAAGTTTTATATTGTTTTGGTTTTTGTGTGATTGCGTAGAGGCAAGTACAAGGACGATAGCAGGAAAGTTGGTGGTTTTGAATACCATTCTCTCTTCAACTTGAGGTTAGTTTTATTGTAATTCCTCTTTTTGTCTCTATCTATTTGTGTGTTTGCAGTTAATATGAAATGCATAGATAAAGAGATTTTTTAATGTTCATATATTTGGTTAGTTGAGAGAGAGAGAGAGAGAGAGAGAGAGAGAGAGAGAGAGAAGAGACTGCACATTTAGATAGTTTCTCTCTCTCTTTCTATCTCGAGTGTTTTAATATTGATAGTTTTTATAGTAAATGTTAATGTAATAATGATTTTTGTCACGTCTAATACTTTACTTGTGGGTATAAATACAATTTATAATATTGATATGCTTAGCTGTCTAAGTTAGTGTAGAGAGAGTTCTAGATAGAGAATATATGGGCCTTGGAGAATATACAATCTATAGTAACCTTAGAGCATACAGAAACTATAGTAGCCTTAGAATAGTATAGAAATATTCTTAAAAAGTAAAGAACTTTCTTTACGGTTTTGCCAATACTAGACTTTTAGAGACATAATTATATGTATCGCTAAGAGCTATCATTGTGTACTTTTTCTATCAACGAGGTATCTACATGTATATAGTGTTGGTATACCGTTGGGTTATTAGAGTTATGTTATATGTTAACAAAGATATAAAGAGATGTTTGTAGACTCGCCTTAAGATATTCATTTTGGATTTCAGCAACTGGAGATCCAGAATGATAATAGCGGCTCAAATGTCGTAGTGGTTGCGAAATGATGCTTCCAAAGCTTTGTCTACCCTACCTGAGTTGATGAATGTTCGAGCTGCAAAACACCTTGCTTGGTCAAGGTCTCCATCTGGACAACCAAGCTCTAAACGTCTACAAACTATTCTAGACATATGCGAGCGCATTGAGAAAAATCAAGTTGCTTGCAACAAGGAGTACTTAGATACCCTTTTGGGATGAGATCCGTGGAAGTGGCACCCAAAGGGGAGATACACTAAGAGATGAGTTGACTCATCATCTTCATTGCGTTTTTGACAGTAGTGGTTGCATGGAGGTTATCAACTAGACATGATTTCTTTCATGAAAAATATGCATGTTGAAATTGGGGAACACCTAGGTGGATGTAATAGGAAATGTAAAGAACAAGTCGATTCTCTAAAAGTGCAAGTACGTACATTAGGCTTGGAGGTATTGAGTCTAAAGATATCTGTTAATCGACTTAATGCTATTATGAAAAAGACGAGACATATTTTGAAAACCAGGGTAGTTGCCTAGAGATTTTGTGATAGTAATGATGTTTTTGCTTAAGAGACAAATTTTATTGCAACTTTCTAGATTCGGCTCTCCGTGGTGATATTTATGAATTTCATATTTTCTCAAATTCTTTACAGCTTTATATTTCTATTTTTTTCTTGCTCTCTCTCTCTCTCTCTCTCTCTCTCTCTCTCTCTCTTTGGAGACGGAGAGAGGTTTTTTCTTATTAGTGTCATAAGGAGATGGATTGTATATGTTAGACACACTTATCTATTATAAATATCTTAAAATAATAATTACATCATGTTTGCTATTATGCGGAGTCTATCTGAGAATAGGATCACACGTGTGATAATGGCACATGAAGTAGAATAAGTGTAATAAGGTAATATTATGTTGTCCATTTGAAGTTAAGAATGTTTGTAAAAAGCAAATTAGTATTTGTTATTTTGTGTTTCGAAGGAGGTTGAAGATGATTATGAGATGTATATACCTGAGTTTGAACCAAGTTTGTCGGCTTCAAATTTTGGATGTAACACGTGTGCCTTGTCGTAATTGTTCGCAAACAAGGGCTTGTATTTGAAAATAAATTGTTGGTAATTTAACGGAGTACTTTAATGAAAATGGAATCGAAACATTTGGAAGGGTTGAAAATAAGGATGAGCATAGAGAATTCCATGGTAGAATCCACTTAGATTCGAGTAACATAGCAACTGTCAATGCTACGATACTTCAAGAACCTATTAATGAACATCAGAATGTTCAGGCATATAGAGATATGGCACGAGGCCGTGTTTCTTTTGATTTAAATGAGCTACCTATAGATAAGATTGATCTTATTGATAATTTTCAATCTATTTGCAATGCCATTTGTGGCGATGTGAAAGGTATTAAATCCAAATGTCACTCTATAACACGTGTATTTTTACTTCCTCGGAATGTTAAGAACCCAACAACTATGGTGGTATATTCCAGAGATTGTACTCTTCACTCATTAGGAGCCCTTTCTTATAAGTGTCATTTTTGTAGTGCACTAGTTTGAAAATGTGAGACGTTAAGAAAGCTTGGATAATATGTGGGCAAACACTATTGTGCAAGTGGAAATATCTCCTTACTGCCTTTGAAAAACCATCCTCTTGCATTGGTTGAGTTGTTACTTTTAGTAATGATAATGTAAATAAAGAATACATGAAGAATATATTCTCTTATAACAATGCCTTGGAATTCGTTTCATGGGGTGCTCACTTGGATAATCAGTTAATTAGGGGCGGGGAGGAGCATTCAATTTTCAAATCCATGGCACTACCTATTATCGTGTTGGTTATGTAATACCTAATCAAACACAAGATGCGGCTCCTCAATTTGCCCAATTATATATGTATGATACGGAGCATGAATTGGAGAATAGACTTCATGGATGGGATGCCTTCTCTAAATCATAAAGTGCTTTGAAAGGTTGCAAACAATGATGTATGAATATAATCTGTATGTCTGTACACTTTGTACAATGAGAGAAATATTGCAGTCAAGTCCACATGCAGATTTGAGAATGGTCATCTCACTGAAGTATGATCAACCCTCCAGGCAATACTTGGTTCCTACAGGAAGTGAGGTAGCAGCTATCATGCCGGATCAAGGAGATAATTTTCATGTGGAGCATAGAGATATTCAAATAATGTCTCACATAAGTGCTATAAAAAAATATCCAACTTGCATCGTTCATATATGCCTCTATTATATGTTCTTCTATTTCCTTGATGAGAGGATCGTTGGCATGTTGGAATTCCAGTCCATGGTAGGAATAGACAAGGTTCAAATGAGGAGACAAAGACTGTAACTCAACGGTAATATTATGCATATAGAGTACAGATAAGGAAAGACACAACTTCTTGCCTTTTGCGTGGTGGTCGACTTTTGCAATAGTACATTGTTGATGCATATAGTAGTATAGAAGAATAAAGATTAGTATGGATACATAATAGCCAGAAAGCATTGTGTATTAAAAAAAACCAAGATCTTGCAGATATGGTTAATTTAAGCGGTGGTGTCAATAGAGTCTTTGGGGGCATTGCTTTTGGACGTAAGGTAGTTCTACCATTTGCATATACTAGGGGGGGCCTCGATATATGCATCAATTGTACGAGGATTGGTAATTTTTAGGAAGATGGGTAAACCTGACCTCTTTATTACCTTTACTTGCAATTCTAAGTGGGATGAAATAAGCAATGCTTTACTATCGGGTTAGGCTGCCTAAGATTGACCTGACTTAATGGCACGGGTCTTTTATGAGAAGCATAAAGATATGATGCACTTATTGATGAAAAAAGCATTATTTGGCAGGATAGTGGGATTTATTTCTGTTATTAAATTTCAAAAAAGAGGCTTATCATATGTACATATATTATTGATATTGGAAAGTGAATGTAAACAGAGTGAGATTGCTCACTATGATATGTTGGTATGTGCTGAAGATTCTGATAAGGTGATGTTTTCGGAGTTGCATAACGTAATCGGTCATTGTAATGTCCATGGACCATGTGGGGAACTAAATATGTACTCTCCTTGCATGGTTAGCGGGAATTGCAAACATTGATACTCTTGAAAGTTTTTTGAGACTGCTAGCGTGGATGACAATGGATATCCAACTTACATGGGGTGAGACGATGGTAGTTTCATCTAAGTAAACGATCATAGGGTGGATAGTCGATGGGTTGTTCCATATAATTCTTTTCTCTCTATGCGATATAAAGCCGATATTAACATAGAAGTATGATCTACCATTACAGGAGTGAAGTATTCGTATAAGTATGTATACAAAGGACATGATAGAGCTATTATAGAGTTGCAAGATACAAATGGGGTTATTGACGAGGTTAGTCAATATCTGGATGCACGGTACGTGTCCGGGTCAGAGGCGCGTTGGCGCTTATACCAATATGATTTTCATGATGAAAAGCCTGATATACAAAGATTGCATGTTCATCTCCTGATGCGGAATAATGTAATATTCAATGACCATGATGATTTGCGGCGTGATGTAATTAGTTGTGAGACAGAAACCAAAGAATTTCTCTCACCGAATGGTTCAGAGCTAATCAATTGCATGCAGATGCAAATAGCTTGCTATATGTTGATTTCCCTTTCAAGTGGGTGTGGAATATAGCACTTCGATCATGGAATAAAAGAAAAAATAAAAATATGATTGGACGTATGTATAATGTTAGCTCGAGTGCAGCTGAGCAATATTATCTACACATGTTACTCATAGGGGTGTGCAAAGGCTTTTGAGGATGTGAACAGTGAATGGACATTTGTATCCATGTTTCAAGGCTACATGTGAAGCCAGAGGAATGTTGGAGAGTGATGAGGAGTGGTATATGTGTCTTCAAGAAGCTGCATTTTAGAAAACAAGATTCCAATTGCATCGACTATTTGTCATTATACTGGTTTTTTATGAGCCTATATCTC
Source organism: Cibotium barometz (assembly GCF_041138505.1). Taxonomy (NCBI): domain Eukaryota; kingdom Viridiplantae; phylum Streptophyta; class Polypodiopsida; order Cyatheales; family Cibotiaceae; genus Cibotium; species Cibotium barometz. The sequence continues at coordinate 34,727,093 of NC_141105.1, read as the reverse complement.
TTGGATAGCTTTGTAACAAATTCTCTACCAAACTTTCAAATGATTTTTTTCATGCCTTGCAGAGAGGGTGTGCTGATGTTGGTATTTTTCATTCTATAGAGCGAAGAATCAAGCTCTGTTGCACATGCAAGACCTCTTACAATAATATGAAAAACAACTACATGATTTTGAAGGGTTGCCTATTTCTGATAGATTAAGTGTTTCTACTGTCAACAAAGGTTTGTTGATGGAAGAGATGATGTTTGATTTTGTTCAACAGGCTGATTTGTTTGTTTCTATGGAAAGGAGTCTAAATAGTTGTTAATCAAGAGCATTTGATACTATACTTGAGGCCGTTTCTTTGAACTAGGATGGTGTATTTTTCCTTGATGGACTAGGTGGATCAAGCAAAACATATCTTTATAATGCCTTGCTATCTCGATTACATGGAGAGAATCAAGTTGCATTGGCATGTGCATCGTCTGGAATAGTTACATTGTTACTTTCAAATGGTTGTACAACACACTCACGTTTCAAAATCCCATTGGTTCTCAATGCTTTTAGCACATGTGGCATCAAAGCTAATAGCCCATTGGCTGAGGTGTTGAATCTTGCAAGGTTGATGAGATCAATGAACTAGCCTTGAGTGCATTACACCCGGTGTCTTGAAAGAGAATACCTCAGTGCAGATTCTGTTGTTTCTTCTAAGAATGACAAAATATTGTATCCAATTGAGTACTTGAATACTTTGAACTTAGATGGTCCTCACCGCTTGCTTCGAAAGATTAATGCTCCTATCATGCTGCTCTGTAATTTGGACCCTCCGTGGGGACTTTGTAATGGTACCATATTGATATGCAAGAAATTTCACTTAAAGGTGATAGAAGTAGAAATCATTATAGGTACAAACATTGGAGACAGGTTATTTATTTGTAGGATAACATTCATACCAACTATGCTTCAATTGCCTTTTGACATGAAAAGGAGATAATTTCCTGTGAGGTTTGCTTTTAATATGTCAATAAATAAGTCCCAAGGATAAACATTAAGTGTGTTGGAAATTATTTGGCCACACAAGTATTAACACATGGACAATTGTACGTTATTATGTTACGTGTTAGATCATTTGATGTAGTGAAGTGTGTGTAAATCATATTGCGAAATACAAAAGCAACATAGAAGGTTCAAACGAAGTCTTCACAACCAATGTTGTCTACAAAGAGATATTGTAAATGGCATACATAAGAATGTAAATGTAATCTATGCCTAAAAGATAGAGAACGAGCTATTGATACATCAACCTACAAACGTTAGAGACTACATTCATTAGATATCTTTGTATCAATGAAGTAAGCATTTGAAAGAAGAATGTTTGCAAAGATGTGACATGTGCAGAATGTTTGCAAAGATGTGATATGTGTAATCTATGTCATCTTTTAGTAAGTGTGCATGCTTTAAAGTTGATTGATGTTGAATTTATATGTATAAATCTACTTACATTGTGTGGATTAAATGGTTGACATGGAGGTAAAGCCACCATGCAGATCGACAATATGGAGTGCCCCATCATTGCTCAAGGGATGGTTCAAATTGTTGAGATGGTTGAAGGGGCTCATGAGTTCCTGTTTGTTTTTTTAGCATTTGGATAAGAAAATATTTTTCTTTTGACTTGTTTTTATATACAGTGATATTATTTATTTTTCTTGCTTTGCTCGAAATACTGAACATCCATAGAGAGAGAGAGAGAGAGAGAGAGAGAGAGAGAGAGAGAGGGAGAGAGAGAGAGAGAGAGAGAGAGAGAGAGAGAGAGAGACCTTAAAGTCTTATGTAAATGATTAGTGTACTGAGTGTCATATTTGATATCACGGGTATATTACTTAGAATAGATGTGGCAAAGAGATCATTTTCATTTGTTTATGGTGAGATGAACAAGATATTGAAGGTATTTTTCTCGACGGTTGCTATAATATAGGCATCATTATTTTTCATAATGTATTTAATATTCATGGCTTAATTATAGATCCTCCATTTTGGGAAGGATAACTTACTTTTTATGTAGCTTTTGTGTTTTATTTAAAAAAATTAAATTTTTATTGATACATTCTTTTTACAACAGGAAATATCTTTATTTTTTAAAACCTAGATTATTTCTAGGTTTGTATAGTCGAGACACTTAACGAGAGCTTTAGGCTCCTTGGAATTTACAATTTAAGATTACAAAAGATTGTGGGATCAATTTCATGTATATGTAATGTTTGTAGACTATGAAAAGCCTAATAAGTTAGATTTTCGGTGCATAGGCACTGGACATTACAGAATTTTTCAATTTGCTAGTCTACAAGCCTGTTTATATGTCATTCGTCTCAAATATTGATCTACCAAATGAGTTTTGTAAGGTTTTATCTTTTTCCTTCTTTTTTTCTTCGAAAATTATATCTTGCAATATCTAATGTTTTTATCTTAAATATATTTTGGCAGATGGAGGCGAGGAGTATAGGCTTCCAAGGAGAGAGAATCCAGTTACCCAAAGATTGTTTTAATACTTTGTTCAAGTGTGTTAAGATTGTCAATACTGTATTGGGTTGGAATACTATATATATATTTATGCCAAGTTTAGTGCTTAATTCAAATAAATGTAAGTGCTTTAGAAGCTCCTACATGAATATATATGACAAGCATGTGGTGCGTTCATATATAGGTTGGCAAGTTGAGGATCGTGAGGCCCAAAATGGGCTTCAAATATAAGGCTTATCTTTACTCACCTTGAGTACAAGCCTTTTGTTTTTATGCATGCAATCGTCAAAGAATGGGTCATGCCACTAGTCCATTGAAGTCAAACTCACCAGTCGAGCAACTCACCCCTCAAAATGAATGTGTGCTGCAACATAAGTTACCCACACAAGATACAATGAGCAATCCTCAATAAACAAATTCAAAATAGAGTCCAAACGAGCAATACACCTGACTCTGGTTTTCCTAATTTGCTGATGCATGAAGTGGTGGCGCCGCTTTGCTTGCTACTCACACAAGTAGCTATGAATGCCTTTGCTAAGATAGCTTCGTTGGCTGATTTATCTGCAAGGGAGACAAGATTAAAACGGATGTTGGCCGGGAGAAGAAAGCACGGTTGTTGTGTGTATACCTTGAGGGTTTTGCAATGATTACGGATTAATAATAAGGTTAATGGTAAACATAAAACTTGTTTTTTTTAAAAACAAATTTCTTGTTGTTTTTGCAACATAAAACTTGTTTTTTACATTGTTGTGCTGCAAGCTTCGTAAATTGTTTGTGCTGCATAAGTCTTCTGAGAGAAAGAGATACAACGTTTTATAATTGAGAGTGTGTCGTTTGGAGAAATATCGCTTTTGTGTTGTTGGCTACAGTGTTTCTTTGATTTTGTTTTGCAAACAAGCGACTGCCGGGCCTCTTCCTTGCTCTGCAAACACTGCTAAAACCTTAAAATCTATCTATCTTTTACAAGGCTTGCACTTACTTGCCATGTGGTGACCTTTTTAGGTGCAAGTCTTGTCGAGGCTACCCCGCCAATGTGGCATGCAACCACCTCTCTCTTTTACACTACCAACGTGGCATGTAGCTGCCTTTGCATTGCATGCAGCCACCTCTGTCACTTCTGTAGGTTGCAGGTCCTCCTCCACGATGCCTCCTCCTTCATGCCTGCTCTGCAGGTACTCCATGATGCCTCTGTCACCCCTCCACCTCTCTGACACATAGGTTGCATGGGTAGCCATACGCTCAATGTGGTGGGTAGAGATTCAAAAATTCGTGCGCGAGACTCGAGAGTCTGCATGTGTGTTTTGTTGTGTGCGGCTGGTGAGCTAGCCTCTCTCCCTTGTCTCATGTGTGTGTGTGTGTGTGTGTGTGTGAGAGAGAGAGAGAGAGAGAGAGAGAGAGAGAGAGAGAGAGAGAGAGAGAGAGAGAGAGAGAGAGAATATGTATTTTTAAATTTTTAAAGTTTGTGAAAATGTATTTTTAAATGTTGGAAGTTTTTTTAAATTTTAAAAGTTTGTGAATATGTATTTTTAAATGTTGGAAGTTTTTTTTTAATTTTAAAAGTTTGTGAATAGTGTGTGTGTTATATGTATTTTAAAATTTTAAAAGTTTGTGAATATGTATTTTTAATTTTTAAAAGTTTGTGAGTATGTATTTTAAAATTTTAAAAGTTTGTGAAAATGTATTTTTAAATTTTAAAAGTTTGTGAATAGTGTGTGTGTTTGAGAGAGAGAGAGAGAGAGAGAGAGAGAGAGAGAGAGAGCGAGAGAGAGAGAGTATTTTGAAAGTTTTATTAATTTTTAAGTGTGTGTATGTGTGTGTGTTTGAGGGTTTTTGAAATAGTGTGTGTGTGTGTGTGTGTGTGTGTGTGTGTGTGTGTGAGAGAGAGAGAGAGAGAGAGAGAGAGAGAGAGAGAGAGAGAGAGAGAGAGAGAGAGAGTATTTTGTGTGTGTGGGTTTTTTTGACTCTGTGTGTGTGTGTGTGTGTGTGTGTGTGTGTGTGTGTGAGAGAGAGAGAGAGAGAGAGAGAGAGAGAGAGAGAGAGAGAGAGAGTATTTTGAATAGTTTTATTTAGTGAATAGAGAGTGTGTGTATGTGTGTGTGTTTGAGGGTTTTTTAAATAGTGTGTTTGAGGGTTTTTTTAAATAGTGTGTTTGTGTGTGTATGTGTGTGTGTGTGTGTGTGTGTGTGTGTGTGTGAGAGAGAGAGAGAGAGAGAGAGAGAGAGAGAGAGAGAGTATTTTGTGGGTCTGTGTGGGTTTTTGAAATTGTGTGTGTGTGTGTGTGTGTGTGTGTGAGAGAGAGAGAGAGAGAGAGAGAGGGAGAGTGTATTTTATGGGGGTTTGTGAGTGTAAAGTTTGTATGTAAGTTGAGAGTTGTTTTTTAAAAAGTGTTCATCCTTTAAAATGAAGTATTTAATAAACAGTATCACCACTCAGAGTAATTATCCTTACTAGAGTAATTTTGACAAATCATATCCCTCATGCGCATAGGCTTTGTGTATAGTAATATCATTTCATATAATATATCATCCTTTAGCAGTGCCTACTTCCTTCTCCTTATTTTCACTTCATAAGAGTGCATGCATGTACTCACACACACACACACACACACACACACACACACACACACACACGCACACCCATACGTGACGTGCACATGTGTACATACGCAAGCACACATGTGCATATATATGCACACACATATATACATATATGCACACACATACATATATATATGCACACACCCATATACACACACACACACACCCACACGTTCACGTGCATATGTGTACATACACATGAGATTAGGCAAGCAGGGATAATGTAACATACCCATCTTCACTAATAAAGAAATGTCTATGTAATAGATAAATTTATGAGTTTTTATGGTATAAAAATCAATGATTTTATTATTTGAGTCATTTCTACTTAGAATCTTCAAATTCTGAGGCCAAATTTAGAATCTGCACATGATTTTACCCTAATATAAGATTTTACAGTATCCAAAATGGACACCGGATCAAGCTTATACGCAAATTTTAGTCATTTTTAGTTAAAAAGTGACGACCTTCAAACCTTAATAAATGCACGACTGGGCGTCCGATTGATGAACGGTCTGCACCCCAACGACCAAAAAAACATCTCGGACAAAAAAAATTCGCCCCCTGGGATGGTCTGGCACGCAAATCGAGGCCGATGCTCCAAATTTGGGGACCTCGCTCAAAAATTTGGACCGTACACACTTACCAGGGTGCCCGTATGATGGTCGCACAAGAACCAAAGGACGGTCGCTCACTGTGTGGTCCACACGTACTGCTACGTTGACACCCATGCTACCCCTAACCAGATAAGGTACATGCGTACCACTCCTTTCCCTGTTAACCGACACCGTACCTTTCCCCCTGAGCCATGCAGGCCACTGATCTACAGTCTTTGCTGGTACACCGTCCTTTCGTCCTTGCTTTGCGTAGCGCCCGTACCCGCACTCCACAGTTATATAAACCCCCGGGGTGCTCCATGGGCAACACGCATTTCTGCGTAGCTTATGCTTTGCTGTGCCGCCGTCTGTCCCAGTGCAGTGTACTTACAGCCATCCCTTGCAGCCACCCCTCTCCACACCCCCTCATTTGCCACTTTTCAGATAAGGTAATTTTCCTCTATCCCCCTCTTGCTAGGAGGCAGTGTCCTTAACTCTTCTCCTCTCTCCTCTCTCCCTGTGTGAAGAGACTTACAGCATCCCTTCTCCCCTCTCCTCTCTCCCTCCCCCCACCCCCCTCCCTGTGTGAAGAGACTTACAGCATCCCTTCTCCCCTTCAGCAAAACGTTTTTGTGTTAAGGATATCTCACAATCCCCCCCCATTTGCGTGGACTTTAGTAAGAGGTTTTAACCTTAAGAGAGGGTTCATGCGATGTGGTCTTTTGCTCATACAGTGAGCAAAGGATCTCAGAATTAAGATTTGACTGGAACGTTTCGACCGCGATAGTGAGCCCTACAAGACGACGTCCAAGATGGCCCCTTCCGTGAAACGTCAGAACATTGTCTCGAGAGGAGCGCGCAACAACGAGATTAGAGAAGATGCTCCCGATGCGGCTCCAACCCTCCCTTTACAAGCTCCTCAAGGAAATGGTGGCCAGGTTAGCTTGGTTATCTTTTAAAGAAGAGTTTTTTAAAAAATATTAGTGTTAATAAATGTGTATCTTTTTCTTTTAAAATAATGACATAAAATTGTATGAAGTTACGAATTGAGTGATGCTGTATTTAATGAATTACATTGAAATTGTTATCTTTAAAGAGTGCAAGTTTTTCCTGGCTTCAACGCTAACTCCATTCCATGCTTGTGTAGTCCGGCGACGTTGTTATCTTTAAAGAGTGCAAGTTTTTCCTGGCTTCAATGCTAACTCCATTCCGTACTTGTGTAGTCCGGCGACGTTGTTAGCAAAGCCCAGGAATGGCGCAAGGTATCCCTCATACCATTGGGAGAATAAGATTTGCTGATTGAGGCGAGAGATTATGATGTTGTCTAGTTCTGAGGGCCCAGGCTAGTGCGGTGAATAAGCACACCCTAGTGTGCAAACATCCCTCTGAAGGGCGGGAGGATCGAGCGATGGAGCCTGAGAGGGCGACAGGTCGGCTTGAGTCCTCGTCGCCAGCGGCCGACGATGAGGTGTATGGTCCTGTAGGGTTTTGCCCAGCATGTAGAGGCTGGAAGGCCGAATTCTAGATCATCGGCAGTATAAAAGAAAAAGAATAAGAGAGCCGGTTTGGCTTGTATGGAATTGATTCATGTATAAACTTTTTTATATATAAATCTTGTCTTTGGCATTATTGTATTGTGGAAAAAGACTGTTTTAACAAACTTTGTGAAAAGGGCCTTAATTAAGGAACATGTTTATTTATGTCAAACAGTGTGGTAGGATTAATTAGAAAACAAATTGACGCGTGAGTAGGGTGGAAAGTGGGAGGATAGAATGCCCCGACGGCACCATCCTACAGGTGGACCCGATTAGTCGGGTAGCTTTCCAACAGATTAAGTGAAAGCCCTATGCTAGATAAATAGGTTCTTGGGCAACTCTATTCTAGAAGACTAGGCCAGCGCGGGCGGCGGTGCCTTGCATAGATGAGCAAAAAAGCGTTACCTCTAGAAATCAAGTCTTGTAATTGCCTAATTTATGATCAATTACCCTATGGGTGATTTGATTTTTAGAAGATTACGCTCCCCCTGCGCGATAGGACTAGGTCTTACCTATGAATCGTATCCTTGAATCTCTACTTGGTCAAGGTATCGATGAATAGGAAATTTTCTCCAAGTTAAGACTTAGTGGACTATCTTAAGTGTTTTCCCTATTTTAGAAGGGGGGGAACCTTACAATTGGTATCAGAGCCAATCTTAGCTCCTAGGAATTGCCATTTAAGGACTGTTTTGCAATGAATGTTTTACCTAACATAATGCTAATTAATAAAAACATCCTACTAAAAAAACAAGTTGAATTGATGTTTGAATTATTGTAGGAAGAGGAAGATGCCTATTCAAAGTTTCTAGTTTTCCAATGCATCTTCGAGACTGCTAGTCACTCCTCAAATTTCAAGTTTCGTGACACCATGGTGCAGATACTAGAGAAGATGTCCCTCCCTCATTTCTCTCGTATTGAAAGAGGATGGGGTAGAGATTTCTGGAGTCGTGGGCCGAGATATTTCTTCATCCGAGCAGATCGAATTGGGAACCTTACCACCGACCTAAAGCGGATTCGTTGGATTGAAAAGTTGAAGATGATCCATTTATTTTGGCTCGTTCAGTACCCCTAGGGCTGACACCTTTGTGACTATAGATGGGATTCGCATACCTCAGGATCGCTGGGTGTATGACCAAGTGATACAAGTCTTACCTGCTTCTGACAGATTAGTTATGTTGGGATCTATCCCAATCCAGAGTCTACTACCCTTACCACCATCAATTTTTAGAGTCTTAGAAACTACAGCAGAACCCCCATATTTCACCTATGTGGACCGCTCTACCCTTATGTCATAGTCAAGCTTAGGAATTTCCCTTGATGGTAAATAAGACTAATTATATTAGTCTCAGATCTTTGTAATAAAGCTCGTTCTTGTAAATATTTGGAAATAAAATGATTTCAATGTTTTACTCTCCAAAATAAGCGTTGTGCAAGTCTTGTAATCTTAAAATTGTTTTTACAATGATGGCCAGGACAATCACCCTCCACTTCCTAATGCGCTTTACACTGATATCCAAGAGAAGAAGCTCTTGCTCAAGCAAATGCAACCTCCCTCCTTTAAAGGAGAAGGCTCAAAGATTGATAAGGATGTTGAAGTCTGGATTGAAGCGATGGACGATTATTTCTCTGCTACCGGTACTGGAGTAGCAAATCAGTCTATGCTTGCACGGTTTCGCCTCATCGAAGATGCTAAACTCTAGTGGAAACAGTGGTGCCGTGGTGACAAGGGAGTCACCGAGCATTCTCAAATGTGGGAAGACATCAAGCAGGCCGTGAAGGAAAGATATCTTCCCCCATCCCATGAATCCATAAAGATGAATGAGTTTTTTTTGTCTTAGGTAGTGCAGCTTAACTCTTGAGGACTACTATTCCAAATTTATCACTCTTCGAAAGTATGCCCCAGCTATGACTACTTCCCAGCAAGTGGCTCGTTTTTGTTAAATGAACCCTTAGATTCCGGCCTTGAAGCAATGAGGCCAAGCTCATTACAGGATGCTCCAATACGAGCAAAGCTCCTTGTGAAAGAATTGAGGACTGACAAACCTAAGCCTCAAAAGAGATCTTGCCCTGAGGCAAATCCTAAAGATCAACCCTACAAGAAACCCCAATAGAATTTTCCCTACTACAACAGAGGGCGACAAAGCAACTCTTTTGTCCCCCACTCGTATGCTGCTTCTTCCAAAGAAGGCCCTCTGTGTTTTGAGTGCAATGAGCCGGGACACTTTAGGGCCAACTGTCCCAAGATGGCAACATCATTTCCCTAAGGTGGCAGAGGAAATCAAGGCCGTGGAACCCCTATCCATCAAGGTGCAAGAGGCGGTGGACGTGGCAGAGGAAATCAAGGCCGTGGAACCCCTATGCACCAAGGTGCAAGAGGCGGTGGACGTGATAGAGGCCACGGAGGAGCAGTTGCTCTAGAACCGCCTATATTATAAGTGAAGAACCGACCTTGGAAATGGCTGAAGAAGAGCGCACCACCGTCCTCCATGCGGCAGTAGAACACCAAGGTCCGAATAAACAATTTGGTGTAATCCAAACCCCAGCCACTTATCACGGTAAGCCATTTCAGCTTTTGATTGATTGTGGTAGTACCCATTCATTTCTTTCTCCTAGGTGTTTGCAGAAATTAAACTTGGGTCAAAAAAATAGCTAGAAGAATGACTGTAGAGTTAGCGAGTGGGAAAGAAGTAGTATCTCGCCACTCTATAGGAAACCTTGATTTTGAGTTGGGTAATGAGCGAACTGATGGCCACTTTAGAGTCTTGCCATTAGGAATTTATTATGGAATCCTTGGGATGGATTGGTTAATTGCAAACAAAGCTAGCATTCATTGTAACCAGGGGAGTATCACTTTTGAAAATGAGCATGGCCAAGTAATATCCGTCTAGGGGGGATAACAGGAAAACCTAAATCTAGGGTAGTCAAGGCAAAACATCTCAAGGGAACACGTAAGGGCCAGCAAGTTTTCTTAGTCAAGCTCAACAAAGCCATTGAACCTAGTAAAGAGACAGAATCCTCTTGGCTCCAAGAATTCTCTGACATCTTCCCTGAGATGAGCTTACAGGGCTACTGCCTCCTCGAGAAGTCGATCATGAAATCGAGGTGATCCCTGGACTCAACCCGTCTCAAAAACGCCCTATAAAATATCCCTTCCTGAAGCCATTGAACTTAAAGAGCAACTTTCCCAACTCATTGAGCAAGGATTCATATGCCCCAGTAGCTCTCCTTGGGGGGCACTTGTTCTTTTCCAAAAAAAGGACGGAACTCTTCGCCTCTACATAGATTATCGAGGGCTAAATCAAGTCACTGTTAAGAATAAGTATCCTATCCCTCGCATCAACGAACTTCTTGACAGGCTTCATGGGGCCAAAGTCTTCTCAAAAATAGATTTGAGGTCTGGTTACTATCAGATCAAAGTCAAGGAAGTAGATATACACAAGACAACCTTCAATACCCGTTATGGTCTTACTATGAGTTTACTGTAATGTCATTCGGGTTAATCAATGCTCCTGCAACCTTCAACCGCCTAAAGTTTGTGGGTTTTTAGGAATCACGGGATGGTATAGGATTTTTATCAAAGATTATGCCTTGGTAGCTGCACCTTTGACGGATCTTCTTAAGAAGGAATGCAAAATAGTGTGGCTGCCAATCCATCAAAACAGTTTTGATCAGCTCAAGTTCATTATTACTTCTGCCCCAATCCTGAAACTTCGTGATTTCACCAAGGAATTTGAAGTGGTTTTACTGATGCCAGTAGTCTAGCATTTGGTGGTCTTAGGCCAAGAAGGAAGACCAGTTGCTTATACTTTCCGCCGCCGCAAGCTGAAGCAATATGAAGCAAATTATGCCACCCATGATTTGGAGCTCTTAGCAGTTGTTCATTGCCTCAAATTATGGAGACATTATCTCTTGGGGGGCAAATTCCAGCTTTAACTGACCACAAAAGTCTGAAGTGAATCTTCACCTAGCCTAACCTCAACATGCGGCAAAGGAGATGGATTGAAATTCTACAAGAATATGACTTTGACATCAAATTTCACCCTGGGAAAGATAATGTGGTAGCGGATGCACTGCACTTAGCCGGCCGCAAATCTTTCTTAAGTGCAATTTCAATGCCAAATAATCTCATACTGGTTAAGGTGGAAGAAGTCTCATCTCATGATCCAGATTATTAGAGGATGATGAAGTTAGTAGAAGAAGGGGGAAATTCAGAGAAAGAGAAGAATCTAATCAAGGGATACTCCACTCATGAAGGAAGCCTCTACTTCAATCACAGGTTATGTATCCCTAAGGATCCTGCTTTAAAGAAACTAATCCGCTATGAAGCGCATGATAGTCCTACTGCAGGACACCCAGGCTATGCAAAAACATTAAATGCCGTAAGAAGGAGCTTTCATTAGGAAGTCTTGAAAAATGATGTCCTTCGGTACTTGAAGCAATGTCTCTCATGCCAAAGGATCAAAGCTGAAAGGGTCAAGATGCCTAGGAAACTTCAACCCTTGGATATTCCCCAAATGAAGTGGGACTGCATTAGTATAGATTTTGTCACAAGTCTCCCCACTTTTCAAGGAGGATATGACTCCATTCTGGTAGTAGTGGACTTACTTACCAAAGTAGCTCACCTTATACCAGCAAAGAAGACCTTCAAAGCTTCTGATGTTGCTCGAATATTCATCAAGGAAGTCCTCAAACTTCATGGTCTCCCAAAAAGGATAGTAAGTGACCGGGATTCTGACTTCACTTCAAAGTTCTGGCAGTCCTTATTTCAAGCCCTGGGAACTCAACTTTGCTTTAGCATAGCTTATCATCCAGAGACCATTAGCCAAACTGAGAGAGTCATCAAGTAATTGAAGACATTCTCAAAGCATATTGTGGATGGGAACCAAGAAGGTGGATTCAATACCTTCCTCTGGTAGAATTTGCCTACAATGCATCTTATCATCAGAGCATAGGAATGTCACCATTCAAAGCACTCTATGGGCAAGAATGCTTGTCTCCTCTAAATTTATCTGATCCGACCATAAGAGTTGAGGCATCCAAGAAAATGCTTGAAGAGATGGAGGAACAAACCAAGGCAATCCAAAAGGATATTAAAGCTGCCCAAGATCAACAAAAGCATTATGCTGACACCAAGAGGTCTGAAAGCATCTTCAAAGAAGGAGACAAAGTTCTTCTACGAGTGCGACCCAAACGAAGTTCTCTATCACTTGGGAAATATAAGAAGCTCAGCCCTAGGTATTGTGGTCCCTATACAGTTATCAAGTGTCTAGGTAAAAGTGCCTATAAACTCCAACTCCCAGCCCATATCAAAGTCCACAATGTATTTTATGTAAGTTTGTTAAAATCTTATGTACCCAGTCTCGATCATATTCTTGATGATGAACAAGTTGTAATCCCTACTGAAGGAGTCCTTGAATTACAGTCCAGGAGCATCATAGATTCTAGGGAAAAGCAACTTTGAAATAGAACTCTTGTAGAACATCTAGTACAGTGGAAAGATTACCCTGAAGAGGATGCAACTTGGGAAGATGAAGCTACACTCTTAAAGGATTATCCCCAATTCATGATGAGATGAGGGCATCTCGATTTCTTTAAGGGGACAAGGATGTAACATACCCATCTTCACTAATAAAGAAATGTCCATGTAATAGATAAATTTATAAAATTTTATGGTATAAAAATCAATGATTTTATTATTTGAGTCATTTCTACTTAGAATCTTAAAACTATGAGCCCGGTAGCCAAAGGGGAGATACGTTAAGAGATGAGTTGACTCATCATCTCAATCGCATCCATGATAGTAGTGGTCCCATGGAGGCAAACCAACTAGACATGATTTCTTTCATGGAGAACATGCATGCTCAAATTGGGAAATGTCTACGTGGATGGAATGGGCAATGTAAAGAGAACACGTAGATTCTCTAAAAGATCAAGTGTGTACATTAGGCATGGAGGTATTGAGTCTAAAGATATCTGTTAATCGACTCAATGATGCAATTATAAAAAAGATGTGCCGTGTTTTAGAAGCCAGGGTAGTTGCTTAGAGATTTTGTGAGAGGGATGAGGTTAAATTGTGTTCCAAATTTTAGATTTGTCTCTTCATTTTGGCGATATATATGAAATTTCTATTTTCTCAAATTTAATACTTTTCTCTTCCATCTCTCAACATGTTTCAACTTTGTCTTCCTTTATCTCTCTCTCTCTCTCTCTCTCTCTCTCTCTCTCTCTCTTATCTATATATATATATATATATATATATATATATATATATATATATATATATGTGTGTGTGTGTGTGTGTGTGTGTGTGTGTGTATGTATGTATGTATGTATATCTCACTATCTATCTATGTCATTGTCTATCTCAAGTATTATGTTGTTTGAAGTTAAGAAAAATAGTATTCGTTATTTTGTGTTTTGAAGGAGATTGAAGATGGCTAAGAGCTGTACATACTTGAGTTCGAACCAAGTTCATCGGCTTAGAATTTTGGATGCAACACGCATGACTCGCTGTAAACGGTCACGAAAAAGGACTTGCATTCAAAAACAAAATGGTGCTAATTTTACGGATTACTTTAACATAGCTGGAATATAAACATTTGGAAGGGTTGAAAATGAGGAGCATAATGAACCCCATGGTGGAATCCACTTGGGTTCAAGAAACACAACAATTCTCAATGCTACAATTCTTCAAGAACCTATCAATGAATATCACAATGCTCAGACACATAGAGATTTGGCATGAGGCCCTTTCTCATTTTATTTAAATGAGCTACCTATGGATGATAATTTCCATTCTATAACATTTGTCATTGGTGATGTGAAAGATATTAAATGTCAATGTCACTCTACAAGGCAGGTGTTTTCTTTTCCTTGGAATGTCAAGCACCCAGCAACTATGGTGGTATATTCTGGAGATTGTACTCTTCACTTATTATTATAGGAGCCCTTTCTTACAAGTGCCATTTTTGTGGTGCAATAATTCGGAAGTGTGAGGCATCAAGAAAGCTTGGAGAATATGTGGGCAAACACTGCTGTGGAAATGGGAAGGTCTCTTTACTACCATTGGAAAATCCACCTCCTGCATTGGTGGAGTTGTTACGTGGTAATGATAATGCAAGTAAGGAATATAGAAAGAATATATGCTCTTATAATAATGCCTTGGCATTCATTTCACTAGGTGCTCACTTGGATAGTCAGTTCACTAGGGGAGGGAGTATTCAATTTTCGAATCTATCATCGTGTTGGTTCTATCATACCTAATGAAACTTGAGATGCGGCTCCTCGATTTGCTCAGCTTTATGTGTATGATACAGAGCATGATTTAGAGAATAGACTTCATGGGATGCCCTCTTTAAATCATAACATTGTTGAAAGGTTGCAAACAATGATGTATGTACATAATCCATATGCCCGTGCACTTTGTTCAATGAGAAAAATGTTGCTGTCAAGTCCACATGCAGATTTGAGAATGGTCATCACTGAAGCTCGATCAACCTCACAGCAATACTTGGTCCCTACAAGAAGTGAGGTATCAGCTATCATGCCGGGTCAAGGAGATGATTTTCATGTGGGACATAGAGACATTCAAATAATGTTGCGCACAGGTGCTATAAAAAAAATATCTAGCTTGCATCGCTCATATATATCTCTATTATATATTCTTCTATTTCCTTAAGGAGAGGATGGTTGGCATGTTGGAATTCCACTCAATGGTAGGAATAGAGAAGGCTCAAATGAGGATAAAAAGACCGTAACTCAATGACAATATTATGCTTATAGACTACATATTAGGGAAGATACAAATGCATGCCTTATATGCGGTGGTCATTTTTTGCAACAATACATTGTTGATGCATATAGTAGCATGGAAGAATCTAGATTATTATGGATACGCAATAACCAAAAAGCGTTGTGTACTGAAGTATACCAGGGTCTTTCAGATATGGTTAATTTAAGCGATGGGGTTAATAGAGTCTTTGTAGTAGGCATTGTTGGACGTAGGGTGGTACTGCCATCTACATATACTGGGGGACCTAGATATATGCATCAATTGTACCAAGATTCAATGGCTATTGTTAGAAAGATGGGTAAACCTAACCTATTTATCACCTTTACTTGCAATCCCAAATGGGATGAAATAATCAATGCTTTATTGCTGGGTCAGGTTGCCCAAGATCGACTCGACTTGACTGCACGGGTCTTTTATGAGAAGCACAAGGACATGATGCACTTATTGGTGAAAAAATCAATATTTGGAACGGTATTGGGATTTGTTTCTGTTATTGAATTTCAAAAAAGAGACTTGCCACATGCACATATATTACATTGATATTGGAAAGTGGATGTAAACCGATTGAGATCCCTCACTACTATGATATGTTAGTGTGTGCTAAACTTCCTGAGACAAGGTGATGTTTCCAGAGTTGCACAGCATAATTAGTCATTGCAATGTCCATGTACCATGTGGTGAACTGAATATGTGCTCTCCTTGCATGGTTAATGGGAGTTGCAAACATCGGTATCCTCGAAATTTTTGCAAGACTACTAGCGTTGATGACAATGGGTATCCAACTTACATGCGACAAGATGATGGTAATTTCATCCAGGTAAAGGGTCATAGGGTGGATAGCCGATGGGTTGTTCCATATAACCCTTTTCTCTCTTTGAGGTGGTACAAAGCCCATATTAACATAGAAGTATGCTTTACCATTATTTTACAGCTGTAAAATATTTGTATAAGTATATATACAAAGGACATGATAGAGCTACTATAGACATTAGGGGAAGGGTGGAGTCTATAGGGGCCCTTTTATTTGCCATGGGCTAATGAAGGTGATTAAGAAATAGGCAAATAGGTGTTTGCCATGTGTACAGAAATGTTGGGTTTGTAAGACACCTAAAAGTAGGGGTTAAAGCTCAAGGCCTAGGGGTGACCTCAGCAAATCACCTTTTTAAAATCAAGAATATCCAAATAAATATTTTTTAAAACATTTTTTGCCCCTCTTTTTCAAAAAGTTCATCTCCTGAGAGGAGGCTGCAGAGTTTTCCCCCCACTCTCTCTCACCTACCCCCTGAGAGAAAAACGTGATTTCTTCTCTACTCTCTAAACCCTCTTCCTTCCCTATAACCACACACTACCACTCAGATCTAGCCATCCTCTCTCTCCTAACCTTAGATCTACTCATTATCTCTCTCTTGAGCTCAGATAGCTGGTCATTATCTCTCTCCTAAGCTCAAATCTAGTCCCTATCTCTCTTCTTCTTAAACCAAGAGCTTGGCATTAGGCTCATCACCTACTCCAACTTCCACCCTGCTTTCTTCAGCTCCACCTTCATTCTCTCTCTCTCTCTCTCTCTCTCTCTCTCTCTCTCTCTCTCTCTCTCTCTCTCCTCATGTGTGTTTGTGAAGCTTAGCATTAGGGTTTGCCCTATCTCTGGAGCTCCATCATCTGCACCTTCATCCCTATTGTCTCTCTTCTTCCTTAACCTTCCCCCCCATCTCTCTCTCTCTCCTCTTACAACTTTGCCAAGTACTCTCTCACACTCTCTCTCTACTGTATAAGAAATATCTTTATGGCTTTACCAAGTGCTCGAAGACCTTGAGGTGCTATCGAGGCTATGAGCAGCAGCAGCAGCAATGTGCTCAACAATGAAGGTGATTGGATTACAGTGGAGTACAAGCGCCTCATGTGGGTTACTATGCAGCTAAGCATGAAGGGAGCACACAAGGTCCCTCAATGCCACATTGATTCAAGCCTCTATCACTGGAAAGGGAGAATCCTTGAGTTCAAGCAAGGAAAAGACGGAAAGCGCATGGCAAAGATAAAACATATTTACATGCCCACGCAACTGAAGCTTGAGAACAACAATGCAAGGAGATTTCTTGCAAATTGTAAGTACTAATTAATTTTTATAATTATTTGTAATGATTACTTTGCCCTTGAATTTTTAAAAATATTTTAAAATTGTATGTGATAGCTTTGCCCTTGAATATTTTAAAATTTGTAACACAAGTTTATTTCTTACTTTGTAGATATACTTTCGTCGAATTGCATTGAATGGAAACCTTTGGAGTCCTTCACAGGCATGTTTGAGGGTATACATGCAGATTTTGGTGAGCTTTTATATGCTGGCTATATTGGCTCTGAGCTAGCTACTAGGCAAATCTTTTTTTTCAATGCAACTTATGTTTTACCTAGGAGAGATGGTTGTGGGAGACTGGTGCCTATACAAGCACCAGCATTGGCTAGCATTGAGTGGCCCCTCCCTGACAATTGTACTTTGGTGGCCTTTAAGACGAAGGATTGAGGTCAATGTGCAGGCCACCATGAAGTGCACTATGGCTCCCACAAGGCCACAATTGGGTGGTTTGTCCCTTCACATGTTTTTGTGTTTATATTTCACTCTGTAGAAGTTCATCGAACTCCAACAATGTGGATTTCGAAAGGAGACGAAGCTCTCAATAGCTTTCTAGCAAAAGGGTGGGAAACAAAAGTATTCCAACATCAAGGCGACACCATCAAGTGCTTTGTCATCGACGAGAAAATTATTTCAAGGTACTACATTGCAAAGCAGACCTTGTCAATGGTGTTTTCATACAAAAGATGGAAGTTGACAAGTAGCATTTAGGAGGCGTTGGACTCGGATATTGTATGTAGGGAGCAGGTAGAGCTTCAAGTTTGTGTATAGGAAGGTGACATGCGTGAAATTAATGTCAATGACGATTGGCATCTTGGAAATTTAAGGAAGTACCTTGCTCTACATTATTGTTTGAAGGACAAGTACTCTTTTGTAATCGGCAATAATACAGTGCGTAGGAGAAAAGAGAAGTCTATGTTTTGTAAGGATCTCATATTTCCACGGTACATCGTTGTTCGGCACGGGCCACGCATGTAATCAATTTTATGATGAAATCAAATATTTTTTGTGTACATGCAACAAGTCCAATTGGAAGTGTTTGTTTCATGCTACAATGAATTAATTTTTAAAGTGTCAATCTTAGGTGGTATTTTTAATGTCAATTTTTTAAATTATCCTATATAAGCCAACTTTCATACTTTGAAGTTCATTTTTAAGAGTGATCTCTCTCTCTCTCTCTCTCTCTCTCACGCTCTCTATAGCTATGGCCACCGCATCCGCCACTCTACTTGCCAAGCTTGAATAGGTTGGGCTTGCTAGAGCTGCGGATTACGTCCCTATTTTCCAAGGGGAGATCGACATGCAAGTGTCAATAGAGCTTCACCATGAGGCATTTTCAAACCTTCTACAGTATACTGAAGCCTATGTAGTAGACTTTGTGGTAGAATTGCCACATTCTACCTCAAGATGGGTGCCCGTGAATTTCATCAAGCATCTCTATAATAAGCACGACAATAATTTTCACTACTACAGGCTCCTCCGATTTTGCAAAGGGCTTACAAGAAAATCTTACAGGGTTGTAAATGAGGATGTTATAGAGGACCTTGGCCTTGGCAACATAGGGAATGCATTTTTGTCATGGGACATGACCTTGGCGCTGATGCTCCATGAAAAGGGAGAACAGAGCAAGAAAGAAAAAGCTCCTACCAAGGAGGTTCCCCTTGTGCATGAGGAGAAAGAAGAGGAGGAAAACCTTACTGAGCAGGCCGAAGCATCTATGGCCTTAATGCTTCTCCAAACAGGTGAATCGGTGGATGAGGATGACCGGATGCTTGAACCTGAGGAGGTTCAAGATGCGGTCCCAGACCTTGATGTGACCCTCCTAAACCCCATCTTGGTAGATGGAAAAGAATTTCTTTTCCTGGACGACATTTCCAAGTCCCTGGGCCTTAGAGAGGATGAGGCACTCTCCACTCTTGTGAACAACAACCACCATGCTTGATGAAGGTGAAACTTTTGCAAACAGTGCCCACCATTGCCATAGATTTTGAAGACCACGATCTCACCATGTCGCTTGAATACTTGTGTCATATGATGCAGAGCGCAATCAGGAGGAGAATGTGGCAGCGGCACTTGTTTGCCATACAGGAAGTGGCCATAGACTACGATGTCCCAGAGATTGCATTTGAACCACTTCGGTTCTAGAATGCAACAAAAGAGGATAACTCTGGAAGCATCAACATCGACAAGCCAAAATGAATTGAGGGTGATGATAACGTAGAGGTACGGTTACTTCGTACGTGTCTCCTAGTGTGCAATCATGCTTTTTGTGTACTTATATCTCTAAGTTTTGCAGACCGCATTCACTATCGACCGATTTGCAACACGTGGGAGCAGTGTTCGGGTTTCCATTGAAGGCCGAGACAGCTCCTTGTGGCACTATCTCCCTACAGCCGGGACCCTTCTACAATTAGAGTATTCCATATGGATCACTCTCAAGAGGCACATGCGGATTTGATAAAGTGCAAGGCCTTGAGTGGTATAATCTATGAACACCCCTTAGCCAGCAATGCCCATAAGTGCATCCTGGTGAATAGGGAAGCTCCCTTGTGGGCATTTGTAGTAGGTAACTACCCCCATGGCCTGGGACATTGTGGTATGTCTCTAGCCCAGGGTATCGATTCCCCACAAGTTATAGCGAGTAACCTACAGAAAAAAACTATTGAGGGAACCCCTGCTCTTACGAAGATGAAAGATCTTCTAAAGAACTTGTAACATCCTTATCTTGTATGGCCAAGGTCTGAAGATATATACCTCTCCTCTTTTGTATCTCAGGGGGGGACGATGAAATAAAACTCTTCTAGCTTATTTTGAATACAGTTGTGTATTGTTCCATGTTTAAAAAAATAATTTAAAGTGACTATGAATAAAATGTTCAATGTTTTAACAGGGTGCTTGTGACATTCAAGTGCCGTAGCGCACACCCCCCTTTTTGCTTCAATTTTTGCCAACGGTGCTCCCAAAAGCGATTTGACGGTGATAATGGGCCCGGTTGGCTTTGTAATGGGCCCAGTTGGCCTTAATTATGCCATTCCCAAACTTCAAATTTTTCACTTGAAATGTGATTACACTTAGCGTACAAAATGTGTGTGCACTTGAAAAAAAGATGAAAGGTGGAGAGACCAAAACATTGAAATTCTATTATAAAGCTTGATTACATCACACAATAGAGCCCATGGGGTACATAGGCATACAAAAAAGGGCAAAATGAGTGGGGATCTAAGTGTTATGTGCTCCCCTCTTGATACAGTCATTCATTCAAAGCCGCATAGCAAGTCCCATATCCACTGTCTTTAGCATGACACGCTTTGCATGGACATGGCAAAGCACGGAGTCTTGGAAGAGCGAAACTATAACTTCTTCCCACAGCCTCCTGCAATGCCCCAAGTGTATTGTATGCGCTCCACCCTATCACTATATTCTTGCATTACTTCTCTGACAAGACGAGATAATGGGGCTTTGCGGATGAGGAGTTCAGTGCTTTTCTAATATTGCCAGATTTCTCGTAAAGCGACTGTGCCGGGCCTAGACTTGTACTTCTTCTTGATTTTAGGGGGTGGTTGTGGTCTACGCTCCCAAGCTGGTGCATCATTCCTGAACTTCTGATTTTTTTCTTTCCTTTGCTGCACATCCTCTTCCTCGTGCCTTTGCTGCGTACCCTCTTGTTGTGCTTGAGGCCTCCCTTGAGCAGGCGGCGGTAAGTGCATGGCCTTCCTCTTTCTTGTTGTCTTCCTGGCACATTCCTTCTGGGCGATGATGGGCGTTCTTTGCTCTAGCTACCTTTGAAGGTCTTCTGCAACCTTGCGGTTCTCCTCCTCTACAATCTGCTCGCTCTGCCATTTCCTCTTGGGTCTTCCTCTCCACTTCCGCCACCTTTAGCCCTTCCTCCATAGCATGTTCTTGTCGTGCACGTTCCTCCTCAAGTAGTGCTAGAAGCCTTGCCTACTCCTCCAACACCCATCGTCGTCGATTCTCCTCATGTGAGACATTTTTAGTAAGGTATGTGTCAGGGAGTGGGGTGTGCTATGCCATCAAAGGTGTGGCATGCCCATGCATGCTCTCATTGAGTATATTGCTGAGATCTCCAAAAATGTTTGGGTTGTAGAAGGCCCTGTCTCCACAGTATTCAACCCAACTTCACTGAGCCCTACCCCTTGTGCTCCTTGTTGATCCCCCCGCCTTGTTGCCACCCCGCCACTCCCTGTTGATCCCCCCGACTTGTTGGCCAACCGTTGCTCCCTGTTGCACCCCCCCCACTTGTTGCCCCACTTGATTCTCCCCTTATTGTTCCGTCGTTGCTCCCCCTTGTTGATCCTGGTCCATTGTTGGAGTTTGTCACGTACGAGAACGAGCACAAGAAAATGCATGCACCACGACGGCGTACTACTGCAGGTGAGTGTGGTTGGATAGTGTCACCCTCCTTGGAAGTCTTGCGAGCAGTCTGTTTAGTTTGTGCCATGCAAAGCCATAGGGTGAGCTCTCTCTCAAAGCCTAAGATTATAAAATGAACTTTTAATGAGGTTGAGCTTATATAGGACATAAGTATTTTAAAAAAAATTTAGAAAAAGCTTATAAATTTTAAATTAATGGCTAGTACCATTCAGAGAGCCATCTTGAGCCACATCGACGCCGCTTGGCAACCCAACGGTGTAACCCTTCCCTTGCGTGTGAATTGTGGTAAGCTTGGGTGCGCGACGCGTTCACTGTCTTCACTATTTGCGTCATTGTAGACAAATATTGCCGCGTGACTTTTGGTTGCCCTTGCAGGCTGCCCAAACTCCTATAAAACCAATTGAATAATTCGTGCAAAGCGTTGCTTTTTGTGGATCCACCGCCATGGCGTGTGTTCTTGAAATAAATAGCCTTGGCCTGATAATGGGATCGTTCCATGCCTGGGTGCTCCAAAGAGCCAGAGAGCCATACTCGTCTAGAAAATAAGGTGCATGCGCACACAATATATGCTGTAAAGAATTAAATGAGACCCAGAGACCTTGAATTAGTGATAACCATAAAGAAGAGCCAGAAATAGAGATTACCATGTAATGTGTGATGTGAGTTTCTCCCCATGCCTCGACCATGTGCTCAATGAATTTCTTGATTTCTTCTTTCAAAACATCTATTTCATCGTTGTTGAGCTTAGGCTTCTCCAATAATTTTACCATGTTGTCTAATGATTCCCAAACACGTGCACGTTTCAGGCCAAGTGCTGCATCATTCCCTTTGTATGTGGTTACATCACAAATTTCCTTCCAAATTTCAAACTCGGTGTGGCTTTTCGATTATTCTGAATGGTTGGATAGAAGATGCCTCGCCTTGGCTCCACCCATGCAGATTTTGCTGGGATTATCTTGTGTTGAGCCTGAGTTTTTTGTGTCCTTTGTAAGGGTCACTACTCCACCATGCAATCCCACACCTAATAGAATCACTTCCAAAGCCCATACACATTCTTCCCGTCTTTCTACAGGCTCCATATTCCAAGCATAATTCACATGCAACTCCAATAGATTATCAAGGATTTTAAGCCTTGCATGCAATAAGTAAACATGGACACAACTCAGAGGAATATTTAAGACCGGTTTCTAGTCCTTGTCCTGCTAGTCCACGATTAGGTGGTGTAGTCCTACCACAACTCATAATGCCTTGAAACCACTGCATAGAGCTCTTGTTTGTTGCACTAATTTTAGTGCCCTCTAGTTTTGTACTCTGTGACTTGGCATTACCCTTGGTACCACACCCTCAACAACTGTACCCTTGCCACCCTTGCCATTTCCACTGCTTGCCTTTTGAGAGCCCTTCAGATTAGTACTTGAGTCCACATTGGTGTGGCAACAATAAATACAAGGGTACATGGTGTTTGCACCTAGTTTGCGCCCTAACATGCATGTCTTCAAGTCACCTGCCATGTGTCATTCAACATCAAAGCTTCCAACACCTTGTACATGAAGCTTTCACCCTTTAGTTTGCTGGGAGATTATGTTTGGAATGCTCGTTTGATGAAAATACCATGTGTGTCATGTGTCTCATGTGGGAGCTCAAATGCTACTAGCCACTAGATGTTCTTCTCGGATTGAACACCAAAATACTCTTGTGCTAGCTTCTTCTTCCTTCTTGTTTGAACTCTCGAAGTTGATTCCTCATCTTCAATATGCTCTTCTACCCACTGGATCATTGGGAACTTGATGTTCCCCCATATCTTCACCTTGTAGAGCTCTGTTCATGAGGGTTAGGCTCACTCGTTCAAGTCGATGACCCTTCACTATCTAGCATTCATCTAGCTTCAGAACAAAAAATAACTTTACCGTCACATTCCTCATGTGTTAGTCCATAATACATGATCATTGCCCTTTGGATCATCTCAACATCAACATAAACATTGTTGAAGTTGTTATATTGAAAGCTCTTTGTCTTCGAGAGTGGCAAAGTTTCCTGGACACACTTGAAGCCCCCTAACATGCTTGCAACATTAGAGTTTGCACATTTCTTTGCCATTGCAACACTATAAGGGGTTGGGAGCAATGGCCGAAGAAGTCCTTTGGCCTTGTGAGCCAAGGTAATCAAATTGTAAATTGCTTCATACCCTTTTCTGCTCACGCCTGCTGCATCGCATGTCTCCATCATTATTCGCGGACTAACTAAATCCTTAAGCTCACCAAAGAACTTTTGACACAATAATTGGACCGTCTTCTCATAGGATGAGTCATCCTGTAGCATCTGCAAGATATCCTTGGCCTTGACAACGTGTTTCAATAGACTAGCACATGCTGGACGTGCCCCAACACCACACCCCATCATTGCATTGGCAAAATGTCTGCAAATGAAGTTGATATTCATGATTGCAATGCAAGAAATAATAAAATCGCAATAACATTGGTAGCATGAACCAATGCAAGAAATAATAAAATGGCAATGCAAGATTAGAGTTACATTGATAACATGATGGCAATGCAAGAAATAATAAATTGGAGAAAGGTAACCTTGTTGCTCAAAGCCGCCTCTTCCTTGCTCCGCTATTGCTGTTGGCAAGTAGCTCCACCGATTGTCGCTTGCGCTTCCTTGCTTGGAACCCTAAAGGAAAATGAGTGAGGGGGTTAATACGATGCCTCATATTGCATGTGGAGTTTTGAAGATGCACATAGTTATCGGCGGTGACACACGGACAAATGATCTGAACCGCTCATCAGACTCCCTCCACTACGATTCTAGTTTCTTTGTTAGGTCAACAACCTTCTGATTAAGGCTCTTCACTTCCTTTGTGTAGTTGCATTGGAGCTGATGAAATGAGGATTCCACTTGGATCCTTTTTTGGGCCTCATCCAAGAAGAGGGAATGCAACCGCATGTAGTAACCAAGCAAGCCATTGTAACCATCACCAATAAATTGGAGGAGCATTGTTATGATCTGAAACAAAGGTGGAGCACCAGAGAGGGGATCCATTGGATAGAGAGAGCCATCTATCCACAAATCTTTGTGACCTTTCATTCGGAGTTGATGCAAAGCTAAGGGTGCATTTTGAGTCACTCTTTTACTACGCAATGTAGCATCCGGATCAAGGTCAACGTGCAAGCAAAATTTTCATGGAGTGTTTGTGATATCTTGAAGAGGCATTGAAGGAGGAATAGAGAAAGTAGAGCAAAGGTTGAAATATAGTTGGATATGGAGGTAGTACCTTCAAGCCTATGAGTAAAGATGATGATGAAGAGAGAGAATGAATAAGTTTTAGTGAGAGATTATAAAGAAAGACTATAGTTCTACATGTAGCCTCTCTTGGAAAGGGATATGGTTGAGGGAGAGGAGACATATTGCTCCAATGGTGTTTTTAGAGAGAGGATGTAGAGAGAGAATGCAGATCTGTAGTCTCCCTGCAACCTAGGATGAAAAAGAGAAGGGAAATGATGGAGGGAATGCAACATGGGTGAGGGAAGGGAATATAGGTGAGGGAGATGTGAGAGAATGAGAAAAGGAGGTTTTAGAGAGAGAATGCAAATCTGCAATCACTCTACAACCTAGGATGGAAAAAAGTAAGAGAGAGAGGAGGAAGATGATGGAGGGAAGGCAACATGGGTGAGGGAAGTGAATATAGGTGAGGGAGATGTGAGAGAATCAGAAAAGGACGTTTTAGAGAGAGTGTAGAGAGAGAAAGTAGATCTGCACTTTTCTGTAACCTAGGAGGGAAAAAAGTAAGAGAGAGAGAAGGGAATAGAATCTGAAATTCAAATCCCAAGAAGGAGGGAAGTGGAGTAACCATTGTAAAATTTAGTTAAATCTTCAATCCAACTTTTTGGAAAAGAAAAAAGAAAAAGGCTTTTTTTGAGGCACCTCTAGGTTGGATGCCCCACCACTCTAGCCTTGGTCAAAGCATGATAATTATTTTACACAATTCCTTAAACTGCCAAATAAAAGGCCCCTTATAGACTCCACCCTTCCCTTAATGGTTGTAAGACAGAAATGGGGTTATTGAGATGAGATTAGTCAATATCTGGATGCACAGTACGTTTCTGCTTCAGAGGCATGCTGGCACATATATCAATATGATTTGCACGATGAAAAGCCCGATATACAAAGGTTACATGTTTATCTCCCAATGCATAATAATGTGCTTTTCAATGACCAGGATGACTTGTGTGATGTGATTAGTTGTGACAGAAACCAAAGAACATCTCTCACTGAATGGTTCAAAGCCAATCAATTGTATGCAGATACAAATAGCTTACTATATGTTGATTTCCCTTGCAAAGTGGGTGTGGAATTTAGCTCTTCGCTCATGGAATAAAAGGAAAAGGAAAAATATGATTGGACGTATGTATAATGTTAGTCCAAGTGCAGGTGCGCAATATCACTTACGGATGCTACTCACAGTGTGCAAAGGGTGCAAATTTTTTGAGGATTTGCGAACACTGAATGGACATTTGTATCCATGTTTTAAGGCTGCATGTGAAGCCAGAGGGATGCTGGAGAGTGATGAGGAGTGGTACATGTGTCTCCATGAAGCTGCAATTCAGAATACAGGATTCCAGCTACATGAATTGTTTGTCATTATAATGGTTTTTTGTGACCCAATATACCTTGGGCAGCTTTGGGCCAAATTCTCCGCCGAACTTTCAGAAGATTTTTTCCATTCATTGTGCAGCCGAGAGGGTGTGTCGATGATGTTGGTGTTTGTCATTCAGTATATGGAAAGCGATTAGCTAATTTTGAAGGGTTGCCTATTCCAGATAGATCAAGTGTTGCCACTATCAACAATGGTTTGCTGATGGAAGAGATGATGTTTGATTCTGTTCAGCAGGCTGATTTGTCTGTTTCCATGGAAAGGAGTCTTAATAGTTGTCAATCAAGAGCATTTGATACTATCCTTAGAGTTGTTTCTTTGAACCAGGGTGGTGTTATTTTCCTTGATAGACCAGGTGGATCAGGCAAAATGCTACTCTTAAATGGTCGTACAGCTCACTCACATTTGAAAATCCCATTGGTACTCAATGCTTCTAGCACATGTGGAATCAAATCTAATAGCCCATTGGCTGAGGTGTTGAAGCTTACAAGGTTAATCATTTGGGATGAGGCTCCAATGATGCATAGGTACGCATATCAAGTGCTAGACATGACATTGAAGGACATTATGCAAAGTGATACAGTGTTTGGTGGAAAAGTTATGCTCTTTGGTGGTCACTTCAAGCAAATCTTACTGGTTGTGCCAAAGGGATCGTGTGAGGACATTGTTGATATTGAACGTTATGCCGCTCACATATTTGGAGATATGTGAGTGTTTTAAAGCTCACCCAAAACATGCAGGTTAGACAAAGTGCTCATAATGGTATAGAACATGAATTTGCCAAATAGACATTACAAATTGGGGATGGCACTATAGGTCAGCCAAACAATGAAGGCAGAGTGGTAATTTCACCGCAAATGTTGATCCATGGCAACTCTGTTTTGAGTTTGGTAGAATGGGTATACAAAGATCTTTAGAGAGTTGAGGATTATGCATGCTTCTTCAAAGACCGTGCTATTCTTGCACCATGAAATTTAGAGGTTAATGAGATCAATGAACTCGCCTTGAGTTCGTTGCCTGGTCTTGAAAGAGAATACCTCAGTGCAGATTCTATTGTTTCTTGACGCAATACTGTATCCAATTGAGTACTTGAACATTTTGAACTTAGGTGGTGGTTACCCTCCTCACCGCTTACTTCTAAAGATTAATGTCCCTATCATTCTGCTTCGCAATTTGGACCCTCGAAACGGGGACTTTGTAATGGTACTAGATTGATATGCAAGCAATTTAACTCAAAGGTGATAGAAGCAGAAATCATTACAGGTACAAACATTGGAGACAGAGTCTTTATTCCCAGGATAACATTTATGCCTACTATGCTTCAATTGCCTTTTGTTTCCTTTCAGGTTAGCTTTTGGTATATCAATAAATAAGTCCCAAGGACAAACATTGAGTGTATTGGGACTGTATCTAGCCACACAAGTATTCACACAACATGGATAACTGTACGTTGCTATGTCACGTGTTAGATCATCCGATGCAGTGGAAGTGTGTGTAAAGCATATTGTGGAATATGAAAGCGGCGCAAGAGGTTCAAATGAAGTCTTCACAACCAATGTTGTCTACAAGGAGGTTTTACAAATGGCATGCCGAAGAATTTAAATGTAAATGATGGCAGCTTGCAAATATTAGAGACTACATTTATATATATCTTTGTACAATGAAGTAAGCATTTGAATGGAGAATAGTTTATTACAATGGATTTTTACAAACGACAATATAATGAGCCCGGACGACACATAGTTGTCGTGAAAGCCACAAAGAGGAGATACTTACAAAGTCCCACCCAAAACACAGACTTCTTTTCAATAGAGAATTGTAAGTAGACTAGAGGAAGCAAGCTTCTTCCAACAAATTTATAGACACTAGGTGAGAGCAGGACGTAGTCATCACCATTGACGATGGCTTTTTTAAAGTTCGCAGTTTTCTCCAAAACAGAAAGATACGATGCGTTGTAGTCTTGTTGGGCATGACCATTCTGATCATCATCAATGATGACAGTGTTGCTTACGGCTACCCGGCTATGTATCATGCTCATCCAAGTCATTCAGACATGCATCTGCATTGCCACGACTGTATGCTCCACATCGGTATCTTCATTTGTATCATTACCATCTTCATCCATGGTGGACTGACCATATAGGAGGTCGAAGTATCTTGCATTGGGATCTATATCTATGCATTATGTCAAGTGAGGGAGCTTCATCACTTTCCAAATCGTTGAAGACCTTCTTCTACTCATGTCATTTCCTATCTTTGGAATTATTCAAGATACCGTTGGATAATATTTACCAGTACGAACCATTCTCAAAAACGTGCTTTGCAGTGAGGCACTAAGCTTGTTATTAGCAATGTAGTTATCCATGAACACATAACCCCGTTCAAAAAGATTAACGGGTGACAAGCAGACTTTGTTCTTTGAACCAGCTTGTCCATAAAGAGCATAAAGCTGCCGCCCTCTTGTTATCTCCTCATTGGATATATTATGCGAGAATAACTTGAAGTCTGGCTTGTGCTAGTCTTTCATGCAATAGCCAAGCATGCCTTTAAATGTATGCATTGTTATTTGCCATAAACCAATGCACATGACTATACCACCCTCTAGTTTGAAGAAGTCCCAACCCATGTATCATTTGATGACCTTGCTAATGCTTATCAGTGATGGAGCCATCAGAGTGACTACCATTTGAAAGTGTAAATGATTCAGAGTGCCTCCTTTCTCCAGTGCAAACAACCCCTTCAAGCACTCCCTTGTCACGAACTCTTCGAGTGGTTCCCACAACAGAAGACATTGATGTCTACATTTCCAATGGCAACAGTCACCAACACTTCAAATGGTTTGGTCTTCGTCTCTATTGGAAACTGAGGTATCTTCTGGACAAATTGTCTGAGTCGGTACGCTTATCATTTCTCAGAGCCTGCACAGATGGGTATGATGTTGGCCGTTTACCTTTGCTGGTAGGTTTTGATGACCCTGCACATGAAGAAGGCGATAAACAGAATAAGAAAACACATGATCGAAAAGCAAGTATGAAAAAGCATATAGCAAGAACCATGAATGAACCAAGTTCAAAGGAAGAGATACACACCAAATGAGCGGGCTTTCTGTTGACCACATGGATGTTGCGAACACTGGACGGGCCTTCTAGAGGTGTGTTAACTCGAGAGGATCGCTCGAGGACAATCAATCAAACTGAGCCCTTGGTATGGTGGATATCGACGGTTCCCCCTCATAACAGAGCAAGGAGGAAGAACAAGGACGTCGGTCAACTTTCATGACATTGCTAATGTCATGAAGTTCTTTCCTTCTAGGAGGCATGAGAAGGAGTAGTGACCGTTCTTAAATAAACAGTAGAGAAGGAGCACTAACCCTCATTAATAAGCAATATAGAGTCCAAAAAAGAATGGCATAGGACAATATGACGAACATGAACATAAACCAATGATAAAACGACATGTAGAGAGCAATGTAGAACATGGCATGTGAAGGAAGGATATGAATGTCAAAGAACTAAACAAAGGACAACAGTGTAACCAGAAGCACGAGCATGGAAAAATGTCAAGAAGAAGGACGTGCCCGGAAAGACGGCCACTTGCAGAAGGACATTGTGCGAAGGTCCTCTAGAACAAGTCGAGAAGCACATTCATTTGGCAAGCGTGCACAAAAGCCAATCATAGAATGACATGCAGAGTGATGTAGAAGGTGCCTTTCGAAATCATGGGCGACAGAGAATATCGAGAACCAGGACGTCTCCACAAGAATAGGCAATTGCACAAGCACGTGCGAATAACAACACATTTAATGAAGATGACAAGGCCGAAACCGGTGCAAAAGCACACCATTTCCAGGAAGACGACAGCAGGTAGGAAAACAAATGATTGCATGACCATGCATCACCTAAAAAAAGGACGTCTTGTCAACCACGTGCCCACACATGCAAATTGAAGACGTCTAGATTCATTTTTCTGATAGTTGGAAAGTTTTTGACCTTAAAGAAACCTTAGAGATTTTCATCTTTGTCCCGCACCACACACTTATTAATTTAGGCACGCAAAGAAAACGTTTTGGTGCCTTATTTCTAAAAATACTTTTTCTAATTTTCTTGATGTGACAAGACTTAACAACTAGCCAAGAATAAAAACAAAAAACAAAATCATTTTGCCAAAACTAGTGTGCTTGGGTAGGGGTTTTTTAAAGATAGAAATCGAAGCTACAAAAACAATGCAATACACCATTGCACTAAAACAATAGCATGAAAGGAGCACCTAGTCTTGTGAAAACCTTTCACGTGATTGCCTCGTAACCACTATGTATCCTATAATTAGTGATTAGTGATACCAACTCTTAAATTTAGACCCCAAGGGACGCATGATGGCGGAGGAAGAAGAAGAGAATTTTAACACCGTAGTAACTCTTCCGAGAACCATTGAAAAATTACTGGACGCAAACCAAGGTGTACGAACCTAGGTGGGCAGATTGAGAAGCTAGCCAATCTGCTCCGCGATGGGCGGCATAAAGGCTAGCTAGTAATTGCTTTCTTACTCACAAACCCCAAGTGGGCATGAATCAAAATTTGATGAGTTGGCCAATCTGCCCCACGATGCACAATAGAAGGGTTAGCCCATTTTTCTTTATTAGTCGCATACCCCACAAAGAAGATTGCTTTAACCTCATAGTTATATTACCCAACGCGCAAATCAAGATTCGACCTAGGTGGACATAATTCAAAGTTTGATGAGCTAGCCAATTTGTCACATGGTGGGGGCAACAAAAGGGCTATAGCCCCATTTTGGGCAACAGAAGGGCTATAGCCCCATTTTGCCTTATTATTCACACACCCCACGAAGCATAGTTTAAAAGTCATGCAAAAATCCTTGAAGAATTATCCTGCACACACCAAGATCCGAACTCAAGTGAGCATGAATCAAAGTTTAACAAGCTAGCCAATTTGTCGCATAATGGGCGGAAGAAGGCTAGCCCATTTTTGCTTTATCACTCACACCTCACGAAGAAGATTATTTTAGTGTCATAGCAACTATGCCAAGTACCCTTGAAGGATTATGTGATGCAAAGTAAGATTCAAACCTAAATGGGAAGCAAGATCAAACTTTGATGGTCTAGCCAATTTGTCCCCCAATGAGTGGACGAAGGGCTACCCCATTTTTTGCCATATTACTTACACACCACACCCTGCGATATAAGAACACTTGAAATCACCCGTTGCAAACCAAGATTCGAACCGAGGTGGGCATAAATAAAAGTTTGACATACTAATCAAAGGGCTTAAAGAACTTTCAATGATAAATTACCAATCAAAATTTTGGTGTACTCACATTGCAATTTTGTAACTTTATGGAAAAAGTTTGGAAACTTTTATTAATAGGAATATTTTTTTTTAACAAGATGGGACATAGTAATGACACTTATGATAATAGAAGGGAATGAGAAAATGAAGTTAGGGTAGTAGGGGTTAAAATAATTATTACAAATAGGAGGTAGGAAGGCAAAGACGACTTAAGGTTAGGTAGAGGAAGCACATAGGTTAAGGTTTAATAGGGTACTTAGGGGGGTATTTGTCCTTGGGGTAAGGGAATTTGAACTTGGGGAAGCTGAATTTTGGTAACTTGAATTTAGGGAATTGGAATTTGGGGAATTTGAATTTGGGTTCCGAGTAGGCCGGGGGTTTGTAGGTGGGCGGCTTCTCAACTGGTGGCATGTAAACAGGTGGTTTCTCAACTGGTGGCTTGTAGACAGGTGGTTTCTCCATGGGCGGTTTGTAGACTGGCGGTTGTTCCATGGGTGGTTTCTCTACGGGAGGTTTGTAGACTGGTGGTTGCTCTACAGGCGATTCGTAAACTGGAGGTTTCTCAACAGGCGGCTTGTAGACTGGCGGTTGCTCAACGGGCGGCTTGTAGACTGGCGGAATCTCAACGGGTGGTTTGTAGACTGGTGGTTTCTCTACGGGCGGCTTGTAGACTGGAGGTTTCTCTACGGGCGGCTTGTAGACTGGCGGAATCTCAACGGGTGGTTTGTAGACTGGTGGTTTCTCTACAGGCGGCTTATAGACTGGCGGTGTAACTACAGGCGGTTTCTCAACGGGCGGCTTATAGACTGGCGGTATCACTACAGGCGGTTTCTCAACGGGCGGCTTATAGACTGGCGGTGTCACTACAGGGGGTTTCTCAACGGGCGGCTTATAGACTGGCGGTATCACTACAGGGGGTTTCTCAACGGGCGGCTTATAGACTGGCGGTATCACTACAGGTGGTTTCTCAACGGGCGGCTTATAGACGGGTGAGGGGACACTTGGCGAGTAATAACTAGCTTGGGCACAGAACATGCCTGCAGATTTTGGACGATAGCTGAGGGTGCCAACGCTGTAGAGGACCTTGCCACCGATGGCACCTTGGCGGGAGAATTCTGGTGAAGTTCGGCGGGGAGTAGCTGGAAGCTGGCATGACTTGCGCGGGCTTTGTCGGAGCTCGGCGGCACAGCTTATTCTGCCGGTTCCATCGAAGGCTTCAGGTGGTAACGCCGCTGCAAATCGCCCCTTCTCGTCTGTGGTGACGGCCACCTCAATTGCTTCGGCCCCCTCCTTCGATTGGGTGTCACATATCAATGAGACCTGTGCGCCTGCATGAGGTCAGTCATTTTAATACGTCAGTTTAGAGAACTACTAATCACGAAACGTAACAATTTCAAACGGAATCTACACTAGAATTCGAGGCCGCCTTTAATTAAAGAAGATGTTCTAGAATGCCTTGGAATTCTAATAAACAGCTTGTGCTCCTGATTGCAGCACGCTCGAAAGTCGAAACTGAACACTCTTGTGAGGTTTTTCTAGCCCTACGTGACAGATTGCCATGCAGATCATTCGATCAACTGCAAAGCGCTGCAGCATATGCTCTGATCCCTACCACATACTGTGTTCAAGAGAATCATTGGTGGAGAAACTATCAACACGCAGTAACTGACTTGAGAATCAAGTAGATCGTATTTCTATGTAACCACCCTCCAATCCAATAACTCTTAAAACAAAGGATACACCACGCTCTGCGCGATCAGCCTAGCTGGCAATAATCAGGGATCATTCATGACATGCAGGATCCTCTTCTAACTACACCGTGAGACGATTTAGCAATAAAGACTACATACAAACCGACATAAACGTACTAGTGATCACGTAGACAAGCTACATTGCCTTATTAGTAACAACCCATGATACGCATGCATGTGAAGATCAGACCTGATCTCTTCTACAGGCAATAAACACACACATCGACCCCCTTCGCTAGCCAAAAGCTGCTTCAGTACCTTTGAGAAGGTTGCTACTCTTGGTTATCTTATTCTGCAGGCATTGATCACAAAACACAATGCCCTCCACAGAGACACTTGAAACCTTAATACTTTGCTCTTCCGATTGAGAGGCAAAAGCTAATTGGGTCACAACAACGAAAGCCCATAAGGCTAGCAGCAGGGGGAGAGAGATCCTAGCCATACTTGGCCTCTGCTCCAACAAGGGGCTCTCTGAAGCCTTTTAATACCCAAACAATGCATGCATGTAGGTCCATGTACTGTGTAACTGGTAGCCCATTCTACAGAGATATGTATTACCTTCTTCTAAACTGTTTTTTCACATGGGTTCAATTTCACCTCACTAAAGGGATGTTCCTAACCTTGAGGATACAAACAGAACATATTAATTAGAGATACTAAAGGCATAAAGCCAACCCTCTCTCTCTGTACAGCATCGCTTGTGGACCTTTGCTTTTGCTCCCATATAATTATACGCTGGCCCAACGTCTAGCATTTGTTGATTGGCCCATCTCTCACATGGGTACCGACACATGAGAAGTTAGGTGGTTTGTGGCATTCAATGTTGGGGGTGTACATACCACAGTATCATCTCACTTCACCTCAGAAAATTCTTGCATAGCAGCGTCTTATGATCACGGATACAGTCGAGTTTTGTGGTATTAGTCATTGACTCATTTGTCATGGGGTAGGCAAAAGTTGATATGAAAGTTGTTGACGTGTTGTAATCTATCTATGCATGCATGCATAGGCACGCAATGATCGCAATTGGTTTAAGGCTACCATTTAATCGATCGAGTTAATTGAACGGTTTTTTCCATGGTAATTACACAGCAGTGGATTAACTTGACGTCTACTCATGCTGGGCGGGCCGCAGGACAACCCATAAATTGACAAAAACGAAAGAAATAAAGAAGCAAGGGTAAAAAGCTAATCAACACAACAAAGGAGTTAATTTAAGGTACAACAATGATTAGAAGGCGATTCGCTCAAC
Organism: Cibotium barometz; assembly: GCF_041138505.1. Lineage (NCBI taxonomy): Eukaryota > Viridiplantae > Streptophyta > Polypodiopsida > Cyatheales > Cibotiaceae > Cibotium > Cibotium barometz. The sequence continues at coordinate 34,692,597 of NC_141105.1, read as the reverse complement.
GTTAGCCCAGTTGGGAATTAACGAGTGGGCGCTTAGTTAATTGATTAACGAGTGGGCGCTTAGATCAGTTCAATGAGCACTATATATTGATTAAACTACCGACGGTGGCTATTATGCAAGGGAATGCTACATTCTAATGTTTTCTACAGAATTGAGACGCTTGGAATCTGGATGAAATATCGTGTCCTCCACCATCACCACAAAGCGCAAGGGCCCATCCAAGCTCTTTAAAAATATAAGATTTCTCATGTGCAGCCCTTGGTAGAAGTGTCAGAAATGCCAGCCTTGCTTCTTTGCTTGTTGTGTTGTGCACGCACATACGCAAGCAAGATTTGAATGCAAAGTTGCAAACAAAAAAGAGAGATGCGGGGAGGGTGGACTCGTGGACCCTTGGGATCCAGCCTCCAGCACCCAAGATCATCAATGCTTGTTCTCCTGTCCCCTTCTAAGCACACTTAGCACTACTCCCTTCAGTAATCACTTCATAGTCGCCTTCTTACGGCTTTGACTCTTGAGCCTTTGAGGTTGACACACCTTTGATCCTGGCTTATATAAAAGCGCCTTCTTTTTATTTACTTCCCATGAGGTAATTTGAGGACCATGATTGAGTTTTAGCACTATTAATGATATTAACTTACTAAGGGCGATCGCTTACCTTTACAAGAGCAAACACTTAGTCGCTAGGCTTTGACCTGAGGTTTAACTACAATCATATATATATATATATATATATATATATACATATACATATACAGTGGTACACATTTGTCCATTTTCACACCTTGTTGATCTCCACGTTTGATCTTATACGCACAAGAACAAATAGAAGCACTGACTCCTTGTATCATCACGTATTGAGATTACTAGGGTTGACGAATCATTGGAGAAAGCAATGACGATCCGCCATAGCTAGCTGGCAATAAGCTGAAAAGCTGCAGGCTCATCAAGGAGCCCAGGAGTAGAGGCTTTTAAAATTTTTCTCTTTTTAAAATTCACCCTGCTTTTTTTATTTATTTGGTATTATATAATCACCACGCGTTTGGACCTATTTTTAATACGGAAAAAGTTTTATGATCATTCCGTTATACAACACGCCCATGCCATCTTCAGATTTCATTCCCCGAAGGAAAACCTCTCTCTCTCTCTCTCTCTGCTGAATCCTCCAGCTCTTGCTCCTCGTACATTTCAACAAAGGTGAAGTTCAATGCAAATTCCCAAGTCATAGGAGAATAGTAGATAAATATTAGTACACTGCTACTGGAAAAAAAAAAAGCCATTTTCTTTAAAATAGCACACTGCTACGAAAAAAGAGAATAGTAAAAGTAAGCACACTGCTACGGGGAAAAATAAAATAAAATCTTTATATATATATACACACTAGTAAACTAAATACATTGCGCGTTCAAGCAAGGTTGCTTCTTTGCAAGCATCATGCCATTTTAAAAAAAATACAGCCTCTAATTTTTAGTTACCGTCAAAAATCAAAGTAAAATATGAAAATACAGGCACCATACCTAGACACGTGTATTCGTAATTCCTCGTTAAAAAATAATTAAAAAATTATCATGCCAATTGCCAAGAACATTTTCCAAATACACACTAGCTTGGTTCTAAATTAAATACACTAAAGATAGTACACTCAACGAAAAAAAAAACATTTTCCCAGCCAAGTTATTGTAATTTTGTCTCTCTTAATTAATTCTTGCACTTGTTGGTAAAAAAAAACATTTTCTAAAAATACACTAAAGGTTGGTTTTAACTTAAACACACTTTTTCCCCCTAGCACACTCTATTGTACGCATCCCCCTAGACAATATGCCTTCTCCACTAGCATGGCATTGGAGATCCTCCTTGTTTTGTGAAATTTCATGCTCTTTTCTTGTAAACAAGCACAAGCGGGGATTCGGGAAGTTTGTGAACGCTTCAAATCATGGAAGTTGGGAGCTTTGCACTATTGGTGCATGCCCAAGCTAAAAAAGGAAAGCCATATTATATTGCCCACCCAATTTGAGATAGTTTATAAACTCCTCTATGTCAAAAGCACTTTATGGTGTAACAATATCAATCTTGAGGGGAATTGTCTAAAAATATACAAGGAAGGCACTTTGGTCCGACAAATCACAACTCATTAATGTTATGTCATAGATAGTCGAAATCTTGCATGTTCAAATATTGGGCATGTATAGTGTGTAAATCCTCACTAGATTAGGCACGTGTTCAAGAAACTTCCTCTACCCCACAAATTGGGCCTCCATTATTGGGCATGCACCCTTTGACTTTTTACAACCGCTTTCTATGCAATTAGCTAGGTTCTATAAGTAGTCACATGTAGTTATATCTACTATAACTATGGCTTCATGCATCCTTGAATCATTCAACATCTCAAAATTTTCATAAATTGATTGTTCCTTGTCGTACACCAAACACATAATTCCCCATGTGCTAGGTGTACTTATCCACCTTTAGACAGGGAAGATTCTTGAATGCTCGAGTTAGCTCTAATGTCTCGAATAGCTTCATAAAATTAGTGTTCCTCCACCCAAAACATAGTGCCTCCATGTGCTAGTACATTTTCTCACTACTAAAGACTCTTGTCTACCTTTACTCATAAAAATTCTTAATCCCAACCACTACAATAATTGGGCAAATTCAAAGGTGCTTATGCAGCGCTTCAAAGAGCTTTACATAGCCTTGATAGAAGTGCTATAGTATGTAGCACTTTATGTAGCTCTACATTTATGATAGTGCTAAGAAGCATCATTAAGCACTATAGTGTAGGACTTTATGCAACTCTACAAGTATCATTGTGTTAAGAAGCGTCAATATAAAAATCAAAATTTGAACCCATTTCTAGTGCAAGGATAAGCAATCACTTATATATTAGCTCAAAGGAAAGTGAAAAGTTAGAAATTGAATCTCGAGTTGATGAGTAAATTTCTAGCTAATAGCACTGCAATCAATTAGGGACCTTAGCAATGGTCATAATGTCACTAAGAGCTTAATCTTTTAAGGTAATGAATAGTGACATACCAGACCTATCGCTACAAGACATATTTAGCATCACAAAGTGTGACATTTAGCGACATACTAAATCATTTGAAAGAAAATAAATCTAGGCCTCCATGGTTTTGGCTAAGATGTGTGAGAAAGTTTGCAGTGGGCATGATATCTTAGAAATGTAGGCCTTCATGGTTTTAGCTAAGATGTTGTGTGGGAAATTTTACATTTTGTATTGGGCATGACATCTTAGAGTTTGCAACCTTGTGGGCCTATGAGATTATGTAAGTGTGCTAACTTACTACTTCATATCATCTCAATATCCAACCACTGTGGCCATCTTATATCTTACATCAAATCAACGTCACTCATAACTCATTACTTAGCTATCTTGCACTCCAATTTCTACATTTACACAAATCAACGTCACTCATACCTCATTACTTAGCTATCTTGCACTCCAATTTCTACATTTACACAAATCCTACCAACATAACTGTATAACATTGCTAACCCATTATCCCACCACAATCATTCACCTGCACATGTCGTTGCCCCAATTTGTAAACAATGAGGCTTCATTCATGTCGACCACCCAAAATCACAATTCATGCACCAAATATTCATAATTATCATGGCATGAACATTCTAACACAAATGAACTCGAAAAAAGCCTTAAACTAAACTTGTATTAAACTTGCACCATGTACCAAGGAGTTTTGTCACGTACATGATGATCACAATTAACACTATCCCAAAATAGTACACTGCTACGAGAAAAGAGAACAGTAGATAGATAATAATACACTGCTACGGAAAAAAAACATTTTCCTAATATATACTAATAAACTAAATGCACAAAACTGCGCTTGCTTCTTTGCAAGCATCATGCCGTTAAAAAAAAAATACAGCATCTATTTTTTAGTGACCGTTAAAAAAAAAGTAAAATATGAAAATATAGGCACTATTTATACCGGACACTTCATTTCGAAGGGCGACCCAGCTATCAAAAATCATCTTTTCTCCCGAGACACATGTAATTATTATTATTATTGGAAAAAAAGTATTTTCCCAAAAAGTGGAAAACCTTCATCTAAAAATTGTGAAATTATTTATAAAGGAAAATCGTAAAATCTGAAGGTTTTTGTTCTATAGCTTCTCAAAATCTGGAGGTATTTGTACCTTCAAGTTTTAAATTTGAAGGTATTCTTCAAAATAAACAGGTGCAAACTACACTAAACTCGGGTTTTTTTCGAACACTGACGTGTATTCATAATCCCTCATTAAAAAATAATTTAAAAATTATCATGCCCATTGCCAAGAACATTTTTCGAATACACACTAGCTTGGTTTTAAATTAAATACACTAAAGATAGTACACTCAACAGAAAAAAACATTTTCTAAAATTACCCTAAAGGTTGGTTTTAAATTAAACACACTTTTTTCCCCTAGCACACTCTATCCCCCTAAAAACTCCGCCTTCTCCATGAGCTTGGCATTGCAGATCCTCTTTGCTTTGTGAAATTTGATGCTCTTTTCTTGTAACCGAGCAATCTGAATGCTTCAAATCATGGAAGTTGGGGCTTTGCACTATTGGTGCATGCCCAAGCTCTAAAAAAGGAAAGCCATATTATATTGCCCACCCAATTTGAGATTGTTTATTAACTCCTCTATGTCAAAAGTTTGACAAATCCTTATTAACAACCACCTCATAACCACTTTATGGTGTAACAATATCAATCTTGAGGAGAATAGTCTAAAAATATACAAGGCAGGCACTTTGGTCCGACAAGTCACAACTCATTAATGTTATGTCATAGATAATTGAAATCTTGCATGTTCAAATATTGGGCATCTATAGTGTGTAAATCCTCACTAGATTAGGCACGTGTTCAAGCAACTTCCTTTAGCCCACAAATTGGGCATGCATCCTTCGACTTGCAACCACCGCTTTCTATGCAATTAGCTAGGTTCTATAAGTAGTCACATGTAGTTATATCTCCTATAACTATGGCTTCATGCATCCTTGAATCATTCAACATCTCAAAAAATTTCATAAATTGATTGTTCCTTATCGTACACCAAACACATGGTTTCCCATATGCTAGGTCTACTTGTCCACCTTTAGACATGGAAGATTCTTGAATGCTCGAATTAGCTAATGTTCCTCCACCAAAAACATAGTGCCCCCATGTGCTAGTACATTTTCTCACTACTACGAAAGACTCTTGTCTACTTTTAGTCATAAAAATTTCTTAATCCTAGCCACTACGATAATTGGGCAAGTTTGGAGGTGCTTAAACAGTGCTTCAAAGGGCTTTACATAGCATTGATAGAAGCACTATAGTGTGTAGCCCTTTATGTAGCTCTATAATTATGATAGTGCTAAGAAGCATCATTATAAGCACTATAGTGTAGGACTTTATGCAACTCTTCAATTATCATAGTGTTAAGAAGCATCAATATAAAAATCAAAATTTGAACCCATTCCTAGTGCAAGGATAAGCAATCACTTATATATTAGCTCAAAGGAAAGTGAAATGTTAGAAATTGAATCTCTGGTTGATGAGTAAATTTCTAGCTAATAGCACTACAGTAAATTGGGGACCTTAGCAATGCTCATAATGTCACTAAGAGCTTAATCTTTTAAGGTAATGAATAGTGGCATACTAGACCTATCCTTATAGGACACAATTAGCATCACAAAGTGTGCTTGATTGTTGTGTATGCATGGAGTGGATGGTGTTAGTCTAGCTTCTCTTCTCCGCTCCCTTCTCTTCTCCGCTCCCTTCTCTTGTCTTCCTCTCAAGATCCCTCTTGCATGGACATTGCTCCCTTCTTCTTTGCTCATTACCTAGCTTGTGGATCTCTAGTTGGGTGACACAAGTGGTGGTGGAGTGAGCCCCTAGCGGCCTCACATAGGGGATTTAACCCTCATTAGGGTTGGCTAAATGCAAGTCTTTGAATCGACCCTTGCATGGCATCATTCTCTTCTTCTCTCCCTCTCTTATGCAAGGTAGTATGTTTTGGTTAACATCTTTGGTGTCGCTGGGGATGGGCGCCGCAATCGGGGGGATGAGCATTTAGCTTAGGGTTCTTCATACATTTCATTTACTAGAGCCATCGCATTGCCCGGTTGGAGTGAAAATCCACCGGTTTGTTGCATGTTGTATGTGTTTGTTTTCTTGTTTGTTGATTTTTTTAACTCTTACCATGGAGCAACGGAGATCAATGGAGCATGAGAAACATCGAAGTCTTCATCGAATGTGGGAGACACAAGTATATGCTTGAACTTTGCTCTTGAGATTCATGCAATTTTTTGTTTTGTTCAGCATTTGTTAAGTTTTACATAATTAGCTTAATTCTCTAATTAATCTCAATTAATTAGGTTTTCTTAGGCATTTTAGGCATCATTGGGTAGCTAGAGACTAGCTCTAGCCTCCTACAAAAAGAAAAACTTTAAAGAAAACATATGGGAAGTATCTGAATCATCAAAAATCTGAGGAGAAGAAGAGGCAAAATTTTCACTCTAGTCTGGTTTTTGAGAAGCGTATGGCCGTACCCTTCTCAGTGCCACGAACGTGGATACCCGTTCCATTCTCCAAAGCATATTTTTTGGTATCTCCAGCATTAAATTGAGCAGAGCGCATTTAAAAAGGAATAATCTACATTAATTAATCAAAAAGAGCATTAAACAAGGGGTACATCTGTACTGTCAGGGAATTTCAATGGGTGGCTATCAACACCTGCACAAAATTGAAGATCTCTCTGAATTAAAAGCATACGACCATACCATTTAAAGCGTACGCTTGTACCATCTATAGCGTATGGTTGTTCATTCCCTGAAGAGCCGCGCCCATTCCATTCCCTTGCTTGGAAGTGTACGCACATGTCATCTTTGCCATGGCTATTCCTTCTTCCCTGTCGCCACAACTGAGCGTACGCTTGTTCCTTTTGCCCTGCCATGCTCGTGCCTTCCATTTTTGCAAGCGTACGTTCGTGCCATCTAGAGCGTATGTCCGTTCATTCATCTTCCAGAAGTGTACACCCATACCCTTTCTATAGCCATGCCCGTGTCTTCCTGGAAGCGTACACCCGTGCCATCATTATCATGCCCATTACATTCCCTTGTCGGAGAAGCGTATGCTCGTGTCCTCATCTGAGCTTACGCACGTATCTTTTTGAAAGCATATGTTGTACCATTCCCAAAAAAAATCAAAAAACACACAGATAGTGAGGCTATCCCCAACCACCACAAGGGGGTCCACGACTACTATTCCGACTACTATTCCACACATTCATGAACTTATGCTCGGGAAAATTGGTGCGAAACAATCCTCTATAAACTCTCCTGACGCTCCTCGCTCATAAGATCAAACCCATCAGTGGTCAATACAGCTTGGAGCCAAACGGTATTGGTCTTTGTGAGACAGCACCAGTGAGAGTGAGGATCACCCCAGCATAGGACGAGTTACTCCTGATCTAGAGGCAGGAGGACCGGAGGCTTAGTGCACGAAAAGACCACCTGTTTGGAGCAAGACCTAATATCCCCTACCCATTCACAAATCCTTACTTCGAGACTTTGGAGTTTTATCCTGGGAGATGAGCCACATCCTAGGGAAAGAGGTATGGAAAACCAACCTAAAAAAGAACCCACGTCACCTCTAGGTCCTAGAACGGAGATAGGGTAAAGTGAAAGTAACCAACATCCACTGGTTTTTGGAGGGCTATGTTTGCCTTAGGAATGGCCAATTCATACCAAGTCCAGAGACTAGTGCTAAACCCAGAATAAGAACTAGCTTTCCAAGGGCCCGAGACATCCTATCATCAGAGAGAAAGGGCCTACCTGGCTCCGTCATATCAACCACCAGGGGCACCAATGTACCAACAATACCCACCTCGGGGAGCATACCCAGGATATCATATGGAGCCATATGAATCACAACCCAGCTTCCTCCCATGAGACAAGGACACCAAATGGTCTATTATCCACCCGGCCCAGCTCCTCCACCTATTATTCCCGCACCAGCGCCCGCTCTCCAACCATGGCAAGGCTAACCCATAAAATGTTAAGGATAGCCATGGAAATAGGGAGGGAGGTAGCTGCCAGCATTACATCCCCAACCATGGCAAGGCTAACCCGTAAAATGTTAAGGATAGCCATGGAAATAGGGAGGGAGGTAGCTGCCAGCATTACATCCCCAACACTAGCCCAGCCTGTACAAGGGACTAGACAAGAGCGAAACAAACCCGCTAACATCTCTAAACTCATCACCAAGTTCAATGGGACCGGAGACCCCATACTGCACTTAGAAATGTTTAATAAGATCTGCGAAGCATTCGGCCATGTGGATGACCAAGTCAAGGTGAGTGCCTTTGGCCTCACCCTAGATGCCAAAGATGGCCAATGGTTTAGGTCCTTGAAGATAGAAGATGAGGCCACCTTTGAAGCCTTGAAAGAGGCCTTCAAGGTTGGATACCATTAGGACATTTCGGAGGTCATTTGGAGGACCTTTTAGAGGAGAGAGAAAATAGAGCGCAACACCAATGAGAAAGAAGCAAACATAATGTTGAAAAATAGCTTAATTCATTGAAAAATTTCAATAAATAGTCACGTTCACATTCAATGAGGGTATCTTTTTTAAAAATGATCAAGTACACATTCAATGCGGGTATCTTTTTCAAATGAGGTAGAGTTACTTTATTAAATACGACTTACATCATCATTGGATAAGAAAAAGCACTTTGAAGCTAAACTTTGTAGACACTTGAGTTTATACATTTCTTCTTACGATATTTTAATGTAGAATTTGGTGCTTTTGACATCACCATTATGTCTAGAGCGGCCAAAACCCCCCCAAAACAACTTTTGAATCACTTAAATCAGACACCTAGAAAGGCAAAAACGGCCATAAGAAGGGGAGTAGAGACTCATAGCCATTTGGCATGCATAGAGGTCTCCATTTGACGCGCCAAGGCCTCTATGCATGCCAAATGGCTATGAGCCTCTTCTCCCCTTGTTTTGGTCGTTTCTACCTCTCTCCAGGTGTCCGATTTAAGTGATTCATAAGTCGTTTTGGGTATTTTGGCTGCATAGAGGTCTCCATTTGACGCGCCAAGGCCTCTATGCATGCCAAATGGCTATGAGCCTCTTCTCCCCTTGTTTTGGTCGTTTCTACCTCTCTCCAGGTGTCCGATTTAAGTGATTCATAAGTCGTTTTGGGTATTTTGGCTGCTTTGGACACAATGGTCATGTCAAAAGCACCAAATTCTACACCAAACTACCAGCAGTAAGTGAAGACTATTAGGAGAGTAACATCAAATTTTTGAAAAAGGTGCCATATGATGACGTGAGTGCTTTTTGCAAACCCAAAAAATTGAGAGCGACGTGTAGCTAGTGCACATATTTCAATACCTTGTCAGATCCAATTTTTGTAACTTGCGATAGTTTCTTGTCAAGTACACATTTAATGAGGGTATCTTTTGAACATTTTTTCTAGAGAGAGAAAATAAGAGTTTGTGAATTTCTTATAAGGCACTAGAAATGACCTCCAAAATTTCTTAATGCTCTCGTCAAGAAACCCGATGGAGTCCCAGGAGCAATTACACAATGTCAAACAAAAGGATGGGAAACCATCCGGGACTTCACTCCCGTTGTAGTGCCAGAGATAAGTTCTCTGACGAAAGAATAATTGGGAGATTTCGGCCTAGATGATGTACCGTTCCATAATTCTTTGTATGCTCTGGCCCATACCTCCTTCGAGCAATGTTGTAGGAGTGCTATGGACTTCGAGGATAACTTCAAGGGAATGCATTCTCGAGAACTTTACGAGGGTACATCTGAGGCCTCATTCAAAACAACCAACACCATATCTAAGGGAAAAATCAAGGATTCCACCTTGGGACAATAGGTCAAACAGCTGGCCATAACATTAATGCAGAAAATGATCCAACATTGGAGAACCAGCCAAGGTCGGGAGGATCAAGTTGGTCAAACCCATCTCTACTCTAAGAGGGAGCTAGTGTGGTGCACGATACTAGCACGGAGTATCCACATCTACGACCCCGTCGTCCCACCCTCTACTCCACATACTGCCAAAGATAGGGTGGTCATGAAATTACAAATTGCTATCAGAAAAGGGTAGCTCAAGCCCAAGCCTTGCCTTAAGACCTGCTAGCAAAGCCCAAGCAACAGCTGGCCTTGCCAGCACTTGCACTTTATAACGCACCTCAACCAAGCCAGGAAGTGGCCCTGAGACGAATCCTTAGGGTACCAAAGATGCCCTTACCACCCCCGGTGCTCCCACCTCAGCTCCCATTACCAGGAGTCACACTTGTTTGTCAACTAACCTTGACAAAAATTTTTGAAGAAGGGGATGAGGGAGAAGTTGTTGAAGGACCCACTTACGAGCCTCTTGAACCGAATAGTCCACCCTCCTAGGTTTAAGCCATTATGTGATGGAGGAGGGTGACTAGATGTTCCCTATATACTTAGCCACCCCTACTCCACGCGGGGACAGGACATGAATACTATGGCTAAATGACCACCCATGAAATGTTACCATTGTGCAGGTCCTCATCGAGTAGTTGAGTGTCCAATAAAGAAAGGCATGGCAAGTACCTCCATGGGTGCTTCCACACTAATTGCTTTGCGCACCCCTTTGTGCTGGGATTAGCTTCACAAGCTTTTCTTGCTGGGGGATGACCACCTCAAAAGGACATACACAGAGGTCCAAATCTAAATACCCTATATGAACAAGAGCTTGAGGACAAGCCAAGGTGACCTTCCTCAAGGGATCGCATCTGCTCCTAGAGACATTGCATGTCTCTCTTCCTTCCTCTCTTCTTAAATCTAGATCCCCATTGGCACCTTGCTTCAAGGCAGCCCAAGCTTATCGAAGGATCTAAAAGATTGGATGGAGGGATGCCTCGGAGCAAGGATGCAGGAATCCACTGAGCTAGATAGCTCTAATGAGACTGAGGAGAATGAACTCATTAAACCCCATGAGACTGAGGAGAATGAACTCATTAGACCCCATGAGATTACTGGCACTCCCACGGTTCGAGTCAACAAACTTGGACAATACTTTGAGGGTGATGAACTCATTGCAGCATTGTCAATAACCTTCAACAGCCTCCAGGTCACTGCAATCCTGGATGGGGGGTAAGAGTAAACATTGTCATCAAACAATGCTAGGAGAAATGGGGGGCCATGGATGACACAACCTTGTTGGTAAAACTTGCTGATGGAGCCACTTCTAGGCCCATTGGTCTTTCGAAGGATTTAAAAATCAAAATCCTTGGAAACCACCTTCCGCCACACCTTCGTGGGTGAAGTGAGGTGAGAGGAGGGACGAGTACACATAGTGCAACATGGCGGTGTGACAATGCTCACGAGAGGCACAGTGGAATTGCTTTTCAAGGAGTTATGGAGCTTGGAGAGCTCAAGAGTTACGATCTCAGCCATTAGAAAGATCCCCAACGACAGTTGCGCAAGTAATCTTCTTGTTGGATGTGTTTCAAAGGGGGTTTGGGTGAGCCATAACATTTTTGGCACCATTGTCGGGAAGCCATCCCTTGGCTTTTTCCACTATTTGCTCTCTAATCTACACAAACCCATTTCCCATTGCCTTGATTAATGGTTTACCATGAAAAAGATGTGGTTTTGATGGAGGTTTATGTGTGATTTTGTGAGGAATAGCTCTCTTTTTTGCTTTTGAAAGAATGATTTTTTGGCTTAAATGTATTGTTTTGTTAGTTTTAATATAGTTTTTAGTATTTGTTAAGTGTGCACATAGAGTGTGTCAGGTTCATTTTGCATCCATTGCAAACGAACAATTCAATGGATTGTAATTTTGTGATTTTTAGCTCTCTTTAGAGTTAAACATAGAACTAGAATCATTAATATTTGCTTGCTTTGTGTGTTTTTTGTTTGATTTGTATGCATTAGAGTGTTAGAAAGTATTACGGATAGCTTAATCATGTGAGAAAATCACAAAAACTTTTAAAACTCTTGAAATCGATTAATCTTTCTTAATTGATTGGTGTTTGTATTAAGGGGTGATTAATCCAATTCAAGAGACAAACAAAACGAGAAAGTGTGTTTTTTAGGGTCAAAATCGATCATGTAAGAGATCAAAATTAGTGTTCTTGAGTGTTTTAAGAGCATCTAGATGCATCAAAACACCTAATTACATCAATTGGAGAAATTTTGCTGCTCTCTTTTGCTTAATTTTATATAAAGAAAAGAGACTAAAATTAAGAGTTTAATTAATCTCTAATTATAAAATAATTTATACATTAGTTGATGCACATAGCTTAGCAATTGTGTGCCCTATCTAATGATGTGCTCAATGGTGTGAATTAATTAGTGAGTGATTAGTGGTTAATTAGAGCTCTTAATTAATCCAAAAAGAGAAAACATTAGTGGAAAGATTAATCTTTGATTAATTCTTAAGCACTTTTTTTCATAACTCACTAAGGCTAATAAGCATTGAATGAAAAGATCTCTTAGTTGGCAAATGGCCACTTTTGGAAGTCATTTATGAAAGATGTAAGGGGGTGTCATAAAAATGTTGACTTTTTATTCCCACTTACCTTTTGGGAAAGTGTCCATATCTCCCAAATTTAAAATTCAAAAAATATTCCTCCCATACAAGAAAACTCGAATTTCCCTCTAAACTCTAAAAAAAATCATGAAAAGCTCCATTTCACGACGTGAGACTCCTGACTTTCACGTCGTGAAAGTTTTCCACGCGCCAAAAAAAAAAACATCCATGAAATACCCATTTCATAGTGTGAGACTCCCTAACTTTCACGACGTGAAAGGGCCCACGTGAAAGGGCCCATGTGAAAAAAAAAATCGTGAAATACCTTTCACGCATGAGATGCATTTCACGACATGAGATACCCTCTGTTTAACGACATGAAAAAGGTCTGTTGAAGCAAAACAAAAACGTAAAAATATCCATTTCATGTCGTGAAAAGGTCGTACACTTTCATGGCATGAAAAGGTCCTACACTTTCATAGCGTGAAAGGATCCGAGGGGATTAAAAAGCCTTGTTTGGAGGCTCATATCTCCTAAACCGTGCGCCCGATGAACTCTTGCTAGTGCTCATCAGAGAGACTACATCGAGCTCTCTAACATTGGAGGGCAAAATCCATGGTTTTGGACTCCGACCAGTAGTCTCAAAACTTGACCTAAAAATCAAGGCAAAAAATGAGCATTCAAGCACTAAAAATCGCCCAAAATAGCCCAAAAAAAGATTATGCACCATTTTCGGGTTGCTTTTTGAGTGTCTAAACGACAAAATCACAAAAAAGTCAGAGAGACAAAGTTGTAGTGCTCCAAAAATACTATCTCTCTCTCATATAGAGTTTTTTCAAATTCCTTTTCGAACACATTCAAAAATAGGCGCTACAAAAAAAATCATCTTGAGACTGTGATGGAAAATAGAATTTGAGACCTCCTCTTTCATTTGGGATGCTATTAGCATGCACTTTTTCCAGAAAAGTTCACCCTAAGGGCATTCACATGCGCTTTTGAGACCACGTCTTCCATCTGAGACACCAGTGGCATGCACTTTTTTTAGAAAAATATCTCTAAGGTCGTTCACGTCGTGCACTTAGAGCCTAAGCAAATTAAGACAAGCGAACCCTCGTTCGACCCAGAGAAAGATGCATGAGGTCTCCTGAGGCTATAATGGGTTGTAAGAAAACCTAAAAAGCAAAAAAAAAAACACGTGCGCTTGCTCATTAAGGAGCAATTGGCAACATCAAGATATGATAAAACAATAGAGGGATTGCATGGGCCGACACCCAAACTAAACCCAATGGCTGAAATCTTCGAGCCATTAAGATCCATGCCCCAAATGCACCTCCCAATACCATTTGCCATGTTGACAACAAGCGTGTCATCGGGTTTTACATCCCCTAGCACATCATTTCCTATGGGATTTGGTCCCTTGCCTAGCAGCACCACAAGTCCTAAATCTTTAGAAGGGCTAGGTACCAACCCTTTGCAACCCCTAAATGCCCAAACCTTGGATATATTAACTAATCTAGGAAGGGAGTTGTCCAAGGACTAAATGAGGTCCTAACCACATTAGCACCCACACACGGCCTCAATGACTCATCCAAAAACACGACCATACAGATTTCCAAAATCATGGGCAAGTATGATGGAATGACTAATCCTATTCACAATTCATGCAAATGTTTGAATAGAGATGTGAAGCCTTTCGAAATCCAAACTATCCCGCCAAGGTACATGCGTTGAACCTTTGCTAAGTGGGAAAGGCAGTTTGGAAATCCAAACTGCCCCACCAAGGTACATGCGTTGAACCTTTGCTTAGTGGGAAAGGCTAGTCGATGGTTCGTCGCATTGATACTTGAGACGATTAAGATAAATTTCAGAACCTTGATAATATCAACGGCTTTTCAAGACAAGGTGATCAGTGAAGTGCAACAAGAGAAATCTATTTAATTAAGTGAAAACATAACGAAACCATTAGAGATTTTATCCTTCAGATAAAAATCTTAGACTCACGATGTGAGCCATGGAAGAAACTGAACGGTTCTTAGTTCAAGAGATATTTCATAATGGGCATAAAGAAAAATAGCTTACATAACTTGATCATTGTATCCAATCCTGAAACATTCCATCAATGTTGTAAAGAAGCAATACGTTTAGATGATAACATGATGGAGGGTGATCACGATATGAGATGTTCCTCATCTAATCAAAGGAAGCAATGGCTAAAGAAAAATTGATCTTGAAATTGTCATTCCCTGAATTCTACACAGCCTTGCTTCAACGCATTGAACCAAATTGTTCTCCCTCAAAACCAAAAGTCCTTAATGCCTCTCAAAGTGATGAGCGAAATTCCTTGTGTTCATTTCCATCACTACGTCCATCCCAATCCCCAATGTGCATACCTTAGAACTATCTTTCTGTATTGCATATATTACAAAACCTTTGGTCACGACATATCTCAATGTCCTAATTCACCTACAGTTACATCAATACTACAACCGTCCTTACCTCAAACAGAAATAGTCCAAAGAGTAGACACTGCTCAAGAAGCAATTAAGCAAACACTTCAATGCTTCTATTGTCATGGACTGCACAAAGTGGCAGACTGCATAGTTTGTAATACTTCTATGCCCACAGCCATTGATACTTTGTAACCCATATGTGAACGATGTGGCATAGGTCACATATTCCAAGATTGCCCAAGGTGATTTGCTTTAATGCAACCTGTCTTGCAAAATGCAACTCTTAATATCTTGAGTGTGCAAAATGGGTAATTGTCCATATGGTACCCTTGAATGTGCTTACATGCTTGCAAGCCAAGGCACGAGAAACAGTCAAAAAGAATGCAAAAGGCAATTTGCTTTAATGCAACCTGTCTTGCAAAATGCAACTCTTAATATCTTGAGTGTAAAAAGGGGTAATTGTCCATATGGTACCCTTGAATGTGCTTACACGCTTGCAAGCCAAGGCACGAGAAACAGTCAAAAAGGGGTAATTATCCATATGGTACCCTTGAATGTGCTTACACGCTTGCAAGCCAAGGCACGAGAAACAGTCAAAAAAAATGCAAAAGAACACACTTTGAAATGGATGGAAGAGCATGTTTTAAAACAGAAACCAAAAGAGGATGCAAAACCTTCTAAACCCAAGAAAAACAAGGGCCAATAAACTGTCAAATCCAAGGTTGAAATAAAGGACATGGGAAAGAAGCCTGTGGAGGACCTAATCCCAAAAGAGCCAAAAACTACACATGATGCGGAAGCATCCACCTCAAAGGCTACTCCTAAAACCACAAAAGCCACAAGTACGACACATCATACAAAAGCCCGAAAGAGTTTGTTCTCGTCACAAGAGCAAACATAATGAAAACCTGACAATCCAAGGATAGTCAAAAGATGAAACAAGTTCTAGTACGTCACTTAGGGAGGATGAAACAAGTTCTGACTCGTCACTTAGTGCACCTCCCAATATAATCAAGAAATTGAATCCGCCAAACCACCCCAAATTGAAAATCATGATCACATGACATATGCGAAACGCAAAAAGCAAGCTTGGGAGAGCATGCTAAGCATTGTTGAGTCTCATACAGGATCACCGGTAGTGATTGAATCTCATAATGTCAAACCTAAAAAAGCAACCATAATATAAAAACCAGAGGATTATCACTTTCCTTTTCAAGAGGAAGACGCACTTCCTACAAAAATGAACTCATCAAGCAAAAGAAGAGTCCTTAGAGGTGTTGAAAGATGTAATCGTGGTGTTGTGTGTATGTGGGAAAACACCCCTAGAGCAAAATGTCAAGCTGCAGATTGATGTTGGGGCTGAAATAGAGAATGTAACCAAGTATCGTCAGATGGTGGACAGCTTGATCTACCTAACTATTATGTGACCTGACTTGAGTTATGCTGTGGGGCTGATCAGTCAGTTCATGCAGAAGCCTTGCAAGCCGCATTTGGATGCAGTCAGGAGAATCATGAGATTGAGATAGGAATGCCACATGTAATATTGTATGGTGTGTGAGTGTTGACCAAAAGAGTGGAAAAGGAGTTGCCACATGGATGATGATGTGTAAAGTAGGATAAGGCTAGAGGGCCTATATCATTGTATGGTTCATTGTGATATGCAAGTGAATAGAATTAAGAGTTGAGTGTGCAATCTCTCTCTCTTTCTCATGGAGTTTTTAGTGTGGTTTAATCCACCTTGATTAGGCTTGGGCAAATTAAAGGGCCCAAGAAGACCCCATTCACTTCCTAATGTAGTGTATCTCAAAGTAGAGACACTGTTTTGTACTCTAGCCAGCGTGGCAGAGGCGACAGAGGCCGTGGTTCGTTTCGAGGTCATGGTGATACTCAAAACACCTATGGACAACAACAACAGAGTAATTGGCATGGCGTGGATTTGGCGGCTTTAGAGGCAGGGGGAGATCACCCCGTTTGGCAGAGGTGGTGGATCATGGCAGTCGAATGATCAATCCAATAGGGATAAGGACTGTCATTACTACATTAAATATGGGCACATTGAAAAGGATTGTTACAAGAAGCAGAGAGATACCAAGATCTCAAGAGCTACATAAAAAGGGACTGTAAGGATTCGTAAGTTTCCAAAAAGACCTCAGTTAAAGTTGTCAAAGGATCGAGTGTGCCATTGTACACATTGGGAACTCTTGAAAAAGCTAAGAGTCAAGAAGAGGATGAAAGTGAATGGAAAAATGAAAGCAAAATAGGAACGGAAGCTGAAACAAAAACCAAAACATCCATGGTTTCACTTGAAGATTCTATCATGGTATGGTTAGACTTCCCTATGAGCAATGATGTTAAGCGTAAACGTGCATTGATTAACCCTTGCGCTAGTCATAACATCATGATGATAGACACTTGGGTGTCACTAGGATAACCTAAAATCATCCCTAAAGACAATGTTCTTATAAAAGGTGCCAATGGACAAAACATTGAAGTTCCAGGTTTCTTTAGCTATGCTACTCAAATAATCGATGGAATGTGGAATTTAGATTCCATGTTACTCCAGATCCCCTTGAGTATGATGTCATCCTGGCTGGAACTTGGGTATATAACTCATGGTTTTCAATTGACGAATCCATGCAAAAGCAACCTATGTTAAACAATCGGTGGTGGAAATGTGGAATTTAGATTCCATGTTACCCTAGATTCCCTTGAGTATGATGTCATCCTGGGTGAAACTTGGGTATGTAACTCGTGGTATTCAATTGACGAATCCATGCAAACAGTCACCTTAAACACTCTTGCAGGCATTGTGAAATTGCTCTTATAGGAGGAAGAGACCTTGGAGAAGCTAGAACTTCTAACATATCTTAGTCAAAATATCCCAAGAGTTATGGTTGGATTTGAACTTTACAATAAAATCACCGCAGTCCAAGTACAACTTTATCCACAACGAGAACACAATCTTATAACCCTCGAGTTATGGGATTTATTAGGTCAACCAACACTAAAAGCTCATCCAGATAAAATTCCATTCACAAAAGACATCAACATGCCATGTTTGGGATACTTTAAACAAACAATGTATATTGAAACTAACCCCCTTCATGTAAGTTTTTTGTATTTATGTATATGTCTTAGAAGCATATTTGTTCTTGGGACATAATGGAATATTGCTGCCCAAGCACCACTGTGCTTTGCTCACGATAAGGTCATCTCATGATGGTCAACAACACAAAGTTGGCAATACCATACTGCAAGGGAGAGGATCCAACCCTAATGGATTTCTATGATAAATAACGTAAAAAGCTACAAGCCTCTTCCTTGAAAGCCCCTCTACACAGAGACCTATCATCTATGCAATTGACCAACCCTGACAAAGCATCTAACCCTTCAACTCCATCCTCAACAAAGGCCAATGCCAACAACTCGTAATCAAAGCTATTCCTCGAGAAGTCCCCCAAGTGCAACCATCTATCTCTAAAAAGGAACTCAAAGGCAAAGCCTTGACCTCGACAACTCCTTATCAACCAATCAAAGCTATTCCTCGAGAAGTCCCCCAAGTGCAACCATCTATCTCTAAAAAGGAACTCAAAGGCAAAGCCTTGACCTCGACAACTCCTTATCAACCAATCTCACCAAAAGAGCGGGCCACGTCTGAATAACGGAGACTTATTAGCGCATTGAGGACAAACTCACAATGCTCTTTTCACCCCTTTGGATGAGAAGCATGAGTGCAAAACCTACGTGGTAGACATAAGAACCTATTCTCTCATAAAGGACTATAGCCACAAGAACCTGTTCTCAAAAGGTGGTAACAAAAACAAAAACACACAAGGGAGTCACACAAATGGACTACCTAAAACTGGTAGAATATCACAAGAAACTCCCAACGATCTTCAATAGCCAATACTTTTTTGTTAAGCTTATAGCTTACTATTCTTTTGGCTAAGTTACTGTAACAGTTTCTCCATGAGTACATATCTATACTCATGTATTCTAGAACATTTGCACCACAGCCTCACCATCAAAAATGTTCTAGGTACATCTCTAGATGGGGAGTCCATGGTGAGCGAAAGCCTGGTCAATGATATAACCCGTCACCTGGAAATTTTCTACAAATTGCAAACCTCTCCAAACAAAAACTAGGGTCTTTATAACACATTAATCTCTAATCCTTAGTGAAGATGTCTATATTAGTCTTGCAAGTCACCATAATTCTTTCATGCCTCGCCAATAAGTGGTCACTTCAACAAGTAGAAACTCAATAAGAGTCTATTTGACTCATTTAATGTACTTCATGTATATCTGCTTCATGGAGCACTTAAATATACATAAAAGCATAAAAGGCATATGGGAAGAAGCATGCAGGATAGGTCTTACTTATGTACTTGCTTAAGACTAGTAATAGAGGTCGGACCATTTTGAAGTTTGGCCAACTTAGTGTATATAAAAACTAGTCACTTATATAAAAAGTCATTTTTGACACTAAGCAATACGCAATCATTTCCTTGCAATAGAAAACTTGTGAGCTCCCCTCCTTCTCTACTCTTGCTTGCTTGTGCTCTATTGAATCTTACATGCTTGATGGATGCTTGCTAGATAGGAATGTTTGTAGGTTTTCTATTTGTGTTAGCTTCTTCTTCCCTTGCCTTTAGTGAGAGAGAACTATACTTCCATGTGGGTAAAGAGAGCTTTCCCTTCACCCCATCATGGCCCATGTGACAATGGAGTGAGGACACAAGTTAGACAAGCTAGCGCACTCACATAGAGAAGTACGGCTCTAAGGTAAGACCTAACGACAAGCTCTTGAGTTGAACACAGTCATGAACTTAGAAAAGTTTCCGTCTGTCCTTACCGTCTAATTAGCATTATAAATCAACTGATTTTCTTCATCATCAAGTGAGCTGGTAATTAATTGGTTCTTCTTGAGTAGGAGCCGTGGAACTGTTCATTGCATCTCTTACTCAATGCAGCAATGAGAAGATTTAAAAGGCAGTGGCATCTATTGTAGCTCTTTGTTGGAGAACAGCAACAGAAGCACAATTGTTGTAGGGCAGCATAACACGAACATAACAAATATGCAACAGTTTTCTTAGCAACAAATCAAAGGAATAGCCCTGTTACAGAAGCTCTGAAGCTCTATAGCAGTGAAACGGTGCTTCATCTGAGGCACAAATGTTTTGCTTCATCAGTGTCCCAATCTGGCAAAAACATCACAGGGCATTAAATATCTACAGCTTGGAGGTGACCGAAGCAAGTGCCGCAGTAAAGAAAATCATGCCAGATTGGGCATCATAGCTCGAAGGAGGGCCTACACAGACTGTTTGCGCGTTTCTCCATCTCACTGTGTGATTTGATTTCACAGTAAGAGACCTCTGTTAGTAGATATTGTTTCACACTTCGAGTAGGTTGCTTGCACGTGTTGTATTCACACTCATGCAAGCCCATTGTGGGTTATAGGCTCTAGTGACAACAATGGCATCCACATTAAAGCAAAGTACCAAAGGAGGCAACCCTACGTTGTAGAAGCAAAAGCAAACATGAGCAAGTATAGCACCGAGGCTGAAGCCATCGACACATTGTGTATTTCACGTAAGCTTAGATAGTCTTGTCAAAGCATCTTCTATAACTCTTGGAATCTTGTGCAGAGGCCCTGTACGTGTCCTTATTGTGATGTCTAGATTCTATGTTGGTCAAGGTCAGTGGATGGATGATTGGGGACCTAGGCCAATCTATTGAGATGTATGCTCTTAGTTGGATTACTAGAGCACAGGGAGATGTTGAAAAATATGACCTTGTAATCCTAAGATTTGTATTAGAGAGGGGACGTATCTTGGTCTTAGAGTGTGTGGTTTAATTTCTTAAAGTCATTTGCATGGGTACAAATTTTGGATAAAGCCTAGAACGTGTGAAGAGGTTAAAAGGCTAGTGTGTGAAGAGCTATAGCAATTGGAAAGCATATGAAATGCAAGTAAGGCCAAATGGGTGTCGTAGACTAGCTTAGGTGCATGTGGCATCATGTGGTCAATAGGCGCATCACCAAATGCCTATATAAGATGCCTGCAAGTTCTAACAAATAATAAGCTTTGTCTTTATGCATGCTCGACCTTTTTCTAATAGTGAATTAAGCTTTAATCTCATTAATCCTTGTATAATGTCCTATACAATGTCTAGATTATTTCACTTTGACCCTAGATAGAATCACCAATTTCAAGTTATGGATCAAAATTATAAGAGTTCCTTAGTGGGGAATGTAGACCAGTCTCCCAAAGACCCAGCTACATGTTAGCCCCCATTGACTAATCATACCAATAACAACCACTAGGGATGGGTGGCATGGGACACACATGCCTTGAGGCTGTGGACCAGGCCTGCACTAGTCTCACTAGCTCGGTAGTGGCTTACCGTTATATTGGAGCTCAAGTCTATGGGTTGGGTGGCCAACCCAACTCTGTCCTCGTGATAATATTTATTGTTTACCTTAGGTAGCCTAAGACCCTTTCACAAAAACATGCAGGGAGAGGAGTCACAGAAAAAGGGTAAGAAATGCACTCTGAAATTGAACGGATGGGGTTGCTTGAAATAGATCCCATTATTGGCCGCACCTTGGTTGATATGTATGCTAGAGGCGGGTCATTTGAGAGACCACAAGAAGTTTTTAACAAGCTTCCAATCTGAAATGTAGTCTCTTGGAATGCATTGATTGTTGGATATGTTGAACAAGGGCATGGTGAAAAGTAATCAAATGCTTTAAATTACTACAGTATGAAGGTATCTCCCTAAGTATCTCTTAAAATCTTGTGGCGGCATTGGATCTTGGGACAAGGGCCAAGAATTATATGCTAAGATTGAAAAGCAAGCCTTTCTAGAAAGTAACCTTTTTGCTAGCAACACTTTGGTGGATATATATGCAAAATGTGGCTTTCTTGCAAAAGCATAGCTAGTCTTTGACAACTTCCATTTCGAGACACTGTCTCATGGAATGCAGCTACGATGGCATTTGTCCGTCATAAGCATTTTAACAAAGCATTGATGTGTTTTGATGAGATGCAGTTTGAACGTGTCTCCACAAATGCCATCACATTTATTTGCAACTTGAAAGCTTGTGGTGGCATTGAAGCTTTGGGCAAGGGTCAAGAATCACGTTCTCAGATTGAAAGACAAGGAATGCTTAGAAATGATCTTGTTGGCATTGCCTTGAATCTATCTGTGTCTTGAATTTGTCAATTTGGAGTGCAGTTATTATTACTGTAATAAGAGGACCATGAAAAGGTGGCATAGAGCTTACTGTCTAATGATTGCTGAGCTGCAAAAGTACCTAGTGGCTTTGAGCTCATCATGACATGTTGCATGGCCACATCAAGAGCTCACCATATTACCCCTTAAAAGATTCTCTCATCCACCTTTATAATGCCGCTTGAGAGAGAGAGAGAGAGAGAGAGAGAGAGAGAGAGAGAGAGAGACGACCACGACCACGACCACGACGACCCCAATGCTTGATCATTTAGCTTTTGACATAAAATAAAGGTCCTGTTTTTTGCCAACAACAATGTCAATAATATGAAAAGGTAAAAATTTCATATATAAAAGTCTAGTATCACTCTTGAAAACATGCCCAACATACTAGATTTGGCTACCCTACATGTTCATAGGGTGAAGGGAGGGCTCTCTTTGCCTAATGGATGTAAATAGATATGGTTCTTCACAATCGTTCTCTCTCACAAAAGGAAGGGGAAGAAAAAGGAAGCACCTCTAGTATGTAAAGAATAGAGCATATGGTCGTGCCGATCAACAAGCAAAGGTGGCTCTATTGCAAATTCCAAGCAATGCAATGACAAAAAGCAAGTCCGAACATGCAATTCTTACAACTTCAAGAGCCAACCACCATTTTCACCCATCTACATGCTCCAACATATGCAAGATTTTGTTGCCATATACTTAGTAGTTTGGCCATGTACCAAAACCATATCGATTCATCGAGAAGATTTCACCAACGAAGTGGGACGACTTTGAGTGCTTAGCTTTTGACCTAAAATAAGGTCCCAATTTTTGCCAACAACAACAACAATGCCAATAGGATCGAAAGGTGAAAAATCATGTGTAAAAATCATAGTATCACTCTTCAAAATATGCCCAATATAGTAGCTATGGCTACCCATAGGAGCGAATAGCTCTCATTAAGGAAGTAGCGAGACCGTCCTCACGCGACCGAGACGACGAAGCTAATGACAAAAGTGTTTCTCTGCTCAAGTCTCACAGATGAGCTTACTCATCTCTGACCCCAGCTCGAAAAACAAAAACAAAAACGAATAGCTCTCACCTCCAATGAACCATGGGGCAGCATTCATCCACGCTCACTTTTTCAGCTTGGCTCTTATCTACATGGCGCTCTAAGTTATATAGAGGTCAACCTATGTGCTCCTTACGAAATTTGAAATTCAATTACTTCATTTTATGACATTAGAAAGAACCTACTTACCAAAAAAATATTGCATGCATCAAAAATGCATGGAAATTATAATGCATGAAAAATGCAAGGTAAGTGTTTAAGCATTCTCAAGGACATGGAAATGTTTTTGGTGAACATCATCTATTCACACATGTTTAAGAAGATAGATGATGTTGCCTACGTGTTCTCTTGTTATACATTTTGACCAATCCCTTCCCTACATATACTATGTTGGTAAAAATATATCTTATATTTCCTCCTGAGATACTGATATTACATAAGTGTTTAATCCATGGCATTGCCACGAGTAAAACACTTGTCATAACTACACATGAGAGTTCGGGAAAAGATAGGTTTGACTTAGCTTGGAACTTGTTCAAATTTATGCAAAACTTGTTCAAATTTGCGGGAGGAGGAAAAAAATCCTCTTCAAAATTTTCAAGTTTTAGTAATATTTTGTAAAATTTATAGAGAAATGCCTTCTCAAAATGGTCAATTTCCTCTTCAAATTACAATGAGAAGGTTTTCAATCTGGCTCAATAAAATGTATTTCCCAAACACTGCAACAGATCATTCACATCCTTTGCCACCATCCAAGGATTTTATGTCACCTTTCACGTAAATCATCTTTAAGCTTACGAGCTTGCCTTTGAGGCATGTCTAAGCCATATTTGTTCAAGGATCCCATCAAACAAGAGCTCAAAATGAGAAATTTATATTTAACAATAATAAACAACGATTATCGACATGAAGCATGACCATATGAAGCGTTGACCATGTCATCCCTCAAAAGATGCTTTTACTCGCCCTTTCAATACCACTTTGTTGAGAGAGACAATGTGCTAGGGTACCCCAATGAGCTTGCAATCGTAATAGATGCATGCGGCTTAAGCCCACTAAATCATCTACAAGCTAATTCAAGTCTTAGAGATTCTCTAACCCTCTTATATGAGATTCTATACACGTACTTTCACAATCTCATAGACCATTTAGTCTCACAAAGTCTAGAAAAACTCTCTCTCTCTCTCCACAATCACCCTCCCTATCCTCCACACCCACTCTCTATCCATGATGATGAGGATGTCGATTCTCCATAATGAAGATGACGATGATCCATACATATCCCTTTTTCTTTCCATGATGAGATTTCATGGACACATTGTACACTTTTTGTCTCATAGCCTCGTTGGGTCTTTAGCAAGACGTAAATATTTCTTCTTTTGCATCTCTCTCTCTCTCTCCTATATGCCTCTTTCTCTCTCTTCATTGCCTCACCTTCGTCCACCTACGCCTCTTTCTCTCTCTTCGAAATTGCACCTCCTCTCTCTGCTTTCCCCACACGTCCCTTGCCCCACCTGCACCTCTTTCTAACTCTTCGTTGCCCCCTCTTCCCTTCTTATTGCCCCACCTTCACCTCCTTCTCTCTCTTCGAACCTATGCCTCCTCCTCTCTCTTCACTGCCCCCTCTTCCCTTCTCTCTCCTCTATCCAACCTGCGCCTCCTCTCTCCTCCTCTTGTTGCATATACTTACCTCCCCACCTACAGCTGGCCACCTATGGGTACCACCAGCTGAGGACCAAAATCAATACTAGAAAGGGGACCCCTTCAGAGTCCAACATGGATAGCTCACTAGAAACAAGGACTAGAGGTGAGAAGGAGAGGAAATACAGCTCGACTTGGGCGAGCACATAGAAGATCAGAAACCCCCATATCAAAACATGCCTGACCACCATGAGAGAAGTATGCAAAATGTAGGATACAAACATTGAGCACCTGCAAAAGAAACTCGGGGAGAACAAGGATAGTGATGACCTTATGCATGGGTTGCGTGCCTCCATGCAAGAGGAGATGGATAGGTGGAAGGTAGACATGCACGTACACATGGCAACTCAGCTCAACAAGATGCAAGAGGAAATGGTCCAAATGTTCGAATGCAAAAACCAACCACCATGCCTCACTAATCACGGAGTTGGAGGCCCAAGTCGCTCATTACATTGGAAAATGAGACCTTGAGGGCACGTACTCAATTCGAAGGAGGAGAAATTCAACCATCCCTCGATGATGAGTTGAATACACTTAGAGAGCAAATGAAGACCCTCCAGGAACAAGAGGAGAAGAAGGCAAACGAGGCAACCACATGGGCCGATATGATTAAGAAGACACATAAACAAGTGGAAGAAGCGACAGTTACATTGAGGTTGCCAAGAAGCAACGGAACCCACCATCATCACACCAAACATCATCAATGACACTTGAAGAGGATAAAACAAGGAAGATTAGGGCATTGAATATGAGAGTTGTGGGATAGAAGGAAGGAGCCTCGCTGAAAAAGGATGCCATAGCACTATGCAGAACGATGAAAATCTTTGAAACCCCCTTCGTCAAGGCATGGAGGGTGGACATACACCACCAAGGAACGCGCACTCATCCTCAAGTTTGTGCGGTTAGAGGCAAGGCAAGCATTCCTTACCAAAAGGCGGGCCCTAAAAGAAGAAAAGACGATCTCACACTAGCATAGGTGTGGCACACACAGGAGGAAGTGCTACACATCTTGGATGCACGGAAGGCAAGGAAATGGGCACTGTACAAAGATGAGAGGGTGATCATCACTGAGCAACGTGCCCAATGACGGTGCGAGACCTATGAGACCAAACTAGAGATTGTGGTTTGGAACTGCAATGGCGCCTTGAGGACAAATGCAGGTCTATTTGGGGAGACACTTAGAGGGAAAGACTTGGTCTTATACACAGAGACACATTAGTGCCAAGGGAGTCGGCTTCCAGAGGTGAGAGGATACAGATGGGAGTCTGTTCACCGCCCACAGCCACTCACAGCAGGGGGTACCCAAGGGTCGGGAGGGGTGGCTTTACTATACAGGGAGGAGCTTCAGCATGTGATACAGGTGGTTGGGCGGGATGAGGCTACATGGTTTTTGTGGGTGAGGATCCAGATAGAGAGGGCCTGGGACATCTACCTTGCAGTGTGCTATTTTGCACCCTCCACTTTTAAATACGCCACCCATCGAGAGTCTCCTTACCTGCCCCTTTATGATGATATTATGAAGTTTTCCAGCCCAGGGGACATCCTTCAATGCCCGTAACGCATGTGCATAGGTACCCTTCTTTGAGACAAATGATCCCATGTACCAAGAGATTAACATGGTGAGTACGGATCTGGAGCGGACATCACAAGATAGAGTAGCCCGCAAAGACTAGGGCTCTTAGCCCTTGACAGGGCTCAAAGGCTAGCCATTCATAATGGCCTAGCCACATGGCCTAGATCCAACTCCTTCACCTCCTACCCCTTCGAACATGGAGCCAGTATAGTGGACTATCTAATGGAATCCCTCACTCTAATCCCAGTCATTCCAAAGTTTACCATCTCACCACGCCCCATCAATGTTGTAGCCGACCATGCATACTTTGCCTTCTTCCTCAAATGCCAATACACCATCCAACCACGTGCTTTGCTCGAGATACCACTTCACTAGAGAGACCTCTTCCATCTATTCTGATCATGTCTACCGCATCCTCTCCGACCTTGACCCCCACATCCCACTTGATGAGCTTACCACACAACTCGCACCCTCCACACGTCCATTGCAGCCACCTTCCCGCACTCCAGAGCCACCCCTACACCAAGAGGGATTGTCCCACAGAATAGCTGGTACAACGAGGAATGTCATGACATCTGAGCCCGTCTACATCGGGAGGTGGCGCTAGGATCCACCACTCACCGATCTTTTGATGTCTCACACACGGAGGAAGAAGAGAGCCTATCTAGCCAAGCTTGAGTAGGAGCTATACTAGCTATTTCTTGGGAGTGACTGTAAGCAGGCCTCGAGGATCTTCTAGGATCATTGCCTACCGACTCCAATTACTTCACCCGGTACCTAGCACACTGTTATATACACATTATGTGTGCATATACTAGGAGGCTAACGCACATTAGGCTTGTGAGCATGGGAGCATGGGAACAAGCTCTAGTGGAGCATGGGTTAGAACTAACCTTAAGTTTTAAGGTTAGGGTCAGACATCCAAGGGTCACACATGGGAAATGGAGAGTCAAGAGTCACTTGAGGGCCCTTCTGTATAATAGGAGCATGGGGCACACTCAAGGGATGGTCTCTTGATGTTATCTTGAGGCTAGGTTATGTTATGCTCTCTTGTGTAGAGGGTCATAACCATTTCACACTATAGCTACATGCTACTAGATTGGAGTTATACCTCTTGATGGTATGGGACATCAAGGTACAGGTATGATATACTTCATTATAATTCATATGTACATCCCTTGGGCTCGGGGTGGTCGGGTGGATGAGTTTATTCATGATTTATGCATGTTTATACATAACAATTATCTAGAGAGATCTTAGGGTTTTAACACACCTATGCCACCTCTCTCTACCATGTCCATTAGCAGCCACCTCTCCCCCATCCACCCAAACCTCGTCCCCCACACTCTTTCTTCTTTCACATGAGCATGGTGAGAGATGCTATAGACAGGATGCAGACTAGGAGAGCACAGGATCATGATGGACTCTCATGCTAGGGACACGCTAGCCCCTTTACTGGTTCACATGTTTAACAGAACTCTATTTGAGGGCTTCCCTGCCAACTCGTTATCAAAAACTCTTGTACCTATCCTGAAAGCAGGTGAGCCCATGGACCCCAACAACTACAGGACTATCACGATTAGTCACACCTTGGCCAAGATTTATGATTCGATTTTGGAGCATGAGCTTAGTAGATGATCTGAGGAGCAAAGACTCAGAGCACCGAGGCAAGTAGGCTTCAGGATAGGGCACTCCACAATAGATCATCATTGAGGAGGGGAGAAGCTCACGAGCATGGGATATACTGCTGCTTTGTGGATTTCTGCAAAGCTTTTGATACTGTCCCACATGCCAAACTGATGAGGAGACTACAAGATATAGGAGTACCAACAGATATGCTTTGGGGGATCATTACACTCTATGAGTTAGTCATAGGTAGACTACGAGCTCCAAGAGGTGACTCAGAGATCATACACGACACTATCGACAGAACACCTAGCGCTTCACTCATAAGCCGCTTCCTTGGTCCTTCATCCACCATCCGGAAGCTCACCATTTAAATGTGGTCAAGACCTCGGCCGACCTTGTTACGCGAGACGTCCTCCATTGACTCTCCGTCAGCTGTTGTAACTTTATCACTTAGGTCTCCACAACCTCATTCACAAGATGGTCAAAATGCTTCCCCAGCATTCTTGACATAAAACAATCATTTAGAAACAGGTTGCATAAATACAGTTTCTAACGAACTCTCATCATTCCACATTGTTCCACATCATTTCTCGTTATTCCACATTCTTCTACATCAATTCACATTGCTTATTCCACATCCAGTCATATGTATTCCCATCGTCCTTCATCCAATCACATCATATTACATCTCATCACATCTATCCTCATCACATCACGTCACATCCATCCACATCACATCTATCCAGGTTCACATCAGGGCTGCCCCTTGTCTCTTACTCTATTTGGTCTATACATTGACGAGATCTCAAATTACATAGACAGACAGGGAGGACCAAGAGCACATTTAGCAAGAGTTGTGATACCGATCCTCTTGTATGCAGATGATATTGTTCTTATTTCTGAATCACCAGAGGGGCTACATTAACACTTGGATGCATTACGAGCCTTTTGCGAGGACCGGGACTTCATTGTGCACCTTGGAAAGACCAAGGTCATGATCTTTAACACCTCCCCACAGCAAATAGGTAGATCTACAGTACAGTTTACATACGGAGTATGTTACCTCATATGTATACCTTGGGATCACTTTTGCTGGACCTTAGTTCTCAATGTGAAAGGCCGCCAAAGCTAGATTGATGAGGGGATATGCAACCCTTGGCTCGCTAGAGAGGCAATGCTCACAGATACACTTTCAAGAGCCGAGGACGAAGCTTTGGCTATTTGATACTCTAGTTACACCTGCACTACTGTACGGTGCCCCCATCTCGGGTCCAAGCTAATACCGTAGGAGGAGACAAAGGAGAGAGCTGGCCGAGGCACATACAAAGGGGGTATATGATGGGTGAAAGCCGATGGAGAGGCCCCTAGTGGCGATGATCTCGCACATAATTAGGAGTAAGCCATCAATGCCACATGAGATTGTGCGGGCAAGGATTGGGACTGCACCGATAGTAACAGAGGCTCTATTCCAGACAATGACATACTGGCACAGGCTATGGGAGCTTCCACTAAATAGATACCCCTAGCTAGCCCTGGAGTCCTCGAGACAACAAACACTCGAGGGAGATACAAAGAGTGCTCATATGCCCAGGTAGGCACTTGGTTTGGCATGCACGACATGCAGATGGAGGCACTCCGCCCGTTCCAGTACAACATAGAGACCCCGTCATTTGCTCTCGGCCACAGAGCGAAACAAGGCTATCAAGAAGGACAATGTCAAACGGGATACTCAGAGGACATGGAGTTCACACTCTGGTATGCACAGGTAGGCACTTGGTTTGGCATGCACGACATGCAAATGGAGGCACTTCGCTCATTCCAGTACAGCATAGAGGCTCCGTCATTTGATCTCAGTCACACAGAGCGGAACAGGGCTATCAGGAAGGCCATTGTCAGACGGGATACTCAAAGGACATGGAGTTCACCTAGTCGTCTATTGGGGACAAACATGGCCTTCTACAGAGATCGCCTACTATGCCTAACGGAGGATGGTTTCATCATCTACCCATGCTACATGGACACACACCTATCTTTTGGGGTGAGATGTGCGATTGACTAGATCCGCACCTCGTCCCACCAACTGAGAGTGAAGACTACAAGATATGGGCCCAAGGCGACCGCACCAAAGGACAGGATATGCCACCTCTGTCACACAGAGCTCGAGACTGAGGATCATTACATATGCCAATGCCCTTTATGCTATGAGATTCGGGGGAGGTTCCGCTGCCTCTTCCGAGCTGGGTTCGGACCACTTTCCAAGATCATGGACTTCCCGGGTCAGAGATGCTCGAGAGCTTTTCTTCTAGAGCTCCGCAGACACATGGAGTCCTTAGTGAGATCCAGATCAACTAGATGTGCTTGCTCGAGGACCAACACAGAAAGCTCTCACCGACATCTTCCATACCAACACTCCGAGGGCCACTATACCCGGACCACATGGTAGTGCAGGAGCTCGACCGAAAGGTGTGACACTCGACAAAGCCACTGAGTTATGCATAGCTCAACACCTCAAATCCCATGGCCCTCGCCCACGGCCACACTACCACAAGAGGATCCGGGCCATCATCTCCCATCATCGCAGGACCTCCTCGCACCAGCTCAGTTTTACCACCTCGAGCACCATGTTACAACAGCCCATAGGGGCTGTATTAGGGTGATATCAGAGCTCTCTGCTCATGTACCTAGATCAGATTCTTATAGTTTTAGATTTTTGTTGTCTTTCTTTATTCCTATTTTGTACTGTACCTCATAGATATGATGTAACCTTTTGGTCTCATAGGTCATTTTGGCCTTTCAAGGTCATTAATACAATTTTCTTTCTTTCTCGGTGGTTTCTAGGCCACCCTTACACGATATAAGCAAGGCACACATGAAGTGTGCAATTGAGGACCTTGACAAGAGATTCATAATAGCATCAAGATGAAATAAGGATATTAACCTTTCCCTACACTATTTGGAATCTTCATAGACATATTGGTCAACTTCGTTCATTTTCTTAAAGAGCTCCATCTACAGTAGCAAAGATTGTGATCTATATGTTGGTTTGCTAAGATGGCATACTGTTGTCACCCTTGCAAAAGGAGATCCAACATCATTTCAATGCCTTACATAAGTTTAGGAATGGCAAAGACCGCCTTCCATACTAGCCATGGTTACTTGTACAATGAGCTTTCATGTTCAATGGAGAACTATCAGAGGCATTGAGAGCGTACACACTTGGGAGTTCCATTTGTAACCTACTTTTGGGACATAAAGTGCCACATCACAAATAGCTAGAGCAGTCAAATCAGTGGCCCACTTTTAAAAAAGGGCTTTCAAGCCCACTTTTACCTAGTACACTTATTTGTATTCCCTTATCACAAAAACCACCTCAAAAAGAGTGGAGTTCTGTAGCAAGACCGAAAATAAAGATGCTCTCAAGCCTTTTCCGCAATAAACTCTCTATCCCACGTTATCTCATCTTATCTACAGTTCGCAACACGCATGATTTTCAATAGGTTAGCCATATCTTCATCAATGCATGTAGCAGCCAAGGGTAACACTATGTGTTGATATACCAAATAGATGACATCTCACTCACTATGATTGCATGATCCCCTTTTCAAGACACACAATCACAAGCTTTCATAAGACCGTGGTAATTCGCAAGCTTTGATAAGAACATGCTTTGGCAGCGTTACTTCCACTTGATTCAACCTAAAATATGGAGTAGTTTATCTAAATGCCACTTAATCATGCTGAAAGAGGAGGGCCCTCCTCATACAAGCTATCACATGCTTTGAGAATTTCTACGGACAGCTCAGCTCCATGTCCAGAAAGGCCGCGAGGTGGATCTCACAAGAAAAACATAGCCAGCTGCAGATATGTATGACATAGGAGGTGGAGACAGAAGATCGTGCTTTACTCCGTTGCTCAGATTTAGGGCACTATCATTGTTTATTCACAAAGGTGTTTGGTCCTCAACAGAGAACCATCAACCATGAGGATCATTGATCAGTGGCCTCCGATGAGCATTGGGGTGGAGAGACACTTGCAAAAGAATACATGCCCGCAGAAAGACACCAACCCAACACCCCCACACATGCACACCAAATTCTAATCAAACACCCTTCTTTCTTTCCAGAGACTAGAAAATGTACACCGAGGGAGTCAGATGACACATGTAGGCATGACCATTCAATTAACGCTTGGATTGAGACTAAGTCAGGCCCCTAACTAAGAGACTCTTCTTTTATTATTCCTTATTGAAGAATCTTTTGAGATGTGGTCACTTGTTCTCTGTATTAAGAAGCAGGATCCCGTGTCCGCTAACTATTCACATCATACTGAATGATAGGAGGAAACATTTTCACACTAGCATTTCAAGAGCTTCCTGGCTTTCTTTTATTTCCTTCGCCCTTTGTTTCCCAGACAAGTCAAAAAAAAATGCCTCTCAGAGCCTCAGCCCCAGAAAATATACATTGCGCTTGAAGATTAAGCGAAGAACTTTTCTTTTAGAAAAAATGCTGAGGGCCTTGATTTACATACTAAACTCTCACTATTTTGCACTCATCCTCACAACTAATTGAAAAAATAGGGTGCGTGCAGCACTTCCTGCAGATCGAAGTCACCTCGATCTGGAACAGGAGGGAACTTGACATCAGGAAAACACTCTTGGAAATTCTTCAGCAACTGTTTAAAAAAATCCACCCAACAAGGATGTCAGCAACTCCATGTCAAAAAATTTGTTTTAAAACAAATTCTCCTCGATTGGTAGTCACTTATACGGAAAGACAAGAATGATAGAGAATGCTCAAAAATAATTTAGTTTATTTTGTTTGAGACTGTTGTACCTATAACCGGTTATGCGTGACAGTGTTAAAAAGTACTGCATTTTCATTTTGTTTTCAGTACAATTACCATGTTTATCTTACAAATGTAAACCTACGCTCAAAAAATATATGCATGTGCACGCACATGCACAGACCAACAAATGCACACATGCATGACTCGTGCACCGGTGATCCTCAAAGCAATGCACCAGTGATCCTCAAAGCAAGCCTTGCAAAATGAAACACCAGCAGAAAGCAGCAGTATGCCACACAAGAAAGCTCAAAATATGCCAATGAGGTGATAGCTCAAGTGGTGAAGGTGTTTGCCTTGGACCAAGAGGTCCTGGGTTCAGAACCCCCCTTGGTGCACCTACGGGCGGCTGTGGCTGTCTACTGATGGTAACTATAGGAGGATCTTGCGCCAAAGGCCAGTTGAAAAAAAAACTCAGAACACATTTTAGAAACCCTTACATTTTCTAGAATGGGTTGGTTATACAACTCCACGAACTTGTCCCGTAAAATTACATTCATCTTATCCACTTCTCCAGCATGCGTCCAAAAAGAATCATGAACACCTGCAAGCATACCTCCAGAGTCAAATAATCACAAAGAGCAGTTGCATGGTGTTACGGAAGTTATTGCAGCAGACCGCCTACCTGCAAATGTAAGTCCTGCCTTTTTGCAAGCAATGGCAGTCATCATCATGTGCGTGCTATCCAGTGAGTGAACAAAATTTGGTGGGAAAGCCGTTCTCTGCCTTTTCACCAGAACCTGAACGGACAAAAGCAATAGGTGGCAAAAATTGAGATTCGTTTGTTGACTATTTCCACCTAAAAATATACAATATCAGAAAACAGGAGTCCATTAGCTGTTTTAATGCTTCTTTACAACTCTTGGGGAAGTGCTTCTGCAGTTAAGGGATCACAATTCTTGAGGAACTGCAATTAAGGGACTGAAGGCCTCCAAGCAAAGGGGGGACAGCCAGCAGAACCAAGATGGCAAGAACAGACAGCCAAGACCTATTCTAGTTAAGGAGCCTGGATTGCATCTCTCACCAAGCAACAGATCGCAGCAGGAAAAGTTTCTCTTGTGACTCCACCTAGGTACAGAAGGATCCAGTGAGGCTTCATGAGAAGGCCAAAAAGAAGCTCACTACCAGCACCCACCACCCAACTGGCCCCATAATCCCAACTCCCTAGTTCTCACCCCTTCTAGCACAACCAATGTTATCTAGATAATTAAGTCTTGCTGTATCTTCGTTGCTTTGGGCTGGCATGACACACTGCTGTGCCAAGGGCACCTTCTCCTGGCATATAGTCTCCATCTTGGTCAAAGTGGATGCTTCAAAGGACATTATTCAGGACACCTTCGTGGAAAGGTTCAAGCTACCCCTAAGGTAGAATCGCTGCTAATTTGCGAATGCACTCTTTGTATCCCGCAAAAACACACCTTCAAAGTGGTTCCATTGGAGCAGGTCAACCTCATCTCTCACATCCTTCTCACCTTCAAACTATTATCACTGCTTTAAAGCTCTTTCTTCCCCCATAAGCATAGCCAGGCTTTCGATGACGATTACACGCAAAATTTGGAGATCAAGGTTGCAATTATCATCTCGATGCAGCACATGTGATTGACAAGGAGTGTGTACATGTACTAGATACCTCTATAGACACGCCTCATACCATAAGGATCACCATTGATGAGATGAGAGTATTGCCCTGTCCTCTTCGAATTTCGGTATCGAGAGCCAAGGACATCTGCCCCAGTCTATTGTCAGGAACTAGGACTACGCGTCTCTTTTTGGCAAGTTCTCTTCCATTATGGATAGTATGCAAAATTTCTTTTCACCTATGATCCTCAAACCAATGGGCAAATCAAACCTGCTTGCTGAAATTTTATGTTTCCAAGCAAAAATCAACATGGGATAAGCTCTTCAAGGGAAAGCTCCTTTTCAGATGGTCAGTCCCCCTTCAGAATGACAGACTCCCAGGTGTTTTTTTTTTGGACTTGGGTGGGTGGACGGGGCCACTTTTTTTAGCTGGTCGGGTGTAGAAATGGGTTGGATGCCTGGAGGGAAATCAGAGTCCATGTGTGTGAACACCTCTTAAAGGTGAATGTGTGCAAGTGTGTGTGAATAACCTCTTATAGCTGTTTTGTGTGAGAATGTGAAAACCAGTGATGTCATAGACCTAGCCATGTGTCATTGCCCCATTAATGTGATGTGCCTAAAAAGCATGTACTTGGTGTAAGCTTGGATGAATGAATCAACAGCATCATTGAGTCATGCAAATCTGTGTCTCTCTCTCTCTACACATCATGGCAATCTTCCATCCCCCATAGCTTAATATCATTGCATGTGCTTTGCCGCTAATATGGTATTAGAGCCAGCGTCATCATCTGCTTCCGTCTTGTGTATACAAGCTGCAAGGCATAAACCGATGAGCCAAGCTGTCATGACCGCCGAATTGTTTCTTTTTGGGACATTCACAACCCACTGTTGCCACATCTACTTGTGAGGCTGAGTACAGGGCAGCCTTGTTGGCCTCCAAGGAAGGTGATACTATTCTCGTAAGTAATGACAACACTAAACGCATTCATGGGCACGAAAGCCCAGAAGACCTCAGCATCAGCAACTAAACTTAAAAATCAAGATGCTGGCTGAACTAGCACTACTATTCACAAGGCATAAAAATGGCATTGATTCATCTTCTTCCCACCAACATGAAGTTAGGATTCCATTAGCTTTGGCTTCTTGTGAACTCCCTAATAAAGGCCCCCTCTAGATTGATTAGCTTCAAAATCAATAATGTTACACATGTCTCATCACACAGAGATCCCGCACGGAGTTCAGGCCATAGACCACTTTATGGATTGAACCTCAATCAGTAAAGGAAATAGACTCAAAACTACTCTAACAGACTCCATACCCTCGTGTCGTTTGAATGAATTAAAGTGAGATTTTGAAGGGACGTTTTAACCTGCAAAACAGTGTTCCCATTAGCATTCAATTATTTCATTGTATATCAAACCTGTACGAGAAAATGGGTGAGTGAGCAGAAAAAATACCATGATTTTGTGGGGCTTCCTATAGGGCTGCACAACTGGGAGACCCAAGGGTGTTTTCCACTTCACTGGCTGATTATGAGATGCAATTACCTGTTCATGCAAAGAAACTGTGCTTAATTAACCGAGTTGACGTAATAATTTGCTCATCTTAATATTTGCATGAGTGGAGAATGGATGGAGACCAATGACCTTGGCACAATCACCCAGCCAACCCATGATGACCCTTGCCGCTTTAAACATCTCACCAAGAGCTGCTAATGTTGTCTGCATGTTTACACATGCACACAATCTCCAAAATTACTTCCGAAATGCTATGAAGTGGTCAATAATCTTGAGCCAAGTGCGGCCAAAAGCTTACGAACCTTGGCAGCATAGCAGGAAACATTAAAAGCCTGATTATCATCTACCATGGTGTGCCTTTCTTGTAGCCTGTTCATAATTTGATCACGTGCCCCAATATATGTAACTCCATAAACTGAGGTCATGACAGTCTGCTTCACAAGCTTCCTATCAACCTTGAAAAAAAGCATCAGAGTTCTTAAAACCTTATTGGCACATTAGGTCGGTACTGCCTCCAATGCTAATCACAGGAAAACCCACCTGTGAATGCAACACCCTGGCCAGTGCACTTGAGGTTTCATTCAGAAAATCCTTTTCAAGCGATCCCTTAACCCTGCCAGTTTACATCATTTAATCACCCCATAATTCTTTTTCTGAAGCTAGTCATCAAGAATCCTTATGCACAAACTAGTTATTTAAACCACGTTTGCAAGAACTAAACAACATAAAACCTTGAGTAAAGTCACGTGCTTGCCAAAAATACTTGCTACCAAGTTTTAAGATAACCTACAGAGAAGACAAGAACAGACTTATAACATCGGTTTTGAGATACAATGTACTCAAAAAACTCTCCCTGAAATACTATGTACTCAAAAAACTATCCCTCCCTCTCTCATAGATCCATTAGGTCTTTAGTACACATCAATGCTATCTTTCTTTCTTACTTTCTCTTCAACCCCAAACAATTTTAGTGACAAGTTTTAGACAAAGGCAAGACACCATAAGGGATTTTCCACTCTAGGTGAATGGCAATATGCCATGTTACTATATGACCTCAGGATCAAAGCTGTAAGGTCTATAGGGTATGCCCAAGAAATCATGCAACACTGAACCGAGGCTTCTTGCTCAACTCCCAACCATAAAGTCACTCCGGACTCACCCCCAAGCTAGAGACAATGGACAGAACTCCCCCACAGCAAGACCTCGCGTCCCATACCACCACGCCACACCCTACACGTGTCATCACAGCGAGCACTCTCGATGGGTCATGCGCTATGAGTCAGACTGATCATAATAACAAGTGAGCCAAAGTTATACTTATATAGGCCATTGGGCTCCAGTGTATCATTAGTAGCTAATAACCATATAACTTATAATTACTATGCCTCCACTTATAAGCCCCCTCTTGTGCACAGCGATGTGTGTGGCCCTATGCGGACACCATTGATTGGGAATCATGTATACTTTGTAAAATTTATTGATGACCACTCCACAGTTTCTTGGGTGTATCCCAAGAAAGTAAAATCTGATGTATTTGCATGTTTTCAGAGTAGGTAGTGTATAATCGAGTCTCTCTTTTCACTGGATCGTGACTGTCTCGGAGTTGTTTCTCTGTCCCTTTGTGAGAGGAAGGGTTTGACAGTTCACAGGGTGGAAACAAGGCAAGATTGTGGACTGATTTGGAAGAGTTTGTGGACTGTTTTCATGGCTGAGTTTGTGGCTGTGTGCATGGTTCAGTCAGATGCATATTCAAGGCCTCATGGATGCACTGACTTAGCATATTAGAGGAGATAACAGTGTGGTGTTCTTGGGACACAAAGCTGTGTTTAACCTCTATGCTAAGAGGTCCAGAGGATTGGCAAATTGGACATGCAAACATACGAGCCATGAATGGCCATGTTGTAATCATTTAAGCTTTTCTATTGAAATTGAATAAAGAAATACCGAAAGGGGCACCAAGCTTTGGGGCCAACAGGTGTCGTTCTCTTTCATGTGTTGGAGCACTCTAGCTCCTATTTATTTGTTTTATTGGTTGGACTACAATTGGATTGGGTGACTGCTAGTCTACCGCACTTTGATTTCTACCAGAGGCCGGTTTCACTTGGAGTCTTATGACTTGCCTGATTTCATTGTGGTTGGTGTTCCACGGCTAGAGTTGGAGGATGGGGAGCATTTACCCTTTACTAGGAAAGAACAAGAGACTCAGGCACAGTTATTGGATCGTGTCAATGCCCGTGTGCATTCTTTCAACTTCCTTAATTGCACACACCATGTGATTAATCATATCAAACACATGACGCTGGCCCGAGGGATTCGGTGCTTCCCTATATAACAAGGTATCACTGATGAAGCGGATTTCCTTGGAAGTGCAGATGCAAGTGATGAATCCTGCAAAGTCGTCGACGATGCGAGAGCGCATAAACAAACTCTAGGCTCTTCGGTAGGAGGTTCTTCAGGCTGGGAAGGAGAAATCTTCAGAGGATATGGCCAATGCAAGCTTCGAAAAACATTCTATGGTCTCACACAAGCTCCCCGAGCTTGGTATAAGAAGATACATACTTATTTGACCATCCAAGGATTTTCGAATCGTCCAACAGAGAGCATCCTCCACGTGAAAGAGGATCATGGCACTTTGATCATGCTCATTCTATATGTGGATGACATGTTGTTAACTGGGAATGATGAAGAAAAGATTTCAGCCTTCAAAGCTGAATTGCAAACCTCATTTGAGATGACAGATTTGGGGATGGTGTATTACTATTGGAACATACAATTTGTGCACACAGATGTTGGGATATATGTGCAGCAATCAAACTACATTCAGAAGTTGTTGCATAAGTTTGGGTTTCAGGATTGTAAGCCCATCTTTACCAGGGCTCAAATTGAGCATGTATGATGTTGGAGAGCCTTTTGATATAAATGTTTGCAGCGAAGCAGTAGGCTGCCCCATATACTTATGCAACACACGCCCGGATATTCACTTTGGTGTTTCCCAATGTAGCAAATTTATGCACAGCCCAGGTACAAAGCATTGGCAAGCAATGAAGTGAACCTTCCGTTATCTTCAAGCCACCCTGGATATTGTGTTGGTATATCCCAAGGGAGGCAGCTTGCAATTACATGCTTACAGTGATTAAGATTAGGCTGGTGATTATGACACATGACAATCCACCAATGGGAATTGTTTCTTTTTGGGGAATTCATGCATATCATGGTCGAGCAAAAAACAACCCACTGTTGCCAAATCCACTTGTGAGCCTGAGTACAAGGCAGCCTTTACAGCCACAGTAGATTGTGCATGGCTGAGGAGATTAATGGTTGATCTTCGTGAATGTCAACAGACACCCACTACAATACTCACTGACAGTCAGAGTGCTATAGCCGTGGCACAAGACCCAGTGTTTCATGCACACACTTAGCACATCAAGATTCATTATCATCATATCAAGGAGAGGATACATGCAAGGGAGATCACATTATCTTACCGCTCTACACAAGATAATGTTGCGGATATGTTCACAAAGGCAGATAATGTTGCCTTATTAGTTGCATTTAGTGGACATTGCATTAGCAGCGTGCTTGGACAATTGCAGTTTGTACAAACTCGATGGGACAAATTACCGATTGTGGACATACATGATGAGGCACTTGCTAGTTGCCAGGGGCCTATGGTCTTTGGTTACAAGTGGTATTTTGACAGTGGTACTAGCAAGCACATTACGCCACAGCGCCACTTGTTTACTTCATTGGAAGATGGACCCAAGGGAAGTATTGTTACATGTGCCAACAACTCGTTTTAACCAATCAAAGGAGTTGTGAAGATTGTGCTCACAGCTGCCAATGGTTGGATGATCACGCTCTCCAATGCATTGTATTTGCCATGAATCAAAAAGAATCTCCTATCAGTTCCAGCCATTATTGGGTCCGTCCTTATAGATGACAGATATGATTGCAGTGATGGAGATCATATTGTTGCCTCTGAGACTTTATGTCATGATTTTTACAAGCTTGATGTATATGAGAGCCCACATAACGCACTTGCAATTACTACCACATCCAGCATGACAACTTTGGTAGTCTACTTCGCCTTCAAAGGCATAATATGGTTTCCGCTTTGCCTCCACTTGCAACACCCGTCAAACATGTATGTCGAGGTTGCATATTGGGCAAAATGCATCGGATGGTACCGCAAGGGCTGTCCAAATATTACAGCTTATACATAGTAATGTATGTGGTTTGATGAGGACACCATCTATTGGAGGATGCCTCTATTTTGTTACATTCATTGATAATCTTTCCAGATTCAGCTGGGTCTATGCTATGAAGCAAAAGTCAAAGGTGTTTGTGTGTTTCAAGCACTTTCAGCACATGGCTGAAAATATGTCAGGGTGCAAAGTGCAAACTCTACGTACATATAGAGGAGGGGAGTACATGTCCAACGAATTTAATGTATACTTGTCTAAGGGGAGCATTCAACACCATTGTACCGTGCCATATACACCTCAGCAGAATGGTGTATTGGAAAGAGAGAATAGATCTCTTATGGAGATGGCATGATGTATGGTTAAAGGCCAGAATTCGCCTCACAGGCTTTGGATGGAAGCTGTTGTATGTGCAGCATATGTGCTTAACATGTGTCCAACAAAAGCCTTGCAGACTATCACTCCTTACGAAGCTTGGCATGATAGAAAGCCATCAGTGGATCATATGTGCGTCTTTGGTTGCTTGGCTTATGCCGAATCTCATCACAAGATGTGTGCCATCTTTCCCTCATGACTGCTTCACAACGTGTGTGTGTGTGTGTGTGTGTGCTACAATTGTTACTACCCTAATACAAGTAACATGGGAGGCTCTCCCAAAGAGGATGGACTACAACTTTGTGGCATGATGGGGATAGAGGGGACATCATTCACAGATGTTTGGAGTGTGGACATGAAAGATACCACCATGTTCACACCCCAATCCATATTTGACTGGATGTCAAAGCCACCCAAAAAAACCTCGGCTCAGCATCCTAGAGTATGACCATTACCACAAGTCTACCTAACTTGGCATCCCGTCTTGGGTTAAGTCAACACCCAACAAGATTGCCTACCACCTGCCACTCCTAGTGGCTATCCGAATAACACCACGGGTTCATGGTAAAACTTGGTATCCTACTGAAAAAATACACCAAAATATCATGTGACATTGGGGATATGGTTCTATGGTCTTAAGGCCTTAACTGGCATAAGGTTTATGGATATGACCACACCTCCACGACAACCATAGTTTGTGTGGAAGGGATCTTAGGTTGCACTCCATTCTAGGCAATGGGTGCCCTTTTTGAGACAACTTTTAGATTAGGTGGATGTGATTATTTCTTAATTACTTTTTAATTACTTTTCTACCAAGCCTATAAATAGGCTACCATCCAATGAATATTTACGAGTCTTTCTCCAATCTCTACATTGTCATTATGTTGAGCTCTTGATTAATCATGTGTTTAACCCTAATCACTCATCTTCATTCATCATGCTTAATCCTCTTGATCAGGATCTTGCTTGAGCAAGCATGAAATCCAACCAAAACCCTAATCTTAAGCCTTGTGAGTTTTCTTATCCTCAATCTTTGACCAATCCAACACTTGGGCGTTCTTCACAACTCGAGGGTGCATCACCCTATAGCTTCAATGACAAAAAATGCAAATCATGAAGGCACGCTCGAGGCCGAGTAGGAGCCGACGAGGCTCTGATACCATGAAAGAGCGCGATTGCGGAGCACCACACGAGCAAAGGCACAGCACGCAGAAGACCGCCATCAACCAGTCGGGTGCCCCCCACCCGAACATCCCATGAGACCACCAATAAAGGTGGGGGATGAGGGGAGACCAAGGCCATTTTGCCCTATATAGAGGGGTTAATTTGACCCCAATCCACTATGTGAGATAACAGACTGCCACATGGTAGCATGAGAAGCGGAGGGCAAGAATCCATTCCAACACCCAGAAGAGATGGATATTGAGGATCTCTTCATAGTTGTTGAGGAGGCTGGGTCTCCACTCTCCAGAATGCCACCACCCCATAAGCCTCAATATCTCAAGTCGAACAGGCCATACCTTAGTTAGCCACTACTTACTTGTATGCAACTGATGATGTTAGTTTTAGGTTCTTTTTCATTAATGTTATAGACCAGGATCATTGTACCCATGGATACTTTGTAACATATTTTTGTCTCATAGACCCTAGTGGTCTTTTTAAAGACGTTGATATAATTTTCTTTCTTTACTTTCTTTCCCCCGCTTCTCTTCAAGCAATATTCTCCCGCACTTCTCTTCACACGACACCCTCCCGCCCACTGCCTCCTGCTGCCCACACTTCTCTCTGATATACTATGTGCCCTTATCTACTTTATTCTCTCTATCTCTTGCCAGCCAACTTCTTCCCGGCCCAAGCAAAAGATATTGGCATAGTGGACCCCACAAGGTTCACCACAGGATACCTCAGCTCAGCCCCGTGGGCCGTCCCTATGCTATGAGACGTGAGTTGAGAGCATTAAAACTATTCTCCATCCACTGTTGATGCCCTCTGACAATGAAGGATATAGTCATATCCGGATCCAAAGGAACCTGAGTTGTTTCCATTGAAGCCGATGCCGTGGACGTCGGGATAGGAGTGTAGGATTGGTTTGATCCACCATGGCAAAAGAAGTGAAAGATTAAACAAAAGATAATTAGGGTCGATGGGAAGGGTCATGGCAAAGCAAAGGTCGTCGGTACAGAGAGGGAAAACGGAAAATTGTGTGACGCACCTCCTCACGAGAGCACCTGCTGGAGGAGATAGGAAAAAGAGCAAAAAACTGCTGCAGCTCGTTTTTTATGAAGGAAAAGCGAGCATCAGGCTTTTTATCCCCAAAAAAAAAAACTCGTAGATTTTTTTAAGCCTTACCCCTGCTTTTTTTGGGGTGGGGTTGGGGACACCTGAATCATGCTTTTTTCTTTAAAAATGTCGTGCCGCCCTTTTTTTCTCAGAGTGCACCTACGCAGCACCCCACCCCAGCCCCTTGGAGGGTCACCCACTTCTGCGCAAGCCCCTCCGCCTCTTCTGTGCGAACCCACCCCTGCCTGCGATCGCCTCACCCCCTGCGCATACAGATCTACTGTGCATGCTGGCCCACGGCCAC
Organism: Cibotium barometz; assembly: GCF_041138505.1. NCBI lineage: Eukaryota > Viridiplantae > Streptophyta > Polypodiopsida > Cyatheales > Cibotiaceae > Cibotium > Cibotium barometz. Next base: position 34,649,310 of record NC_141105.1, on the reverse strand, counting down.
CTCCTGTCCACGCACTGCTGGCCTGTGCGCCCTCTGCTGCAGCCCTGAGTGCCAACTGCCTAAGCAGCTTAGGCCACCTCTAAGCACCATGACGAGCTGACACCTGAGCGCACAGCAACAGCAGTAGCTCTTTGGCCGGTATCGGGCCTAGCCAGAAGGGCTGGCTTGGGCTGACTTAACCGCCTTGGCTGGCCATACCCGATCAAGATCAGAAGTCCGAGGTTCTCTTAGCAATGGAGTGATTTTTCCTCTTTCCATGACACACATTGACACCTAGAATCTCCTACACCCGATTTCCAAAGCTCTGATACCACTGTAAGGTATACACACGACCTTGCCCAAGAAATCATGCAACACAGAACCACATAGGAGTGAGGCTTAAGGCTCACCTCCCAATAGTGTAAGGACACACGACCTTGCCCAAGAAACATGCAACACGGAACCACATAGGAAGGAGGCTTTAGGCTCACCTCCCAACCATAGTCACTCCGGACTCACCCCCGACCTGGAGGCCATCCTCGCTACATCCTCAGCAGAGCTCCCCCATAGTAAGACTTGGTGTCCCATACCACCAGGCCACACCCTACGAGTGTTATCGCGGTGAGCACTCCCGATGGGCCATGTGCTATGGGTCAAACTCAATGATCATAATAACAACTTAGCCTGGGTTATACTTATATAGGCCATTGGGCTCTATAACTCGCCTCAATGCTATCTTTAGGTAGTAACCCTATAACTTATAACTATGCCTCGACTTATAAGCCCCAAACATGGACACACTCCAGCTGAGCTCTAAAGTATTGAAATGGGCTGGAATGCAACCCCAATGTGACTGTGAGCCAAATTCAACCATGCAATCATAGAGGGCTTTGCACCAGATTGGCGACAAATTGGGTCAAGTCCATATTTAAAGGGGGTGATCACAACCAGTTTACTAATTGGATCAAGAATCGCTGGACTCTCTACCACCAGTTTCGGAGCTGCAACTGGGCAGAAACTAGGAACAAGAGAGCTCAGGAGCATGCAGGCTTTTGACTCTTTCTCACAGCACTACAGATCACATTGGGATTATGAGAGTATTTATGGAAGAAAGTTGACTAATTGGAGAAGGGCTGCTTTGTTGCTTTGTTGACTTTAAGAAAGTCTTTGACATACTACCTCAAAAAGCGTATGAAATAGAATAGAAAGCAACAGGCCTATAAAGCCACAAGTATGTGACGTTTTATCAGAAAGACATAAACTGAAAACACCATAAGGGCTGTCCAACCCTTAACTTAGTAACATTAGAGTAAAACATGGTTGCCCCCTCTCCTTGGGTTTTGCATTGATGAGCTAGAAACCCTGATCATGAATTCTGCAAGGGAAGAAGGCCTATGAAAGTGATTATGGAGAAAGTTGAAAGGGCTGCCAGTACCTCAAAAAAGCTTATGGGATAGCATAGAAAGCAGCATGTTTATAAAGCCACAGTTACGTGCCATTATCAGAAAGTAAAATACAACTGAAAACACCGGAAGGGCTGTCAACCCATTTTATTAGCAACATTGGAATAGAACAAGGTTGCCCCTTTCCACAACTCTGTTAGGGTTTGCATTGATAAGCTAGACACATTGATCATGCATTCTGCAAGGGAAGAATACATAAATGGACCCTACTTTGGACAACATACACTTCTCTTACTGCTGTACACAGACAATATGGTGTTTTTTGCTCATAGCCCTGATGATCTTCAAACAGTTTTGCCAAAATATTGAGTTATCAGTGAATGTGGAAAAAACAAAAATGATGCTAGCCAAATGCGCACAGCCCACGGGGATGCAACATATCAAGTATCTTGAACTAGAAATTGAAGTGGTCACAAAATTCGAATACTTACACATTATAATTCCAGCAAGCCATCAATAGTCTCAATAGTCTTAATATTGGGAGAGCATCAGGACAAGTGCAACCTCAATTGCAAGTGTCCATTCCTTCACCAACCAGATGCGCAACCGCTCTGATTAGCCCTAGATCTCACCATCTTAAGAGTAGGGATATAACATTAGTATAAAAAAAATTAAAGGGCAGTTAGTTTAGGCTGTAAACCCCTGAGGGGTGTTATGGCATACATAACTACAGAAAATGGTACGCTCACGCCTTATCTGCAGTGAGCCCTCTTTACCCAATGCAATGCATCATTTCAGTTGGTTACATACATTCAACGGATTCATCACATAGGAGAGAGATTGGAGAGCTGAGAAAGGCTACCATGGATGATGACCCTTGTCCTCGTCTGTGCAATTAGCTGCCCATGGTAACAGAATAATGGTATGTATGGACCCATGGACTCTTTATGGATGACAACCCATGGGCTTTTTATGGATGCATTGCCGCCTTTCCAATATTCATAATCACAAGCGACCATTTAATCAAACAAGAGCTAAACAGTTATCAGATATGACCTTTGGCAGCTTTACATCCATAGGACTTGGATTCAATGTGGCATGCTCTCATCCACAATGAGTCTATACAGAATCCACGCTAACAGAGGAAAGGTATATTGAAATGCCAAGGGATTGCATTGAGGATTTCTATAAGGCAGCTCCGTGTTTCATCACATTGGTTGCATACAGAGACGCTGAGAAATGGATCTCACAAGGGAGCGTAGGAAGCTTCAGATAAAGCATGAAGCCCACTTAAAGCCATAGCCATGGCAATTTCTTTTTTTGGTTTTTTTTCCCTCAGGCGAGCTGGTGGTCGGTGTCTCCTTTTGTTTATTTGTGATCTCCTTTGAGATGCAGATGTGGCTTCATGAATCCTGGGGCTGCAGAATACTGCAAGTCTCCGAGATGCCCTCAATCCGAGATCTGATTGGGGCGACCCTGTGGGCTGGTGTCATTTGGCTCCTTCAATCTATCCACATTAACAATTGCCTAGAAAGAAAGAAGTAAGGAGTAGCTGGGTGCTGTCTGCTCATGCACAGAATGCTTTTTCAAGAGTTTCTCCCTATGCCTATGAAGTGCCACACATCATAGTAATGGGAAGAAACAGCCATTTCCTAGACAAAAGTTGTGGAAACTCCGTTTCTTAAAAGAGCCATTTCATTTCCGTTCCCCGTTTCCTGATCCCACTTGAGAATTTTCCCATAATTTTTCCCAATTTTCTTTCTTATCTCTCTTTGATTATGATCTTTCTCAAGTTTCTTCTCTATTTCTCTCAATTTTCATCATTTCTATTTACATCTACTATAAAATGTTCGAGGCATGCCGTTTCCTGGTGGTTTCCATTTCCTGGTTTCATCAAGCCGTTTCCGTTGCAGAGACATCATATGTTCCCATTGCATGCAACTATGCCACACATCTCTTGTTCTTATACATGATGATTCTCTTTGTAGAACCAAACTTCTCCTTGAATACGCTTATTCTCCTGTTATGGTGAACACTGGAGTAAAGCACGTCTCCGCAATATTGACTCACCTCATGTGTACTATATACCATGACCATTTTGGAAAAAAAAAGGGGGCTTACAGAGCCCCCTTCTTGTCTGCACTAGTGAGAGCCCCTTTCTTTTTTCCAAAATGGCCATGGCTATGACCATTGTGGGTATGAAGGCTTCATGCCTGAGGCCTCTTAAATGGGCTTGAGATAATGAAGATGGAAGGGTTGGGTGTGGGCTGTGTGATGAAGCCTTCATGATGTGATATTGGCCCTCATGCCATGGCCATTTTGGGAAAAAAAAAAGTGTAAAAGTGTGAGCCCCACTTTCCTCAACCCCCCGCCCACCCCCCGGCCCCGGCCCCCCACGGCCCCCCGCGGCCCCCCCCTCCCACCAAAAAAAAAAGATCAGGATCACTGATGTATTCTGTGGACACATGAAGGATTCCAATTGATGCACATCATTGCCCATCTTAGACCAAGCAGAAAGAGTAGGTATGAGCTATCAAATGCAAATAACACATCAGCACCAAACGCAACATGGAAAGACAAATCTTAATGGAAGTCTGGCAGCAGTTTACAGTGGACACTCTTACCGGACAGCAATATCGGTGTACACATCAGCAGGTTTCTCTTGAGCAGTCAGATTAACTGATTCTGCTCCTAGCTGGAAAGAGAAAAACAGGAAACAATCTTGACTCAAGGAATCATAGCTGGACATGCCACAGCAAAACCTCCAAACAAGGTTGGAAAGACCATCAAAAAATAGCTTTGTTTACTCACAACGTCCCTTCCAAGTGCAGCATAATGTTGCAAGCCATTGCAAGAGCCATCCTGTGGCAGTAAACACATTGTTACACACCAAAACGTATGAAAATATATTCTCAAGGTAACACATTGCAAGAGCCATCCTATAACAGTAATTTTTACACACAAAAATATATTCTCAAGATAACAACTATATGCAAGAGGAGCCTGAAATTCACAAAGCTTTGCCCACTTGACAATGAAGTTATGAACCCTCTGCCTTCCCCAAGAAGAGTAACAATCCGATACAACATAGAAAGAATTGCAGAGGAGTGGGGGGTTGTGCAAGTTGCAACCCACCTGAAACAAATGTCTGCAGCTAGCCAAAACAGTTTATAGAAAATTCAAAAGAAAGGGCAACCTGGTGCACTGGCAAGTGTGAGATGAACTTTTCCGGGTTTGAAGATGACATTGCACTCGACACTTCCATGCAAGTGGCCAGACATTGAAAAGGATCTTCTGCTGCAAGCCACCATCGACCACCCTCTAGAGGCCTCCTAGCCGAGTCTAAAATGTTATCCATATTCTCTTCCACAAAGGCAATGCGACCATCAAAAGAAAGCTTGTCCACACCATTTCCATACACGTTTGCCAAATGAATCTTCAACCAACGAAGTCCTGTGCGCCTTAAAGAACGACCTTCTGCAAACTCTAACAATCCTCGACACATGTCAGAGCCAAGGTGGTTCAAATGGGGATGCATAGGATATGCCCGCCCACGAAAATCTATGTTATGTGGGTAGTAGAAACATTCCTCGTTCTTCATTTGTCGAGCTACCTGGTTTCAGTGACAAGGAAAATGTTGCAAAACTCTCCCTCTCTCTCTCTCTCTCTCTCTCTCTCTCTCTCTCTCTCTCTCTTGATAGAATGTGCAGCAGAAGAAGGGAAAGTGGAAACACAGGAGAGAGAGAGAGAGAGAGAGAGAGAGAGAGAGAGAGAGAGAGGAAACACAGGTGAGAACCTGCTCTCAATATCATCACCAAAAGGAATACATGTCCCAAGCAAGAGGGAAGAACCTCGTAAGTGAGGGACTGCAGCTATACAAGCTAGACAAGCAATGCTAAGCAGTGAAATATCAGGGAGGCATACCGGCTATATATACCTCTACATGAAGGCAGCCGACTGGAGCTAAAATACCTACACGACTGGGAAAATACCCAAGACTCCATAAAATGGGAAAAAATATGGGAAAATATGTGAGGGGTGACCAGCCCCTCAGACTAACATGGTCAGCCCTAGAGGCTAAAATAGGACACCAAATAGGAAGCTAGCAAGTAGGGGATGATGTCTAACAGCCCCTCTCAGCACCGAATGCTCAGCAAACTCCAAGAAGCTAGAGACGCCGTCCTCGATCAAAGATGAAAGACTGCAGAAACAGGTACCAAGAAAGCTCCACAAGGAATCTCCTCAACAACTCAGCTACAAAAGCAATAGAACAAGCTGCCAGGTACACCGCTCCTTTGGAAGAAAACAACCATATAGGCTACGACGTGCTGCTCCATTCCAAACCCAAGTGTAAAAACACTCCCCGACGTCGAATGTCGTGTATCCAGCCTGGAGAAGGTATGAAAAACCTCATAAAACCAACCAAGATCAAATCCTGTATATAACCAATCTTGGGAGAAGCAAGTTGCTCCTCACTAGAACCCTCAAAAGAAAGAGTCAATCTGCTCCAACTCTGCACCAAGAGTAGCCAAATGCTGTACAAAAGCATCCTCTGAAAAGGTCGTCATCGCAAGATGTAAAGACTCTGTAGAAAAGATGGGGTCCATCTACTCAAACTCCATAACATGAGTTGCCCAATGCTGTACATAAGTACACACCACTAAGATGGGCATCACAAGATAAAAGGACTCCACATCCCCCTCTGAAAAAAGATATCGTCAGACTGATATAAGCCCAACCTGATTGTGATTCAAATCCAAAAAAATCTAAAAGTACCACTGTGCCCCAGGCACGGTTAGTAACCACAGATCCAAAGCATCCCACTAGGTCCAAAAAACCATCCTCCAAAACAACAAACCTGCAGAACTAGCAAGGGAAGGGACATCCTCAGAAGCATCACAAAGAGATGTAGAGATAGACTCCTCACAATGAGGAAGCGAAACAGGAATATAAACTGTAGTGATAACGAAGTCCTCAAAAGCATCACAGATAGCAGAAGACTGTTCCAGAAGTAGAACCAGATTCCAAGAATCAGCAATTAAAAAATGATCCATGTGAAAGGATCACACCGCAAGGACAAAGCACCCTCCTTGTTCTGCAAATACTGCAAAGAACACAAGCTCGGGAAAAATAAACTCTGCTAAGGATGTCACCACTTCTCTAGCAGACGTCTGGAATGATGTCATGATTGAATACACGTGGAAGGGCTCCATGGAAGGATTGGTATCCTGGTGTGAGTTCCTGGCATGATTTATGAACTCATGGAAGGGTGGTAACCCTGGTGAGTGACTCTGGACTCATGGAAGGGTGGTTACCCTGGTGAGTACTTTTTGGTCTTGTGTGGACGGCATAGTAGCAACAGAATGGGAACGGGAACGGAACGAAAGCACCACCAGGGGAACGGGAACGGGAAAAAGGGGGAACGGGAACGAGGGGGAACGGAAACACTAATTCCTAGAAATGACGATAAATCTTAACATACAATGCTCATTTATATAACCAAATCAGAGACACACTAAAGTCTAGTGCACCACAATTTGCATGGCTAGATACTAACACTGAATAGATCCCACAAGTCAAAATAAATTAGCCCACATCATCCATGACATAAGTGACAAAAAGCACAAAATGTGGCCCACATGGCACAACCTAGATAAAAGAAACAATCCAAGTCCAAAGTCCAAGCCTCGACTATCATCTATGTCATCCAAGAAAGCCATATCATCAAGACCAACATCTACAGCATCCAAATCTTCAATCCCATCCTGACCAAGATCTGCAAGTCCATGTGTCTCCTCATCATCCGAGGACTCCTCATCAAGCAATATAAACTTCTCTGGTTTGGGAGAAGCCATATCACCAAGCAAGCACAAATTAGCACTTACAAAAATCAAGTCATTGACTTGTTTTGTCCCAAATTTGTTCCTCTTCTTGGATGCAACATGGCCGAACACACTCCATAGTTGCTCAATCGGAGAGGAGCTTGCACCTTGAGACAAGATCCTTACTGCCAATGATTGAAGCTGTGGTGTACGAGCCCCATAATCCTCCCACCATAAAGCAGCCCCTATCTTAAACCTCTCTCTCTGTGCATCAGCCAATCCAAACCTTCCCAACTTGCTGCAATAAAATCTAAGTTGGTCTTTCACCAACCTTCGTTTATCTGCATCACGAACCTGCCTAGAAAGCACTGTCTCCCAACCATCCATCACCTCATCATCGGCCTCTTATCCACATCCTTGGAACTCGGGATCCAAGATATACGCAGCAGCATGCATAGGAGAATGATAACCATTCCATCGTGCTTCACGTAATTCTCAAGCCTCTGCATATTTCTCATCAGACAAGCCCATTTCCCCTATTTTCTCAATCATTCGGTCAGCTCCCTCATAAACCTTGCCAATGCATGGCTCCCGTCCATCTGCAATCCGCATCAAGCGCATGATCGGCTTCATCATAGCATTGATAGTGTTGACTTCATCCCAAAATGTGAAGTCTTGTATGGTTCTTGCAACCTCTATGCCGGCTCTTGACCGAGAAAGAGCCCATCCCATCCACTCATTGCATACAACCAATTGCTTCAAAGGCAATTGCACTTTGGATAACCTCTTCATCATGAGAAAGTTATAACCAAAGCGTGTCTCTGAGTACTTCAAGAGATCCTTTTTGGGCGATCTCTTGCAGAATTCATTCAAAATAAACTGATGGTTTTGAATGAAGCTTATTATCTCCTTGCCTTTTTGAATGTGTGGATCAACCCATGGCAAGCTGCCAACATCCTTCAATAAGTTGCTCAAACAATGAGCAAAGCATGGACTAAATGTGATATGCGGATACCTGTCTTTAAGCTTAAGACCAGCTGCTCTATTTGTTGCCTCACCATCAGCTAAGAACTGAATAACATTCTCTGGTCCAACTTTCTCAATACCTTCGGCCCACTCTTCCACAAGCTGATCTGCAGTTTTTCCAGTCCCAGAAGCATCATGTGAGGAAATGAATTGCATTCTTCCTCGAGAATAAGCAACCATGCCATGAATGGACCTTTTTCAAGTGTCACTCCAACCATCTGCAATAAGTGACACACCATTCTTTGCCCAACTTTCATGCACAGACTCTAAAGCACATTCAATTGCAGCTTTCTCCTTTTGCAACAAGGTGGTGCGTAGTGTCTCATACGAAGGAGGCTTGTATGTTGGGCCATACTGTGCAATCTCCTGGACCATTTCAATGAAATATGGAGACCTGGCAACATTGAATGCTACATGATCATGATAAAAGAACCTTGCAACAACTGCATCTACCCTCTCTTTCTTGCGGGGATCCCAAGCTGCTCCCAAGGTTTGCTGCTTGCCGGAACTTGCACCCATAGACTGCGAATCTTGGGAAAATGCAAAGCTCCCAAGTCCTCCATACTGTTGTCCATCTCCCAAGTGTACATCTTCCCCATGTCTACTGAAGTAAGATGCATCAATTGCCGGTTTCTTTCGTGCACATGCTTTCTCCTCTTCACTTGGGTACTTTGCCAAAAGCTCTCTACGCATTTCAGGTGTTGTCCCTGGGCATTTGTTCACTTGTGCTTTTTCATTGTTTACATGGCATAGATGTGCTCTCACACGGTTTGCTCCTCCAGACTTCTCTTTGTTACATTGCTTGCATTTCCATCGTGTTGCACCTCCCTTAGATGAATACCTTTCTAGCCTTTCAACCTCGTCCCACCAAGTAGCATTCGAAGCCGATCGCTTTGAACCCGAGTAAGCCATGATTTTTGCAAATTCGGGCAAAAAGTTGAATAGACTTTCAAAGTTAACCATTACAGAGAAATGAGTCCTTTTTTTTTCTTTTGTTTAATGGGGAGAGACTGTGCAATCCGGATTGTGACATAGGTAATTTTTAAAACACCAAAAGTTCAAACAAAGAAAGAGAGAAGAAAGAGAAAAGCTTGTTGCCTTGCCTTCTAAAGATGTAAACTGTTGAACTTGAGTCTTGATCACTCGGGCCCAGGCAGATTGCACTGTTGCTGCTTGCAGGTTGGTACCAGGCACAGTGTTGAGAACTTGAGTGTACTACTGTAGTCTGTTGTGGACTCGTACTATGTAGTATGTAGACTGTAGTAGAATGTAGCCACTAGTGTGTACACTCAGCACTGTAGTATGTACACGGCAAGGGCTGGGGGCCTGGACTCTGGAGGCTGGGGCGACTGTAGTGACTGGTACAGAACAGTACGGGCAGGCAGAACAGTACGGGCAAGGCCTGCAGGCGACAGCAGTACAGCCTACACGGCGACGACCACGGCCCACAGGTGACGCGCAGGCTGTAGGTGACTAACGTCGGGCAGGCTGCAGGTCGACCGACGGCGACTACAGTACGGGCATGAACTTCGGAAAAGCGACGGGCGAAAGGCGTACGGGTGTCGGGCTTCTAATTTTTTTAAAAAAAATCCACGTCATCGTTCCCACGTGGGGGAGCGGCAGCCCAGCGTTCCATCTCCCGTTCCACCAACGTTCCACGTACGTTTCACCACCTCAACGTTCCTCATCCCGTTTCCATCGTTCCCTTCGTTCAGGCCATGGGGGAACGCGTTCCACCATTCCCAAGGGGGGGAAACAGGGTTCCCCTACTACTATGGTGGACGGCGCCTGCGAACGGGCTAGTTGGATGTACAAGATGTAAGTTGGGAGATTTCATCCACTATGTTTGTGCACCAGCATATGTATGTGAGTTGCACATGCATGGATGACTTGTTTTTGATGCCTGGACATTGCTTGGTATTTTGCCTGTGAATGTCCACGGGCACCGGGGACGCCTGGACAACCCGTGGATACGCGTGTGCACACCTGTTTGGGACTCATATGGTTTCCTTATGTGTTTTGCAGGTGGTAAGTGTGCACACTTAACCCAATTTATTCATTATTTCATGCTACTGAGGTTTATTGGGTGCAGGGTTCACATTCACTTAAAGTGTGGGCGGACACACTTATAATTTTATAGGTGAGTTCACATCAAGCTAGACTATTTGTAATGAACCAAGGCCAATTATGAGAGAAGGGCACCCGGGCACTCCCAAATAGCTCCACGAGTTGCAATTCTGGGTGTGAGAGGGCCAAAGTGGGCAAGCCCTGACTTGTAGAGCACTCATCTGAAAAACGTGGGCTGTTAGGAGCTGTTTGGACAGGAAAAAACAGCAAGTTTACTCATTTGCATGAGCTACAAGTGGAGTACATGCCAAGAGCAAGAGTCCCAGGGTTGGCTGGCTGCTCTCTCTCTCTCTCTCTCTCTCTCTCTCTCTCTACAAGGCTGGCCGACTGCATCTACAGGGCTGCAGGCTGTTAAATTTGTTTCCAAAAGCTGGCGCATGGCTATTGGGACTGTTTTTGTGCTACTCTGTTGAGAACAGGGCTTGGATGGAGTGAACAGAACCTCAACAAGAGCTGGCCGACTGTTATAAGGGCCATTATTGGCTGTTTTTACAGGTCTGCAAGAGGTTTCTCGCGACGAAACTTGAGCAAACATGTCCCTAGACAGGTACCAGGCTTGGGGATGTGATCTAGTGGAACCTGTGGGTGGCCAGTGAGCCAAAACCATGGCTGGTTACTGTTTTGCAGGTTTGGGACGCACGCTAAGGGCAGGCAGATTGGCAAGCTAGAGTGTGATATGTTGTGGGCGGACATGTGCTTTTTGGTCCGCTATTGATAGCATGTGCCTTTTGGGCATTCCTTCCCTATTTATTGGGGGGAGGGGTACCAGTTGGGCACACAACAACAGATGGAGCACAGGAGTGCAGAGCGCGTAGAGCGGGAGCACTATCGCACAGGAGGTCGTCGTCCTTGGGGGACATCCCGGGTGGTAGAGGACACCAGATGAGGACGATGTCAGGGCACTCATGAGGGCATGACGCTCTAGCTTGTTGCTCAGTGGGGACGGCCAAGATTTTGAGCCTCGCTCACGGCTGTCATGGTTGGGTGGCGAGTATGCCTACACCCAAATATGTTTCTTCTACTTTGCCTTCTAGGGTTAGGGTTTGTTGCTTTGTCTTGGTTTTCATGGCTTGTATCGCAGGTTTCCTTCTCAAATAGATCTCGGGTATTCGCAGTTGTATCAGAGCTAGAGTGTGATATGTTGTGGGCGTACATGTGCTTTGTATGGGACGTTGGTCAAGGTTGTGCTTTTTTGTGTACACAAATATTGTCTAATCCCTGGACCGAGTTATGGTCACCAGTCTCGTTTGGAGTTCTTCCTTTCGAGAAGTTGTTTCAGTCTGTGGCACATGGTCAGCCATTGGCATTTATTGTTTCTAATAGATCGCGACAAAACCACAAACTAGTGGTTGTAGTAATCGTAGCACGGGTATGGGTTGTATCCTGGTGGTATAGGACACCATGATCCATTGCATGTTACAAGGCTATGCCAGATCGTCAAGACTTCATTCGGACACTGCGCCTACAAACACAAGGCTATCTCAACATATTTGAGGGATAGATACTTTACTTTTGATACAGACAGTTATGATAGATGCTAGCTTGTGTCATTACCAGGTCTGTTGGAACAGTTGTTCCTTTCATGTCCAAGGTACTCATAGACTTTCCGAGGTTTGTTTGGGAAGTTAGACTTCCGAGGTGACGAAGTACATATTGATGATCTTTTCTAGAAGATCGGTTCTTCTCTTGTTTGGGAAGAGACTACTGTTGTGTTCCACTTGGTTCAGGCTTCAATAGTAGGTTCTGGGTTTTCCCAGTTTTGTGGTTTTTTCCAGACCAGATTTATAGAGGACATCAAGATGAAAGCATGGTAGTCAAATGGAAGATACTTTGGTTTCAGGATAACTCTCTAGGATAGCGGTTGCTTATCTCTAGTACTCATAGCATTGTCAGCTTTGAGTTACCCAAATGATCCATTTGCTCCGGATTAGGCTTTTGTGACTAGGAATTGACGCTCATGTCATATTACTTGAGTAGGTTGATCTCTTAGTCGGATTGTCCTTAAGACTATTTGTTTCAACCAATAGAGAGTGTTTCTCTAGTGTTGCGAGTGTGACAACTTCTCCTTGAGTTCTTTTTCTTGAGCTCAAGAGTGGGCTCTTTTGAGGAACGGGAGTACGTCATGTGCACGGTAGGGGCAGGCAGATTGGCGAGGTAAGAGTGTGATATGTTGTGGGCGGACATGTGCTTTTTGGTCCGCTATTGATAGCATGTGCCTTTTGGGCGTTCCTTCCCTATTTATTGAGGGAGGGGTACTAGTTGGGCACACACCGACAGATGGAGCACAAGAGTGCAGAGCGCGTGGAGCGAGAGCACCATTGCACAGGAGGCCGTCGTCCTTGGGGGACATCCCCGGGTGGTAGAGGAAACCAGATGATGACGATGTCAGGGCACTCACGAGGGCATGACGCTCTAGCTCGTGGCTCGGTGGGGACAGCCAAGATTTTGAGCCTCACTCACGGCTGTCATGGTTGGGTGGCGAGTATGCCTGCACCCAGATATGTTTCTTCCGCTTTGCCTTCTAGGGTTAGGGTTTGTTGTTTTGTCTTGCTTTTCATGGCTTGTATTGCAGGTTTCCTTCTGAGAGAGAGATCTCGGGTATTTGACAGCAAATGCAATAACTGTCGGGAACCGGGTCACTACATTAATGAATGCAGCAAGAAAAGGCTTGCAAAAGAAAAAGAGAAGAAAGACTCACGCAAGTCTGTGGCCGATGTGTCAGCACCTAGTGCTCAAAAGAAGGAAACAGCTAACTATGCTCAAGACAACTGGGCATTCTAGGTTCAATGTAGCTATGATCCTTCTTTACATGATGCATGCTTATCGGTAGCAAAATCTCATGTATGGTACTTTAACAATGGTGCTAGCAAGCACATTACGTCACAGTGCCATTTATTTGCCTCATTGGGAGATCCACCAAAGGGGGTACTGTTACATGTGCTAACAACTCCTCTTATGATGTCAAAGGAGTTGGGAAGATTGTGCTCATTGCTGCCAATGGTGGGACAATCACACTCTCAAATGTATTGTACATGCCAAGGATCAAGAAGAATCTCCCATCAATCTCGACCATCACTCGGCCCGGCCTAGTTGTCCGTTTTGTTGATGACAGATGCACTGTACATGATTGCAATGATGGAGATATCATAGTTGCCGACACTGTATGCCATGGTCTCTATAGGCTTGATGTATATGAAAAAGCTCCACATGATGCACTTGCAATTGCTGTCACATCCAGGATGACAGATGCTCAGCCATGGCATGCTCTGTTTGGTCACCTAAACTTTGGTAGTCTCCTATGCCTTCAAAGGCATGACATGGTTTCAGCTTTGCCACCACTTCATGCACCCGTCAAGCATGTCTGTGAGGGTTGCATATTGGGCAAAATGCATCATGCATCGTTCCCCAAAGATTGTTCAAACTTCAATGAGGACTGCCGAAAAATTGCAGCTTATACATAGTGATGTATGTATACCTAGATGAATCCAAGAACATGTCCAAATTCACCTTTTAGGAACATGCGTGTGTTATACTCATGGTAGTCAACCCACAAGACTATATAACTATCAACTCCATTATGCATAGTATGGACTATTTTCTACGACATCCCCACTAATGTCATCAGTGCCCAATAGTGATGTATGTGGTCGATGCAGACACCATCTATTGAAGGATGCCTCTACTTTGTCATGTTCATTGATGACTTTTCCACGTTCAGTTGGGTCTATGCTTTGAAGGCAAAATCAAAGGTGTTTATGTGCTTTAGGAATTTTCAGCATATGGCTGAAAATGTGACAAGTTGCAAAGTGCAAACCCTTCATACAAATAGAGGGGGCAAGTACATGTCGAGAGAGTTGAATACATACTTGTCAGAAAGGGGCATTCAGCACCAATGCATTGTGCCTTATACACCACAACAAAATGGCGTATCAGAGAGGGAGAAGGTACCATGCCTCATAATTATTGATATGACGACGAATGTCGCATCACACATGCACGCCTTTTGCGTGAGTTAGCTACCGGCCAAATCCGGAAGCCTGAAGCTGAAAGGACTAACCGGTACCTTTCTTGCTGCCCGCAAGAAACCAGCACATTGTCGTAAACACCACGAGGACTTATACCAACTCTTCCTGAGCAGGAATTCTGACGAGGCTTGGCGAGAGATCCGGGAACACCACTTACCCACCCCATCAAAGACCCACACATCTGGCACTCATGCACACGCATTATACCCACCAAACCCCCACCCCCCCTCCCACATCCAGCTCACGCACATCCCACCACATCCATCTTCTTCACAGGAGACATGGTGGTGAAGGCTATACGCAAGCTTCAAAATGGCCGATCACACGATCACAAAGGGGCCTATGGCTAAGCACCTCTCCTATGCACGCGAGACCCTGGCACCCCCTCCTCGCCCATATGTTTAATAAGGCCCTCTCAGAGCGCTTTCCCCCTACCTAGTCATCACACATTATTGTGCCTATCCATCAGACAGGAGATCCCACGGATCCTCATAACTACAGAACCATCATGATCGGCCATATCTTGGCAAAGCTCTATGGATCTATACTTGGGTCTGAGCTCAGCACACTCGCAGAGAGAGAGAGGGATAGAGGGCACCAGGGGCACCCAGGGTTGAAGAGGACCTTCTCCATGCTGGATCACATATTCACGCCTCGGGCTATCATCACGCAGGGCAAGGCAAATGGACGCCGACTACTCTACTGCTTTGTGGACTTCCACAAAGCTTTTGATACAATGCCTCGGGTCCGTCTCCCACAACGCTTATAGCATCTTGGGGTCTCGTCTTACATGATATGGACTATCATTGCCTTATATGAGTCAGTTATTGGCAAGGTGAGATGCCTACGAGGACTATCTGAGCCTTGAGGAGGTCTCTAGCACATTGGAGTGAAACAAGGATGCCCACTATCTCTGACCCTCTTTGGACTTCACATAGATGAGATCTCAGACTTCATTGACAAAACCGGAGGCAGGGGTTGACAAAACCGGAGGCAGAGGAGCTTTTCTAGGAAGTATTCTTGTTTCCATCCTTTTATATGCTGACAATATTGTGCTCACTGCAGATTTTGGAAGGGGCTACACAAGCACACGGATACTTTACAAGACTTTTGCGCAGAGAGGGGGCCAAGGTTGATGTGTAATTACTGTACGTTGTGTATATGTACGTACTGTACGGTGTTCCGTACAGTAAAATTTTTTATGTACGTAAAAATACGTACCATTGGCAAACAATAGGACATTCAACACCTTTCTACATTTAAGGTACATAAAACATTCAAGAATCAAAATAAACCACTTTGCATGTACTAATTTCAAAACACACATCATATACTTGACACAATGGCACATTGTATATCTGTCAAGACAAGATAGACGTAGAAAGGGTCATACTAGAGCATACAAATAACAAATGTCTGCCTTGGTGCATGCATCTCTCCATCATCCTCCACATAGTCCTGCTGCTCATGCATGGTACGAGCCCTCTTCCTACTACCAGAGGGCTGCTCCTCCTGAACCTGTGAAGAACCACCCAAGTCTCCCAAGAGTGCATCATGGAGAGCATCCTGTGTCTGTTGACTACCTTTCACCTTTTTCCCCTGCACCCATTGCTGGAAAATTCTCAGCAATCAACTTATCCCTAATGTCCTTTGGTACTGCCTTGCACCCTGCACAGTTATTGGTTGTGCCAATGCCTGTCAAGTGCATAACGACGCGAGAAATGGTACTGGTGAGCTGAAAGTTGCAATACTTGCATTGCCATCGTCACGTGCCAGATCCACCTTGCCCTGGCGTGTTGACAATGCGGATGACATTGGTGTGCTCTTGCCAATACGGGTTAGTTGGCTTAGGCATGATGGCTCTTGAGACTTTTGTCTGCACCTGCCAAGTGCGCAGCACATATGCAAAGGACCCAGGAATAACTTATAAGCGGCAAGCCAGAGGTCTTGCGTGACGCAGAGAAAGAGATAAGACTCAAGAGGGAGAGAAAGAGAGAGAGAGGAAGATGCTCAGTTTACCTACAGACACGCCAAAGTTCCAACGCTGTGCAAATGTTTTCGCCTGGTCTTTTTCGATAATTTTCTGCTCTCTGTAACGCACGCTCTCTGCAATAAGTGTATACAATACAATGTACATTAATCAAAGGCCTAGTATGTACCCAAAGGCCAGGCGGGCGCCCAATCAAACAACGCACGACGATTTTCAGCCCCAAAAAAACCTCACGTACGGATCCGTACAGTACAGCCGTACGGTACGGATCGGATCCGTGCGTACGTATATGTCAACCTTGGAGGGGGCTCTTAGTCAACCTTGGGAAAACCAAGGTTATGGTATTCCACACGTCCTACCCAGTTGCACGCCGTACAAAGATCACTTTCATGGGTAGCAAGGTTGAGGTGGTGCACTCATGTCTATCTTGAAGGTACCTTCACTAGTCCACGCGTCTCTATGAGACAGGCAACAAAGGATAGACTCACTAGAGGATATGTAGCTCTAGCCTTATTGGAGAGGTAGTGTTTCCAGGCACATTTTCTAGAGCCAAGGATGAAGGGTTGGCTTTTTAATACCCTAGCCACCCCGACTGTATGCAGCTCCCTTCTCGGCACCAAATTTATCCTCGGCAAATTGGCACCGCATAGAGCGTCCTCAGATTATGATGCTATCACTGATGATACGCAAAAAGCCATCTGTTCCCCACCAAATCATCCAGGCAAAGTTTGTTGCGACTCCTATGTTGATGGAGGCCCTATTCCAGACAATCACTTATATACAAAGAGTGAGGGAGATGGAGCCACTTCGACTCCCCCGACTTGCACTACAATCATCACAGGCTACAGCGGATAGCAGCCAAAGGAGAGCATTCATCTTGGTATGGCACAGTGTTTAAGCACATGGATTAAAGATGGACCTGCTCCCTCCATTTCAGTATGATCCAGATTCCCCATACATTAGGCTTACACATGAGGACAGGTACCAGGTGATCCGATACGATCTATTGGGACTATACACACGTAACACATGGATCACACCAGTAGGCCCATTGCCTACCAAGATGCAGTACTACAGAGATCATTTCCTGAGACTCACAACAAATGGTTTCATATAGAGACCAAGTTATCTCGATTGTTGGGGTAAAGGCATTATGCCCACCCTTATAGTGTGTACAAGCCCATAAGTTATAGTACATAGTACACTTAGTACTTTTAATGTACTAAGTGCACTATGTGTACTAGTGCAATATACATGTGTGATAGGGGAGTCACACACTCATATCATGAGTTGACTTATCCCCACAACTCTCTCTCTCTCTCCCCCTTGTTTCTCTGTGTATGTCTCCCACATGAACTCTAACCCTAACTCTCTCCCATTCAACTGGTATCAGAGCAGGGGTGTCCACAGGCATTTTGACGCCAACTGCGAGGGCCACCGTTTTCTTCTCTGTAGCTGATTTTCTTCAGAAACGCCCTGCCATTTTGAGGAAAGCGTGGCTCTCTCTCTCTGCAACTTACGCAAGCTGCAGCTGAAGCAGGTCGACTAAGTGTTGACGTGGCAGAGCTATGCGTAGCACACCACAGGCGATGCACCAGTCATCGCAGCAGCCAGGCGGGCACGTAAGCCACTAGGCAGGCGAAGGCAATCTCGAGCGACTGGTGGCGTTGGTCGACTACGTGTCAGTGCTGAGCAGCCAGGCGCCTACAGCAGCAGCAGCAACCATCGCAGCGCACAGCAGGTTGGCGGAAAGAGAAGGTGGCGAAGGCACACAACGCGTGTAGCGCAAGCCACTGAAGGAGGCGGCGAAGGCTACAACGCCTACGTGGTGGTGGTCCGCGTTAGTAGGCGAAGACTGCAACGTCGGGCGGCGCTCAGCTCCACATCAGGCGACACGCCTACGTGGTGGTGGTCAGGCTCAGTCACAAGGCGTCAACAACAGGCAGGCGCAGAAGCATCAACTCCACGTCACCTGCTGAGGAGAGCTACGCTGCCCAGCCATCCGTACATCAGCTACAGCTGCAGGAGCATCAGCATCAGCATCAATAGCAGCACCAAATTCATCAACCCTTTTTTTGCAACAAAAAATCAGAAATTACAAGGTATTCTGCTTCAATTTTTTTTTGGGACTTGCAATTGAGCAGGTACAATCATCAATTGAGCAAGTACAGGTGCCGAATTGCTCAATTTCTGAGCAAAATTGGGTGACATTGGTCACAATCAGGATCAATTTGCAGGAAATTGGATTTCGAAATTTGGGGCTTTTGATGTAATTGTGCAATTAAGCAGTCATACATGCTGTATGATGTGAAAAATCGCACATTCGGGCAAAATTGCAGCAAATTGCAGTGCAAATCAAGGGGCTTTTGTGCCGATTGGATTGATTTGCATGCAGGCAATCGCATTTGATGCTTTGGGTAATGTGTTGATGCCTTACAAGCACTCAATGTGCCTGTAAATCAAGGGGCTTTCATGTATTGGATGTATATGTGGCCAGGGGGAAGCATCGCGAAGACTCTGGATGCCTTCATTGGCGTCAATGTACCATGTATGATCAGAAATTGATCTTAAATCAAGGGGCTTTTCAAGATTTTATGCTTGTTAAGCTTGGCAAAGCAGCAGGCAAGACTTTTATGCCTTGAATCCTCAGAAATCAGCTTGCAGTCAAGGGGCTTTTGCCCAATTTCTGTTCGGGACTGTTGTATGCAGTGTTCGGGACTATAAAAGTCTGATTTTTACTCATTTGGACAGCCAAGCGAGCATTTATTGCTACTGTACCTGCTGGTACAGATTTGGTACAATTTTGTACAAGTTTTGGCATGGCTGTACACTGATTTGAGTAAGGAAAAGGTTCATTTTCAGTTGCTGTACTTGCCGGTACAGGTTTGGTACATCATTTGTGAGCAATTGGTATTGTTGTACAGTACTTTGGAAGGGCAACAGAGCACATTTAAGGTGCTGTCCTAAATCTGCAGCAACCAGATTTTGGTGATTTCATCATATAAAGTGGGAGAAAAGTTGCATTTGTGCTTCCGCAGTGGGAGATAAAGCTTGGGAGAATAACTGTGAGCACTTTGTGTGCTTTTGGTGCAGTGTTTGCACATTTTGCAGGAAGTCAGGCATTGACAAGTTGCATATTGCTATGGCAACCACAAGTGAGAGCTCTTCATTGCTTCACATCAAGAAGCTTGAAGGCTCACATAACTATGATATTTGGCAAACCCAGTGCTACAATGTGTTGCTCCAGAAGATGCAGCACAAGCCTATCAAAGAAAGGGGTGTAAAGCCCGCTTCTCTTACTGCTGAAGAGTGGGAAGATATGGATGAGCTAGCAAGATCTACTATCATGTTGTCTGTGTCAGACTCTTTACTTTTCAGCATTCGTGAAGAGAAGACAGCTTGGGGAATGTGGCAAAGATTGCAGAACTTGTATGCCCAGCAAAGTGCCTCAAGCAAAGTGTATTGGTTGAAGAAACTCATAGGTCTTCAGATGAAGGAAGGGACGTCTATGGCAGCCCATCTAAATGAGTTTAATGGTATTGTCAGCCAAGTTATAAATCAAAAGTTGGCAATGGACGATGAGTTCAAAGCCACTTTTCTCTTATGCACTTTGCCAGAGAGTTGGGACACTTTCAGGACAGCCACTAGCAATTCGAATGCTATGTTGTCATATGCAGATGTTGAGGGTGCTCTTCTTCAAGAAGAGATGAACAGGAAAAACAACTCTGTTGGAAAGTCCAATACAATGAATGCACGTGGGGGAAAAAGCCAAGAACGGGGAAGGAGCAAGTCTCGCTCCAAAAAGGACTTGGAATGCCATTATTGTGGCAAGAAGGGACACATCAAAAAGCAATGCTACAAATGGAAAAATGATCAAAAGGAAAAGGGAAAAGGCAAAGACAAAGACAAAGATGAAGCCAAAGATGTAAAGCCAAAGGGCAAAAGTGGAGTCAAAATTGAAGAAATCAATGTGTCACATGCAGGTGACAGTGAGAATGAGGTCCTATTTACGTCTTCACTTGATGCCCTTTCACTTCTTACAGGTGGTCATGGTATGCACTCATGGATCATTGATTCAGGTGCCTCCTTTCATGTCACAGGTTGCAGAGACTTGTTTGTCAAGTATACTGCTGGCAATGAAGGAGTGGTTTATTTGGGTGATAACCATGCATGCAAGATTCTTGGCAGAGGTGATGTGAGGCTTGTGTTTTCAAATGGCTCACAGCTTATGCTCCATGATGTCAGGCATGTGCCTGAGATCAAGAAGAACCTGCTTTCTACTGGACAGCTTGATGATGCTGATTATGTTACCACATTTGGTCGTGGAAAGTGGAAGATTAGTAAGGGCTCACTGGTTGTTGCCAGAGGCTCTAAGGTGGACACTCTTTATTTCATGCATGCAGGTGTTTGTCACCATGCTAATGTAAATGCAACCGAGCTGCCGGAAATTTCTATGTGGCATAGCCGGTTGGGACACATGAGTGTCAAGAGAATGGAGCAATTGTCTCGTTTGGGTTACTTGCCTTCTCTAAAGTTTTCAAGTTTTCAGTTTTGCGAGATTGTATATATGGCAGGCAACTCCAGTGCCCCCACAAGAAAGCTCTTGGACAGAAAGATGCTCAGCTAGAGCTTGTGCATACATATGTATGTGAGATGCCTCAGCTTTCTTTAGGAGGGGCAAAATATTTTGTCTTTTATTGATGATGCCACACGCAAGGTGTGGGTTTATCCTCTTCGTTTGAAGAGTGATACATTCGCAGTGTTTCAGAAGTTTGTTGCTCATGTTGAGAATCAAACTGGCAAAACACTGAAGGCTTTGCGTTCCGACAATGGTGGAGAGTATATGTCCAAACAGTTTCAGGACTTTTGTGATGCTAAAGGCATCAAGAGGGAGCTCTCTACTCCTTATGATCCTCCACAAAACGGGACAGCAGAGAGGATGAACACGACCATTCAGGAGAAGGTCCGTTCTATGTTATCACATGCTGCGTTACCTCATGGTTTTTGGGCTGAAGCTGTTATGACAGCCGTTCACCTTATAAATAGGTCACCTAACACGAGGCTTAATGGAAAAGTGCCAGAGGAAGTATGGACAGGAAAGCCTCCGTCATACAAGCACTTGAAAGTGTTTGGTTGCGTTGCGTACGTGCACATACGCAGGGAAATGCGCACCAAACTTGATCCTAAGTCTCACAAATGCATATTCCTAGGATATTGTGACAAAGGTGAAATGGGGTATAGACTTTGGGATCCCGTGAATAGAAAGATTATACGCAGCAATGATGTCATTTTTGATGAAACATGCATGTATAAGGAGCCTGCAAGGCAACAGGAGCCTGGCAAAGTCATCTTTGATGATGAAGGACATCATGGACAACAACCAAGGGCTGTAAATCAGCCATTACAGCAGCAAAACCAGCCCTTACATGGTGCTGAAAATGGTCCAAATGGACAGCCAGAGATGGCAGAAGATATCCCTATGGATATACCACAGTTAGAGGAGATACCGGGCATGATTTTTCAGCCTTATGGCATGGAACAGGAGCCACCAATAGGTGATATGCAAGCTGGACAGCAACCTGCAAATGATGGTCATTGGGTACGGAGGTCCACTAGACCCTCCAGAGCCCCTGACAGGTTTGTTCCAGGGGTTGACTACTTGATGCTTACTGACAGTGGGGAGCCCTCATGTTATAAGGAGGCTTTACAGAGGGCAGACAAGGCTCTATGGGAGCGTGCCATGAAGTCAGAGATGGATTCTCTGCACAAAAATGGAACATGGAAGTTGGTGCATTTACCTGCAGGCAAGAAGGTTTTGCCATGCAAGTGGGTATACAAGCTCAAAGTTGCACCAGATGCAAAGCCAAGGTACAAAGCCAGGTTAGTGGCTAAGGGCTTCAAGCAGGAATATGGTGTGGACTTTGATGAGATCTTCTCTCCAGTGATCAAAATGACCACACTTAGAGCTGTATTAGCTTTGGTTGCTCATGATGATCTGGACTTGATTCAGATGGATGTGAAGACTGCTTTTCTTCACGGTGATCTCCATGAGGAGATATAAATGCAACAACCAGAGGGTTATGCAGTAAATGGAAAGGAGAAGCTTGTATGCAAGCTGAAAAAGAGTCTTATGGACTCAAACAGGCACCAAGGGAATGGTATCATAAATTTGATACATTCATGAAATCCCAGAAATTCAGGAGAAGTGACATAGATCACTGCTTATACACCAAGAAAGCTTTGGATGGCAGTCTATTGATCCTCATCTTGTATGTTGATGATATGTTGATTGCCGGGAAATCTCGTAAGGAGATGGATACCTTGAAGAAGAGGTTGCATCAAACCTTTGATATGAAGGATTTGGGTGATGCAAATCACATTTTGGGTATGCGGATACTTCGGGACAGAAATCAGCATGTGAGAAGGAATACATTGGCAAAGTTTTGCAGAGGTTCAATATGGACGGGGGGAAGAAGACTAGTACTCCTTTGCTTCCATATGTGAAACTCAGTGCTATGGACAGCCCACAGTCGGATAGTGCAGGGCTGATATGGCCAAGATTCCGTATGCTTCAGCTTGTGGCAGTCTCATGTATGCCATGGTTGCTACTAGGCCGGACATTGCATTTGCAGTGGGAGTGGTTTCTAGATACATGGCCAACCCTGGCAAGAAGCATTGGGAAGCAGTGAAAGGTGTCATGAGATACCTGAAGGGCACACAGGATATGTGCATATGTTTTGGCAAACAGGATGCATTAGTGCATGGTTACACGGATTCGGATTATGCCGGTCATCGAGATAACCGGAAGTCTACTACCGGAAGGATACATAGGATGAAGCATCCACATGGGAAAGGTTGAGTACTCATACTAAGAACTATCCAGAATTTTTTTTCGGAGGCCGAGTACATTGCAGCCACAGAGGCTTGCAAGGAGGCATTATGGCTATCTCGGTTAGTGGTTGATTTGGGCTATACAGGGGATATTCCATTGTTGCATTGTGATAGTCAGAGTGCCATCCAGTTGGCAAAGAACCCTGTCTTTCATGCAAAGACGAAGCATGTGAATGTGAAGTATCACTTCATCAGAGAGGTGATAGAGAACAAGCAAATTCAGCTTGTTAAGATTCATACGGATGACAACCCGGCTGATCTGTTGACAAAGAGTTTGCCTCCGGAGCGGTTTGCTCATTGCAGACACTTGATGGGCATTGGATGAGGCCAGTTTCAGCCTTGATATGGCCTTGTATATTATCATGTACATGCTGATTTTTCTTTTCCTTTACTTAAGGGCACTTTGCCTTTAAGTGGGAGGTTGTTGGGGTAAAGGCATTATGCCCACCCTTATAGTGTGTACAAGCCCATAAGTTATAGTACATAGTACACTTAGTACTTTTAATGTACTAAGTGCACTATGTGTACTAGTGCAATATACATGTGTGATAGGGGAGTCACACACTCATATCATGAGTTGACTTTGCCAGAATATGCAGCGGAAATGACAACCAAACTTGGGTAGACAAGAGCAAGTAGACTGCAGAAAATAATCAGCACAAGAAACACAGAGAGATAGGTGTGTAAACTCTTCTCTATACACAAGATCCCGAAAAACTGAATGAGAAAGTGGTGGGGGCTGATTGTCCACCGACCCATCAGCCGCGTACTTGGTCTTAAAGACCCATTTGACACCAATGACTGACCGCTTCGACGGCCTCGGTACCAACTCCCAAGTGTTGTTCTTCTCGATGGCATCAAGTTCCACCTGCATGGCTTCCCTCCAAGTATCCTCTGAAAGGGCTTCCTTTACGGAAGTGGGCTCTTTATCCCGCATGATACGAGACATAAGAGCATAAATCACCTGAAGAAGCTCCGCCGTGTTGCTTTTATCTCGGACTCGATGTGATCTTCGAGGGCCGTCCTCTGTGGCCCACTCGGAGGGTAGCTCCGTGACACCTGACTCCCGAAGGGTGTCTAACAACCACCTAGGTACTCGAACAGATCGTGGAGCCTCCTGTGGTCACGGGGGCTCAACTCCAGTTGCGGGCTCAACCTCCTGTGACGACTGAGGTGGATCAACTGGAGTAGTATACTGGGAATCATCATCAGACTCCTCTGGATCTCCAAGAAGTGGCGGCTCCTTGACAGTGGATGCTGGAACATGCTCGTCAAAGACCACATCCCTGCTGACAACAATCTCGTTCCTCTCTGGATCATACAACCTGTATCCCTTGGAAAGAGAGTTATACCCCACAAATACCAGCTTGCGGGACTTGGAGTCAAGCTTCCCCCTCTGCTTCTTCGGAATATGTACATACGCGTCACTCCCAAAGACACGGAAGTGCGAGACATCGGGTTTCCTGCCAAAATATGCCTCAAACGGAGTCATATGGGGTACAGAAGTCGTCGGAGAGCGGTTAATGGTATGGACAGCTGTTGCCACAGTCTCACCCCAAAGTGGACGAGGAAGATCACGATGCTCCAGCATGGTCCTCGCCATCTCCACCACAATCCTGTTCTTACGTTCAACAACTCCATTCTCCGAAGGCGATCCGGTATTGGCCAATTCCCTCTTGATGCCATGATCTGCACAAAACCAGAAAAATACAGTCGAGGAGAATTCACCTCCTTTGTCAGCTCTGAGAGTCTTGACCTGAAATCCAGACTCTTTCTCCACCATCACGTGCCAATCCTTGAACCGAGCAAAAGCCTGGTCCTTCTGGGAAAGAAAGTAGACCCACGTGAATCTGGTACAATCATCAACAAGCAGCATGAAGTAGAGAGATCCTCCCAAGGATGGTATCTGCTGTGGTCCACACAAGTCAGTGTGAATCAACTCCAATGGTTTCGAAGCCCGCCTCGAAGCCTGCTTCGGAAAGGATTCCCTGTGCTGCTTACCACGTATGCAAGAACTGCAGCGTCCTTGCCTACTACCAACATCTGGCAAGCCAACCACCATCTGGTCTCGGAAGGCGCGCCACAAAGCATCCACATTTAAGTGGCCAAAACGAAAGTGCCACAAATCTCCGACCTGAGAGCCTGTCAGTGAGGAGAGTGCAGAGAGCTTGTAGATGCCATTCTCCACACCGCCTTCCCAAACAACTTTGCCTGTCTCACGGTCCCTCAGAGCAACTGAATGCTCCTCAAATTCCACCCGAAAGCCAGTCTTGCATACCTCATGCACTGACAAAAGATGAAAGCCCAGAGCAGGGACATAAAGAACACGGGAAGCATGCTTGCCCCCCTTTCCGTCGGGAATAATCTCCATCCGGCCCTCACTATGTATCGAAATAGTGGAGTTATCGCCAATAAAAATACGACCTGACTGCCGTCTCAGATCCAGGAAGAAGTCACAGGATGGAGTCATGTGCCTGGAAGCACCACTGTCGAGAATCCATTCCCGGGTATCCTTTGCGGTGAAGCCAGCTGCCTCCTCGCTCGAAGATGATGAAGCATCGGAGTCCACCATCTCCAAGTGCACAAATGCCGGAGTCTTCGCAGCTGAGGCTGAGGAATCAGCACTCTTCCCTGTCCGCTTGGGGCACTTCCTCCAGTAGTGGCCTTTCTCGCCACAATCATTACACGATCTTTCGGCCTTCAGCTTCTCTCGTTCTGGATCAGGCTTCTTCTCAGAAGACTTCTCCGGTGAAGCCTTCCCTTTGCCCTTGTTGGTATTACGGCCTTTCGACCGTTGGCCAGTTAAGTCCTCCGAACCTCCGCCGTGAGGAGGGTTCGTGAAACGTTCCTCTTGGTCCAAGACCATTGGCACAAGCTCCTCCCAAGTAATGGTGCTGAGCCTACCACTTGTGATTAACGAGGAATAGAAAGCGGAATACTGACCAAGCAAGTGGGAAAGTAACGTGATGGCCCTATCTTCGGATGATATCTCTTTCCCAGCTTGAAGGACTTCCTGCTGAAGGGCCTGCAGCTTGTTAATGTGTTCCCGCATCGTCGAAGACTTTGCAGGGTTCATAACCCGCATCTGCACTTCCAAGGATATCCGCTTCATGGGTGACACCCTGTTGTACAAAGAAGCCAAGTGCTCCCATATGCCTCTCGCCAGCGTCATGTGCTTCACATGGTTAATCACCTGTGGTGTGCAATTGAGGAATATAAACGACCGGACCCTGGCGTTGACACGGTCCCACATGTGTGCCTGTGCCTCTCGGTCCTTCCTCGTCGATAATAACTCCCCTTCCTCAGCTTCCGGCCGTGGCACCCCAATGATAATAAAATCAGCAAGATCATATGACTCCAAAACTGACTCCATCATGACCTTCCAGATGCCATAATTGGACCCGTCCAACTGACGATCCACTGGGAACGTGGGGAGAGTCGGAATCTTCACGTGCTTCTCAGCCATCTCGAGTAAATCTGCCATCTCGGAGAGTAACCTGAAAGGGTGGGTGGGTGGGAAAAAATCTGAAAATCAGAAAATATGCAAGTGGCTGTCCAGCCCCTTTGCCCGCCTTCCTCTTGCACCTTCTCTTCCCGTTCAGCCCGAAACAGTCCACCGATCAGCAACCTGTTGCTCCCCCTCTTGCTCAAAAAAACGCCCAAGATCTCCTAGAGCCTAGGGCTCTGATACCATGTCAGAATATGCAACGGAAATGACAACCAAACTTGGGTAGACAAGAGCAAGTAGACTGCAGAAAATAATCAGCACAAGAAACACAGAGAGATAGGTGTGTAAACTCTTCTCTATACACAAGATCCCGAAAAACTGAATGAGAAAGTGGTGGGGGCTGAGGGGCAATATATACATCTCCATGTGAGCAGTCGGCCAGCATCAGATGGTGTCCACGACTGGGAAAAATGCCCACGACTGCTGAAAATAGCAGTCGGCCACAGATGCCTACGCTTGGTCAGAGCAAGTCGGCCAGCACTCCTACAGCCCACGACTGAAGTAGATCAAGTCGGCCAGCAATAGGATGCTCTTGGCATCACCTGGCAGCCCTCCAGCCACTAGAAAAAAATGGGAAAAATAGGGGAAAAATACGGGGAGTGTGGAAAAATGATATACGGGCGGGCACACCCACAACAACAGAGGCCCTGGTGTATACAAATAGACAGGAGATGACTTCTAACAGACTTATCCCCACAACTCTCTCTCTCTCTCTCCCTTGTTTCTCTGTGTATGTCTCCCACATGAACTCTAACCCTAACTCTCTCCCATTCATCGATGCCTTCACATCCCATGCTACGAGGATAGCCATTGTGTGAGAGCAAAAAGATGAAAGGATCAAATATATGAGAGATCAGAGCAAATTAACACAGCATGCAATGAGTGTATATATTGTTAGAAGTCATCTCCTGTCTATTTTTATACACCAGGGCCTTTGTTGTGGGTGTGCCCGCCCTTATTAGGTGTTTTCTCATTTTTCCCCACTCTCCGTATTTTTCCCCTATTTTTTCCCATTTTTCTGTGGCTTGGGAGGCAGCCCTGAGATGGCAAGAGGACCCAGTTGATGGCCGACTGCATCAGCATGTTTATGTTCTCATTTTGGAGCTGGCCGACTAGACTGGACAGGTCGTGGACCTTCTGTGCTAGCCGACTGCTGTTTGCAAGTCGTAGGTGTCCTGTCGGCTGTCGACTGCTGCTAGGGGGCCATATAAAATGGCCCCCATCCCCCTTGTCATTGTTGTACCAATTCCAGGATTCTTTTGTGTATATAGAGTAGAGTTACACGCCTCTATCTCTCTCTCTCTCTTGTGCTGTGGTTTTTTGCATTGCGTTTTGCTCATGTTCCCAGATCTGGTCATCATCTCCGCTGCGTATTCTGACATGGTATCAGAGCCTAGGCTCTAGATAGTTCTTGGGATTTGTGTGAGCAAGAGGGGGACTATTGTGTTGCTGATTGGTGGACCGTACGGGACTGTTCGGGAAGAGGAGAAGCAAGATGACGGCGGGCTACTTTGCTGGACAGCCACTTGCAGGTGTTAGTTCTTCTTTGTTCCCACCCACCCACCCTTTTTTCAGTGTACATCCCCGCAATGGCAGATCTCTTTGAGATGGCCGAGAGACATGTGAAGATCCCGACACTCCCCTCGTTCCCGGTGGACCGTCAGCTGGACGGGAGCAACTACGGCATATGGAAGGTTATGACGGAATCTGTTCTGGAGTCTTACGACCTCGCTGATTTCGTCGTTGTTGGGGTTCCACGGCCGGAAGTAGCAAAAGGGGAGTTACCGTCGATCCGAAAGGACCGGGAGGCTCAGGCACAGATGCGGGATCGTGTCAACGCCAGGGTCCGTTCGTTTATCTTTCTCAACTGCACACTGCAGGTAATCAATCATGTAAAGCACGTGACGCAGGCCAGAGGTATATGGCAGCATTTGGCCTCTCTTTACAGCAGGGTATCGCCCATGAAGAGGATTTCCTTGGAAGTACAGATGCGGGTTATGAGCCCTGCAAAGTTGTTGACAATGTGGGAGCATATTAACAAGCTGCAGGCTCTTCGACAGGAAGTTCTTCAGGCTGGGAAGGAGATATCGTCAAAGGACATGGCCATAACGTTGCTGTCACACTTGCCCTCTCAATACTCAGCATTTTACTCGTCTTTGATTACCAGTGGCAGGCTCAGCACCATCACGTGGGAGGAGCTTGTGCCCATGGTCTTGGACCAGGAGGAACGATTCATGAACCCTCCTCAGGGTGGAGGTTTGGAGGCCTTAACTGGCCAACGGTTGAAAGGCCGTAACACGGGCAAAGGGAAGGCTTCGTCGGAGAAGTCTTCTGAGAAGAAGTCCGTTACTAACCGCGAGAAACTAAAGGCAGAGAGGGCCTGTAATGATTGTGGCAAGAAAGGTCACTATTGGAGGCAGTGTCCCAAGCGAAAGACCGAGAAGGGTGAAGATTCCTCAGCAGCAGTCATGAAGACTCCGGCTTTTGTGCACCTGGAGGTGATGGACACCGATGTTTCATTTTCTTCAAGTAGGGAGGAGGTTGGAGGATTCTCCGCAACGGATACTCGAGAGTGGATTCTAGACAGTGGTGCTTCCAGGCACATAACTCCTCCTCGTTCAGATTTACAGGATCTCTGCAAGTATTCTGGTCACATTCTTACTCGGGATACATCCACTATCCCAGTTCACAGTGAGGGCACGATGGAGATAGTTCCCGATGGCAGAGGGGGGAAGCAATCCTCCCAGGTGTTGTATGTTCCGTCACTTAGTTTTCATCTGTTGTCAGTGCATCAGGTTTGCAAGACTGGCGTACGGGTGGAGTTTGATGAGCATTTTGTTGCTCTCCGGGACAAAGCAACAGGCCAGGTGGTTTGGAAAGGCGGAGTGGAGAATGGAGTTTACAAGCTTTCAGCACTCTCTCTCCCAGGTCCTCAGGTTTGTGATGAGTGGCAGTCTGGTAATGGCCACTTAAGTGTGGATACGCTGCAGTGCAGGCTTTCCGGGACCAGGGAGGAGATCCGAACACTAGGAGATCTAATTCAGGCCCAAGAGCAGTTTTATGAAGCAGTCATCTTTTGCCTTGTCGACGACAGAGACAGAGTACCGGGCTACTTGTGATGCTGCTTATGAGGTGGTGAGGATGCAGAGGCTGCATTGCACGATTGGGCTTCCACTGGAGGAACCCATGGTCATCCAGAGGCACTTTGTTCGTGAACAGATCATTGCTGATGACATCTTGCTAGAGTTCTGTTCGACGGAGGACAGTACGGTGGACCTCTTCACGAAGTCGCTATCTCAGGATTTGCTCAGGCGGCACCCCAACTCCTTGTGGTTGGTTTCACAGCCATGAGCTGAGAGGGGATGTTAGAAGTCATCTCCTGTCTATTTTTATACACCAGGGCCTTTGTTGTGGGTGTGCCTGCCATGGCAGGAGGACCCAATTGCTGGCCGACTGCATCAGCATGTTTATGTTCTCATTTTGGAGCTGGCCGACTAAACTGGACAGGTCGTGGGCCGACTGCTGTTTGCAAGTCGTGGGTGTCCAAGTCATGGGTGTCCTGTCGGCTGCCCTACAAGCAGGCCGACTGCTGTTGGGGGGCCATATAAAATGGCCCCCATCCCCCTTGTCATTGTTGTACCAATTCCGGGATTCTTTTGTGTATATAGAGCAGAGTTACACGCCTCTATCTCTCTCTCTCTCTCTCGTGCTGTGATTTTCTGCATTGCGTTTTGCTCGTGTTCCCAGATCTGATCATCATTTCCGCTGCGTATTCTGACATATATATATGATAAAGTCCAATACAGGAGCTCAGTGTGAGACTCCGAAGGAGCAGAGAGGGCTGCTGTCCCGTGATAATGCAGAGGGTGGAGAAGCCCACAATCCGAGGCAGATGGTAGGCTGCCGTCCTGAAGAAGTGAGCAGAGAGGGCTGCCGTCCCGATGTCGAGGTCGAGTAGAGAGGGCTGCTATCCCAGCGATGATGAATGAAGTAAACCTGCTGGAAAACTCTACTGTAGCAGAGAGGGCTGCTGTCCCATATGCTGTAGATAAAACACTGATATGCTGTAGGCGAGAAGGTACTGCAGATCTGCTCCTGAGGAATGCTGAAGTGCAGTAGACAAGGGCTGATGTAAATGCTGATGTACAGCCAAAAGTAAACGCTGATGACAGGCAGATGTAAACGCTGAAGTCGACTTGATGTAAGCACTGATGTCAGGCAGATCCACGCTGAAGGTAACCCGGATGTATGCGCTAATGTCAGGCAGATACAAACGCTGAAGGTAACCCTGATGTATGCGCTGATGTCAGGCAGATGTAAGCCTGATGTAAGCGCTGATGTAAGCCTGACGAAGTGAACTCCAGCAGCAGCAGGTAAGCGATGTACTGCCTGAAGGAGCACCCGGCTGCAGCAAGACTCAAGATGGTGTTCATCTGAAGTGAATTACGTTGAGTTTCTTTTATATGCTTGAAGGGCTGCTGGTCGGCTAGGGTAAAGTGGGGGCCAGCAGCAAAGACAAAATAAAAACCATAAACTGTCCAAAAAATACCCTTTTGGGCTGGATAAAATGGCATGTTTTCACACACCCCCTCTCAGGCCAAAAGGGGACCATGAGAAGAGTTGGAAAAAAGGGGTTTGAAGAATATCATGAAGAGGAATGGGACAATGGTTTGACGATGGTGTACAAGCGTTTGAGTTTGGCGGTACTGGATTCAATGCCACAATGCAAGAGGTTTTCACATGTATGAATACCCATTTTTGGGTTTTCATTCACACATGCACCCCAAACACAAAATACAAAATGCTATGCACAGGGAATGCAAGATGGAAAATGCAATACAGTGGGTTTTCACATGAGCCACGCCCTCATGGGGTTTTCACTGACTCATGTGCTCGATACAATAATGATAAAAAATCTGAAAGGAGAGGAAAATCCCCCTCTCAATATGCGGAGGGTGATGGTGGAGGAGCAATGCCAATCCGGTCGGGATGACGCTCGAGGATCGGCATGTTGACAGCCTTTGTAAGGGTGTCTGCACGGTTGTCTGCCGTAGGAATGAATGTACTAGAGTCTAATGGTACCAAGCTCAACCTGTTCCCTAGTAAAAATGAAAATGGATACCCACATGCTTGGTGCGGTTAGAAAAAATAGGATTGCCAACAAGGGTAATCGCACTCTGACTGTTGACAAAGATGGTAGAAGCGGTGTCAATGGGAACACGCATCTCCGTGAAGAAGCTGACGAAGATACATAGCCTCAGTGGTGGCGTCATAGAGGGCCCGGTATTCGGCCTCATCGGAAGAACCTACAACGATATCCTGCTTCTTGCTAGACCAAGAGAAAGGGGCAGATCCGACGGAGTACAAATGACCACCAAAAGAACGCCGGGAATCGAAATCACCGGCGCAGTCGGAGTCCGTGTAATGAAGTCCAAACATATAGGTACCTGCTAGATAGTAATTTTCTCAACCACATGGCCGTAGGCTCGCTCTTCATGTGAAGGTGAGTCCTCTTTCTATGATAGTTTGATGGTGGGATCCAATGGGGTAGCCACAGGGATAGCACCATCAGGAAAGTAGGAAGTAATGAGTTGAAGACGGTACTTTTGTTGGGACACAAAAATACCATCAAGATGTTGGACCACCTAAGGAAATATGAGAGAAGACCGAGATCAGTCATCTCAAAAGTTCGTCTCACCTCTGCCATGATATCAACCACTTTGGCTTGATGTGAACCAAAAAAAATGAGCTCATCGACATACAGCACGAGGTAGCAAACAATCCCTTGATCTATGTGGATATAGATATTGGGATCACAGTGAGATGGTTGAAAACCTTGGCTGCGAAAAAATTTGTCGATGCGATAATACCGCGCTCGAGGGGCTTGCTTAAGCCCATAAAGAGCTTTATGCAGGCGGAAGACTTTGTCTTCATGGTGCGGGAAACCCGGAGGTTGGTCAACATATACCTCTTCCTCAAGAATGCCATTGAGGAAGGCACTCGACATCCATCTGATAGACTGGCCATGTGTGGTGTGCGACCAGATTGAGTAAGAGACAGATTGTTGTCATTCGTACGGTAGGTGCGAAGGTCTCGTTGAAATCAATGCCTTCTTTTTGGCAAAAACCTTGCACCACAAGCCAGGCTTTGTATTTGTCCAAGGTATCATCGGCTTTAAATTTGGTGCGAAAGATCCATTTGGTCCCAATGACCTTTCTATGACGAGGGCGATCCACAAGGGACCACATGCGATTGCGATCAATGCTTTCAAGTTCTTGTTCCATAGCATGTTTCAAGACTGGCTGTTGGATAGCATCTTTCCACGATGTTGACTCATCATGCGCCACATAGTTTGCCGAGAAAACAAAGGCAAATGAGGCACGAGGAGTGAGCCTGGTGGACCAACGAGGACCGTCCAAAGGGGTATCATGGGGAAGCATACCAAAATCATGCATGGTCTGTTGGTACCAGCGGAGAGCTGCGGAGTAAAGGGTCCCGGGGTGGTTGTCAGGAGGAGGAAGGCTCCTCAAGAGGTGAAGTTATAGTTGACTGATTGGGTTCATGTGGCACAGTCGGAGATTCTTGTTCAGTTGGGGTATGGGCAACACAAGGCGAAGTAAATCCTGCTCATCAAAGACAATGTCTCTATGAACAAAGACTTTGTTTATCAAAAACTTCGTAGGCCTTTGATTCAAAAGAGTAGCCCACAAAAATGTGCAACTCACTCCTTGGCTCAAGCTTGCCCCTTGTGTCATTCGGAGTGTGAGAGTACGCACGACACCCAAAGACACGGGAATGGAAAATAGTCGATTTTTCGCCATAAAATGGCTCAAATAGGATCCTGTGAGGAACGGCAACCGTGGGGCAACGGTTCAAAAGGTACACCACATTGTTGACCGATACTGACCAAAGGCGTTCAGGCAGCTCAGCTGCAAAAAGCATGGAGCATACCATATCCATCACACTTCGGTTCTTGCACTTGACCACTCCATTTTGTGAGGGGGAGTTGGTGGAGTTGAGTTGGCGTTGAATGCCATGTTCTTGCAAGAACTCAGTAAATTGATGGGAGATAAACTCACCACCATTGTCACTGCGAGCAATCCCAATTGAGACGCCCATTTGATTAGTGACTAACCGAACCCACGTGGAAAAGTATTGGAAGGCGTATGATTTATGCTTCAAGAAATACACCCACATGTACCTCGAATAATCATCAGCAATTAGCATGTAGTAGAGGGATCCATTCAAGGAGGGGATTGGGGATTGCCCACTCAAGTCGAAATGAATCAACTTCAGGATACCCTGAGCACGATGAGTAGCATGATGTGGGAACGGTGAGCGATGTTGCTTACCCATTTGACATGGCTGGCAGACATCCTTTGTCAATTTGAGATTGGGTATACCTTCAACTAACTGGTCTCGAGACAACTCATAGAGCGTGTCATAGGGCAGGTGACCATAGCGAAAGTGCTAGTCGTTCAATGTCTGAAGGACCTCTGGTCACATAGGCACGAACCCAATGAAACTCAGAACCCTCGGAAGATGGCTCAGATAAAAGATAAAAAAGTAGACATCCGGTACAAGCCATCCTTTTGTGCCTAGCCACGGGCAACAACAAGACCGGTAGTCTCATCAATTACCTCTACAACTCGCTTGTTTAAGTAAACTCCACCATCGAATTGAGCTAGGGTGGGATACAGAAAGTAAATTGAGGCCCAAGTTAGGAACAAGATAGACATTGTCCAATGTTGCCTGATTGGAGCCTATGTTGGTGTCAAATAAACGGTGCCAACAGATTTGACGGGCATCAATGTGTTGTTGCCACATCGAACTTCACCCTTAGCAAGTCGCTCAGAGATGAAAATGTCAGCATTTCGTGCCATATGGTGAGTAGCTCCACTCTCAACTACCCAAGTGACCAGATGGCCACAAGGAAGTGTTGGGTGGGCTTTGATGATAGGCACAGAACAATCATCAGGTCACTGACAAATTTGAACGTGGGCGAAAACTTCCACGTGTGGGCTACCTCGTCTAGGTTGTTGTTTCTTCTTCCTTCTGGAAGAGTAATCAACCTCAAATGTGACTTGAGCGACATTGGGCGAGGGATCGGCATGTGGTGTAAGAGATGACCAATCAGACATCTCTTCCGGGGTGGTAAAAGAAATTGACTTGGGGGGGGGGGGGGGGGGGGGGGGGGGCTTGAGTGACTTGACCAATGGGTCGCCACGAAGACGATATAGGCCAATTCATACCATTGCCTTGTTGCGGGGTCCTCGGGGGGGGGACCTACAGAGTAGGTGCGGGATTATCACCCCCTCTTTCTCGCCAATTAGGAGCATTACTGCCACCTTGGTTGTTTTGGCGATTCGAGTTAGTGGGATTGTTACCTCTATTTTCCTTGGCTTTAATGCCACACTCATCATCAACATGACCAAGAATTTGATAATGAGTGCAGAATCTATTCTTTTTGGGAATATTATGCCAATAGGGAGTAAGTGTTGAGGTAGGGTTTTTTTTGAGGTTTGCCTTGATTACCTGAGTTGTTGTTCCCCTTTCCTTGCTGCCCTTTTTGAGTAGAGGTGGTGTCAGACACAAGGGCCCCCTCTTGAGTAGAGGCGGAAGATTTCTTGGGATAAAACTGGGCATACAATTGAGCAAAGCGCAAGAGTTGGCACTCACACTCATATAGGTTAGGTATAGGTTCTAGACTAATGGTCTGTGTAACAAAAGTAAAGAAACTAGGAGGCAACTTGTTCAGTAAAGTGATTACCTGGTCTTCTTTTGCTCCGAGTTAAGGCGTCGGTATTCAACAACCTTTACGGTCAGGTAGTCACTCTCTTTTATAGAGAAAAGTTGGATTTGATGTTCAAATCAATGCGACGCGTGCGATCACGTGCTGCATCTCTCTGCAAGGTGTGTCCATTGTCAGAGACATAGGGGAATTGCTAGAGTTGTGAATGAAACTCCGGCAAAAGGCCTTGCATGAGCTCCACTATGGCAATGGCATTCCTAGCCTCCCAATAGCGGATGACATCATGAGGTGCTAGTGAGGGGTGGGGTTTTGGTTCAAGTTCCTTCACCAGGTTCCAAGAACCTTGGGAAGTGAAAACATGTTCCATAAGATTAGCCCAGGTGGTGTAATTAGTGTTGGCATTATCATCTCCAGATTGGGCATATATGTGCATATTTCATGCTGTATCTGGCCAGATTTATGAGGCCATGCATTCATCTTATTTTAGATATTTTTCTACTATTAGTGTCTATTTTTTAGACATTATTCTAGTATTTTTTGCATAGTCGGCCATCCCACTGTTTTCATGCTGGCCGACCAGCTCTTGTCCAACCTATAAATAGGTGGCTTGGGTTAGCATCATTAGCACTTCATTATTCAGCTATTGCTGTTGGTTGTATGCACCTACGGGCAGCCCTCGTGCTCTACTTCAGCAGATAACAAGTTTTCTACTTCAGTTCTTTTGCACATGTGCTTCTTTGCAAGATCTATTTGCTGTTTTTCTGTTTTACAGCCATTTTTTCATGGTACCTGAGCCCAGTGTTGCAAAGGGACTTGCGTTTTCTACATCTACTACTGTAGGCAAAGATCCACCACATCTACATCTACAAAGGAGCTGCGTTTCCTGCTGTGGACCTGCGTTTTCTATTGAGGAGCTGCGTTTTTTCTTCCACTGAGGAGCTGCGTTTTCTGTTGAGGACCTGCGTTTTCCACAGAGGTGCTGCATTTTCAGCCTGAGATCTGCGTTTTCAAATCTTAGCCCCGTATTTTGGTGCTACAATAGGGTTTTAACCCAAGGGAGTCATTTCTTACCTCTCCTTTTGGTTTCCCACCCTCCCATCCCTTCTTCTCCTTCCTTTCTCTTGGCTGCACTCAACTTTCGAGGAGGAGTTTGTTGATTTTCCGATCAGCTTTGTTGAAGAGGAGGATTTTGCTGCGTTATCGGAGATATGGCTTCTAGTCATAGTCATTCTTCTCACTCGGGGATTCTCTTTTCTTCTCCCCGATCCCAAGCCCCAAATTCATAGGGATCTTCTTCCCAGCTTCCTGTTTCTCTACCTTCCCAAATTCCTGCTTCTTTTCCTTCCATATTCCCCACCACCACCACTTCTCTTGTTTCTCCCCTCCCACAAACCCTCATCCCAACCCCTTCCCATGTGCCATCCTATTCACCCCCTCAAGTGAGTGATTCCATGAAGCTAATTGCTGCCAACTACCATACTTGGTCGTTTTATACGCAATTGCTTCTTGAAGGAGCAGGTGTGTGGCCCTCTGTCACCACTTCTCACTTGGTGGATCCCGCGTTTCGTGGAGTTCTGGATGCACGGGCCCGTCTCATCATCATCCATTGTATGACACCATCTATCCAGGCACAATTCATATCTTCCCGGAGTGATGCCAGTCGGATGTGGAATGAGATTCAGAGGAGGTTCGGGAGAGTATCTTCCGTGAAGATTGCTAAGTTGGAGGCGGATCTTGAGAAGATTACTATCACTGACTAAGATAATATCATTGATAAGATTGGGGAATTCACAAGGATCAAGAGGCAGCTTGAGGAGTATGGGAGCTCGATCAACAACCCGATCCATAAACTGCTTGGTAAGCTACCATCATACTTTGACTCTTTCAAAGATCACATCTACTTCCGTGAGCCTCTACCCTCTTTTGAGGAAGTTGTGACTTACTTACATGACAAATGTTTATTGAGAGGCAAAGGGAAGACAGATTCTGCTTTTGTTGCCCAAACTAAGGGCAAGTTCAAAGGAGGCTGTCACCAGCCTGGACATTTTCCCTGTCTGAAAGGGGTCTGGTGGACTCCAGAATGCCTAAATATTTGGAAAGTACAAGCTTTGGGAATGGGGGATTATCCTAGAATACAAAGGACCACACTCCTAAAATTTAGGAGAGTTGCTATTTTTGGCCCGACTCTGATGGAAATTCTGTTCACGTCATTACATCTGGAATTGAGCAGATACCAAGAATTGGCAAAGTGCTTATGACAGAATGTCTACCAATTGGGATATTTTTAGAGATAAAGTTTATGGAAGGACCCATCTCTTAGATTGGGACATGTGGCAAGGAGGTGGACCAAAGTGAGACAAGTGGCCTGACACTTGTTAGAAAATGGATCAAAGTGAGACAAGTGGCCTCACACTTGTCACTTCAGCTATTGTGTGGCTCTCCACTTGTCATTGTAGCCTTCTCTTGCCATTTTAGCTCATGGGAGGCCCAAATCTATAAATTGGAGCCCTCTCTCTTCATTAATGGAAGCTCTCTTGCTGCACACTAGCCTCTACCACCGTTACAGGCTGCCCTAATGATGGCTACTCTCTTTTTCTCTCTCTTGAAGGCTGCCCATGAAGAATACCGGCTGTTGGGGACTGTTTTGGAGGCTTCCATCGCGAAGAAATACGGAAGCCCTTGTATTGGCTGTACCAACTTCTGTACTTGCTGTACCACCCATTGTACCGGTTGTACCAGCTTCTGTACTTGTTGTACCAGTCCTTGTATTGGCCGTATCAGCTTCTGTACTTGCTGTACCACCCATTGTACCGACTGTATCAGCTTCTGTACTTGCTGTACCAACCATTGTATTTGCTATACCAACCACTGTACCGGCTGTACCAACCACTGTACCTGCTATACCGGCTGAATGGAGAGTTGTACTTGCTGTACCCTCTCTATTGCATGAAGACCCGTGATTTTTGGGGAAGAATCAGTACCCACACGGAGGTATATGGATTTTATTGTTGGCTCGGCATTTCTACAGCCTATGTTCCGGCTTGGTTGCCTCGTGTTGGGCTGTGTTATGGCATTTGTATATGGATAATCCGGCATCTCCCGTGGGGAGAGTAAGGCCTTCAAAGCTTGTACATGATATTATTCTCCTTGGGTAATAAAATACTCCAAGGGGGGGGGTCGGCCCATTCCGGCCTCTATGCGGTGTCACACGTGCAAGCTCCATTTTCAGCATTTGTAGATGTTTTGTCCAGCTTTTATGTTTCATGCAAAGTGATGATGGATATGTGTTAAGGCTGTGGCCATGTTTAAATGTTTTAATATGCATTGATGGTATCAACAAGTGTGTCAAAGGCCCTAGTCCCCCGGGCACCGCTGCAAGTTACATTGGTATCAGAGCATAGGCTTTCTTGGAAGCGGAGGCTTCCTTCTATCAATAAGGAAGAGAAAAGATCTCAAGTGGGGACCACACTTACCATCATTGCTGTTAAGCATGGCCAGCCGCTTCATAGCTTATGAAGCAAGAGCATGAGCAGTAGACAGCTTGTTGATCTAAGGATTTATGAATTCAGAGAATTTTATCGTGGAAGTATGAAGTTGGCTTTATGTGCACACGTTTAGCACTCTTTCCATATGGATATTGTGGATTATATTATCAAGCTTACAGGCAAGCTATATGGAGATATATCTCAGGATATCTTAAGGATATGGTGACGAGATATTTCTTTTGGCTTCATGACCAACCTGACAAAGAAAAGCTAAGTATACTTTGAGTTTGCAAAGTTGGTGCTTTGGCTATTTACTATGAAGTGTTTTTGATGTTCACTAACCCTTGTATAGCTATGCAAGGAGAAAGGTGTTGTTGTTTGCCTTGAGATGGTTTCAGGGAAACATTGTTTATGACTCCCTTTATTGGGATGGATTATATCCATGGAGATTTCTTTCTTGGACGAGATTTATATAGATATTGGGCTTCACAAGCAATTTCTATGGACGAATCTATCCTTGTTTATAGAGAAGAAATCTTTGGATATCTCATGGATATGATGCTTTTATGAATACAGTCCACCTCTACTCCAAGGTGTGTGGTTAGCACGGAGTATGTGGTACGAGGTATGGTATACAGGTCTATGGATTCTTGGACTTCTTTTCTAGGGATTTGAATTCATCCTCAGGTTTATGGATTATTCTTTTTGGCTCCCTTTATTCGGGATGCATTGGACTTATGGAACTCATGGTTCACATACCTTGTGTAGTGTTCTCTTGTTCTACGTGCTCTCTTGAAGATTGTTTCTACCATGTGAGGGTGGAACAATAGAGAGCAGATGGAAGGGAACATGGGCACTTCAAAGGGTAGTGACAAGCACAACATACCTTGTGTAGTGTTCTCTTGTCCTACGAGCTCTCTTGAAGATTGTTTCTACCATGTGTGGGTGGAACAATAGAGAGCAGATGGAAGGGAACATGGGCACTTGAGAGGGTAGTGTGAGTTGGTGGCCGAAATGCCTACAAACTATTGGTGGCCGAAATGCCTATAAACTATGTGTAGCAGAAATGTGTATGGAACACCAGGTTATCTATGCCTGCGAGTGATTGTTTTCAGGACTCCTTGTTTAGCCGCCCTGTGTAGTATTTCTCTTGTCCTAAGTGCTCTTCAAGATGTTGCTACCTTGCTTGGTAGAACATAGAGCCAATGGTAGAGAATATGGGCACTGAAGTCGGGCCGGGCATCAAGGCAGCTCCTTGGTGATCTACATCGACATACCATTGTTTTCTAAATGCTGAATTTCATATGCATTGGCATGGAGGATTTGGCAATGGATGCCCGTGAAGCTATGTATTATAGTAATAAAATTTACTCAAGGGAGGGGTCGGCCGTTTCGGCTCATTGTGTGTCTCTTGTAAGCCCACCTCTCATCCAAGGTGTGTAGTCAAAGTACCAACACGGAGTGCAAGTGGTAAAGTGGACATGATACTTGGTTGGCATGGGATTTATTTCTATGCCAAGGGTCATGTGGACCGATGCCTTATTGGCAGGAGACTTATTTTGTCTCGC
Organism: Cibotium barometz; assembly: GCF_041138505.1. Classification (NCBI taxonomy): domain Eukaryota; kingdom Viridiplantae; phylum Streptophyta; class Polypodiopsida; order Cyatheales; family Cibotiaceae; genus Cibotium; species Cibotium barometz. The sequence continues at coordinate 34,608,734 of NC_141105.1, read as the reverse complement.
CCATTTACTTGGGACATGGATTATGATATCTGGACTTATGGGACTGATTTGTCTCGCCCATTTACTTGAGACATGATTATGATATCTGGACTTATGGGACTGTTTTTGTCTCGCCCATTTATTTTGGGACATGATTTTGATATTGGTATTATGGACACTTATTTTGTCTCACCCATTTCTTTGAGACATAGATTCTTCGGTTATATTGGATTTTTGAGACTGTCCCGTCTCGCCCACTCGATGGGACATGATCATATCTTGAATATATGGCTTGAAGCTTAAAGTTGCGGACAACTTTTAAAAAGTTGGGGAGGATGTCACCAGCCTGGACATTTTCCCTGTATGAAAGGGGTCTGGTGAGAATGCCTAAATATTTGGAAAGTACAAGCTTTGGGAATGGGGGATTATCCTAGAATACAAAGGACCACACTCCTAAAATTTAGGAGAGTTGCTATTTTTGGCCCGACTCTGATGGAAATTCTGTTCACGTTATTACATCTAGAATTGAGCAGATACCAAGAGTTGGCAAAGTGCTTATGACAGAATGTCTACCAGTTGGGATATTTTTAGAGATAAAGTTTATGGAAGGACACATCTCTTAGATTGGGACATGTGGCAAGGAGGTGGACCAAAGTGAGACAAGTGGCCTGACACTTGTTAGAAAATGGATCAAAGTGAGACAAGTGGCCTCACACTTGTCACTTCAGCTATTGTGTGGCTCTCCACTTGTCATTGTAGCCTTCTCTTGCCATTTTAGCTCATGGGAGGCCCAAATCTATAAATTGGAGCCCTCTCTCTTCATTAATGGAGGCTCTCTTGCTGCACACTAGCCTCTACCACCGTTACAGGCTGCCCTAATGATGGCTACTCTCTTTTTCTCTCTCTTGAAGGCTGCCCATGAAGAATACCGGCTGTTGGGGACTGTTTTGGAGGCTTCCATCGCGAAGAAATACTGAAGCCCTTGTATTGGCTGTACCAACTTCTGTACTTGCTGTACCACCCATTGTACCGGTTGTACTAGCTTCTGTACTTGCTGTACCTGCTGTACCAACCCTTGTACTGGCTGTATCAGCTTCTGTACTTGCTGTACCACCCATTGTACCGGCTATATCAGCTTCTGTACTTGCTGTACTTGCTATACCAACCATTGTACTTGTTGTACCAGCCACTGTACCGGTTGTACCAACCACTATACTTGCTGTACCGACTGAATGGAGAGTTGTACTTGCTGTACCCTCTCTATTGCATGAAGAGCCGTGGTTTTTGGGGAAGAATCAGTACCCACACGGAGGTATATGGATTTTATTGTTGGCTCGGCATTTCTACAGCCTATGTTCCGGCTTGGTTGCCTCGTGTTGGGCTGTGTTATGGCATTTGTATATGGATAATCCGGCATCTCCCGTGGGGAGAGTAAGGCCCTCAAAGCTTGTACATGATATTATTCTCCTTGGGTAATAAAATACTCCAAGGGGGGGGGGGGGGTCGGCCCATTCCGGCCTCTATGCGGTGTCACACGTGCAAGCTCCATTTTCAGCATTTGTGGATATTTTGTCCAGCTTTTATGTTTCATGCAAAGTGATGATGGATATGTGTTAAGGTTGTGGCCATGTTTAAATGTTTTAATATGCATTGATGGTATCAACAAGTGTGTCAAAGGCCCTAGTCCCCCGGGCACCGCTGCAAGTTACAGAGGCAAAGGAGGCAGCAACAACAAAAGCGAGAAGGGCAAAAGCAAGGGTTCTAAGGAATCCAAAGGTTCCATAGAAGAGGAGTGTGCCTATTGTGGCAGGCCTGGCCATACGGAAGCTCGGTGTTTTACAACGCGTAATGATTCCAAAGCCGCCAAAGCCAAGTACAAAGCCAAGGACACCTCCAAAGATACTGACAAAGATTCCAAGGACAAAGGCAAGGATAAGGTTCCAGGGGAGGGCAATGCCAAAGTGGCATACATGGTAGTTACAGATTCTCCCGTTTTTTCACAGGATTCCTTCCTTGTGGTCACAGAGATCACTTCTAATGCAGAGGTGAGTGCCACACATGAAGAAATTGAGTGGATTGGTGATAGCGGCGCTTCGACACATATGACCAAGCATTCTCACATTATGGAGGATTACAAGCCACTTTCTTCTTCTGTACGCATTGGAGATGACTCCTCCTTACCTGTGCATGGAGTTGGTAACATTTCTTTTGGTTCCTCTGCTTCTTTACATGATGTTTTACATGTGCCACGTATTTCGAAGAATTTGTTTTCAGTGAACATGGCTGCTTGGAAGGGACTTGGCATACCAGAGGAGGCGTTTTCTGGACATAAGCCCTCCGTCTCACTCTTACAAGTTTTCGGTTGTGTTGCGTTTGTACATGTGCCAGGTCAAAAGAGGACTACACTTTCCCCGAAGTCGAAGAGGATGATCTTTACGGGATATAGTTCGAAGTCGAAAGGATACCGCTTTTGGGATCCTGCGTTGGAGGACATCGTCATATCTCGTGATGCTCACTTTGATGAGACCCTCTTTGGATTTGATTCCTCTTCACCCATGCAGTTTTCTAAGGAATTTGATCCATTTCCACCCGATATCGGTGAATTTTCTTTGCTACCATCAGGCACTTCATCACCCCTTGTGCCTCCGGTGACTTTGGCAGCGATTCAGCCCCTGTTTCTGCTGTTTCCAGCCCCATACAGACACTGCTGGACCGTCTTCCGGAACTTCTCAGCCAGTCCGGACTCCGGATAGCCTCTACATCATCTCCCACACGCTCGGACATCCCTTCTTCATCCCCGGCTGCTCCGGGTGCGTCCATTACAGCTACAAATACTTCCTCTTCCACATTTGTGAGGGGGGCTGGTCCACCCCGTTGGGTCCAGCAATTACTTCGAGATTTCGGCCTTTCTGACAGTCAGTTGCATGACCAGGTCTCTACTTCTTCATCCGGTCTGAGGAGATCTTCTCGGGTTCCCACTCCCACAGTGAATTATGCTCTTATGAGTACTTTGCAGACAATTGATGAGCCCGAATCTCCACAGGAGAACCTTGCCCAACCACAGTGGCGAGACAGGCTATGGAAGCCGAGATGTCCTCTATTGAGAGGAATCATACATGGGATTTAGTACCACAGCCTTTACATCGACGAGTCATCGGTGTCAAATGGATCTTCAAAGTCAAGTTTCATGCAAATGGTACTTTGGATAAGTACAAGGCCCGTATTGTTGCTCGTGGATATGCTCAAAAGGCCGGCGAGGACTTTGATGAGACATTTGCTCCTACAGCCAGGTTTACTTCCATTCGTATTGTTTTGGCTCTCGCTGCTCGTTTCAGATGGCCTGTGTTCCAGATGGATGTTAAATCTGCCTTTCTGAACGGTGATTTAGAGGAGGAAGTTTATGTGGAGCAGCCTCCTGGTTTTGTGATTCAAGGACATGAGGACCATGTTTACTTGTTGAAGAAAGCTCTTTATGGTCTCAAACAAGCACCTCGTGCTTGGTATCAAAAGATTGATGCTTTCTTGTTATCTCTTGGTTTTGAGAGGTCATATGCAGATCCAAACCTCTATGTGCTTCTTTCTAATGGGGATATATGCATCATTGTGCTTTATGTTGATGACCTCATTCTTGCAGGCTCACAGATTGAGTTGGTCACTCAGGTTCAGTCTCAACTTTCCCTCACATTTGAGATGACGGACCTTGGCTTACTTCATTATTTTCTTGGTCTCGAGGTTTGGCAGAGAAATGATTGCATCTTTATTTCCCAGGAGAAGTATGTGAAGAAGTTGCTTGCAACTTATGGTTTGACAGATTGCTCTCCTCTCTTGTCCTATGGATCCCAATGCGAAATTGTCTAAGGAGGATGATACACCTTTGGTGGATTCCATAGAATACCGGCAGTTAGTTGGCTCCTTGCTTTATCTTGTCAACACCCGACCAAATCTCTCTTATGCTATGAGCGTACTCAGCCAGTTCTCTTCAGCAGCTCGGAAATCTCATTGGCAGGCAGCTTTGAGAGTGCTTCGGTATCTTCGTGGCACATCAGATTATGGCATCACTTATTCTGGTGGTTCTTCTTTGGTGGGCTTTACAGATGCTGATTGGGCTGGTTGCATTGATACTCGGAGATCTACTACGGGATATTGTTTCATGCTTGGTACAGGATTGGTCTCTTGGAAATCTCAGAAGCAGAGGACAGTTGCTGCTTCTTCTACCGAGGCTGAGTACAAATCCTATCTTCTCTCCGCAACCGAGGCATTATGGATACATCAAATTTTGGAGCATTTATGTTGTGCGGATGATTCCCCTGTTGTCATCTTCTCGGATTCTCCGAGTGCCATTGCTTTAGCTCATAATCCTGTGATACGTGGCCGCTCCAAACACATTGAGGTTCACTATCATTTTGTTCGGGATTGGATTGAGCTTGGTCTTCTTCGACTTGAGTATTGTTCCACTCACGACAATCTTGTTGACCTCTTCACCAAACCGCTCCCTCGAGCTTCTTTGGAGGTCTTTCTTCAGCGTGCTGGAGTTGGTCCGCCCATCTGGCGCGCTGAAGAGAAGGTGTTGGCGTTATCATCTCCAGATTGGGCATATATGTGCATATTTCATGCTGTATCTGGCCAGATTTATGAGGCCATGCATTCATCTTATTTTAGATATTTTTCTGCTATTTTTCTCTATTTTTTAGACATTATTCTAGTATTTTTTGCAACATAGTCGGCCAGCCCACTGTTTTTATGCTGGCCGACCAGCTCTTGTCCAATCTATAAATAGGTGGCTTGGGTTAGCATCATTAGCACTTCATTATTCAGCTATTGCTGTTGGTTGTATGCACCTACGGGCAGCCCTCGTGCTCTACTTCAGCAGATAACAAGTTTTCTACTTCAGTTCTTGTGCACATGTGCTTCTTTGCAAGATCTATTTGCTATTTTTCTGTTTTACAACCATTCTTTCAATTAGACCCATTGAAACGAGTCTTTTCTATGAAAGCATTTCTGGACATAGAGACTTGAAAGGAAGGAGATGGTGGAGTCCAGGAAGGCTAGTACCCATATCCGAGTGTAAACAATGTGAAGGAACTCCAGAAAATCCACTAATACCAGGCATAGGTGTAGGACCTAGCGAGGGTACTCCATAAGATGGAATAAAAGGTTGGGCACTTGGCGTGGAATACCTGGCTGAGGCACAAATCCTTGAGTGGGCACACAAGCAAGAAAAGCATTACAGCCAGAGATGGGTTGGTAAACTACCTGATATCCCGGAATGATGGGTGGCACCGCAGTGCCAGAGAGCATAGTGCTGATAGATACCTATGTTGGGTAAAATCCATACGCAGGACCCGATGGGGGTGCAATCGGTAATGACTACATGCCAACACTAGCAGGAAAAGACGGGGGTTCGGTGGGAGGGTTTTATGCTTGAAGTTGAGCAATATTCCAAAACACATTAGGAACAGAAGGTGAACTAGAAGAGAAAACAGTGTCACCTCCTTGAACACTAGAAGTCTCGGAGTGAATTGTACTCCTAGACCCTCCTCTATTTGGGTTCACATAATTCCAAGGATCGAGGTGTCACATGCACTCTGCACTCAGTGCATGGTGACAAACTGGTTCATCATCTCAGCAGTGCAACAGTTGTACAATATTAGAACCCAGTAGGATGATATTTGTCGTACGCCGTGACCCCATTGTACATCCTCAGTCCATGATAAGTCAGGCACGAGCTACGCAGGTCATTCCTCAGCCTTAGCGGGTCAGTCAGTCAGTCAAGTCCCTTAACCCACTTGGAGAGAATCATTCATGCATGTAGAGTCAGTAGAAGCCTTAGGGTTTGCATCAGAAAGCACTCTACATCCTGCATAATATGCATTCATATGCCTGTGCATCATTTAGAACATCCCAGAAGCCTTAGGGAATTTACTAGGATTTATCTGGTATTATTCCCATATTTTTTGGTATTTATTTAGCATTTATTGTCATTTATAAATATAAACTTTATTAAATAAATGACCAACCAACTTGACCAACCTCTAGTTAGTATAAATAGGCTTGCATAGGGCTTAGTTTCTCATTCAGTCTTCAGTGTGCTAAGAGCTTTCCTCCTCAGCCCTAAGAGTTCCCTTGCCCTCAGCACTAGACTAGTCTCATCCAGCCCTTGGAATGCTTGAGTTTGCTTCAGCCAAACTTGGTTCTCCAACGCATGCATCTTCAGCAGCCCTACAGCCATAAGCGCATCAAATCAGCATAAGATACCTGCGTTTTCTGCATGTGAACAGTCGCCTGCTTTCAGCATCTATTCAGGCCAGAATTCAGTCTACAGCCCTGTGTTTTCTGTCCAGCATCAGCATTCAGCTTGCGTTTTCTGTCCAGCATCAGCATTCAGCCTGCGTTTCAGTCCAGCATCATCCCTACAGGTCTGCGTTTCAGACTACAGCAGTTCTCAGCCCTGAATCATCAGTTTACATCAGTATCCAGCCTTCAGTGCATCATCTACATCTGCCCCAGCCCTCTGGTGAAGGTAACCAAGCATTCATAAGCATTTACAGCATTCTAACATAGCTTAGAACAGTCCACCATCTCCTTTTCTCAGCCTCAGGTGTGCAGCCCTTCCTCATTACCTTGGGAAGAGTGCATAGGCTCAAGATCAGTTCATCGAGGTGTTTCTACAGCCGTGTACAGTTCAGCCAAGCTTCCGATCCTCCGAGATCTTGCATTTGGCTTATCTATAGTCCACAACCATTCTCTCTAAAGAAATAAAGCAAATAATATCTCGTTATCGAGATAGGGGGCCCTTCAGTGGGTAATTCGGGACCCAATATGGTGTACAGTTCTCATATCCCTCTCTCTCTCATCTCTTTAAAGTTTGAAGTATTAAAGTGGATTGCTAAACTCACGAAACTCAGGATACAGAAGACGGTGTGAGCATTTGTGTGACAGGATCTTCCAATACAAAGACTTCCGCTGCATATCACACGAGGGTAGTTGATGGTACCATATGTTGAACCTGTGCTACAGAAGAAGACACCCAGCTAGAATTAGGAACATAAGTACTAAAAGGCACATACGAACCTAACGCAATCACCGGCAGGGTTAATGATGATGAATCTCCGAACAACTAAGGAGGTACCTGTCCTTCCTGAGAGAGTCCCATACCGAAGTCCAAGCTGTCGGCTAGACTGAGTAGCAGGGCTCTCCAGATGAGGCTGAATACTTGAGTCTAGTATTGGCACACTGGCTATAGGCATGAATCCTCCTCTGGAAGTGACGTCTGATAAGCTCGGAGAAGAAAGACGAGATGCCAAGGGTGCAAAGGGTAAGTAGGTAAAAATGGGCTGCTCATTTCCCAATGAAAGACCTCGAATGGGGCTCTCCGGTGAATAAGGAGTGTGTGATCTATATCTGAATAACGAGAATCAACATCTGGTAAGAAGGGCTGGTCCTCCGGAATCGTGGGTAGACGATCCATGCTGTGTGCTCTCAAGGTCTTCAATCCTTTTGCTCACCATAGCTCTGATAGCATGTGAGGGCAAAAAGACAAAAGGACCAAATATATGAGAGATTAGAGCAAATCAACACAGCATGCAATGAGTGTATATATATATGATAAAGTCCAGTATAGGAGCTCAGTGTGAGACTCCGAAGGAGCAGAGAGGGCTATTGTCCCGTGATAATGCAGAGGGTGGAGAAGCCCACAATCCGAGGCAGATGGTAGGCTGCCGTCCTGAAGAAGTGAGCAGAGAGGGCTGCCGTCCCGATGTTGAGGTCAAGGAGCAGAGAGGGTTGCTATCCCGGTGATGATAAATGAAGTAAACCTGCTGGAAAACTCTACTGTAGCAGAGAGGACTGCTGTCCCATATGCTGTAGATAAAATGCAGATATGCTGCTGTAGGCGAGAAGGTACTGCAGATCTGCTCCTGAGGACTGCTGAAGTGCAGTAGACGAGGGTTGATGTAAGCGCTGATGTACAGCCAGAAGTAAACGCTGATGACAGGCAGGTGTAAACACTGAAGTCAACTTGATGTATCATGTAAGTGCTGATGTCAGGCAGATGCAAACGCTGAAGGTAACCCGGATATATGCGCTGATGTCAGGCAGATACAAACGCTGAAGGTAACCTTGATGTATGCGCTGATGTCAAGCAGATGTAAGCCTGACAAAGTGATGACTCCAGCAGCAGCAGGTAAGCGATGTACTACCTGAAGGAGCACCCGGCTGCAGCAAGACTCGAGATGGTGTTCATCTGAAGATATGCTTGAAGGGCTGCTGGTCGGTCAGGGTAAAGTGGCGGCCAGCAGCAAAGACAAAATAAAAACCATAAACTATCCAAAAAATACCCTTTTGGGCTGGATAAAATGGCATGTTTTCACACATTGGCCAGCTTAGGGTATCATCCCATAGACTAAGGATAAAGACTAGCAGAGCTGAGTGGTTACCTAGAGAGGACACGACATGTAGACTCCGTCAGACGGGGGTTGAGTCAGAGGAGCACTATGTTTGCCAATGCCCGCAGCCCCGTCTACTATGAGATCAGAGGGGGATTTCACTGTCTATTCAGAGAGGGCTTTGGACCCTTATGCCGAATCATGCAGTTACCCAGATCAGAGGTATTCCTACTCGAGCTCAGCCGACACAGATGTCAGAGAGTCATTAGTAATTACACAAAGATCCTCGCCCCCAACAGCCCCTCCTCAGCTTACCATCACCAGTTTTTTCTAGCCTGGAGGGCTAGATAGGGAGGCACCAGCGCCCTCCACAGTGGATACGGGATCCTATACCACAGTGCCCTCTCGCAGCAGGCCCATGGGAGTCGCATCAGATCGGGCACGCACACTCCAGAGAGCTAGATGCCCTCGTCCCATCAGACCCCAACCATGCCCAGCTCATCAGCCCCAGATTCAGGAGATCCTGGCCCCCATCGAGCAGCCTCATCCTCAGAGCAGACTATCGACATCTCTAGCCTTCTTGTATCACCCATGATGGACATCCTGGATGGGCCCTTGCTTGATTAACTGTTTTTATTCAGCTCTCCCATATCCCATCACTTATTGTGCCCTATACCTGGCTTAGTGGGATCTAGATTTTTCATCTGGTATAATCTCAAAGTCTGAGATCTTAACTTTCAGTTCTCAAATTTAGTTTACTGTTGCTTTTTCTTATTTCATCCATGACCGGATTTCATGGACACTATGTACACATCATTTTGGTCTCAAAGACCCTTTTGGTCTTTTGAAGACGTTAATATAACTTTATTTCTTTTATCTCTCTCTCTCTCTTTGGTTATCACTTTTTACCCAGAAAAGGGAGAACTGGTTCCATCTCAGATTATAAAAGCATGTTGGAAGCGTATACGTGATACCAACATTTTTAGCTATACTAGAAGAGAAAGAAGGATCCTCAAAACTTACAGAAAGCTTCAGCTCAATGTCACAACGCTGTGAGTGTAGCTCACGGTTGATCCGTTTTACTCTCAGTTTCTCCCACCTCCACTTCTTCAATACTTCAGCATCATCAGTTTCCGGTTTCTCTGGATAAGGCACCTGATATAAGAGATGTGCAATTCAGTCTTTTTCCAACTTGTTTTTCCTTGTTGATAGCAGGCACCAAATAACACCAGACAATCAGCAAGTCTTTACCATCAATACAAACCTTCAACTCCAACTAACAACGCAACAAATAGCTAAGCTTTACATCCCCCAAGAGAAATGTCAAGATAATGCACTTGTGGACCATGTTATGCAATTGAATAACAACTGTCTAGAAAATAGAACAGCAATTGACAGCAAATTTTTACATCATTGCGATCAACCATATCTGCAATCCGACCTCCTCCTTCCCAAATCTTCTCTACAACCTCAAGCACCCTCGTGTTGATTCTCCATTTTGTTGACCCAAGTGTATCCAAGGCCTGCCATATGGTACATGTAAGAAAAAAGCTAGCAATAACCACTGCAAGGCAACGTATATAAAGCAGTGACACATCCCAGTACTTACTTCAAAAACAGCCTGTAATTGGCGCTTTGGAGTGTTCTTCAAAGTCTCTCCTAGCTCTTTGGCTCTATGTGTCCGCATAATGCACGTAGGCAAAACCAGATAGCCACCTCTCCTATACCTATGTTAAGTAATAAACAAAAAGCTTGAACCTTTAGCTTTCAAAGATCTGCCATGATGCAAGGGAACCTTATCCACATGTCCAATGAGTTCAATGACTATGGACATTCTTAAAACCCCAAACCCATGTTGGATAATCCACAAGGTGAACCAAAGTCATGGCATGCAGTCTTCTACAGGTTATATAGAGAAAGGAATATCACTGAGATTTTCCATACCCTTGCCAAGCGAGAGGCTTCACTAGCATGGGCATGTAAGGTGTCACTACCCCTCGAGCCTGAAAAAACACAGAAGAAAGTAGAAGAAAAGCATGCCAAAGATCAGATGGTCAACAACTTCAGGCAGCACACGAACAGCTAGCCATCCCTCTCATGCACAAGCAAAGCCAAAGTAACTAGCCATACATCCTGTAATCGACCTGTCCAAAAAAAACTCCCTTACTCCACTGCCAATCAAGGCACAACTACGAAGCACGCAAAGCCACACAACATTTTTTCAAAAGAAGAGGATAGCCATGTTACCACACACCATTTTGTGAATGCCTTTGCATATGTAGGAATCACACTCTATGACACCATACTTTTTGCTACAGACTTGTTTGTTGCCACTACAGTGCAAAACAGCCACAAAAATGAGCTCCCAAAACCACCACCCCAGGTAATGTAAAGAACATTGCATGCTAGCGTCATGAATGTCACCTCTCTTTGCCTAAGACAGTTCTGACTGCATGCCGGAAAGCTGGCCGGACTTCCACAGAACCATCAGATGGATGATCTCCTGGATCTTGGATGTACGCTGTTTCAATAAGAAGCTCTAACAGACGGCATCCTACCTATATGCAGTGAAAAAAAAGGCAGTATGTATTATCACATAATCATAAAATCAAAAATGCCAGTGTAGAAACCCCAAACTAAGTCTTACCTGGGCCTGAACAATTCTGCTCCAGGGCTCTGAGCTCTCTGCCTCCCTAATCTTCTTCCTCAACACCCTCAGCTTCTTTTGTTTGATAAATTTCTGCACCTGCTTTTGCAAGGCTTTATGCTTTGCTAGCTGTTCTTTGGAAGCCTCATCATCGGCCCCCACCTCCTGTTTACCTTTTCTCTGAGATTTCTTTTTGAGGACTTGTTGCAATCTGACCTGAAAACAATTTAAAAACCTGAAATCCTTTCCTGACTTTCACCTATTCACAAAAACTGTGGCAACAACCCAACATTATATGATCATATCATCAAAAAATAGGAACATGCGTAATTTTAACTTAGATTTCATAAGTTACTTCAGATACTAAGAATGCCATCACTGCCCATGGAAGAGCATATTGGTACACCTTGAAAGAGCGTATGCATACGCACACAGCCCATGGACAAGCATATACAATGCAGCCTATACCTAGCATGTGATTTTGTGCGAACAGACAGCTCACTCAAAATAACACATCACACCTTATGCTTTAATATGCTCATGAGATATGGCCAATATGCACTCAATTTGCCCTTGGTAAAAGCATCTGGAAGTCCTTTTCCTTAGACTTGAACATCTTTATCTTCTTGTCATTCGCATTTATCTTGTCTAGACTATGTACTAGAAGCTCCTAAGCTCTACGTGTGAGCCCTCATTGGTACAGGGATAAGGCCATTGGCAGGTAGGAAAAGTAATAGCTCCTTATGTCCTGCATAAGGCAGTGCTCAACAAGATTCTTAACAACAAACCCGGTTTTGAATTGTAAGGTATCTTTTCCTTACCGTGTAAGAGGGATCTGCAGTCCTACCCTCTATGGCAACCCAAATGCATACAAAATCTTCACCCTAATGATATGAATCTTGCATTGCCAAGAGGTCTTAATAATAAACAACAGAAATTGCAATCACATGTGGTCTTCTCAACAATGCTCCACTCTCACACAGGGTAATTTGGTTCTCTTAGAAGCTTTTAAAATATTATCCATCGCATAAAAGTCTAAAATGAAGCTAAAACTAATATTTGCTGATTTTCTCTTTTCCACGCTTGCCTAGGGGCAGCTACTCACAGCTTCAAATCAGGTTAGACAACATTATGGAACCTTCAAATAGTCCTAAAACAGGCCGATTAGCATTGGAGCAGCTCCGGCCAGCGGTAGAGCAAGTAATTGGAGTGGTGCAGCTGAAAAATGGGCCCTATCCATACACGCACACACCAGCCAGCCTTGGTGTCCCATACCACCAAGACCTACCTAAGGGACCATGGGTAGACTGTCTGCATCAAACTATGGACTGGCAGGAGTAAATTATCACTAATGGCCCAGGTATTGCCCATCTCGTTCTTAGACCACACAATAATACAATAACCCTCACTACCAATAAAAGCTATAGTATGAGCCTTGACCCTGATAATCAGCCTGCTTTTCCTAATCCTTGGGTTCCCTAACTCCCAAATTAGGCTCCCCAGTTAACATAACATACTTCCTCTCGGAAATGAAGTTGGGGATCAAACTATCCACTCTCTCCCAAGTTGAGTCCTCTACCCTATCTTTCCACTTATCTTATACTTAGGAATCAACTTATTCCTAAGCTCCCTCTCCCTGAAATCTACTATGAACTGCCTTTGCGAACTGGAATCTCCCTTCACAAGCGTGCACCCACTGCTACCTAAACTGTACACTCAATGGCCTTGTAATTAGAAATCACCACTAGGAGACATTGGAAAACATCAATTAACAGTCACAATGCTCATAGTCTGCCTTGATTGTAAGCAGCAAAGCGTGTAAATATACATATTAAATGCTGACAATAGTCTGGTAGTGCTTCTCTCTGTAGAAGGTGAAGCTGCTAGTTTTTAAAAAAAACCCACAATGCAATAAGAAGCAACAATGAAAGCGGCAAAAAGCATGAAAAGTAAAGATGAATTTTCGAGAGAAAATAAGCAGCAAAAACTCTCACCTCTTGCTCCACAGCTTCACCAATGCTCAAAACTGGTACGACAACCCTCAACCCACCATTTGCGTCCTCAGTGAGCAATTTGGCTACTGTCTTGTGCATGGTGATAACAGCCAACTTGTCAGCTGGAAGCAAAGCAAGATATGGACCATAGCAACTGCGGTGCTGGCAGGGCTCACCCTTCTGATAAGCCTCTTGTTCAGCACTAATGGCATTAGTGAGGGGCTCAAACCAGCTCAAAAACATGGACTTCATGAAAGGTAGGTTTGGAGCAAGCTGGTTCTTGCACATCTCTTCAAGTGTATTCTTGTACTCTTCTGCGGCACGCTGCCATGCCTCTGATTCTATCTTCGTTTGCCTACGCATTAACCTGATATTTCTGCTCTTCAAACTCTCCTGAGGTGGGATCTTGGTGCTTGGGGTTTCTGAGGTGTGGATTTCTGTGCTATGAGTTTCATTGCTGAGGGTCTCTGAGCTTAAAGTTTCTGCACTTCCCTCTTCTATGGACTGCACAGCAGGAGCTTCTATGAGTAAACCTGCAGGAACGGCAGAAGGATTAAAGCCAACAAAACCATTTCGCAAAAATTCTGTCAATTGAGGAATTGGTAAGGATTCTGAGCAGGTGCTCTGAGCTCTGAAAGCCTGCAAGAGGTCCTCGCTGCCTTCTGGAGATTTCGAGCACATCTGATTCGCGATCAAGGGTATCCCCCACAAAACTGTGTTCAAGGTGCCATGAACATCGGTAATGGGGGGCTGTGAGGAGCACTCCTCCCTGAACTGCAGGTGCAACAGCGCTGCTTCCGGTGCTGGCGTCTGCTCAAAAGGCAATGCTAAAGCTGCTGAATGAATCCGTACCCTAAAATCTGCCCTGCTTGCCCTACAGTCTGGAAACACAGAGGAGGACTCTGCGCAAACCCTAGAGTTGTGCCCCTGTCTGCGAAATTTGGACTTCAGCACCAAAGAAGTGAGCTGCTGTCGGCAAACCCTATAACTGGGCACCCAAGAATCGAGATCTTGCCTGCAAACCCTAGAATTGGGCACCCAAGAAGCGAGTTCTTGTTTGCAGACCCTAGAAACAGGACCCAACGAATCCAGCTGCTGTCTAGAAAAAGGAACCAGCGAATTGAGCTCCTGTGCACAAACTTTGTTACAATGGGGGGGCTGCCTCAAAGCCCGGGTAGTGTTGGTGTTTGAGAGCAGCCGGATGGTGATTCTCCACATGCCTCCTCCCGCCCTAGTGTTGGAGCCAGGGACTGGCTCAGCAGAGACCGCGAGTGGGCGATGATGCCTGCATATAACATCACGTAGCTGAGCAGCGGTGGTGCAGGCTACAAAGAATTCTGCACCCTCCCTCCCCGACTCCAAGCGTGTAGGGCGAAAACCCAAAACCCTCTTCTGCTCTACATTCACACCCAAAGGCCATTTTTTATGGTTAGCTAGGCCCAGGGATGGGTGTAGGCCAAAGTCCAAATCCTGGAATTTAAGAGAATATATAATCTTGAGAAAATGTATAAAGGTTTTGTACAATGGTTGTCTTCTGAACTTGCCTTATATGGAAGGTTAGACTTGTTAGTTTACTATGCACCTATCTACCATCTCTCTATACTACATCTATCTCGCTCTTGGTGGACAGGTGTCGCAGATGTGCATAGATGAACTCTCTCTCTTTGTCTCTCAAACACACCAACATAAGGTTCCACTTGTGTGCTCGCCCAAGACCGACTCACTATTTACCATTCTAGAAGCTCATCCAATACTCAACACCACTACAAACATCATAATATGACAAAACTAGACACCAGCAAAACCCTAGCAAGCACGTGCCCACAAAGCATGCGCATCCCATACCACGCACCCTCAGCCATCACGGCTATCACTAGCACTACCCTACCAGTGGGCTAACCACTAGCTAGGATCTTTGGGATGCCCCAGTCCTAAGGTAGAGCTCCATAACTGGAACTACTCACAAATGAGCCATTTATAGCCACTTGACCAATTCACACTATTATAAGAACTATCCAATTAGCCTTTAACGATAGCCATGTTATGTCCACACAACACGGGACATCTCTCTCTCTCTCTCTCTCTCTCTCTCTCTCTCTCTCTCTCTCTCTCTCTCTCTCTCTCTCTCTCTCTCTCTCTCTCTCTATATATATATATATATATATATATATATATATATATATATATGAAGATCTACATGCGGAACGTTTTGCACACGGACACCATGTATTAGCCTCCATTCTCACAAAAAAATTTTGAGGCTTCCCCCCCCACCTAGACCACAAACACCACCCATCCATACAGCAAGAGACCCCATTAATTATAGGACTAACTACACTATTGTTCCCATCCATAAAGCAAGAGAACCCATGGATCCAAATAATTACATGACAATCATGATTGGCCATTCATGATAGGCCATACAATGGGGGCCACCTGGACCACAAACATCATTGTTCCCATCCATAGAGTAGGAGACCCCATGGATCTAAATAATTACACAACTATCACGATTGGCCATACAGTGGCCAACATTTAAGGGGCATACCAGAGTCTGAGATCAACTTCATGTTAACAGAGAGGCTTGATCATAGAGCATCGGGGTAGGCAAGCTTCAGGAGAAAGTGCTTTACACTTGATCACATCTCGACCCTACATGCCATCATAAAGGAGGTGAGGCATGGAAACATCATGTATACTGACACTTTGTGGGTTTTCGAAAAGCCTTTGACATTGTGCCTCGGTCCCTTTTAAACGATTGCATGAGCTCCAATTTCTACCATACATGATATGCGGCTTGGTGCCTTTATATGAGGCAGTGACTTGCAAAGCACAAGCACAAAAACAACATATCTATGCTAGTCTCGCTTGTTGGGACAACCGCATGAGGTCCAGTTTCCACCAAACATGATATGGAGCTTAGTGGCTTTATATGAGATAATAACTTACAAAGTGGCTTCATATGAGATAGTAACTTGTAAAGTACGGGCAACACACCAAGGGGGCTCTCTATGGATATTTGAAGTGAAACATGTCTACCTACTCTCTCCCACACTATTTGGTTTGTATATTGATGAAATCTCACTCTTTGTGTGGTGGATAGATTTAGGGGTGCAAGCTCACGACTAGGGCTCATGCAGTGTTGTAGATTCTATTTTATGCAAATAAATTAACCTGATCTCAAATTCTGTGAAAGGATTGCAGAGACATTTGGATGCACTACAATGATTTTGATGAGAAAGACCTCACGGTTATGGTCTCCAACACATCATATTGGGTTACATCCACCCTAGGGGAGCTAAAGTGGAGATAGTTTCATCTTGTGTAAACCTTGGTGTTGCTTTTATAGGCTTGCTCCTTTCCATGAGACCAGTTGTCGTTTGTTACACATTTGGTGAGAGGATATGCATCTCTAGCCCGGCTAGAGAGGTAGTGTTTCCAAGCCCATTTCTAGGAACCCTGCACCATATTGTGCATGTTTGGAGAGAGGATATGCATCTCTAACCTGCCTAGATAGGTAGTGTTTCTAGGCCCATTTCTAGGAGCCCTACACCAAATGTTGGCTATTTAGTACCATAATGCACCCACCACCACCAATGTAGAGGCCCCCTTCTAGGGATCGGATCTCAATGAGGCAACCTAGAAGAGCATAGAGAGACTCCAAGTGATGATGCTCTCATGTATGATTAGAAGTAAGCCATCTGTGCCACATGAGATCGTGCTAGCAAAGTTTGGAGCCACCCCTTTTATCATAGATTCCCTCTTCAAACTATTACTTCAAATCATCATGTTTCCACACTTAAGAGAACTCTCGAGACTTGCCCTTACATTAGGAGATGTATATATTAAATCATGGTACTCTCAAGTGGTTGATTGGTTTGATGGGCATCACCTCCAAATGGACCACCTTCCTCCCTTTTCTAATAAGTCTAAACTCTTCGTTTGTGGATCTCTCATGGAAGAGATTAACTGTCTTAAATCGACCACCTTCCTCCCTTTTCTAATATGCCTAAACTCTTCATTTTTGGATCTCTCATGGAGGCAAGAGATTAATTGTCTTAAATGGCTAGACATGCTAGAGCTCCATACAAGCCAAAGATGGGTGTCCTCTAGAGCTCACCACAAAACCTCAGTCTTATATAGAGCTTTTTTAGACTTTCTCATTAAGGGCCTAGGGTACTTACAAATGCACATGTCACATGCCAAGCAAGTAAATGATTGGCTAGCTAAGGATATCTCCAGATCTCATTAAGGGCCTAGGGTACTTAGAAATGCACGTCACATGCCAAGCAAGTAAGCGATTGGCTAGCAAAGGATATCTCCACATCACCTTAGGGACAAAGCTAAGGGCAGTCCATAAGATGTGGATATATACAAAGTATGCACCATTGGTGAGGTGGAGAGGACGAGGAGCAATGTTTGTTTCAATGCCCGACATCCATTGAGATTCAAGGGAGATTTCATTATCTCTTCTGGCTTTAGCCTCCTCTCACAGGTCATACACAATACGAGTATCAGAGATGTTTAGGCATATATTTATTGAAGCTTCATTTGTCGTCATAAAGAGCTCATGCTTAGGCACCACTTTGAGATATAGTGTCAACGAGAGGCCTCCCATACGCCATCACATATTTCTTTGGATCACACGCACTGACTAACATGGCCCGACAAGAACAACAACAAGATAATGCCACATCCACCATAACGGCGGCCTACACAAACATGTGATCCTCTAGCACCACATAATACACGAGTGTCACTACCAAGTTTGCATGATCTGTTATGAACACCAAATGCCCTAGATCTCACAATCCACCCGGTAACTACAAATCCAGGATCCCCTTCAACAACATAGTGTAACATCATAAAGGGGAGATGTTATGGTGAGCTCCCATCATAGAGGGGAGATTTTATGGGTGAGCTCCCATCATAGAGGGGAAGCGGGATCCCCATTCAATAGCATAGCGTAACATCATAGAAGGGAGATGTTACAGTTAGCTCCCATCATAGAGGGGGGATTTTATGGTGGCTGCTTTGCGTTCTATTTTAAAGGAGGATGGTATCACTATGTATGACCACAAGTAGTCACCATGTAGTATCACATAGATACTTTTTCTTATGTATCTAGTTTTGCATACTTTTTTCTTTTCCATCGTTCAGTATTCATCATCATGGATACATTTTACTACCTTTTAGTTTCTCATAGACCCTCTAGGTATTTTGAAGATCTTAATATATCTCTCTCTCTTTCTTTTTTCTTTTCTTTCTCTCTTTCTCTCTTTTTCTCAGTCTCGGATGACATTGCACCCATGACTATATATGGAAGATCCCTCTTAGACATGAGTGCTATGCATGAATTGGTTATATTTAATGGGAGGACATGTCCGCACATGCTTTCCACATAAGAGTGGTTTGAGTAATAGTAGACTATCTGATGGGGTCTCCTGCCTATATGTGATGCATTCAAGATCTCACCATCACCCCTCCATCCCCCCCCCTTTTGCATTAGGGATGATTATATTTATCTAGCCTCCACCACATTTGGATCTCCACCTCCATCTACACCACCCACCCTCAAACAATTTGATCTCCCTTATTTCTACCTTTACCCATATCTAATTTCACTTTGACTATCACATATACGAGACCTATCTAGACAGCCATATAGCTAATCTAGCCCTCTCATTGCTTCTACCCACCCTCACCTCATAGCTCATATCCATTTTTCATGAATCTACACGAGCAAGCTTTTCATTCACCATTTGCACCACCACCAAGCCACATGTTGAATCACAGCCTAAGAATGGTTGGTATAATGACGAGTGTAAAGCCATGTGACTTCACCTCCTATGTGGAAGGGAGTACAGCTAGATCACTACATGAGAAATGCAAACACCTTTTCACCACCTTACTCACTAGAAGAAGCATGTATTCTTGGCCAAATGTAAGGAGTAATTATATTGGCTATTCTTGAGTACATGCCGATTCGAGTTGTAAGATTAACGTACATAATCCTCATTAGTGATTTTATCCAAGTCTCAATTTCCCCCTTCTTTTGGTGTAATTTTGGGAAGAATGTGGCTTATAACAATATAATTAGGGGTAGAAACTTAATGCAGTTGTAGCATAGATAGAGGGCTATTGATCCACATACATGGGTGTCCAAGTGAGGAGTAGCTCTTAGAGATTTTGATATAACACTGGACACCATGGAAAGGGCCAAGGAAATCTCTCATAGCAATAATGAAAACATTCATTGTGATGAGAATATTAACTAGCGCAGTGAATTAATACCCCATGTATCTATCATCATGAATATAAGGACACAGAGGTCGTGACCAACATGACTTGACTAAATTTCAAAGGGAGCTCATTACAAAGAAGCCATTAAAAGGATTGGTTTACGAAAGATTTAGGCTTAAATCTCATTTTGTGAAGCTATGGAAGAATACAGTGCAGTGTCACAAGCACAAAGGGTTGATCCAATTCACTAAGATCCAACAATAGTTTTTGTGTACGAAGTTGGGTCTAGCTCGAGGATAAAATTTAAAGAACCGAACACACTAGTCTGTTAACTACTACAAGTGTCAACACACTAATGGGTTAGCTACAAGTATCAACACTTGGTGTGCCAAGTTCCAAGATGGATACCCGAAGGCTAGATGAAAAAAAAAAAGAATTGGGTGCTAAAAGAAAGGAAGGGCTCTGTAACCAAAAATTCCACTAGAAATTCGGTAATCGCTTCAGAATGAAAGAGAAAAAAATAGCTTTGAACCATGAGCTTAGGGCATCAACTAGGTGTGGATACAAAGGATAATTCAGTTGAAGTTGTACTACCTATTATTGGTTTCATAATGGAAGGTTCTTTAAATGCAAAACAAATAAAAGTGTAAGGCAACCACCTCTAGTGGGCCAAAACTAAGTTGGAGCAATCATCTACAAACCTTGAGAAGGGTGATATTGAGTCCATGGAAGATGAATTAGACAAACACTCCTTTCATTCTTGCCATTTGTTGTGCATGATAGCAGTTAGACAATTCATGATTTCCATATCTTCTACAATACCCACACCACTTTTTCCCCCTTGATCTCAAGACTAGGCTCTCATGCACCATGTGGTTTCTTCTACAAATAGCACACCATGGAAGATGAATTAGACAAACACTCCTTTCATTCTTGCCATTTGTTGTGCATGATAGTAGTTAGACAATTCATGATTTCCATATCTTCTACAATACCCACACCACCTTTTCCCCCTTGATCTCAAGACTAGGCTCTCATGCACCATGTGGTTTCTTCTACAAATAGCACACCAAGTCATTTCTCATCTTGGAGCTAAATGCATATGGCCTATCTTCCTAGGATAGGCTTTCCACACTTCCTCTATCCCTTTGATCTCACTGCCTTAGTGATATATTCTTGTGCTCTTAGACTCTTCTATTTTCCTACTATCTTGACTTTTGACACTGGGTTCTATTTTGACCAAAGAATCTGGCCTTCTACTTTTTGTGAAAGGGATGCCTGTAAAGTTATTATCAAAATCTATTGCATCTAGGTAACACTCTACTAGAGTTTTGTGCCTTCTGGTCATACAATGCATCATGCAATTGTTTGCTTCTCAATCCTTTTAAGAACAATGAAATCAGCTTGGTTAGGCTCAATTTTTCCTTGACTGGACATTTGTTGTTTAGGTTCTCGAGGCAGTTGATACAATCTCTCACCAACTCGTACTCAAGCTACTGGAATTGATACAATTGTGTAGCTCAGTTGTGCTTGACATAAGTCTTTAAGAAGCCCATGGTAAATGCTAGCTCTAGATCCTCCATGGTCCCTTTTTATGAGTCTTCTAGCATTTGAAACCACAACAATGCATTTCCTTCTAAGGCAATCCAAAGGCATCTATCTTAGTTCTAGGATTGGTTACCCTCTCAGCCATGCCGAATTATTTAAATGCGGCTAGGTGATTGTTGTGCCCAACGGTGGCTGAGTGGCGATAGAGCGCTCAGTCGTACCACCTTCCACGTCGAGCACCACCTCCGTACTACACGTGTGAAGGTGGTGAGCTGTAACCACTAGAATAACCGTTGCCCAAGAATAAGAAGATAAAGCTTAAAAGGATGGCTGACCACGACTTCAAGGTTATGGGATGCACAAGTTTGAAGGTTGCATGCTACAATTAGCTCATAGCTAGTAGTTGTTGATAGCTAGTAATGTGAAGCCTAAGATGGTTATAGTCCTTAGGAAGGAGTAGCCTTTTTGTTAAGCAACTGCTTTGTAGTGATTCTGTAATGATTTTGGAAGTAATACAGTAAACAAAGAGCAATGTTGCCATTCATTATGTCTTTGTGTTATTATCTACAATGTGCTGAATAAGTGTGATGTGTCTCTATTTTAATAAACATGCTATGCACATGAAAGAGAGTGTGAGAGTTATGTAGTGGAGTGTGAGCAGAGGGAGAGCGAGTGGAGTTCTAAAGCTGATTAGTATTATGAGTGTCCCCATGACCACTAGGGTTGGTGTTCGAATCTAGAAGCTCGGGCGGGTGGCTACATGCCTCCCACGATGTTGCTTGATTGGTCTGTTACCTCAGACCACTGTCTTGCCATTCCATTGAGAGGGAAATCGATGAGAAATACTTAGCGATCTTGTTGAGGAACACACTCTACCGCATCTCCGCTAGAAAACTTCCTACTAGAGGAAACTTTACTCCGCTGAAAAACTTCCTGCTGAGGGAAACCTCTCTCTACCGCAACTAAGCTGAAAATCTCTCCTTTTTAGGAAATTGCGGCGGAGTGGAGCAATCTCTGATGAGTAGCATTTTGCACCTTCAGGCAAAGGAAACTCTAAAAGAGAAAGTTTCGAATCCGCTCAAACTGATCTTGCTAGAATCAGATCCCTAAAACAAGTATGCGGAGAAGCCATAGCATGGAAGGGCTTTTCTAGGCAAGTCAGTGTGGGGAACCTCCCATCACACAACCCAACCAGCAAAAAATGGAGTCAGGCATGCCTTTCGCATGATTGTGAACCTGATGATAGAGAGAAGTAATGCCTTCAAAGAAACTCTCTAAGAAGCTCGTAGTAGTTGGGAGTGTCTCGCCGTTCCAACCAAGAAGATAGTGCAAAAGCTTCTACAACCCCATAAGAGCAAGAGGGAGTGTCAGATTTCAAGCACAATTTGGACCAAGAAAAGAAGTGCCAAGAGCTAGAAGCTGTGTACAGTCCAGGTCCAGAAAGCCCAACAAGGGTAGAGTAACAAACCAAGAAGGACAACCACAACAACAAAACCCCTGGAAAAGGTTGGGCGCCATAGCATCATTAGCCAAAAATTTATCGGTGTTCTCAGGAGAGAAAGGGGAAGATGCAAATCTACATATAAGGAGGCTTGAGCAATACTGGAAAGTGGCCAAACCTTGGGATGTGGAAGAGAGTGAAACCTGCAGAGATGCTTTCATGAACACCTTCAAAGACAGAGCCACGAAGTGAGTGCTAAGATACTAAGACAACCATTTATAGACTTATGAAGAGTTCATGACTGCTTTTTTGGGGAGATTCCGTAAGATAAAGTCTGTAACTCAACTCTGTGATCAAATGAGAGAACTCTAACAAGAAGACATGGATGTTGAGGCCTAACATGTATAATCATAGTACATGGAATATAGGCACAACATGAAAAATAGAGCTCCCATGGTGAACAGCATGGAAGGAGCGGAAAGAAGACTCCCAGGGATGGGAAGGTATGGGAGTAGAGGCCGCGGACACTACTCAGGAAGAAGAAGCCAAGGACATGCCGGTGGTTCTACAGCCTTCACATGCTACTATTGTTAACAGCATGGGCACACCAAGGCAGAATGTGCCATGAAGAAAAAACATGGGAGAAAGAGAGGCAAAATTAATGAAACTCAAAGAAAATCCACCAAGAGCCAACGATGCAGGCAGATGACATACGAATAGCGGTTTAAGATATCTTGGCACTCACAAGGGTAAAAGAAAATGAATCTGGTGTAGTAATGACTCTGCTAGATAATCAGGACTCACCCAAAGCCCGCAAAGAAGGCAGTTGTGGACTGGGAACAATAGGAGAAGGTGAGGATCCAAACCACTAAGGAAATAAAAGGGGAGCAAGCCAAGTAGAACGAGGGTGGCTCATGCGAAGTCATCACAGATCACTTGAAAGCAGATGGGAATCTGCACAAGATGCGTGGAGAGCACCACATGGGAATCTGCTTTGAAGAAAGCAAGAAGGATACTGATTGGTTGTAAACTGATGTAGCATAAATGCTATTAGATAGACAAGTTTTGATGAGACAAGTGCTAGACTTATGTCCTCCTAGCGTAAAGGCATTAAAGTTTGCTCGCCACCTCCCCGTCTTACCGTTGCATGTGGAGTTTTAATGATGGTGTGATAGATGTTCTTTATGTGATTAATTATGCCAACATTGTGGCAATTAACATTGCTGACATGGATCTGGCTAGCGTACACTTGGTTGCTTGCTTCTTTGCTGACCTGGCCTTGATTTGTGGCAGAATTGTGTTCTTCTGCAGACTAGCCACCCTTGCGGAATTCTTCCATGGCTCTATTGCTTCTTGGATTTTCCGTGTCATGCCACATCAGATGCTCTAGACCAGCTGTCCTCTACTAGTTCTTCTTCTGGAGTAACTACTACCATCGGTTGGCCCAAAGTATTTCCTCATCCTCCTAAAGCCATTCACTATTTTGGGAAAAGGCATACCATCCAAGCTTTCTAATGTGAAGGCATTCTGACTGACCGAGTTATTCACCCATGAATGGTCCTATCCACCGAATTTTAAATTTTTCGAGGTGTGATCCCAACTTGGAGTTATAGACCAATACCATGTCTCCTTGCTTGAAAAAATTGTGCTTGAGATGCCTTTCAATCCAAGCTTTTCTTCTTCGTTGCACTATCTCCGCATGTAGAGAGCAAAGTTGTCTTTCTTCTTCTTCTAAGGCTAGGAGCTCCTATATTCTATGCTCCCGGTATTCTTCCATTGGTAGCTTTTCTTGGATTTCCACTCTCAAATTGAGCACCGCAAATTCCATGGGCACTACTAGCTCAAGCCCATAGACTAGTTTGAATGGTGTTTGCCCTTAAGACTTTGTAAGATGTGCGGAATGCCCATAGGGGTGCATCTAGCTTTTAGTCCCAATCATCCTTGTTGGCATTTATAATCTTCTTCAAGATTTTGGTTGGAACCATGTTGGTAGATTCCACCTGGCCATTACACTATGGGTAATAGGTTGAGGACTTCTTGTGATTGATTAAGTACTTTTCCATCAACCCTTTCATCACCTTGTTCATGAAATGGGTGGCATGGTCTCACTAACTATTTCCACCGACAATCCATGCCTAGTAATAATGTCATTGAAGAGGAACTTCACCTCCTCTTTTGCAGAATTTCTCTTCACAGATTTAGCTTCCAGCCTTTTGGTAAAATAATTAGTTGCCACAATGATGTATTCACACTTGCTGCCTTTTGTGGATAGCTTGATTGGTCCAACAAAATTTAATAGGATAGGCGAGATGGGAAACTTTATCAGAATCACCGGGTTGACCCATCTGCTGACAATTATCACATTGCTTTGTTTTGTTGTTGGCATCCATCATGACCATTGGCCACCATAGGCCTGCTTGTAAAAATATTCGGACTGTGATTTCTCCGCCCATGTGTCTTCCGATAATGCCATAGTGTGCTTCTCTTAATACTGCTTGCTGCAAGACACACCTGCGTAGGATTTGGTCTATGCCTCTTTTGTAGAGTTGCCCTGCAATCATAGTGAATTTTGTACTCCTTAAGGCAATCCTTTTCTTTCTGTCAGCAATGTAACCTTCCTGGGAAATTTCCATCCTCTACAAATTGCATCATATCATAATACCAATTTTCCCCCGCTTCAGCAAGTTGCTGCTGTGAATAGGTTGGTATCTGGGAGTTGGTCACCACTCCATCTAGAGCAGGTTCTCCAGAATCTAGTCTAGATAGAAAGTCTGCCACCGCATTTTCTTTGTTGGGTGTGGGTGTGTGCTGGATGGTGAACTCAAACTCTTGTAGTAGAAGCATCCCCTACTAGGCTTTGTTCACCAGATAAATCAGGGCTTGATGGTCCACGTGGAAAATAAACTTGTTTCCCAAGAGGTAGTGTCAAAACTTGCTCACAGCATAAATCATTGAGAGAGCTTCCCACTCTGTTGAGATGTAGTTCCTTTCTGCCCTTGTGAGGGCTTTGCTAGCATAATGAATGGTTTGCATATACCCCTCTTGCTTCTCCTACATCAATGCACTACCCCTGCTTTATCTAAAGCATCAACATACACATGGAACATTTCATTCTAGTCTAGCGTGGTTACTACTAGTGCAATTGACACCATTCTCTTTAGCCATTAAAATTCTTTTTGACACTCCGGGTTCCATTGATACTTTGCATCTTTCTTGATATAAGTGCATACAATGGGTTAGCCAAATGTGCCAAATATTTTAAAAATTTAGCATGCCACTTAACCTTACCAAGGAACCTCTCTAGTTGCTTAATATTTTGATGAGAAGACATCTTGGATATGGCCTCCGCTTTAGCAGGATCTATGGCCAATCCTTGGGCTGACACAATGTGTCCTGACAGTGTTCTTGATCTCACTGCAAATGCACACTTGGCTGGATTTAGCTTAAGCCTTATATCTATGCATCTCTATAGACACAGCCTTAAATGATAGATGTGCTTTGCCTTATCTCTAGACACATTGAAGTCATCTACAAAATCTTTCATGAAGTCTGTCAAGTAATCATAGATCTCTTGCACCATTCTTTGAAAAGTGGCAGGTGCATTTTTCAAGCCGAACATCATGATAGTCGCCAAAGACACCCCATTCAGTGATGACGGATATTTTCTCTATGTCTTTTAGCACCATTTTTACCTGGTTGTACCCATTGAATCCATCAAAAAATGAGTACATTTCCTTCCCAGCTACCTCATCCCAACAAAGAGTCCATAAATGGGAGTGAAAAGGGATCTGAGGTAGTTGCGGCATTCAGCTTGCAATAGTCCACATAGATTTTGATCTTCATGTTCTTTTTGGGAGCTACCACAATTAGGGATATCCAAGCAGCTTTCTCTACTGGCACAATGAAACCTACTCTGAGTAATATGTCAATTTCTTCTTTGACTTGTCTGGTATAGTTAGGGTTCATTCTGTACCTCTTCTATCTAACTGGTATGGCTCCTTCTCTTAAATTGATGTTGTACTAGAAGAATTTAGGGT